>NC_071670.1:44735500-45348500 GCF_028554725.1 Zeugodacus cucurbitae
AACTTTAGGCTACCAGTCCACTCCAGTGTCTTTCAAGCAGAGGTCGCTCCGATTAAGATAGCAGTGGACACACTGCGCCATAGGGTTGCCTCCTTTAGAGAGGTATGCATTCACTCCGACAGCAGAATGGCAATACTAGCATTGAAATCGATAACAGTTCGCCCTATGCTCTCTAGGAATCTCAAACATCTTTATCGATAGCTTCTAGCTATTTTTCTATCCGATTTGTGTGGTACCCGGTCACCGCGGAATCGTTGGTAACTGTAAAGCGGACAAGCTTGAAATAATTGGTCCTTTGAACAGTTTTCTCTTAGCAAGGTCCATCTCGGCGCGATCATTGGTGTGCTTACTAGACATTGTCCAAAAGGCACGCATGCATAGAGACGTGGGATCCTGGCAGATGCAAGTTACCAAAGCTATTTGGAGGAAGGCGTGGTGGAATCATCTAAGCATTTCCCTCAACCATTGTGCAACTTTTGTCATACTTAGGTTGCAACAACTTTGAGAGCTCACATTTGGAGAACCCAGCGAAGTGGTTAGAATTGACATTAGCCGTATAAAGAAGTTTGTCAGAGATTCCAAGCGTTCTTTCGATTCATAAGGATCTTTTTGATTCATTAGGAGTTAACTGGTATCACAAAGGACAGTGGACAAAACTGTGCAAGTGAGATCTTCCGGCATATGCAGAGTTCTGCCCACTAAATTAACATAACGAGATAATAAAATGTAAATTTTATATACCTTTAGGCGGTTTCTATACAGTACAGTAACTTCAAAAAAATTATAATTTTAAAATTAATTAAAAGCACTATTTAAATTGGACCGAATCATGACTACAAATTATTCTTGAAGACACACAAAAAATTTCATTCAAATCGGTCCAGCCATTTAAGAGAAGTTCAGTGACATACACACGTACGGAAGAATTTTATATATGTACATAGATATAGGTATATAAAGAGATATATGTACATACCATATTTATATAAATGTGAGGTCTGTTGAAATTAATTTCTTTTAACTAATTGCATATATATGTAATTCTATAAAACAAAACTATACACTATAGCATATAAATAATCTTATCAATTAAAATATAAAAATTACAGTTATAAACATATAAACAAATTAAATTTATGTACACAATGCAAATTTATACTGCTCAGCACATTTTTATAAACAATTACGGCATTTATTTAGTGGGGTAACTAAAATTAGTAAAGGAGAAAGGGGTCACCTGTAGAAGATATTGTACATAGCAAAACTTGTATATATGTATATGAGAGATCATAATTATTATATGATAACAACGATCCGATCCATTGTGGGAAGAGGGTGATTAGCAACTGTCATCTGAAACCGTTGCAATTCTCTCGCAGCTTCTCAAGTTTCTCCGCTTATCACTTCACATATATTTGTTCTGTTTTATAGATTCGGTTGAATTGGAATTATGTATGTATTTATTGGTGTATATTAAATAATACATTCAAGTATATTACATTGCATCAATGAATTGTAGTTTATTGTTGTTGGCCCAGGTTATTATAAAACTATATACTTTAATCATTGATTTTAATTAATTTTCCAAATTTACTCAACGTCTTTATGATTGACTTAAAAAAATCTTAACAAATTTAATTGTTATTAATTGATTGACAGAATATATTTCAAATCATAGCTCAACTTTAAACATGTGAATTTTGGAGGATGAACTGAGCAACCGCCTTCGAAACACTCCTCTACCATAAATCGCCCCTCCCAATCACATAACTCGGCATAATACTTACTCAAAAGTATTTCTCGTAGATCTTTTTGCATAAAGCATAAACACTCTCCGTTCTCTCAAGCGTGATAGTTTTGAATAATATAATACAGTTGAACTTCCGTAACTCGATTTACCATAATCCAATTCCGAGTTGTGGAAGGTAATTTGTATGAAATTTGTCTTCTATTGTCAGTTCAAGAGTTGGAGTTATGGAGAACTTCGCGTTATAGAATATCGAGTTATGGAAGTTAAATTAACATTTTTTAACTAAAATTAGCCATACATTTTATTAGAGAGTTATTGGTAATATACGAGTATAGCTGAACCGATTTCGCTAAATTGATGCATCAAAAACATAATAATAATATTATAGAGCAGCCAATAGAACACACTACCCAGTACTTCAAACACACAGGCAGCACATATGGTGCAACTCTGCGCTAAAATGTCCTCTTAAGTATGTGTAATAGTGTTTCTTATGTGGAGAAATACTGAAACAATACCAGTTTGTAGTATTGCCCAAAATAGCGAAGATTCTCTAGATATGCAAGTTGATAATTTGAGTTATTCCTTGATCAACTGTTGCTATCGAACCAATCGCATGCCTAAAATCGTATAATTTATGGCGCTAATTAACGACTTACATACGAGTGTTTTTGCAACATGATCAAACGGCGATAGTAGAAGCAGTTGCTAAATATTGGAAATCGTAAGGTCGCAGTTGACACCTCAACGGATTAAGGGGTTAAATACAGTTAGAATTTTCAAAAAATCGATTTTTTTTTTATTTCATTTTCTTAATGTACATATATTTAAGAATACACACAGAAAATTTCATATCGTTCCGGTGAATATTTTCAAAGTTACAAGCAAATGAAAAATTTGAAAAGGCGTTTCAGAGTGCTTGGAAATACAAGGTCCAAACTTTAAACGCGTTTTTCTCAAAATGGTGTTTTCAAAGTCGGTGACCAACATTACTCGAAAACGGCTAGACCGATTAGTCTCAAATTTTAACACGACCTTCTTAAATATATTTTTTAGTAATTAATCGTAGATTTTTTCTCTCCGATAAATATTTTTTTTTTATAAACAATTTAAGACCGAAATTTCGGTGGAGAATCGATTTTTTTTTTTTTGAAAAACCGCCATTTTGTCAAAAAATTTTATTTTGCTTATTCCTTCGATTAATTACTAGAGTTAACATTGTTTTAACGAAATCTGTTTGGTTTTTTAATTTCGGATGATCCAGTTCCGAGATATAGTGGTCACCGCAAAGCGTCTTTTTTGAGAGGAGCTCCTGGAGATCAACTGTAACTCTTTTTCAAATAAATATTTTTACTAGTACTAAGTCTTAAAATACAGTTAAAAGATACCATAATATGTGTATAAATTTTTGGATCAATAAATTAAAAAGTTTTCTCAGAAAAAATTCTGGAAAATTCACTTTTTTTCGGCCGTCTAACTGTATATAACCCCTTAATAAAATTTCCAGCAAATTTCTGTCACTTTCTGAACTCGAAAGAGGAGCTTATTCATCGTGTTTTTCAGGACATAAAACAACAATAAAAGAATCATAATTGGCAGAGGGAACGAGCAATATTGGTGGGAAAAAAAAAACAGGATAACAATGATCTCAATGCGACAATTCAGAATTTCCTTTCAAGAGTGTTGACACAGCTACAAACCACAATGATGTATCGACTATACCACAGAATTTTTAAAATCATTGCAATCACTTAATTTGCTATTAAATGAATGAATACAATATCCACACGATTTTAAACGTTTACAATTTTCCGTGCGTCTGGCTTTTGAATGACCATCAATAAATGTACACACAAGGCAAGACCTGTCAAGTTTTGCGGTATCAACTTGGAGTTTCACTATTGTATAAGGCTTTAAATTAATTAACTATATAACTAACTAATTTGTACAGCAGTGGACATTTTTTGGCCACATATATCATATATATATTTGATGTAGACAAGAATATTGCATTAATTTTAAATTTTTAACAATTCTAATTGTAGTACATATGTAGTTCATAATCTTAAATGTTACACATCATCAAATCATGTAAAAATATTTAATTCATTATCAAGGTCAGCGATCCCTCATATTTTGATCTGTGCTATAAAAATAATAATTATCTCTGTCAGGTATATATTTGACTTCGGCTTCGATTAAAATAAAAACGTTCAATGTACATAGATGTGTTCATCACCTTTTGGCAGCTAACAACAATTCGCTGAGAACATTATTGTACCTTAATGCGTAATTAAGTAAGTTTGCATATATAAGTTTATTAGATGAAATACCGCGCAGAGATACTCTATTATAGTACAAAAAGAAAATTATATATATAAAAAATATAATCCAGATATACCTAAAAAAAGAAATATAATCCAGATATACCTAAAGTTGACTGATCTCATTGATTCCATTTTTCAAGCCGAGTATGACATTGTACATAAAAACTAGTGCGATCTATAGATTCATGTTCTGAGAAGCTTTAATAAATTAAATCACTGTTTTCAAAGCTTAACATATGCTGTAAAGCCCCCGCTTCGTAATATCCGAAGTGATCTTCTTAGATGTGGCAGTTAGTAATTCTCCCTACAGGGTAATTGGTGATTACAACACATAGCTCTCTGTTGTGATAATGATAGCTGATCTACGGACGGCTAATTTGAGACAAAATATATATTTATTGCAATAGTGCAACAAATGTTAGTCGTTATCCGACCACCAAAGTGAAACGTTTAATAGTTTAGTGTGTCGCTATAATAGAAAATTAAAAGCTATATTAATTGCTCAACAATGGCTTTGAAATATTTAGTGTTTGCTATACTTGTTCTATTCGCCTGGAGTGATTTCACCTCGGCGCGTGTATCGGAGGTCTTAAAAGTGCAATTACCACACGGTGGGGTGCTGGTGGGCCGTCATTGGACCTCACATAAAGGGCGGAATGTACGCGCATTTATGGGCGTGCCATATGCCCTGCCGCCTGTGGGCAATTTGAGGTTTAAAGTGAGTTTAAAGTCTTTGAAATTGTGTTGTCTGTAGTGTATGTGATAAAGGATTATTGGAGATTGAAATTATAAGGATGTAGTGATGGCGCTCGCTTTTCGTTAATCACTTTCGAGCCACTAAATACGTTGTGAACGAAAAAACTATCTATCTACGAGGGCTGCTATATATATTTCTGACCTAATAATGAAAATAGGAATATTTATCAACGAAAATGGTTTCATTGTTTTTCAAAATATGCTCCATCAAGATTTATACACTTTTGCATGCGCTCAAACCAATTTTGGAAGCACTTTTTTTGAGCCTTTTTTTTGAGCGATTGTCAAATTGTGCGGGATCCAACGAGAACAAATCTTTTTTACGGCCAGGTGTTCATGCAATATCGAATGTATGCTGGTGAGAGAAATGCATAGGCATGCCTCTATCTGAAGGTATGTTACATGACGGTCTTGCATTATCAGTTCACGCACGGCATCGATGTTTTCTGGTACAACGGCTGTTTTTGGACGACCTTCACGGAATTCGTCTTTGAGCGAGCGTCGGCCACGATTGAATTCGTTGTACCAGTTTTTCACAGTGCTATAGGATAGTGCTTCATAGCCATACAAAGATTTTAGTTCATCGATGCACTCTTGTCGCGATAATTCACGTCGAAAGTTGTGAAAAATGATCACACGAAAATGTTCACGAGTTAATTCCATTTTTTGGTCGAGATGATTTTTTTAATTAGCTGTGATTAAATGACAAAGAGTGATGTTATGCTAAAAAATGTCAAACTTTCCAATGAAAATGTCAGATTGCTCCTGGCAACACTTAGTGTTGCCTAGGCCAGAAATATATATAGCAGCCCTCGTACTATTGAATCCAAGAGCAATTTAAATTTATTTGTTACTCTCTCTCTCGAAATTGATTATTTGCCTTGTTGGGATAATTTATCAAAAGTAAAAATATTTAGCGTAATTCTCACTATCACTTTTAATGCCATTTACAATGCTTCATACCTTGAGAATTTATTTACATTGAGCACGACCTTCATACACTTGACTCTTGATTTTTTCCCCATTCGTTAATTACTTCCTAAACAAATACAGAATGAATAACAATAAAAACAATCAGCATCTTTAAATAGAATACATTTATTTGGCACATACCTCCCCATCGAGCTTTGTATTTATTGATATGTTCTTTGTTTTTTGTTTACCTAGCCACCAGTACCGTATGGTTCTTGGTCTGGCGAGCGTCTAGCGATAAAAGATGCACCGCCATGCATACAGCGCGATCCACTTACACGCCAAACAGAAATCGTCGGCAGCGAAGACTGCCTTTATCTCAATGTCTATACGCCAGAGGTAGGTTTAATCTTGACGTAATACGTATAATCAGCACAAATCCTCATTTCTATTATTGTTGGACTTCGAAGAAACCGCGATCATCGAAACCCTTACCGGTTATGGTTAATATTCATGGTGGTGGTTTTATTAGCGGTACAGGCATGTGCAAATTGTATGCACCAGATTATTTACTAGATCACGATATAATATTGGTATCCGGCAACTATCGTTTGGGTCCACTCGGTTTCCTAAGCACCGAGACTTTGGATTGCCCTGGCAATTTCGGTTTAAAAGATCAGACGGAGATTTTACATTGGATACACAATAATATTGCCGCTTTCGGTGGTGATCCGAATAGTGTAACGATTTTCGGCGTTAGTGCAGGTGGCGCTAGTGTGACATATCATTTATTAACGAAGCAGTCGGAAGGTAGTATACATATTAGATAAAAAGTCTAAACCCCATATATTATACCACGGAATTTTATGTGTCTACAGGACTCTTCCACAAAGCTATAGCTCAGTCTGGTACGTACTACAATCCCTGGGCACAGCCAGAACATAAAGGTGTACCGGCAAAACGTGCACGGAAGGTTGCACAATTGGTTGGCTGTAATCCTCAGGAGAAATGGCAAGCCATACTGCGCTGCTTACGCAACAAAGAAGCCAGCGATATCGTTGCTACACTCTATGAGTTTTTCGTGAGTTTCACTACAGCTTATAATACGATCTTCAATAAAATCCGCTTATGCTATTATGTCCTATATACTTTAGGAATGGGACTTTGACCCCGTAGTACCATTTCAACCCGTTGTTGAGCCTCCACATGAGGGTGCATTCCTTACAGTTCTACCTCGTGATGTCGCTGTACCATATGGTTTCTCCTTACCGCTTATGATTGGTGTCACCTCGGAAGAGGGTTTAATGAAAACTTCACCCTTACTCACTATACCAGGTCTCTTAACTGATTATAAGAACCAAATTCAAAAGATTCTACCAATTGAACTGCAATACGACCATCATGCACCGGAAGTACAAGAGGAGATCACACGTCAAATAGAGCAGTTTTACTACAAAGAAGGACATAACTATGACAAAAACAATTATCAAAATTTGACAGCCGTAAGTGCGGCCAGAGGTCAAAAGTTCCCCAAAGTCCCATTTTAATGTATTACTTTTTGGCAGCTTTTATCAGACGCTTGGTTTGTAGCCGGTGTCGACGAGTACATTAAACAGCGTGTAGATGCTCAGAGCTCAAAACAGTTACCGCCCTCTTATGCATATATCTTCGAACAACGTAGCCCCTCTAGTTTATCCGAACTTTTCGGAGAAAGTGACGAATTTTTCGGTAAAAAAATTTCGGCTATCAAATATGTATTTCGTTCAAGTAATTTGAAAGATCCATTATTTTCCAGGTGTCTCTCATGCTGAGGAACTACAATATCTCTTTCCATTTGGTTTTAATCTCTTCGTAAGCTCATCACCCACCGAGAACGACATTAAATTGCGTGAGGCCTTACTGCAAATGTGGGTTAACTTCGCTAGAGAGGGGTGGGTCTTGAGTGGTTAATAGCTTTTTTGTATAATCTCTATTAAATTATTCAATTAATATTCACAGTAATCCCACGCCTGCTAATTCCAATTTAACACCCTGGAAACCCATCACGGGTTATCCTGTTAATTATGCACGTTTGGGCCACAAGATACCCGAAGAATTTACTGTACTACAAATGCAACATAATATGTATGGCGATCGTATGAATTTCTGGCGACAACTCAAAGCGCACATTCCAGCCGAACAACGGAAGCGACAATTACGAGACGAACTATAAATCGGTTATATTCGTTTACAGTTTGTGTTTTTTCATATTTTACTATTTTATAGGTCGTACTCATTGACGAGCTTTTCGCATATTTTGGGTACACAGTTGAACTTGCATAACTCGAAGTTCTCCATAACTCGAACTCTTGAATTGGCAATGGAAGTAAAGTAAACTCTCAAACTCAAAGTTTTTTTATGCATTATGGTGATTCGAGTTAGGGAAATTCAACTGTATTTTTTTTTGTGTAACTTTAACTTTATGGTTTTTGGGTTTTAATAAATTCTATATGCTAGCTTCCCATACAACTACATTTTTGATTTACATAAGTTTATTTGACTTTACAATACATAATGGAAACATGACCTACAAGAAAAGAAACATTACCTACCTTATTCTCAAATACAGTACTGTTCCTAACTCTCAATACTACAAACATATAGACATCCAGTTGATTTTATATCGACTATATCTGTCAATATTTGTTCATTAGTCTTCATTCATTTCGCCTAGTCATTCTTTACAATGTTAACAATTAACTGTTTAGTCAATAGAAAAAACATACATTTATTTTAAAAT
The DNA here is from genome assembly GCF_028554725.1 of Zeugodacus cucurbitae. NCBI lineage: Eukaryota > Metazoa > Arthropoda > Insecta > Diptera > Tephritidae > Zeugodacus > Zeugodacus cucurbitae. The sequence goes on from NC_071670.1 coordinate 44,744,025, forward strand.
ATATATATATACATATAAAGCAGTATACATGTAATGTGTATGTGTAAATTAATACCTTATAACTAGTTTAGCATTACAATTTAACCGTTCGCACTATGCGCTATAGTATAGCAAATATATACATACATATATTACAGTTATTATCATTGCATACATAAAAACTTCTACACCTACAACTATCTTAATGGAGATAATAACTATAAATAAACTAAAATTTATTATCGGTAAGTGCAAGTTTATACTGCTCAGCACATTTTTATTAACAATTGCATTAAAAATATGATAGCGGTATTTATTTAGTGGGGTAATTAAAACTAGGAAAGGTGGAAGGGGACATACACAATTTTCAATAAAGTGCTGGATAAGCTAATGTACTTTAGCTAAGCTTTTTTATATATCAGAGGCTATAAATATTATATAATAACAACGATCCGTTGTGGGAAGAGGGGGATGCCACCTGCCATCTGAAACCGATGCAATTCTCTAGCAGCTTCTTAAGTTGCTACGCTAATCACTTCATTTGCTTTTGTTCTGTTTAATAGTTTCGGTTGAATTTGGAATTGCGCATGTATTGGTGTATAATAAATTTAGTAAATAATACATTAAAGTATATTAAATTGCGTCAATAAATTGTAGTTTACTGTTGTTGGCTCAGGTTATTATAAAACTCTTTATTTTAAACACATAATTTTAATTAATTTTCCAAATTTTCAAAACATCTTTATGATTGACTTATAAAATTCTTATCAAATTTAATTGTTAATTGATTGACGGAATATATTTCAAACCCTACCCCAACTTTAACATGAGAATTTTGGAGTATGAACTGATCAGCCGTCTTCGAAACCGCCTCCACTACCATAAATCGCCCCTCCAAATCACATAACTCGGCATAATACTTACTCAAAAGTATTTCTTGTAGAACTTTTTGCCTAAAGCATAAATACTCGTCCATCTCTTAAGCGTGATCGTTTTTTATTGGTATACCCAAATGTGTTGATATAATATTTGGCTGCCATTCATCAATTATCTCAAATACATACATAAATTAACATTTTTATACCCTGAACAGGGTATATTAAGTTTGTCACGAAATGTGTAACACCCAGAAAGAAGCGTCGGAGGCCCTATAAAGTATATATGTATATAAATGATCAGTATGTTGAACTGAGTCGATTTAGCCATGTCCGTCTGTCTGTATATATACGAACTAGTCCTTCAGTTTTAAAGATATCGTTTTGAAATTTTGGAGATGTTATTTTCTCTTCAAGAAGCTGCTCATTTGTCGGAACTGCCGATATCAGGCCACTATATCATATAGCTGCCATACAAATTGAACGATCGGAATCAATGGCTTGTATGGGAAATTTGACGTGGTATCTTCACGAAATTTGACATGGATTACTGCTTAAGGTAATAATATAATCTCCGAAGAAATTGTTCAGATCGGTTAACTATATAACCTTAATGTTTCTAGCAAACAACCCGGCTAAAAAGAATTAGTAAAATGTTTTCTTTTTTTTACTTACTTTTTCTTACGTCTTTAGATTTGCTTAAACACATAGTTACTAAAAGAAATGCACCTGTGAAGGGTATATTCGCTTCGGTACAGCCGAAGTTAACGTTTTTTCTTGTTTTAACTAAATCTAGCCACACAATTTATTACACAGAATCGGATTTTTTTAATATTTTTTTTTCGTTAATGCTTGATAATTACTGTAAAAATATTTAATTCATTATCAAGGTCAGCGATCCCTCATTTTTTGATCTATACAATTATTAAAATAATAATTATCACTGTCAGGTATGTATTTGACATGGGTTTAGATTAAAAGAAGAACGCTCGAAATAGATGTGTTCATCACCCTTAAGCAGCTAACAACATTTCGCTGAGAACATTTTCATTCTACCTAAATATGTAATTAAGTAAGTTTGCATCTATAAGTATGTTGAATGAAATACCCCGCAGAGAAACTCTATTATAGTACAAAAAGAAATTTTGTCTCAAATAAGTTGAAGTTACTTATATTCGCCAAATACATAGACGTATATGAAATATAACACAGATATACCTACGATAAAGTCGACTGATGGTTTTTTTTCATTATATCCAATATCTAGACGAAACGAGATAGTATGCAATTTTACAGAAAAAACTACTGCGATCTGTAGATCTATGTAGATAAATGTTCTGAGGAGCCTTAATTCATTAAGGAATCACAGTTTTCAAAGCTCAACATTTGTTGTAAAGTCCACACTTCAAAACATCCGAAGTGATCTGATCTTCTTAGCAGTGGCATTCTTTTGAATTCTTTGAGTTCTCCCTACAGGGTAATTACTGAGTACACGACTCACTAAGTGTCTACTACAAAGCGCTCTCTGCTGTGATAATGATAGCGCATCTACGAACGGCTAATTTGCAAATATTTATTTATTTCAATAGCCCAACAAGTGTCAGTCGTTAACCGACCACCAACGTGAAACGTTCAATAGTTTATTGTGTCGCTAAAATAGTATAATAAAAGCTATATTAATTGCTCAACAATGGCTTTGAAAGATCTATTGTTTGCTACTATACTTTTTCTACTCGCCTGGAGTGATTTCACTACGGCACGTATATCGGAGGAGTTGAAAGTCCAATTACCACACGGTGGGGTGCTGGTGGGGCGTCATTGGACCTCGCATAAGGGGCGACATATACGTGCCTTCATGGGCGTGCCCTTTGCCCTGCCGCCTGTGGGCAATTTAAGGTTTAAAGTGAGTAGGAATTTTCTTACAAATAGTGATATCTGAAGTGTATGCAAATAAAGAATTATCGGAGATAAGAATATTGTAAAGGTGCTCGCTCTTCGTTAAGCATTTCATAGGCGTACTTATACTAAAACTACTGTGTTCCATAATATTGTTGCTCCACACATCTAATGTTCGCTCCGATATCCTACCGACACTGGGTTAGAAGGACACAAAACACCTCTGCCGATCTATAGAACTGTCTGTTAGATCTTATAGACAACTCTTTCCAAGTCAAGCAAAGTTTGTAATATTTATTCTTTGAATCCTAACAAAGCACCAAAGATTACCTAATTCCTCCACAATTAATACTGAATAAGAAAAGGTTTACATTTTGAGAGCTTGGTATACAGTGAAAAGTATGTATAGTACAATACTACTCAATCTCTACTGCTTACTATCTCTCTAAGTTGATTATTTGCCTCGTTGGGAACATTTATCAAAAGCAAAATATGCCAAGTCATTCTCACTATCAATCTTAATACTATTTGCAGTGCTTCAAACTTTGAGAACCTAAATACTTTGAGTACGACCTTCATTCATTCGACTCTTGATTTTTTTCCAATTCCTTAGTTACATCCTAAACTGAACTGAATTACAAAAAAAATATGTATGTATCTTTAAATAGAGTATATTTATTTGGCACATACCTCCTCGTCGAGCTTTGTATATACTGACATGTTCGTTTTTTGTTTGCTAGCCACCGGTACCGTATGGTTCTTGGTCTGGCGAGCGTCTTGCGATAAGAGATTCAGCGCCATGCATACATCGCGATCCATTCACACGTCAAACAGAAATCGTTGGCAGTGAAGACTGTCTTTATCTCAATGTCTATACGCCAGAGGTAGGTTTAATCTTGACGTAATACGTATAATTAGCACAAATCCTCATTTCTATTATTGTTGGACTTCGAAGAAACCGCGAACATCGAAACCCTTACCGGTTATGGTTAATATTCATGGTGGTGGTTTTATTAGCGGCTCAGGCATATGCAGCTACTATGGGCCCGATTATTTACTAGATCACGATATAATATTGGTTTCCGGCAACTATCGTTTGGGTCCACTCGGTTTCCTAAGCACGGAGACTTTGGATTGCCCCGGCAATTTCGGTTTAAAAGATCAGACGGAGGTTTTACGTTGGGTACACAATAATATTGCCGCTTTCGGTGGTGATCCGAATAGTGTAACGATTTTTGGTAACAGTGCTGGCGGTGCAAGTGTTACATACCAATTGGTAACGAGCCTGTCGGAAGGTAGTTTACAATTGAGATGAAATGCCTCAACTCCTCATTTTAAACAACGGAATTTTATGTGTCTCTAGGACTCTTCCACAAAGCCATAGTTCAGTCTGGTGCATATTACAATCCCTGGGCGCAGCCAGAACATAAAGGTGTACCGGCAAAACGTGCACGGAAGGTCGCACAACTGGTTGGCTGTAATCCCGAGGAAAATTGGCAAGCCATACTGCGCTGCTTACGCAACAAAGAAGCCAGCGATATCGTTGCTACACTCTATGAGTTTTTCGTGAGTTTTACTAATTTTTATAAACAGAACAACCGTTATAGTATATCTTTGTATGGAACATGCTTTAGGAATGGGACTTTGACCCCATGGTACCATTTCAACCTGTCGTTGAGCCTCCTCATGAGGGTGCATTCCTTACAGTTCTACCTCGCGATGGCGGTATGCCACATGGTTTCTCATTACCACTAATGATTGGTGTTACTTCGGAGGAAGGTTTACTGAAAAGTGTGCCCTTACTTACTATACCTGGTCTCTTGGCTGATTATAAGAATCAAATTAAACAGATTCTACCAATTCAACTGCAATACGACCATCACACACCGGAAGTTCGAGATGAGATCACACGTGAAATAGAGCAATTTTACTTCAAAGAGGGACATAACTATGACAAATACCATCATCACAATTTGACAGACGTAAGTGAGACCAGAGGTCAAAAATTCCCCAATTAGCCCCATTTTAATATATTACCTTCTGGCAGCTTTTATCTGACGCGTGGTTTATAGCTGGTATCGACGAGTACATTAAGCAGCGTGTAGAAGCGCAGAACTCAAATCAGTTACCGCCCTTTTATGTATACATCTTTGAGCACCGCAGCCCCTCTAGTTTCTCCGAGCTTTTCGGCGACAGTGACGATTACTTCGGTAAAAATTTAATCTGCAAGATATTTAGTTCCTTAAAATGATTTGGAAGTTCCAATATTTTTTAGGTGTCTGCCATGCGGAGGAACTGCAATATCTCTTTCCGTTGGGTCTTAATCTATTCGTAACCTCATCACCCACCGAGAACGACATTGAATTGCGTGAGGCCTTACTGCAAATGTGGGTTAATTTCGCTAAAAAAGGGTGGGTCTTGAGTGGTTAACAGCTTTTTTGTATAACCTTTATTAAACTTATTTAATATTCACAGTAATCCAACGCCTTCAGATTCTAACTTAACACCCTGGGAACCCGTCACGGGTTATCCTGTTAATTATGCACGTTTGGGCCACAAGACACCCGAAGAATTTACTGTACTACAAATGGAAAGTAATATTTATGCCGATCGTGCTAATTTCTGGCGACAACTCAAAGCTCACATTCCAGCCGAACAACGGGCGAAGAAATTACGAGACGAATTATAAAGTGACTTGATACCTTTGTTAAGTATCACAATTTCTATGTCCTATTAATCGATAGTCTTTCTTATATATCGATAACATTTTTTATGTAACTTTAGCTGTGTGGTTCTTGGGTTTCAATAAATTATATTCGATGATGTTAATAATTAGGCAACTTTTTTTAGAAGTTCTGTAACTGTAGTAACAAGTAACTTGTAACTTGTGGTAACAAAAATTCTTTCATAAAATATATTTTCCGCTCCGGTGGATCATCTATTTGTTTAACTTAAGCAACAAGTCGGAGTCTTCGTCTTTTCTTTCTTACAAGCTAGATAGCGCTATCGTCAAATTTCGGTCAAAATTTCGATTCAACTCTTTTCTGAAATATAATAGTTACATATATTGCTAATGGGAAGCGAAATATCATTGCAAACTAGCATTAGCCGCTAGATGCCGCTGGTTGTTTAGAAAATAAATAAATAAAAAATATATAAATTAATTAATTGGTAACGAGCCTGTCGGAAAGTAGTATACAATTGAGATGAAATGTCTCTAGGACTCTTCCACAAAGCCATAGTTCAGTCTGGTGCATATTGGAAAAAATAAATAAATAAATAATTTTAGTATTTTAAATATATATTTTATTTTTTCAATGAAATAAAGACCATTTTTTTCTTCATTTGGTTTTGTGTTTGTTCTTATACTTCTTTTCTGATTTGAGTAGCAATTTCCTTAATACAATAGTAATAATTATGTTTTTGCCTAATATTTTCCATTCAAATTGAATTAATTATATTATTCAGTTTTATTTTACTTTTTAACTATTGTTGCAGGCCTTTTATTAACTAATGTTGTTGTTTTTGCTTATTTTTTTGTTCTTTAAGTATTCATTATGTATTTCTAGCAACACGCTGTTAGTATGAGAAGTCAATATACATAAATACATATTTTGTGTTGTATTTTTTTGCATTTAATGTGGTTTTACTTTGAAAATATTTTTATTTTTTTATTTTAATTTTTATAAATATTTTTTTTTTTAATTTTATGTAATTTTTTTTTTTGCTTTTTGTAACTTTTTTTTTTTGCTTTTTGTATATTTTTTTAAATATTAGTATTTTTTATTTTTGTTTTTTTTTGTATACTTTCTTAATTTTTGTTTACATTTCTTTAATTTTTAATTTATTTTTTGAATTTTTTTAATCAATATAATTTCTTAATTTTTTTTTAGAATTGTAATTTGTTTTTTTTTTTCAATTTGTTAATTTTTTACACTCTCTATCTAGTTTATAGCCGCTTGGAAGCTGCTACCTCTACCCGCCTACGCACACTATGAACACACGTAAAAATAAATAAAACATAATAAATTATTGAAAACAAGTAACAAATAGGTTTAATTGTTGTAAATTTTTTTTAAAATTTGCTTTTCACACTTTTCAAACAAAAAAGGCAAATATATTTAAAATAAATAAAAAAAAATAGTTGCATTTTACACATAAATAAATTGGACACGCACACACATACGTTCACTTTCAACAAAATAAATAATTTTCATGTACATACATATATGTAGTATGTGTGTGTTTATTATTATTTTTTTCTGTATATATATATACAAGCGTTTTAACTGTATACAGTATGTGTTTAAAAGTAAATTAACAGCAGCATAAAATAAATAACAAAAACAATTGCTTGTGACATGCACTTAATAAAAACGATTTCTTTTTGTTGTTGTTGTTTTTTTCATAAAGTTTTCTACACATTTTCGCATACCATAAGTTTCATGCATTTTATATATATGTATACGCAGCATTTTTTATTATAAACTATATTTTTTATTTTTTGTTTTTGTTTTGGTAATATTTTTTTTTTTCATTTTAATTTTTATTTTTAGTTTGTGTTGTTGTGAGTGTAATTGTGTTTTAACGTAATAGTAGTAGTTGTTGTAGTAGTGTATATGTAATTTACATGTATGTATATTATGTGTTGTATGTGTAACGATTTTTAGTTGTTGTTGTTTACTTTTTGTTGTTGTTTTTTTTTGTTTTTTTTTTTTTGTTTTTGAATTGCTTCGAATTCCTCCACATCATTCATCTTAGCCAATTGCGTTTCATCTTTTTCACCAATATCTGTTCATATTACTGTTTTTTGTAGTTGTTTTAGCAACATATTGAAGGGGTTAGAGATAGTCAGGATTTTCAAAAAATCAATTTTTTGCATTTTCGTTAAGTGTAATATTTTTAAAATATTCTCTGAAAATTTGAAGTTATTCGAGCGCTCGGGCACTCCAAAACGCACGGGTGAAACGTTTTTCTGAAATTTTTTTTTTTAACTTTTGAATTGGTGACTGTAACTCGAAAAAAACGCTCTGTAGATTTTACTGAAATTTATAAAGCTTTTAGAATACAAATAAAATACTGGACCTGATCGAGTTTTTTTTTTTGTTTTTCGATTTTTAAGACCAATTACAGTTGATTTTTTCCCGAAAATCTAGAAAAAAATTTCCTAATACCGCTATTTTGTAAATTTTTGAAAAAAAACGAAAAAATCTTCGATTAGGAACAGGATTATCTATTTATAAAACAAAATTGTCTTATCCAATTGATTTTAAATGAATCTACCAGAACTTAAGATTGTCACCACAAGTACCTTTTTTGGAACTGGGTCAACACAAATAGCTATAACTTTGGAAATTATTATTTTTTTTTTGAAATTTTCGTGACATCAAGTCAAAACATTTTGTAATAATGCCATATTATTACTTTTGTAAAATAACATGATTTAATAGCAAAAACTAGTTAATGAAAATTCTTGTCTTCTTCTTAAAAAAAATTGTTCATGTCTCTTTCTACCCCTAACCCCTTAATATGATTTTTGTGTGTACCGCTGCTTCTTCAGTGTTTCTTTACCCCGTTATTTAGTACAAAATTCCGTTATAATGTTATTGCAAGCTTTTTTAATATTTTATTTTCTTTTACCTTACTTTCGCCTTTGTTCTCTACACTCTTCTGCGCAGCCCTGCATGCTTGCTTGTGTATTTTTTAATAAATTATTTTATTTATTAATTGTTTTATTTGTAAAACTATTTTGCTATTAGCTGCTGCACTTAACCTAAAAAATTGTTTTAATTTTTTTTTTTTAATTTGTAGCTTGTTTTTTCTTCTTTCATACTAGCATACCTTGTTAAAATTTCTTTAGCTACACTTGTTGCTGCCATAATAAATTTTTTTAGCAATAATAAATAGTTTTTTTACATTTTTCATTTCATTTATGTTATTGTTTAATATACTAACTTTATTGTATTGTTGTTGTTGTTGTTTTAGGACTAGCTTTCTCTCTTAATTTGTGTTTTAGCTTTTATTTTTCTTTTTTTTTAACTTGTTCGCATACAATAAAAACTTATTTTTAATAGCAATAGTACGCTACAGCGCCTATATATATTAAATATATATATATATGTATATATATATACATATTTTATATATAATAAATATATGCGCTTGGGTTTTTAGTTAGTATTTTTAGTATCTATGTAGTAGCTGTTTATACATTTTTAAGTTCCGCCCTAAGTGCTATTGCGTAATTTAATAAATATTCACTGTTAAGACGCTTATTTTTTTACATTATTAGTTGTTAGTGTATTTAAAACAAGCGCACTCAAGTGTTAGCAGCATTTTTACTATTTTTTTTACTAAAATTGTAAGCCAAAAATTACTTAATATAAATAAAAAAAAACAACAACTACATACGCAACTTTGCTGCCATTTCGAAGCATAAAATTAAAATATTTATATATATTAACCGTTAATTAGCCAATATCATTACAAAAAGCCTCTCACCCGGCTTTAACGCCCACGCACTTACTCACATACACAAGTCGTCGTTTACATATAATGAAAACCAATTTTAACTATATATATATATGTAAAAAATATATATGTATGTATGCTTTAAAAATCGCTTATACACACTGTTATTCGATTTAATTACTTGCTTTTTAACATATCTTTTCTTTTTTTAAATACAACGGCATATAATTTTTTGTTGTTTTTGTTTCAGCATTTTTTTTACATTTATACAAGAAATACAGCATCAGCAACTATATTATAATGTTTGTATGTATGTATGTACACATTTATACATATATGTATGTATGTATGTATGTATGTATGTATGTTGGTATATATATCTTTGGACTCGATCGAAAATTGCACATTTTTTTTACATGTTACATGTACAGAGATTTACAGAGTTTGGCGTGTTAAAGTAATTAGCGGCCGCATTGTTGTTGGTGTTGTTGTTGTTGTACGCCAAACAACTAATTGAGAAGTGATATTGTGTTTGTTGCTTTCTTTCCCAAACAAGTTGCATGTTGCACGCTGCATAATAGTTGTTGTTGTTGTTTGTAGGAGTTGCAAGTATGTGTGTAATAGTAGTTGTAGTTGTAGTAGTAGGAGACGGCGTCGACACAGCTTTTTTTAAGATTTTTTTTTTTATTTTACATTAGCTTTTGTAGTTGTTTTTGTTTTTGTTGTTGCTATTAGCAATAGTTTGAAGTTAGCAGCATAAATGTTTACAACGTGCATGTGTTTGTTGTTGTTGTTTTTGTGATTATTAATTTTTTTTTTTTTTTCATTTTAGTCAACAACAGTTATGTTTGTATGTTGTATGCAGGCGTATAGTTGCTGGACATTAGTATAAGGTAAAAAATAAGAAGAGCGTAGTAGAGTCGTTATAGTGATTAAGTAGCAGTAGCAATTTGTTAGGTGTATGGGTTAAAATGGTTTGCAGATTCATGGTTAAACCATTATTTTCTTGTTTCTAGTCTTGTTGGTCACCTCAACCGTAGTGTCTGCCGCTGTTCGCATAATTTCGTTGGAATTTCGCATTTGGTTTGCCATTGCCATTGCCTTTGTTGTTGGTGGTCTTATGTTGCTGCTTTGTTGCAGTTGTCTTCCCAGACAGTTCCATTTTTCTGCTGGTTACAGAGTTTGTTGTTAGTAGTTGTATCCGTTTCGTTTTTTTTTTTTGTTGTTTGATTTTATGTTTTTTTTTTACTTTTGTACATAAGACTTAAGTTGCAAGATTGGCTATGTGTATGTGTGGGTGTTATGTGTGTGTGTGTGTGTTGGAGCTGTGAGTATGTTTGCTTTTTATTTTATTTTATTTTTTTGTTACACGCGTGATTTATTTCTTACGCTCGCTCATAGAACAGTATATAGGCACTGGATGAAACTAGATTATTTTCGGAGAGCGTGTCGCTAACACTGTAAAGGAAGGTGTATTATTTTAGAAATTTAAAAAATTCAATTTTTGTATGAAAATACTTACACATTATCGTTGAATTCATGCCATTTTTTCGATACCGGATGTTTACACAATGCCACATAATGACCGCCAGCCGTGGAACCTGTAAGCAGAAAATTTGGATTTTTAGTTAAAAAGTTGCTTAAAATTCATTGTTTTGTTAGACCCACTTCCAAAACTTTTAAAATTTTTGTTTCTATTTCGAGGTCAGTTCGGAACCATTTCGGGATCCCGAAAATTCAATATTACTTAATATTTTATCTAAAATTTAAATATGTATTCATAATCGGGATTCATAAAATGGCATACATTGGTTTTAAGGATAGGGAGAAATCCAACGAATTGTTGTTGTTGTCTTTATTCAAATTTAAATAATTCATTTTTAAATGAATAATAAATCGCTAAAATTGGGTGCAACCGAACATTTTATACTCTCGCAATGTATTTATTTACTTTTTTTAAGAAAACATACAATTTGACCCATATATTCAGTATAAAGTCCAATAGAATAACGAAAATCATCATATATAGTATATGAGGGCTGGGATAATGCCTGAACCGATTTCACTCATTTTCACCACCAAGGTACACTATAGCCAAGACCGCTAAGATATCTCACATATTATACGATTTAAAAGGTATCAAACCCACCATATTTTTTAAAAACCTATATTTAGGTATATGGAAGCTAGGGGAAGTTATAACCCGATTTTAACCATTTTTGGTACAGAGACACGCTATTCGAAGAAAAAGATTCCATCTGAACTACATGAAAATTTCTGAGAGATTTACCCATATTTTCAGTAAAAATTACCCTTTGGCACCAAGTTCTTTATGTTCGATATGCGGTGATTTCGAAAATTTTTCCAGAAGAGATGCTACAGATCATATACAGTATTTGTGTTAAGCTTTATTCCGCTATCTTCATTTGTTCCATATGTACATATTATAAAGTGAGGGTGAGTGAGATGGAATTCAAAATTGAGTTATATGGAAAGTAATCGTGGCTTTAAACAGATTTCGCCCATTTTCGATCCGTGTCTTCAGGGTGTCAAGAAAGTTGTATGTACCGAATTTCATTGAAATCGGTCAGGCAGTTTCTGAGATATGGTTTTTGAGCCATAAGTGGCCGACGCCACGCCCATTTTCCATTTTTTTTTTAATCTGAGAGCAGCTTTCTTCTGCCATTTCTTCCGTAAAATTTAGTGTTTCTGATGTTTTTCATTAGTGAGTTAACGCACTTTTAGTAATTTTCAACCAAACCTTTGTATGGGAGGTGGGCATGGTTATTATGCGATTTCACATATTTATATGATATCTAATGGAAACGTAAGGAAAGTGGCTGCAGAAAGTTTGGTCTATATAGCTTTACTGGTTTGCCACATATATACAAAAAACCTATTCGTGGCAAGGCCACGCCGACTTCTCCACTTCTCCAAAAAAACTACATCCAAATATGGCGGACAGACATTCGGATTTTAACTCGTCTGTTCATCCTGCTCCCTTTGATATACATAATCTTATATTTAACTCATTTATATTTACTCGTTTAGAATACGCTTTTAATCCATCTGAACTCTCAACTCACCCATATGATTCGAAATCGCATACAGCGAGTAATGTATGCTCGAGCCAGGGTTCGCACCATATGGACCCATATTCAATTCACGTTCACCAGTCGGAAATTCGACAATATTAGACAGCTTGCTCCAACGGGTCTCCGAGAAACGCTTCAAATCTGTACAAAGCATGTAACAAAATGAATTATTTTCGAAACTTTGGGATAAACAAATAACTTACGTATAACCAAATATTTGGGAAATCGTTGTATGCTGAAGCTTTTCGTGCACCTTCGACGTTGGCGACACTTCGCACATGTGGGCATCTCATCGCCATCCAACACCTCTTCGCGTATGAACAGATCAAGGCAAGATTCTAGCTTGCAGCGTGATGATGATGGCAACGAAACGCTCAAATCCCAAAACGGATCGAAGGTGACGCTCGTATTGCCACAGGTGGTACAACGTAGTGTGCTCTTCAATTGGCCGACGAAGAGGTCGCGTATGAGTGAGTTCTCATGTCTCGAATACCATTCCCACGTTAGATCGGCTTTCTTATTGTCGCTAAGGGGCGGAAAAATATATTATATACATATATAGAGATACGATCAGTGTTAACTACTATTAAAATACGCACCTAAGATTATCGTCGATTTTCAAGTGTTCCCCTTTCACGCCCGTATTTAGTGCACTATGCAGCGAGTCGAGGAAGAAGCGCAGAAATTCCTGTGCGTCCTGTTGGTTGTAATCGCTATACATGCGATGTTTGGATGAAAAGGCGCGCTTCAGATCCATCGGCGTGACGCTGTGTACACTGCTCGTCCACATCTCGCGTATCAGCTTAGCAAACTCTGTGACCATTAAGTAAGAAAAAACAGTTAGTACAGTTAGTTATAGACTCTTTCATTCTACCTTTCGGACTCACCTTGTAAGATTTGTTGATCCTTGGACGATGTCGAGCGTGTGCCATTGTGTGTACGTAAGAATTTTGTCAATTCGCTCGTGTGACTCAGACACTGTATGACCGAATTCATAAAACAAGTATTTCCGATATTTCTCAGCCCACATAGACCTGTTGTGTAGAGGTGTAAGAAAAATTTTAAAATGTATTAATACTATAATATCTTTCTCTCTCTCTTTTGCTGTAAAAGAATTATTGTTTTTGTTAATTAATTGTAAGAAAATTGAAATGTTAAGCAGTTAAACAGCACACCAGGTTCGGCCCGAAATAACATTCAGATGTAAACAAGAATTTGTTCTAATGACGCGACAAAAATGATATATTTTGACAAACTATCCGACAAATTTGAAGACTGCCAACATTTCGGATTTTTTTGCCTTTTCAAAATTCTTTGACAAGCACAAAAGAAAGGAAAACAAAAAAATCAAACCATTCCAGTATTTTTATAGCAGGCTAAGGGGGTGTACACAGAGTTCTTATAGCGATACTTTAATGAGGAAATTAAAACTCTTCTAAATAGAAATAAAATATTTTAGTGGCTCTTCGAAACGAGTTAGATATAGTGTTATACATATCAAAATGATCAGGATGACGAGACGTGTTGAAATCCAGTTGTCTGTCTGTCCGTGCAACGGATAACTTTAATGAAAATTAAGACATCTTGAAATTTGGTACATAATCTTTAATTGACATCCTAATGATACAGATGAAATTTGGGATAAATCGGTTCACAACCACGTTTTCCCATATAACTCAAATTTTAATTCAATCTGATTCCTTCACTTTATAATATATACATTAGGAACTAATGAAGATGGGGGAATAAAACTTTACACAAATGCTGTACAGATGATAATCTGTAGCATCACTCATGGAAAAAATTTCGAAATCGGATTATAACTTTTCAAGGCCCAGGATATCAAACATGAAGAACTCAGCGCCTAAGGGTAATTTTTCACTAAAAATATCGGTAAATCTCTCAGATATTTTAATTTAATTCAGAGGGAATATTTTTTTTTCTAATAGTCTCTCTACCAAAAATGGTTAAAATCGGATCATAACTTCACCTAGCTCCCATATACCTAATTATAGGTTTTTAAAAAATACGGCCGGCTTTATACCGCATATATCGGTTAATATGTGAGATATCTTGGCGTATAGTCCCGGATATAGCGTACCTTGGTGTTGAAAATGAGTGAAATTGGTTCAGAAATTACCTCAGCCTTTATACCATATATGATGATTTTCATTATTCTATTGGACTTTATGCCGAATATATGGGTCAAATTATTTTATATTTAACTTAGACTTTCCAGACTTATTTTTACTTATAAAGCTACTAATAACTATTTGCAATAATTTAGTAGTATCGAAAAAAATTGTTGAGGTTAAGTGTTCAAATTTATCAAAATTTTATCTGATATATTTTGTATGGCACCCAAAATGGCTTCGTGGAACCCTATATTCACGGCAAAATAAACAAGTTCGTGGTGTGCTGTTGTTGCGGAACTAAATATAGTATTTTAATATATTTGAGTTTTAACTAAATCTACGAGCTTTTAGCTAAATTTTCGGATATTGAGGTTAAGTTTAGAAATGTTTGAAATCAATTCATATTAGAAACGCTATTGAAGAATTACAACTTTCGTTCTCCTCCATTCCATATTTGATGGAAAGCTCAACCGTGAGCTATCACCTTCAAAAATCTCTATATCTTATACACCCAAACAAACATACCTTCCGTATTCTCATCCCGCGATTTGCTAGCATCGTCGATATTATTAGACGCCAACGATGTTGATGAGGAGAGCAGACCCGATGTTATACGACTATCACGATCCCTATAACGTGAGGCTGTCGGCGATGGCGGTGCTGCCGGGATACTCCGTAGAGCGGTGCTGCGGATCTGTGAAACGGCGCAGGAAAGAGAAAATTGAAAGATGAACAAATAACTTGTAGATGTATGTTTAGTGAAAAGCTATAAAAGAGTACGTTTTTAGTAAAAGTTTTGTGAAAAAAGCAAAACGCTTAGGAAACAATAAAAAATCGTGAGTAAAATACAAAAATATTTTTTTGACGGGGGCAAGTGTAGGATTTTTTAGATACTTTTTCGGGATTAAGGTATAAGTGGTTAATGGTTGCTTAAAAAAAATATTTCATAAAATTAAAACGCAGGAAAGGTTGCGACTCAAAAAAAAAACAAATTCAGTTAAAGAAATTAACTGTTAACAGCCAATTGGTTTCAAGAACGTAGGAATTAGTTGAAAACTTAAAATAAAATTAGTTAGATTATAAAATGGCAGCGTGTTTAGTTGCAACGTGCGTACAGTACAACGTTTTTTATTATGTCATAAAAAGCATTAAAACGTAAAATATTAGAAAATACATAAATATTTTTTTTCTCAAATTCTTTCACTCAGCTAAAACACGGCTTAGCTGGTTGCTTGAGGATGAGTGGAAACTGAGATACAAACAAAATAATTTCGACGGCGTCACGTGAAAAACAACGAAAACAAACAAACCCTTAAGATAGCTAACTGAGAGGCAGAGAAACCAGAAACTACAAAACTTAGAGGAACTCAAGTATAGCTAAACTGATGAATTAACGTCGCTTCTTGGGTGAGAAGAGGCATGATTAAAATTGGTGAACTTGACGGTGCTAATAAGTGTAGGTTTTCTGTGGTGGGGTTGGTGTGATATTAATGCTGGTGAACGTGTTTTTTTTCTGTTTTTGGTGACTGATAAACTGTAGCATATTTTGTACAATAATTGTTTGCTCTGAGTGTTTTTTTGGTGAGTGCAACTTACAGTTTCAACATCCGCGCCGGCGCCATCGCATGCGCCGTTCGTAACGGCCGTCGCCGCGCACTTCTTTACATCGCCATTCGGCAATTTCACGTCGGCTTGTTTTAAGAGTGGCGATGACGTAGCCGAGGCTGGCATTGAAGCTGTATCTTTATGTAGCTGCGCGCTGGGAGAGGCACGCTCAGCGGCACGCAATACTGACAACTCCTGATGACGATTGATGGCGGTAATTGCGGTAGTTGCATTGTTTGAGGCAGCCAGCACGCTGCCAAGACTTTTCGTTGGCAAACTGTTCGTATTGCATGCACCGCTGCGTATGGACGATGACGACGAAGGCGACGTACCAGCCGAACCGGGCGTCAAGGACGGCGCATGCATTGTGGCAGTAACTTTACAAGCGGTAGCCGGTGACGGTGACACAGTGCGGTAGGGCGCCCGAGTCAAGGAACCACCGCCGCCACCGCTTTGCGCTAACCGCAAGAGACTGCTGCTGCCGCCGCTGGTGGCGTGATCGAATTCACTGCCACTATGGCGATGATGTTGCAAATTGTTTGTACTACCGCCGCCGCCGCCGCCGCCGTGCGAACGCAGCGTCACCTGCGGCAGGCCGGCGCTACGTTTTTGCTCGCTGAAACTATCGAATTTCTCAATGGACGCCCGTATGCTATTCGAATCGATGCTGTGCCGCAACTCATTGCGACGCGCTGCCGCTGCTTCGGCGACAAATTTAGCCGCGCTGCTGCCGCCACCTGCGCTCCCATTGGCATACTTGTAATTGTTGATCTTCTCGAAGACGAGATTGCTGGTGGAACAGATGATCGTCGATTTGGGACGCATACGTGTTTTGAGTGACGCGCCACCAACACCGGCAGCAGCGGAGGCGCCTGTCAGCGTTGCCGTTGTGGACGTCGCGCAATTGGTATGCTGACAACAGAGCTGCTGCTCACAGCGCAACTGTGTTTTCCGCTCCAACTGCGCGCCGCCACGCGCAGGCGTGGTCACCGTTGTGGCGCTGGCATGCGCCAACGCTGCCGTTGTGGGCGCGTCATCACTATCGATGTACTTGATATCGTCGTGTTCGAGCGTATGTTGCATACCGTTAACGCCACTGGTGATATTATTGTTGCTGCTGCCGCCGCTATTATTGCTAATGCACACACTATTCACACCGTTATTATTGATATTATTGTTGTTATTATTGCTGAGGCGATTACTATTGCTGCTGTAGCTGTTGAACAGTTTATTAGAGTAGGCGTTCACGTTTTCACGCGCAGCGGCCGCGTTCGCTGCCGCCACCGCCGTCGATGGTATGGTGCGATGCACCAGCGGACGTACCAATTTACCTTGACCGTTACTCAGCTTAGTCGCTGTCGCTGCCGACGTGCCAACGCCACTGGTTGCAGCGCTGCTCGTTGCTGGCGCGCCCCCGTTTGTTGTGGCCAGTATAGTAGTGCCGTTGAGCGGACGCGTAGCGTTGTACGCACTATGTTGTTGTGGCTGCTTCGCACTTTTTGACGTCACGAAACGTCCACCGTTCGCTTGCGTTGGCGCGCGATTATTGAAGACAATGTCGACCTTGTGGACGGTGGTATCGTTTGTGGCGCTCTTCGCCGTAACGTTGGCGCTGGCGTTCGTACTCGTCGTCGCCACAGCGGATGCTGTTGTATTGACGTGATGGTGATGGTGATGATGTGGATTGTTGATATTGACGCTGGCGTTGGCGCTACCGCCGCCGCTGCGTCGTACACCATTCGATGTTACCGCCGCCACTGTTGCTGCTGTTGGTGTTGGTGTTGTTGTTGTTGCTGTGCGCCTACTAATGCTCGCAATGGAGTACGCGTTATTTGCTTTTTGGCTGTGATTGTTGCTGTTGCTGGTGTTGTTGTTATTGCTTTTGCTTGTGTCGCTGACGCTTTTACGCCGGTAGTTGCCGCCACTCGGTTGTTGTTGAGTAGTTGTTGGTTTTGCGTTATTGTTGTTGTTGTGCGCACTCGCGTTGTTAGCGTCACCATTGGCTGTTGCGACTTGTTCGTATTCTTGTTCTTCTTGTTTTTGTTGTTGTTGTTGTTTTGGTGCAACTTGCGCATGCGCCAACTCACATTCCTCCTTCAGAAAGTTTTGATCTTGAAATTGCGAGACGAGAAAGAATGGCTGATTGGCGGCGCGCACCGGATTCGTGTCGTCGCTGTTGTGTATTTTACTGTTGTTATTGGTGTTTTTGACTGTTGTATTGATTTTGGTGTTGTGCGTGCTGCCCACCGTTGCAGCACGCCTACCACCGCTGCCGTTCAGATATTTCGCTTCTGCTTTGCCGTTAACACTTATTGTTGTTGTAGTTGTTGTGTGTAGGCGTGATTTTGTTGTGCTGCTGGTTTCGGGCGGAAACAACGCTGCCGCTGTTGTTGTCGATGTCGTTTTTGGTCTATGTACGCTCGTCGTGTTGTTATTGTAATGGATATTGTTGGTTATTTGCTGCTGCTGCTGCTGTGAACGCTGCGCTAATATAACGGTTTGCTCACATTTTTCACGCAATATTGAAAAATTTTCAAAACTATTTCTGCCTTTTTTAATGTCTATCATTATACTATACGTATATTCGGGGTTTTCAAATGCTCCGTTACACTGCTTGCTTACTGTTTTTTGTTTGTTTGTTTATTTTTTTATTATTCTTTCTTTATATTTGCACTTTTATCACTTGTCGCTTTGACTTTTTTATTTGTATTGAGTATATTCTGCAAATTTTTATTTTAATTTTGCGTTTCGCTACGCGCTATGGCTCGCAACTGCTGTGGAATGTGTGGAAGGTATTCAATTAATTAGTAGTCTCGTTTGTTTGCTTTGTCGTTTGTTTGTGGGTTTTTGAGTTTATTTTCTTCTATCTTTATTGTATTTTGATTTATTTTTTGGCAATTTGCCGTATTTTTTAAGTGTTTTGTCACTCGATTTGATTTTTGTATAATTTTTATTTTATTTTTTTATTTTTAGTTTTTTATTTATTTATTTTTTTCACTCCTGTCTTTCGTATAATCTATTCGCGTTTTTGCGCACACTACTAATTATTTAGCGAAATCATCGATTCGCTTTGCTTTCACTGAAAATTTTTGCCGAAATTTTCGCGTTAAACTTGTTGTTGCACACATCATGTTTGTTGTTGTATATTTTGCTATACTCTTACTTTTTGTTTTTATTTTTATATCTATTTTATTTTTAATTTATTTATTTTTTGCTCTTATTTGTTGTTGGTTAGTATTTTATATATATTTTGTTTTTGCTTTTTGGTTTTGTTTTGTTTCTCTTTTTCGCTTGTTTTGTATTTTTTTTTTTTTTGTGGGGGGTTTGGAGGAGAGGAGTTCAAAAATACATATGCGTTCTATTCAGTGACAGCAACAAGGCCTGCGAATATTCATCTAGAAAATACACAGAAGAGGAAACACAAACAAGTTACATGACGATGCTTTTGGTTAGTAATGCGTATGTATGTATGTACTATGTATGTATGTGCATGAATATGGCATGTATTTAGTCTGTTCAATTATTGAACGTGGGTAAAGGTTGATCATAACACTGAGAATGGCATGATGACGCTGTCGATGATGCTACCGTTGGTTGGTTGTGGCGCGTTCAAACTGTATTTATACACTTATTTACATACATACTTATATGCCATATATGTATATGTATGTACATATATACTTCGACATAATGTGGGCGTCGCGTTGTCGGCTAATTTGTTAAGAGATTTTGTTACATTCAGCTAAACCATACAATATGTACTAGGCGTCTATGTAGTGTGTATAGAATCTGTAAGCATTTAATAAATATGTACTGCAAACATACTATAATATCTAGCTATGTAGGCGGGGCTATAAATTCGCATTAAAATTGTTTTCTTTGATTTTTTGTTGTTGTTTTTGCTAATACTATTTAGTAGAAACAACAAAAAATTTTATTCTCTTATTCGTTTCCTATTATATTAGCAGTTAGAAAGAGACTTTCAACTATTTTGCAAAAAAAACAGTCTTTCGAAATTTAAAATGATTTTGAGTTTCATTAGAATATAGCATAAATGTGATATTGTCTAACATTTCAAATTTAGTTTAAAAATTAATTTAACTGCGTTTAAAAACTCCTAATTTAATTTATAAAGTTTAAAAAGTATGCCTCATATGCACATAAAATTAAAAAAAAAAAAAAAAAACTAAAGGATAAGTTCGGATGCAACCGAATATTTTACATACAATTTGAGCCATATAATCTGCATAAAGTCCAATAGAATAACGAAAATCATCATAAATAGTATATGAGGGCTGAGATATTTCCTGAACCGATTTCACTCATTTTCATCACCAAGGTACGCTATATCCAAGACTATACGCTCACTTAATTTTGCTAAGGTATCTCACATATTAACGAATGAATGCGTTATAACCCCTTCAAATTTTTGAAAAACCTATAATTAGGTATATGGGAGCTAGGGGAAATTATGACCCGATTTTAATAATTTTTGTTATAGAGACACACTATTAGAAGAAAAAGGTTTTCTCTGAATTACATTAAAATATCTGAGAGATTTAACGAACCGAGTTCTTCCTGTTCGATATCCGGAGCATTGAAAAGTTATAATTTTATTTCGACAATTTTTTCACAAGTGAAGCCACAGCTCAAAATACAGTATTTCTTCATTGGTTCCATAATGTATATATTATAAAGTGCTGGAATCAAATCAGATGGAATTCAAAATTGAGTTACATGGAAAGTAGTCGTGGTTGTGAAACGATTTCGCACATTTTTTGTCCGTGTTATCAGGGTGTCAAGAAAGTATTATGTACGGAATTTCAAAGAAAATGGTCGAGTAGTTTATGAGATATGGTTTTTGACTCATAAATGGACGACGCCACGCCCATTTTCAATTTTTTTAAAATATGATTACTGCTTTCTTTTGCCATTTTTTTTTTTTTTGTAAAACTTTGTGTTTCTAATGTTTTCCGACTGAAGTTTGGTTTATATAGCTTTATTAGTTTGCGAGATATTCACAAAAAACTTATTTAGGGGCGTTTACATCCATGCCCCTCCTTAGTGCGATCCTTTATACTAAATTTCGCTTTTATAACTGTATGTATGACTTAGTTACAATAACACTTTATAGGTTTTTTCGCTTTTCCTTTTTTTGGGCGTGGCAATGGTATGATATCGCCCAAGGTCACAAGGAACATGTTTAGTACACATTTCTCAATTTTACTCAAGTTATGATTTGCACGGATGGACGGACAGACATACGAATTTCAACACGTCTCGTCATCCTAATCATTTTGATATATAAAACTCTATATCTAACTCGTTAAGTTTTATGAGATACAAACAACTGTTAGGTGAACAAAACTATTATACACTCTTAGCAACTTTGTTCCGAGAGTATAAAAATACGAATAAGTTTCGAGCTAAGAACTGACCTAATTTAGAACAAATTTATTTTTAATTTTTTTCCAAACCATTTCATTGTCAAACTAATGTCTTCATTTTCCACCTTTTGTTGTTGTTGTAACAATATAAAATTTGTACCATATTTGTAAAGAATCCGCATAAAACAAAATATTGAGGCAAGCATCTTTCATTGGCCAAACAAATTTTCTCTTCACCATACACCATATCCAAAATAGTGGTTATAGTTAAAAAATTCCTATTTTATATAAGTGATCTCAAACTGCTTAATAACTCAAAAGAAAATTTAAAAATGCTTGAGAAATTAATTTTAATTATTTAAATTGAATTTATGACAATTTTATGACGTCATGAGCGTTAGATGTTTTTTATGATTTTTTTTTTATGATTATGAAGTGTAGAGAATAAATTTTAATGATTATTAAAAAAAATTGAACCAACAAATTCGTTAATTTTGACTGTAAAAAATTCATATTTTTTTTTATAAATTATCAGAAATTCCAATTCTCCTAAAAATGGTAACCATTTAAATAAAAAAAACGCCTCCGAAACACCCTGCAGCGAATTGCAAACCATTGACAAGCAGTCAATGTCCGATGAGCTGATTGTGCTATAGGATGCCACGTGGAGGTGGAGCGCATGCATTTCCTAACAGGATATCTTGTGTACAAAAGCCGCTGTGCTTGGTATTCACAAAAAAACCACAAATACCTCAACTTAAACTAAAAGCAAAAAAAGGTCAAGTGGACACAATTTGTTAGCCGCCAATCAACAGTTAAACAAATATGCAGTATATGATTAGTAGTAGTAGGCACATGCATGGTAGACGCCATGGCAGGAGCAGCACAAGCGAAACAAGCCAGAGGTTAGTGTGCAACGCAGCGGAAATTTGTGAGATTACAAACGCGCGCTATCAAAGCACAGACAACTGAGCGGCGAGTTGCGTTTGTCGCCTGCGATTTACCTTCTTCGCGGTGATCGGTGTGTCCACCATTTTGAGCGTGGCGCTGGTGCACACCTCCGCGCCGCCAGCTGCTGCATTGTTCGGCTTAAGTTCGTATGTTGGCGCACAATTGTCGACCACATCCAAATTGTTGGCGCTGCGATTGCGCTTCAGTTCGCCGTCGTTGTCGTTGTTTGAGGTAGTTAGCGCGCTGAGATGACCGCTGCTATTGCTGGTGCTGAGCGATGATTTCCGCGACTGCAACGGCATCGTAAAGGTGGTGGTTATGCTGCCGCTGCTGCTATCCTTGTACAGACCGCTGCCGCTGCCCGAATTGGACAACTTTAGCTCCTTCAAGTTGCTCTCAAGGTCATTGGTGTATGTGTTGTTGTTGTTGTTGCTGCTGCTGCTCAAATTCGTTTTGCTGCCTTGACGACTGATGCTACCGCCACTCTTGTCGCCATTGTTGAGCGTTACGCTATCCTCTGCCTTCGTCACAGTGGTTTTTGGTGTACGATTGCTGCGCAAAGTAAATGTTGCTGTCGGCACATCACCGCTACTGCTGCTATGACTCAGCACAGACGAGGTCGATGTGGAGGGTGCGAGGGCGTTGGCCTGTTGTTTCGCTGCTGCTGCCGCACGCTCACGGTAACTGGAACGATGCGGCTTGGCTGTTGATGTAGTGCTGTCATTCTCATTTTTATTGCTGTTGCTGCTGCTGTCACTGTATTTGTTGTTGCTGTAGCTGGTAGTCTCATCACCGCCGCTATACAAACGACTATAGCGACTGCGTGGTCGGTCTAAGGTTATGTTTGTCGTTGTCTCGTTACGTAGCTGGTCATCGTTCGTCGTTGTCGTTGCAGCTGCGGCTACCTCAGCCTCAGTTAGCGCTGAGCTGGAACGTGCAAGTTCACAATTGGGTTTATAGTTAGCGGGACTGTATTTTTCATAGATTTCCAGGCCAGATGTCGCTACTAAACGTGCTAGGGATGAGGATGAATATGAGCCTGACAAGCGCTTATTATTGCCCGCATCCGAACCGGAGGGCGGCTTCTTAGCGCCGCCGCCACCACCACCGTTCACATCGCTGCTATCAATGCTGTTGCTCGTATCTCTGTCCTTACGCTTGCGCAATGTATCGGATGTCTTGGGTGATTTGGGTAACTGTGGCGCGGGCGCGCGTCATTTTTTGACACAATTTGTGCGATTTTTTTTGCGAGTTTTCGAATTTTGTTTTCATGTTCAACATTTACAGATGCATAGAATTTGTAACGGTTTTGGCCCCATTAGAGATACATAGGTGAGATTTATGATGCAGATAGAAATGAATATGACAATGACCATGACAATTGGACAGAGAGATATTGTTGTTGATTGTTGTTGTTGTGATGGTTGATTTGATAGCGGTGTTGTTGTTGTTGTCATTAAATTTGAATTTTTACACGTTCACATGTGCATTGGTGGTTGTTGTTGTTGTGACAAATACAAACGAATAAACATAACATAAATACAGAAAAGAAAAATATGAGTCACGATAGTATGTACAAACATACAGATGTTGTTGTTGTTGTTGCAATGAGTGTACATCGTATGTAAGCAAAAGCTAAGGTGTGATTACTTATACATATTATATCTACATTTATGTACGTATGTATAACCGCAGGGTAATTTGTGGCCACATAAGCATATGCGCGTCAGTTAAACAAAACTTTTTTTTTCATTTTGGCATACATTTGTATGTATGTATGTATGTACATATGTATATTTTTGTTTATTTAACAAATGGTTAGAGAGCAGCATTTATACAGATATGAAAATTATCACCGTTTGAGCGTTAATAGTACTAGTGCAGTGTGTAATTGATTAACACTGTGTGGAATGGAATTTACGCTTTATAAGCCTCAGTATATTATATAATGACATAGAGAGCATTAAACCCTGAAGACCTTCAGTAATCAGTAAACTATAAATCACAAACAATTTTTTTGTTTTTGTTTTTGTACTATTATCAATAATATTTGTGTGATTTGCCCACAATAAGCTAACGTGTAAGCTTTTTAAGGCATAAGGAAATAAATAGTTTGTGATTTATGTAATCATTTCGAGTTTTCTATTAGTTATTTCACGCCTACACATAATATTGCAATTATTTAGAATTATTTTATTGTCACTGGCATTAAAGTATAACACATTTATATAGTATTGAACAACACTGCTAAATCACAATTAAATATTTGCATATTTGTTTTTAAATTAAGATACAAAAAAACTCAATTTTTTGATTTCATAAAACACTTTTTCATTTTCATTTCGTTTGGAAAGTAAAAGTACACTTTTTACACAATCTAACCTAAATTTGGCGTTTAAGTAACGGTATAGTAACAAACGTGTGCTTTGCAACGTGAAATATTATTAACTTAACACTAACCCGAAGGCTAACATCTAAACTAGCTAAAGAGTTCTGCAAACTAATCACAATTTTACAATAATAAATATAAAGATAAGATTTTTTGCGATTGCGTTTGCGATTGTCAAACACAAAGTTAATGTCAATATTAAATTATATTTACTGTGTATTAAACATTAACAAAAATTATAATTTTGATAACCTAAAACAACACTACTTTTTTTACAAAACATTTTAATTGTCACAATTTGCACTGCAGTTAAAAAAAAAACACATGAATATTACCCGAAAGTGTAGTATCATTAAACAAACGCATAACCCAATGTAAGTAAATAACACACGACAGTCCCCAGGGTTTCTGTACGTTTGCCAATATGTGTGTGCGTGTGTGTGTACAAGTGGGTGGGTGTGCTGCTAATGAGTAATTTGGTGAAAGGTGCACGCAATGTTTACATATTTATATATGTATGTTTGAACATGTATGTATGCATATGTTACATGCTTGTAATGCAAATCAGCAAATAACACTCACAACTACACTTTATAGTTTTTGTTTACTAATAACGCTACTAAATGAGACATTGCACAAATGTCCAAAAAAAAAAGCCCTATACACACACTAAACTACTACATACATAGTGAATGCATGTATTTTTTTTTGGATTTAGCAAAAGCTTTTGTATAATACACTTGTTGTTTTTGGTTTTGTTTGCTTGTTTGTATGTTTGTCTACTCACTCCATATCGACTGGTTGTAATTGGATCATTGCTGCCGGCAGACAAATAAGATGAACTACTGCGATAGGTTCCTAATCCGGAGGAGCCGCCGCTCAGGTACAAAGACGACAAAGAGTTACGTTGCGATGCTGTACGTGGCGAATAGGATGATGAATTTGAACCCAAATAAGAGCTATAATAGTTGGGTGTATATTTCGATGCACCAGACGACGAGGATGTTGACCACAATGAGCTGCTTGCTGTGCTGGGTTTGGACAAGCTATTTGCACGACTCAAATACGACGAACCACTACTATATGCACCGGCTGTACTAGTGCCTGTACTGCCAGTACCGGACGAAGAGGTGCCGTATAGACTGCCACTGTTCGATGTCGATGATCGGCGTGGCGAAATCACAGGCATATTAGTAGTTGTATTATAAAAGCTTTGACCGTGCACACTGCGTTGCTTGTTTTTTTTTTCTACGTTGTTTTTAGTTGTTGTTCTATTGTTTTGAAAACTATTTGCTGTTTTTTGTAGTAGATTACGTTATTTTGGTTGTGTGGAAATATGCAATCATTAATGCTGTTCGACTGTAAAATATACAAAAAATCGCATAGAAATTATATTTTTTATGCAGATAAGAAAATAAGAAACTCACCTAAGTGGTTGGTACACTTGTTGTCCAGATTATTGGCATCAGTGCTATGCGCGCATCCATTACCTTACATAATTGGTACTAGCTTCATAAAAGCTAACTCACTTGCAATTTCACAGATAAGTTATGAAGATAAACGTAACTGCTGTTGTATTATTCTTTGTATTTTTCTTCGCTTTCTTTACCGACGTCCAACTATTTGAGAAGAAATACAAAGTAGAAACATTAAAGAATAGTATTTTTCCATGGTAGTACGCGGAAATGACAAAGTGCTAATAGTTTATTGACTTAGTGCCATCCTAACCCAATTGTCTATTTTCATGTTTTTGATCTCAGCATTTTGGCTTAGGGACGAGTGCCAAGTAGTAATCGATAAGTGGTAGAAATCAGGGTTGCTCTCATATTATAGTAATTGTGGGGGAAAAAAATAAAGAATACTATACTACGACTGGCACTGCCTCCGTTGTTGCTGTAGTTGGCGCTAACTGCATATTAACAAATAACGGTTTTCACGTGCACAGGGATTATGTTTCATACACTCTTTATAATCAATGAAAACATATGTAATCGAGTACTTTAACAACTTTATGCTATCAAACGCTTTTGGTAGTTTTCATTTTTGAATTCACACAATTTATTTTCACTCAACAAAGTCATGGTCGGCACGTTCGCACACCCCAAACCCGCAGCATAAGAAGGAGCAAAACTACATTGGCAGCGCAAACGCCAATGACAACCGCTACGATGACAGCGCAGTCGGGAGTAATCAAAATATCAACGACGGCGTTGACGCATACGACAACATTTGTAGCATTTTGCCAATCGTCGTCAACAACACGGCGATTACGACGTTGTATTCGTCGTCGCCTTCTTGTCGTTATGGCACTTCGGGGCCAGCGCCACCCACATTTTACGAAACTCGTCTCACACCTGCACCTTTCTTCCACGAACGGATGGCCAGCTGATCACAATTGGTGCTTGTACATACATACGAACGCAAAGATACGAGTTGAACGTTAACTCTCATTCATTTTCACTGCTTTAGCCCAACAAATTTACACTTGTGCGAGTACAACATCACTTCGTCCCACTACCACTATTATCACGTTACAACTCCAACTATACTAGCCGCCTTGGCGTCGACATACTTTTTTCTTATTCCTTGAATATTTTTTTCTCCCCTTGTATTGTATTGCCGTGAAAATGCGCCTCTATTAAATAGACAATGCACAAAACGCGCACGAGAAAAATTGTCTCGAAAAACACAAACACAACAGCGTCGAAAGTCAAATCATCATTAAAAAATTCTATTTTTAAAAGCGCTGAATACACCAACCAACAAATCGACCAGTCAGCCAACAGCAATGCGACTCATACATAAAACAAAACTACATAAATATTACGCAAAGTAAAATATTTTCCTCAAAATGGAAAGTGGAAATGTGGCGACGACGACAACGACGTCGACAATGCCTATTGGCAGTGGTTGCGGCAGCAACCGTGTTAACCAGATTTTGTTAGCGTCAATAAGATTTGGCTGCTATGGTATCAATAGTTGGCTACATCCAGCTAACCAACAAATTTATTTACTCGCTTTGATTGGTTATGTGTGCACTGCGTGGAAATGCGACATTTAAGGTGGAGGCAATGGGTTTTGGGCACACGTTAGGAAATGAGGTCGCAACGCCTCCTTCTAGCATTTTTGACTTTGACTTTTTTCTACCGACGACAATTGGACGGCCTTTGCATCGATCGATCACTTGACAAGTGGTAGTTATTAAAAAAGCACTTGCACGTTAATAATTCATCACTTTAAGGTCGATTTCACTCACTTTTCTTATTGCACTAACTCTGGGAAGGAATATTCGAATTTCTATTTATTTTTAGCTGCGAAAAAAATTTTATAAGCACAGTGCGCTTTTGGCCAGCCTCGTCCGTTCGTCGTATTCGTTTGTAGTACTGCCAGATGTAGTTATTACACAAACATAACACATATTATTGAGTCCACTTTATTATATACTGTAATGATTAATTTGTTTAGAGAAAATTAATTTATATTTATAGGTAAATGTGCTGTGAATAAGTTTTGTTTAATATTTACAGTCTATAGATCAGCATTTGCTTAAATAATTTAAATTAAAATTGACTATTTTTTCAAAATAAGTGATTTTACGCTAACTGGCAACTCTCTAATTGGAAAATTGTCAGCCAAAGCATTTTATTGCTGGATTACGTTACGTTTATCAAGTTGCCATGACGTTATCAATTAACGTTACGTAAACACTTTTCTATATTAAAAATTTAAAATAAATCGTTTAAATTAATAAAAATGATACTCAATAATCAAATTATAATCGAATTCATATACAAACATTACTGTTTTATTAATTAAATACTTAAATATGTAAATTTCGAGAAGAAAATTTAGTGTGAAAATGTAATTAATATAAGATGACATCAAGATAAGAAATCAATACAATATATCGAAGACAGCTTTTTAATTCCACAACATATAATTATTGTTAATTATTATTTTATAAATAATATTTATACTAGTATTTACACCGGAAGTGTTTTCCTTTAGGAAGTGCGGGTGTTGCCAACTGATTCCTTTTTTGCCTGCTGCATTGGCAACTCTCTGTTGCCAATTTTGTTTACTTTCGGTTGTAGTTGCCCAATCCTCTTAATTATATAGTCGCGCATTTAGTAATCGTTTTTCCAACAATTTTTGGCTAATATTCAATTAAATCCAGCACATTATAAATTATTACAAATTAAATAAATATTCAATGCATGATAAGTTCACTTAGCGAATATGTATTTGAAAAAACATTTTGAACCTGTTCGCTTTTAATAGTTTGGCAACGCTGCATTAATTATTTTTCCAATTGGTCGTATTTTGAGCTGGTTTTCGCATTTCATTCGCCATTTCCATCTTCATACATTATTCTTGCAACAAATGCAATTAAAAAACTTAAGTCCATATTTATGGAAGCAGGAGTAACAGTTTCAATATGTTTAGTTGCCTCCGAAGCAACGCACGTCCAAAATAAATACGCGCAACAAAGAGGTGGACCGTTTATTTGATCAACTCCAACGCTTTGTTAAGTGCATTTAATTGGCAATAAACGAATCGTTGTCATTCCGCTGCTGCAGTTCAAAGTGTTGGTGCTCATTTTTTGTTTACCCTACTGGAGTGCAATCGGAATAAAGTACATAATAAAATTAAAAGCGCAAATTCAAATAATTCGTAAAATCGAGAAACAACTAATTTATTAAGCACAATTTTTGCATTTATAACTTCAACGCAATTAGTTGCTGACGATAAATAAACTACTATTTAATAACAAACAAACACACATACGGATATACAATAGTTTTGCACTAAAAAACTACAACGTCGCCATTATGTCTACGAACAAAGATAGCCCCAGTCGTGATTCGATGACATCCTCTTCAGCGCCCATATCGCTGCTGGCCGATGGAGATTCGCTAACCCGTGACTATAGTTTAGGCAGCCTTACATCTGCTGTAAGTCAAGATGAATTTTTCCGTTGTCGTGATCATGCGGAAAGTGTATTGAAGCGCTTGCAGTTATATTTGGATAGTCATCAGCTTTGCGATGTAGTATTAATTGCTGGAATCGACGGCAAGCGGTAAGTGTGTGCAACCATACATTTGTGTGTAACTATAAAAATGAAAACTACTTTGATCATTGTCAATGAAGTGCATTTCCGGCGTGTAAGAAACAAAGACATTTCAATCACAAGAGTTGGTCCATTATAAAAAGTGCCACAGCAAATAGACAGTTAAGGTCAGGACGCATTTACATGCAGCAAACAAAAGCAATAGTCCAGGAGGGGGCATGGTATATATGCATAAAGAGTTGAGTACTGTATACTGCGTCACAAGTGATCTGCGTACAAACCATACACATGCTCTTTACACCGTTTGTCTAGCAATTTCTTTTTCAAATTATATACAAGTGTATGTATATGTATGTATGTATGAAGTTGTTTTTTGCACTAATCGTAGTGCGCCTCGTTCTTTGTCTGCAAAGTGCTGCGCGCTATAGGAAAAGCCGCACCAAACAAAGAAGTGCTAGCTAGTACGACAATTGGATAGCTGTAGCTGTAGCTGTAGCTACACTTGTCTCCCCTTTTGCACATTTTTGCTACTCGTTCCATTGAATGACAACGCGCTGTTACTGTATGTGATATATAGCAGCCGACTGTTGTAAATTATATATGTATACACATATATTCATTGTAAATATATATATGTAATATATAATGTCGCTACAGCTGTGCGTTGGCTGGATGAAGGTGAAGGCGTCGTACGGTTGCTGTTTTGTTTTGAATTAGCTGTTGCCATTAACCGACAACTTGTGTAAGTACATGGTGTGAACTCAAATAATAACAACAAAAAACACAACGCAGATATGTTTATATCTCTAAAAATGTTTATATGACAAAATTAATAACACTATGACTAAACTAAAATTTCTCCCCTAACTTTGATATCACAACAGGGAGATAGCAAAGCAAAAATAGTACAGTGATAATAAAATAAATAAACAAAAAAGTAAAATAATGTGTAGATATGGGTATCCACCGGCCAGTTAGGCTGAAAATTGCTTACGTTTGCGTTTTCCGTGTAATCAAATGTTGCATTAAAAAATTGCCAAGCGCTTGGCAAGTTTACCTGTGTGACTTTGTTTATATGAATCACATAAATTTATTCATGCAGACTCTAAGGTGCACATGTATTTACTCTAGGGCTAAATGTGTATAAGTTTGTATATAAATTAGGTTATTGACGTGCTGCGGATATGTTTATAGGGCGTAGAGAAATATTGGCAGGTGTACACGATGCTCAGTATATATATAAGCATAAATAGCGAAAAAAATTTGCATATGGCCCCTAACATCTATACTATGTTGACAAAAACGTTCTTAAGTAACTACTATCATTCCCCTCACTTGTATGTAGTGTGCCTGCGCATCGTGTAGTGTTATCGGCATCCAGCGCCTACTTTGCCGCCATGTTCACTGGTTCCTTGCGTGAGACCAAAGAGCAGGAAGTCACGCTTGGCGAGGTGCATGGCGATGCATTACAAATACTAATACAATACTGTTATACGGGTTATATTGAGCTGCGCGAAGATACTGTCGAAACGCTGCTAGCCACTGCCTGTCTGCTACAGCTGAACGCTGTGGTCACTGCCTGCTGCAACTTCCTTGCGCGTCAATTGCATCCATCAAACTGCCTGGGCTTTGCCTTCTTCGCGGAACGTCAAAGCTGCACAACGCTACTACGGCTAGCCAAATCGTACACATGCCAGCATTTCATGCAGGTAAAGTTCGCTGATATTCATTTTAATTCAATTTAATCAAATATTCGTAATTATTTTTCACAGGTTTGCAAAAATCAAGAATTTCTGCAACTCGACTCCGAGCAGCTGGGTAAGCTTATCTCCAGCGATGATCTCAATGTGCCCACCGAGGAGGATGTAGTGCACAGTCTCAAGATGTGGGTGCAACATGATGCCGCCAGTCGTGAGAAACACATACCCGAGCTGCTGGCGTTAGTGCGTTTGCCCTTGCTGAAACCCTCCTTCATAATGGATCATGTTGAGACGCTGTGCAGTTCGAATGAATGTCAACAGCTTGTAATGGAGGCGCTTAAATGGCATTTACTGCCCGAACGCCGCAATCTGTTGGCTTTAATAGCTTCGGAGCGCACAAAACCGCGGAAGTCCACAGTAGGTCGCTTGCTGGCTGTGGGTGGCATGGATGCGCACAAGGTAAAACACATTTTAGCACAAAAATCATAAAACAACAACAAACAAATAATCAATTTTCCAGGGCGCTATAAGTATTGAAAGCTACTGTCCGTATGGTGACAAGTGGTCCGTGTGGAAGAATATGTCCGCACGTCGTTTACAATTCGGTGTTGCTGTGATGGATGATAAGTTAGTGATAGTGGGCGGTCGTGATGGCTTAAAAACGCTCAATACAGTAGAGAGTTTAGACTTGAATACCATGGTATGGACCGCGCTCAATCCCATGGGCACACATCGTCATGGTTTGGGTGTGGCCGTGTTGGAGGGGCCACTCTATGCGGTTGGTGGACATGATGGCTGGAGCTATTTGTCGACTGTTGAACGGTGTGTGCTATAAGAGTAAACATAATTTTTTTTCCAAGTATCTACTGCTGTTTTAATTACAGTTGGGACCCGAGTACACGTACCTGGAGTTATGTGGCTTCCATGTCTTCCATGCGTTCCACCGCTGGCGTGGCAGTGCTTGGTGGCCGTTTGTATGTGGTGGGCGGTCGCGATGGTTCGGTATGCCATCGCTCCATCGAATGTTACGATCCGCACACCAATAAATGGACAATGCGCGCACCGATGAATAAACGACGCGGTGGCGTGGGCGTAAGTGCAATTGCTTTGGTGTTTTATCATTACTGGCTTAAATCATAACTGTTTTTGCAGGTTGCCGTCGCAAATGGCTTCCTATACGCGCTGGGTGGGCACGATTGTCCTGCGAGCAATCCGTCTGTCTGTCGCACTGACACAGTGGAGCGTTACGATCCCGCAACAGATTCCTGGACTTTGGTGAGCAGTTTATGTTTATTGTTTTTAATAATTAATGTTACTTTATCACATTTGCAGATCTGTTCGCTTAATGTCGGACGCGATGCTATCGGCTGCGCTTTGTTGGGCGATCGTCTGATGGCAATTGGCGGTTATGATGGCAATCACTATTTAAAAACCGTTGAAGTCTACAATGCAGAGACAAATGAGTGGACGCAGGCTGCACCGTTGACATACAGTCGCGCTGGCGCATGCGTTGTGGCAATACCAAATATTATACCGCCAACACCACCGTTACCCAGCGCAACAGTTTAGTTTTCTATTCAAATTTTTTTTTGTGCATCCTTCATCACTGTCTTTGTTGTTGTGTTATACTGTGAAGTGGCTTATTTTGCAGCGCTTAGTATAGCTTTTTAAGGTTGTCCAAAAAAAATTATTATTTTTTTTAAACAAGCATGTTAGAGTGAGTTAATTCTGAACTTTTTTGTTTAACGTAAATACGCAAAGCGCGCGCTAACTGCATCCCGTCTAGCTTGCATACATTATTCGCATTTACTGCGCCTGCGCTCAAACATTCCGTACGCATTTATGCATTCCACATATACAATTTATATACAAATATTATATGTACTTGAGTTAAGTTCGTTTGTTTGCCTTTAACTAAAAACACTGTTCGTTTTTTCTTTCTTTATCTTTTCTTTATGTTTTTCTCACATTGTTCACGTTTTCTGATACCACTTTATTGGTCTTGGGAATTTGTAGAAGAAATGGAAACCGGTCAGATTGAATCCGATGTGTTACAGACGCACCGTTGAGTTTGTCGATTATTACAATCTTTAAGCAACTGCATACATACATACATACATACATACATGAATACAACAAATACATTTTTTTAAACATATTTTTTTACCATACGAGTATTTAGATTTAAGCAGCAAAAAAATCAAATTTTACTATTGTAATGGATTCTTACTTCGCAAACGCATATACATACATACATACATACATATATATATGGTATATATATAAATAGGAATTATGTGTGCTCGAAAACTATTTTTTTTTTTTTTGAATTTACGAATATGAGTATTTATTTCTTTAATAAAAAACATACATATTTTGCATGTAAAAAAACAACAACAATGGGTTGTCTTTTGTCCATAGCGAATAGCATGCAAAAAATTAAAAACTGAATTATTACAAATAGTTGCAAAAAATGCCAAAGCGCGGGGGAATAACGAAACTTTGTTGTGCGAATTTCGAACATATTTAAATATTAAAAATTAAAACAGCCAATTTGAGACTTTGAAAGTTTTTTTTTTTGTTTGTTGATGGTGCATTTAATTTTTAATTCAACACAAATTATCACATAGAAGTATTGGAATTTTAGATTTTTTCGCAAAGGTTTTTTTTCGTTAATGAGTATATTTATTAGGGAGGATATATAAATAAAATTAAAGCAAATGCACATTAATTATAATTATCAAAAATTATTATTAATTTTTTTTTTAATTTTTTTTACTGATTGGGCGATGTGTTGCGTTTCGGTGTCGACGGTGGCAGATCCATTGTTTTGCACACCCAACCAGCAATGTCCACCTCTTCAACTTCAGCCTTGCGTATCCAAGCGTGATTCTGTAGAAAAAAAAATAAAATTTTAATATTTTTGAAAATGTTTCAACACCAATTTTAATAAATTTTCTACATACCAGTAGCGTTTTCAGATCGGCGCGTTCATCGGGATTTTTCTTGAGACAAATGTCGACGAAATTCTTAAAATCGTCGGTGAATATTTTGTGCTCCAACCTAGGCGGTGGTTCATTGACAATATAATCGAGTAGCTCAAAAATCGCCATCACTTTAGGTTCCACCACGGTTTGTTGTCCATCATCTGGATTATCGTTGAATATCGCTTCCAGTGTGCTGGCGTCGGGTGGCGGTATCGGGTACATGCCAATTGCCATCTCGACCAGCGATAAACCGAGCGACCAGATATCCGATTGCACGGAGTAGTGTGTACCCTGCAGACGCTCGGGCTGTGTGTGTGTGTATAGAAAAAGGTTAATGCATTTTAAATAATATAGCATCAAAGTATCACTACTCACCGACATGTAGCTGCGTGTGCCGACAAACGAATTGGCCATCGAATCAATTAGCTGCCCTGATACACCAAAATCACATATCTTTATCTCGCCACTGCTGTTCACCAAAATATTACTCGGCTTCACATCTCTATGCATTATAGCATGCTTATCACGCAAGTAGCTTAGACCCTTCAGCACGGCTAATGTTATCTTGCCCAGTATTGATTCCGGTATGCGTCCAGCGCGTTTTAATATCAGATCGAGCGAACCACCATCCATATATTCCATGCAAATACTGATTTCACCGTCACTGTAGAAGGCGCCATAGAAACCCACAATGTGCGGAAAGTTACACTCATGCAACACTTTCAGTTCACGTATTATTTGTTTCTTAATCGCCGGCTTCACCTCCAGATGTATTAGTTTGCGTGCCATTATCAGTTCTGTGGGTATGTGACGCACCTTCATGACTACACCACCATTACCGGAGCCCAGTTCACCCAACTTTTCGAGATCATCATCGGATAGTTCGCCGATTTTCTCCTTTTGACTTAGAAACACTTTAATACGATTGCGTGCAGAATCATCCATTTCCAACTCTTCCAGCGTCTCCGTAAGCGCCTCGATACTCGTCTTCGGCTTCCCCAGTAAACTATGTTTTCTTTAATTTAACTTTTTAATGAATTTTTGTGCAACAAAACGAAAAGCAACAAAATTAAGAGAAAAAATATGTTCGATAGAGAGGCATGGAAAGTAGCAGAATGCAAAGCGCACAAGCCCCAAATAGGCTGATTCATTGACATCGAAATTTATAGTAAATGCAAAATGGAATTAAGTTAACGTTAGTAAAATGCACATTATAAAAAATCGCTTGGCGGCGGCGACTTATTTTAAGGCCGCAAAAAAAGTTAAAGCTCAAATTAGAAGGAAACATCAAAGTGCTAGTGCAGTAAATGAAAAAAATCAATAGAAATATTTATTTGGATATTTACTCTGTTCCTGATGGTGTCTTGAATGGCGGTGTTGGTACAACCTGTGACGCGGCCACTGTTGCATCTACAGCTCCAGGAGGAAGCGTTAAATTTAATTTATTTTTCGACATGTCCTAATTATGGTTGGGTGGACAATATAATAAAAAAGATACCACTGCGAAATACCGAAAACTCCTCCTTGGCAGTGTTGCACTACTGCAATTGCAGTTTCTTAAAAAAATTTGGTGTTGGATTTGTTTAACAGTTCCTTATAATATTTCAACTAAATTTTTGATGTATTTCATAAAATATTTATTGCGCTAAAAATGTGTACTATATTTTAATTTAAACTAGCATATAAGCAAATATAAACATAGTTAAATACGAAACGGGCATAAATTAGCGCAAACGGGTAATAATTTGTTAGAGTAGACAACATGGTTTTTTGCTGATTTCATCGACGCTACGCTGTTGTTGTTGTGTTTTTGTGAAAACAGCTGTTGCTTTTATTTACCATACAAATGTCGAAATATTTTAATATTATCATGAATTAATATTTATTAATATAATTGTCATTAATTTCACAAATTGGCATAATTTACTACATTAAAAATAATTGTTGTTGTTTTAAAAAAAATTTAATAAAAAACAATGAGCAGCACTCTTACTCCTCTTTTCAGCCGCATGATGACACATTAACGGAACAAAATGGAAAAGAAACGAATTGAATTAGAAACAGCGAACGTCAAAATGAAATATCTGATCAGAAACGACATACGAGGGAAAGTCAGAAAATTTGTTGTTTAAAAAGTCAAAAACAACAAATCGGTGAAAACGAGCAGACCGGACAGTGTCGCTTGTGCAGAAACGCGTATCGAAATTGGTGGATATTCCTTACTATTTAATACTTACAATTATTTACTAAAAAGCAAAAAATAAGTGCATTTAAGAATTTGCAACAAGCAATAAATACATTGTGAAAATTAACGAAAACACGCGTGTGTGTGCGTGTTGTGCGCGAGTGCAAGTGTACGCAGAAAATACATACAGCAAATTTAGTGAAGTTTACGGTGCATCAGCGAATTGTGCTATTGTGTTGGCTGTGCAAAAAGAAAAAATCTGGCTTCCCAATAAAATTTTGTGCATTTGAAAGCCGTTTTTTATATAAAAATAAAAGAGTTTTTGCATTTTGCATATTGCTATATGTGTATAATTTTCACCAATTGGGAGCGGTGCAAGTGTATAGAGAAAAACAAACAAAAAAAATCCATGAAAAAAGGGAAGGGAAATACAAACCAAAGAAGAAGCAGCAGCATCAGCACTGTCGTCAAAAGACATTAGTCGCTTGTTTCTCTTTGTAAAATCTTGTTGGCGAAAAATTACTGATTGGATTTACACAACGTTTGTGGTGTTGTTGGTGAATCAGTGTATATGAATCAGCATCACCTGTTATAAACGACTGATATATAGCATCTGCCTTTGGACCAGGTGAGTGGCGGAACACCTTAAATTTGCACATCGCAGATATCTATTGTTGTTACTATAATATTGTTGGGAGTACACTCGTATGGAGTTCAAAATGTGGGTGGGTAAACGTATACTATTTGTATAGAAAGAAAATGTTGTTCAAGTGAAGCCTTTTCGTTCGATATTAGTTTTAATAGAATATGTGTTATAGAGTGCTTCTAAAATATGTACCTACCAGTTCCAAACTGCATATTTAACCACAAGAAAATATAGATTCACATCTAGTCGTATTTGTTTGTTGTAGTTTCATTTTAATTGCCTATTTGTGCGCGTCCAACATTTCTGCGACATAGCAAGTTATTAAATTTCTTCAGCTTCAAATTCTTCAATTATTCATCCAATTAAAATATGCCGTTGTGTTCGGTTCGTCAACGCTAAAAGATGCTAGAGACGGGTTAACACTTCTTCTATATATTTTTATAGCCACCATACTATGCTCCTGCTTTACGACCGACACAACATTGTAACAAACTGTCCTGCCTTTTAGTTAGAAAACAATTTTATTTTTACGGCTTACTCTCACCGCCTTTACGGTGTTGCAAAATTGTTGTTGTTGGCTCTTAAAACGCTAAAATATATACATACATACATACATATCTTTTCAGTTAACACACCTTTATTTCTGCCACAACATCGCGGCACCTGCACCTTTGCAGCTAGTCTTTTCCTTTTTGATTCACTTTTCCATTATCTACTCTGTCTACTTCGGTGCTGCAGCCACCAGCATACAACGCTAATCTAATTTTTGTCCAGCCCTTGTGGCAGATATTAGCACATTTTATATACATTTAGTTCCCTATACACCATTAACCAGTCAAATGACATACAAATTGCACCCTTTGCTTATAAACTCCCGTGCTTGGTGTATTTCATCAGCTGTCCATATTGCTGACGCTTGTCCTAGGGTCAACGTTTGTCATCTTTTTAAGTTTCCATATTAATCTATTTATTATTTTTGCATTCGCTTCCGCTTCAGATACCGCTGATACTTTGCAGCCACTGTCTCCTGCTGGAACGTGCGCATTTAATCATAATGCATGTGTGCATGTGTGTTTTTAGATATTTATATAGCACAAAGACCACGCTATACACTCCTACGAATAGCGTGTGTGTGCTTCCCGCACTTGCGTGGATTGCAAAGTTAATAAAGAAAAGCTAAAGGATTGGCTCTTTTGTGTTAGAAATTCGCTTTTGCCTTAAATGAATGTTAATTTCGTTGGCACATGAAATATTTATGAAATGAAAAATGGGTAGCAGCCTAGTCAGTCACTACACCTGTCGTACATTGACGCCAAGTCAACAACGCTGTTGTGACAAAAAAGGCGTGGCAATTATAAATTGTTACGTATTTTTAACGATTTTTTGCAAACAACAGTGAGTCGAGGTAAATAATAAATGAAAAAGTGAAATTTCATTGTTACATTTTAGTTGTTTTTTTTTTTGTTTCTCTACGCTTACTCCGCACATTTTTATTTCCTAATTAAGCGCGTACACGTACAAATTGTTGTGGAATTGTAACTGCGTCTATATTGGCACATTGACCTCGGGGTCTTTAAGTTCATTCATACTTTAAATGACAAACTAATTCATAGTTAATATTAGAAATACAAAAACAAAAATCGTTGAATTTAGTAACTGTAAAGCAACAAATTTATTTAAAGTAAAAGTGTTTCGGTGAAATAAATTATGTTATATATTAGTTTGTTGTTCATGAAATTCATGTTTTAAAAATTTACAAATAAAGTGTTGCACAAACTTAAACCCGCTTGCGATTCGAGCATAGGTTTTTTATAAGACACTTCTTTCTATCCGAAATATAAAGGTTTATACTATTTGTGTATGCTCTTCAGCATTTATCTTATCCCTTAAAACTATTATCTAATTCTTTCTTTGATTTTTAAATCATTCTCGATAAAATTGAGTTTGTCATATTGCTACTAATACTCTTGGATGTGAAAGATAATACCAAATCATGGAGTACATGTAGTGAAAAGTCTTCGTCCAAGTTCTGGGCAAGATTTCAAACCGCTTATATGATAGTTATTGATTATTTTTCAGACAGATTATATATAGAATAAGGGTCCAGCTGAATAAAATTCCCAAACTCCAAAAACCCAAAAACGTATATTTTATAAGACTTTTACTACCACATCGTATTTTATCGACCAGTTCGACGATCGAGCGGCCCGAATACGGAAATCTAACCCTTTTGGTATTGCTTTAACCCACTCTTGTAGATATCCACAAATTTATATATTACAACTTTACTTCCACCGTCTTCCTATAGATGTTACTAGGGTCAAGTACTGGTCGATTAAATCGATTAAATCGTTTTATATCGATCTTGGATATTTGTGTCGACATTAACCCAACAAAATATTTGTAGAGATCTGTTTGCATCCCCAACTTATTCTCAACTGAAAATGTCACTTTTTGAGCCGAATTCTCGACATTTGCGGGAAATTTTGCCTTCCTTTTTTAATTCCAAGTAAAGTGCGGCTGAGGTTCATCGACATTTGTAACCGTTTTTATACAAAAAAATCCTTAAATTTACAAAAAAAATTACAAAAAAAGGTGTAGACGTAATACATACATCTCTTTGTATATAATTACTTGCACTTTACTAAAGTAAAATTTAATTTTCTATACAAAGCCATAAATTGTATAAGGTACTCAAAAATGCTGTCTAAATAACGGATGTTGGCGAAGTTATTATAATATATTTATACATGGCCTCTCTTGTCAGTAATAAACAAGTAAGCAAATTACGTTTTTGTGTATACTTCTTAAATGCAAATATATTGATAATAATCCCACATATACAAGCGCACGCATGCGCTTATTTTTTATATTTTTTATTATTTTTTTTCCAAAATTGAAACTGGTCACCCTTGATTTAAGTGCGGTTTAACGCCTCTACGTTGTGCTATTTTTGTTTTTTGTGCCACACAAATCTTAAAAGATGTGTCAGTGGATGAGAATATTATAACGAAAACAAGGTAAATAATAAAAATACATCAAAAATTGCCATTAATAAAACAATTAATAAGCGAATAATTTTTTTTATTTATTTCATTAAAAATGGCAAAAAATACTTTATACTGAAGAGACCACAGCAGAATGAGAAATAATATAAATATTAAAAAAAAAATTAATTATCTCAATATTGGTGATGTTTCGTTGGGAAAATGATAAAAATCCGCAAAGTAATCCCACATCTTTCTCTTGCTATTATAAAAATGAAAGTCAAAATATTAAATTCCTTAGTAAGGATTGTAAATTGATATAGGCTAGTTACTTCTGGATGAAATTTGAACCATTTTTAACGTTCTCAACACCATAGCTATGTATCTTTTCCACATAATATTATTTTAAATCCCATAAGCCTAGTATATAATACAGAACCAAACATTGACAAATATCTAGGCAATTCTCTTAATAAATTGGTAAAACTTGGTTCTTACATTTTCTAGTCCCTAAATAGCGAATATGAAGATGTCCGGTGTTCCGATTGACTTCATATGTTGTTGTTGTTGTAGCGACAGAAAACATTTCCCAAATAATTTTGAGAAATACTACCATGTCCTTGGCCGAACTCGACCTACCTAGACACGATTGTTGTGGAATCGTATAAACTTTATATCGTAGACATCAGCCCGATATATGTACATATTAGGGAATTTTATAGATTAAGAATTGATGAATGCACTGCGACCTATGGTCTATTGTGCCCTCTTCTATTATCACAGTATAACTTCTAATCCCGTCGCGTTAAGAAGGCTGAATAGTGTTCCAGGGCTGATGGACCTGTTGTGTCTCTTTGAGGATACAGAGCCCAATTTGGTGATTCGTTTTCGCCGCGATCGCCGGACAGTCAA
Organism: Zeugodacus cucurbitae; assembly: GCF_028554725.1. Taxonomy (NCBI): domain Eukaryota; kingdom Metazoa; phylum Arthropoda; class Insecta; order Diptera; family Tephritidae; genus Zeugodacus; species Zeugodacus cucurbitae. The sequence continues at coordinate 44,785,296 of NC_071670.1, forward strand.
GGATTAGATGCTATATATTCTATATCATAGAATCGGCACTGAACATACGAGGAGATTCCTAGTTTGTGTAGATTGCACTTTAGTTGGCAGTGGCAAGTATAAAGTGCCACTAGTTGCCTCGGTTTGTTTCTTGGGAATGCGATCAATTATTTAACCTTTTTCTGTTTAAATCCCACAAGAAACAATTTGGAGTGCTGAAGTCCCTGCAAGTGGCGGTTGCCCATTCTTCTTGTTGTCGACGATTTATAACTGCCAGTTGGCAGTTGGGTACTTTTGCTTTCTGGTACCCAGTTTAAAGTTACGAGGTATTTAAGTGGACATAGTTTCCTAGATTCAAAATTTATGAAATCGATGCAGACCTTGCTTTAGACCCCATATGCTTAGGATAACGGGTTTCGATTACTTCAGATTGACTGGGAGGTTTTGAAATTTTGTTCAGCAAGCAGCTGCGAGCGCTTGTTACTCGACTCTCTGGCACGCGATTGCGAAGCGAAGAGAATGACTTGCAAGTCGATTTTCAGTTTCAGATTAAGATTCTCCATCACGGAGTCTTTTTGATACCCTCACCTGGGAACTATTTCCATTCTATCAATAATCTAAAAGGCTATAGTTACTCGGGGTGAAAGTAGCTTTGCAATGGTGATAGAATTTTTGAAATCGGCATGGTAGTTATTGAGTTTATTCATTACAGACATATATACAAATCTTTACTCTTTATGATAGTAGTATAGATTAAATAAAAATTGCACACGCTTCTAATTATTTCAAATCACAAGGGTCTCTAATATTCGGCTGGGCCCGGAATTTGCTCTCCCTTGACTTTATTATTATTATTATTATTTTTTTTTTTTGGTTTATTATCTTGTTTTGATGATGCCGTGCTTGTAAAGTGCGTATGTATGTACTTAACATTTTTTGTAAGCTTTAAACGTTTATAAAAAGTGAAGAAAACGATTTAAAAACGAATATTCACAAACGCCACCATTTGTTGGGTGACCTTCAATTAAATCGAAAATTATGCCAAATATTCGTTTTTTATTATTTTGCGCCCCCGTGGCACATAATGTGCACTTGAAGTCAGTTAACGCCTTCAACAAAGCCAAAAGACAGTTACTCGCGTACCATTTGGTTTCGAGTGTGTGAAAATTGCTGTCAAGCTTATAAAAATATTTTGTGTATATGTATGAGTGTATACATATGTGTGTCCCATTTTAGTGTAAACTTTATTTTGCTGACTGTTGCTGGAACTGATTACTGCAGTTGTTGTATTGTTGCTGTGGTGTTATGGTTGTTGTTTTGGCTGTTTGTGTTGTAACGGTGTCTGATAACCACACTTATGTCTGGTAATATTTTCGGCGCTCTTTTTTGTGGTTTATTTCATTTTTTATTTTTTTTTTGGTTTATTTCATAATATTTATGAATTTTTTAATTAAAATTATTTTAATGAGAATTCTCATACATACCGACATATGTACATATTTCTTTTCTTCAAAGTTTTTTAATAGTAATTAGCACACAAAATTGTTGTTGCCACGTGAGGTAACAGTCTCTCTTTATTGAACGTTTTTATTGTGTATACGCTCTATTATTATTATTTTTATTATTTTATTTTTATTTTTTTTTAATTTTTTTTTTGCATTTTTTCGAACTTTTGCAATTTCACTACAGTGCAACTTTGCAATCGAAATGCCAATTTTTACAAGTCTCTTGTATGTATATGTATTCGTGAGTGTTTGTGTGCACTTATTCAATTTACTGTTATATTCAATATCTTCAATTGATATCACATCGAATGGAATTGTTGGCGCGCCAAATGATCGAATTTAAAATTTATTCTCACTTTACATTGTACGCGCCCCACAAACAACTCAAAGCTATGAAAATCAATCTACGGAATCGGGAATGCATGTTGCTTGCTGCTGGCAGTTTGATTGGCTTCGACATTGCAATTGCAAAGCAGGCACACAAGCATATAAAAATACCATGCCTTCGTACAATATGCTTCACTTGCTTTATTATTGTTGTTGTTGTTGTTATTGTTGTTGTTGCTATAGCCACCATAGTAGCTGTGCCAATAACTTGGCATGCGTTCAATAGCAATTCGCCGTGCAGTTTCCTTCATTGCTTTGCATTGTTGTTGCATGTAGAAATTTCTCAGCATGCAACATTAGCCGGCAGAGATATTGCCGACGTTGCTAATGTTGATGTTGATGCTGCCGGTTGCCTTTGTGTTGCTGCTATTTTCTCATTATCTATTTGCTGCTGGCTGTCAAATCGGCGCAGTTTCAATTTCAGTTTTTAGTGAATTTACGTTGCGGCCGGAAAATTGTTGCAGTCAGGGAGATATTTTTTCATGAGTTCGAATCCTAAGTTTAAAGTTATTCATGAGGTTTGTAACCCTGAGATGCCACTTGGTGGGTTAATAAGAAACTGTCGAGAGTATTTCTGAAATGGTAAAAATTCTCATGAAACCTCTTAAGTTACTTAGAGATGGGTTTAAAGTTTGTAGGATCCTCAAACTGTTACATAGAATTAAGTGAAATTTCAACTAACCGATCAAAAGTTGCAAAGGAAGGGTTGTGTAATCACAGGCCAACGAAGTTAAGCCACTATTAGATTCGCAAGTAAGTCTCGAATAAGCGCTTAAGAGATAATTGTTACCATCCACACTACCCCAAAGTAATTGTATAGTACACCCTGTGTTGGTGGTTTCCGCTAATATCTAAAACCTAAACTTGAAGGAGCTGTATGATATCGGGCAGAACTGCATTCCCAACTGCACTTGAACGGACTTGAATAAGGTAAAGAAAAATACATCTTACAGGCTATCAGTCGGCGGAGGGGAAGCTTTCGACTTGTCAAAATACCGCTCTCCGAACAGCCACAGGTTGTCTCTTGATGACACCGGAATGTTTTGCAAACAGTTTTTGTTGGGATGCTTTCGTAGAAATCAAGCACTGAAATCCATTCATAGAGAAGGGTTCATTCATCTTCATCGACTTCCTCCATCGAATGGCGTACTTGGAGATAAAACACCATCGATTAGAGACACAGAGCGCGAGTTGCCATACTCAATATATGTCCTGCATGCAAAGAGTCTCCGTATGATATCAACTACCTCTTTGCATGCCAACTAAAGCTTACTCATTTAACACGCCTTTCCCCGTGGTCCGACCCTGTCGAAACAGCTCGTTTCCTGAGCCTCAGTTAGATGGATATTAATCTAGACTTACCGGTTCAGGCAGATTTGGGTAACCGTTATAGCAACAACCATTTTTTGTTGAGTTTACACCTTCCTTTTAATCTTGATTTCAAAGTAAATTGCTATCGATTATGAATACGGAAGGTCTTGTCGAATCGATTTGCGTTTGGCGCTTTTAATCAAGTCCGCGGCTCCATTAGATATATCTATACGTACATTTTTTCTGGTTTTGCATATCGAATTCAATACAATAGCCAAAAAATCAACTTTATTAAGGGGTTTCGTTGAAAAAATTTGAAAACAGGCCCTTTTTATCCGACAAAACCCATGTAACCCCTTAAGGTGCAAAGACAATAATTAAGCCGTCAGCTTTCCTCTAGATTGACGTGGTCTAAGAGAGTCTCGGTTCCAATATATTTGAGGTTAGTAAATATAATATGAAGGAAGACAATTCTGAAGTGAAAACCACAATGGCTGATGGATTTTATGAAAGTTCGGGTTGAAAACACACTCGTTTTACGTTGTCTGCTGAGGGATGAAAGGTCTTGTGAAAAAAACTTTATTGTAATTTCCCCAGACCATTTGAACCCAGCAACTGAAATATTTATGAGTTAAAGCATTGTATCAAAAACTATTTGTAAAACAGATCCTCAAATTCATCAAATTTCGTGCTCTAAATTCTCACGCTGTTGAATTTTCAAATAAAATAAATATAAAATTTATAAAAGCTCTCGCGCCTATTTTCTTTATTTATTTATTGCTACAATAATAAACACAAATGGCTGCTGCAGCTGCTTTTGTTGTCTCTAGTCTTTGCCGTGTTTAGCTTCTTGTTTATATTTATTTCTTGCCTTTGCTGTTTGTCTCGCTAAGTTATTTATGTTGCGCGCAAGTTGTTGTTGTAGTAATTGTACTGGCAACCGTCAACCGCCAACCGACAAACAGACAGAGAGACACACTAAGTTACAATGCCATTTACGGTAGTGCAATTCCAGCAGTTGCATCAGCGCAATGCAATCAAATATATTCTGGTATGTCCGTATGTATGCATATAGCTGTTGCTATGCATTGCTCGTCTCGCTCGTATCTTGTATCTGGCGTATCTTATGTGCATCTTACATGGTCGGTCGTCCATCCAACAGGCTGTCGGCTGCCAGCCGGCATAGTTAAACTCACACACACGCACACCAAGAAGAAGTCAGCGCCAGTTCCCAAAGCTCAGCACAATTTAGTTTAGTGCATTTGAAGCTTGCAATCTACAGCCGCCGTTGCTGCTTGTTCTTGCTCTTCTTCCTCCTTCCACCTCTATAGGCTTTCAGCGTTGTTGTTAGATTTTCATATATTTTTTATTTTGTACTTTTCCATTTTTCCTTCGCCATTTTATGACTCTTGTTGCTGGCGTACGAAATTAACTGCAATTGCCAACCGTTATTAGTGTTGCTGTTTCTGAAGCGGCAGTTTTTTCGTTTTTTCTTCTTTTTGTTTTGTTATTTTTGCTCTAATAATGCCTACCTTCCTCCAGTGGCAGTGCAGTTACGCCCATACAAGCTATGTAGTAACCTGTGCAGTATATTTGCTGTTGTTGCTGCTGCTGTTATATCGACTATTGTTTATGTTATTAACGTTAAATGTTGCTTGTCGTGCCATTTACGGTTGTTTTGCGATCTTTTGTTGTATTTTGCTCTGCAATTCTTACCAAGTTTTCCTTCCTCTTTTCGTTTGTTGCTTTCTTGCATTTTGCTAATTGTACAATAACGAAATTAACTGACTAACCAACTGGTACTGTAACTATTGCCTCCGATTCTTCAAAAAAAAAAAAAATAATAATCTGGATGCTAGAAACATATTTCCATCTATCATTGTGCCTCTGTTTGTTATTTTGTCTCAGTTCGTGTGATTTATTTGCTCTATCAAGTGATGCCTCCAGCTGCAGAACACTGAAAATGGACCAAATCGCACTTTGCTATCATTATGTATTTCGATTGTATAGCGGGGTTCACATAGAAGTTGGATTTTCAAGAAAATAAATATTACCAGAATATATATTTTTTTTGATACATGCAAGATGTGTTCAAAAAATAACGGGAAATTTCGTTTTTTGAAAAAAATAGTCCCCATTGAATTACCCCAAATTAAAAAGCTCTTCGTTGCCGACTTCAATTCGTCATTTCAAGCGTGAGTCCTCTATTAGTAGCATCACAAGGATATGGAAAATATTGAAATCTTACCGAAAAATTCCTAACCCAATATATTTAGAATATTTTCTTTATAACTTCCGAAAAAATAATTTAAAAAAATTTCGAAATATGTCTGAAACTTTTAGAAGCATTAATTCTCTGATTGAGCTGAGAAGTAACTGATCTAAAGGGTTTTTCGATTTCTTTTGCATGTAATGGAATGGCAAACCTTACTGAAGAGAAATGTCAAAAAAGCGGCTAAAAATATGGCATCGTTTGCTGTCCCTATCGGTCTACTTTTGTAGCGCTCCTATTTAAAACGCCTTTAGAATTAGCTATCATTATGACCAATAGACAGTGAAAACTAGTAGCAATCGTCATCTTAACTTAATATCGAAACAAGAGAATATTAGAAAGTTATGAAAATCAGACTCCAACGTTTAATATATATATGTAATTAATGTAAATATGTATATTTGGCGTAGGAACCGCTTTAAGCGATTATAGCCGAATCCACCAGAGCGCGCCACTCATTCCTCCTTTTTGCTTTTTGGCGCCAACTGGAAACACCAAGTGAAGCCAGGTCACTTTCCACTTGGTTCTTCCATCGGAGTGGAGGTCGTCCTCTTCCGTGGCTTCCTCCAGCGGGTACTGCATCGAACACTTTCAGAGCTGGAGTGTTTTCATCCATCCGTACAACATGATGTAGCCAGCGTAGCCGCTGTCTTTTTATTCGCTGGACTATGTCAATGTCGTCTCATCGTTCCATCGTCTGCGGTATTCGCCGTTGCCAGTGTTAGAGGACCATAAATCTTGCGCAAAATTTTTCTCTCGAAAACCCCAAGAGTCGTCTCAACGGATGTTGTCATCGTCTACGCTTCAGCGCCATACATCAGGACGGAAATAATGACCGACTTGTAGAGTTTGATTTTGGTTCGTCGAGAGAGAACTTAACTTTTCAATTGCCTACTCAGTCCTGAGTAGCACCTGTTGGCAAGAGTAATTCTGCGCTGGATTTCGAGGCTGACATTGTTCGTGTTGTTGACGCTGGTTCCCAAGTAGACGAGATACTTTCGTCTACGACTTCAAAGTTATGACATTTAATATTCTATAATATATGGCTCGATTTGATTTAAAGTTCGATCAAACTACATATATCGATCGGTACAAGAATTAATCGAATACATATATATGTAATGTTTCTCTTCAAACGATGTTTAAAGTAGGATCTTAGAATATATTCAACATTCAGTTTTTCTTAGAATTTCAAATAAAACTTAGCAACTTATAGTAAGAAATCTACTTACTCTCACTTAAAGCTCCGCAGAACTAATCTCTCTATAATATATGTGTACATAAATATGTATATATTATAAAAAAAACTCCAAAGCGGTTAATAAAAGTAATCGTAAAATTTCACAAATTGCCCGCATCAATGGCGGCCTCCTTTCTCAACAGTTTAATATCAGCTTTTTCGCCACTTCCACTCGTACGCATGCAATCTGCTTTTCAACAAACTTGGTCAACAGAGCTGCTGGCTTTTTTTTATTGGAGCCAACTGTGCGCTACCAGTTAATTGCACATATGTATATGTATGTATGTATGTATGTACATATGTATACCAATACATGTGTGTAAAAAGTTTTAGGCTAAAACATATTTGAGTTTTTGCTTCCATGTTGGTTATCACAATTAATCGGCGTGGAACTGACAGATCTGTGTCTTAGACTTTCTATGAGAAATAGTTAGCTGTCATCTTTGCTTTCAAGTCATGAGAAATGTTGCAAAAAGTAATATTAACACTTTGGTGTCAAGCTGATTAAAGTTCGTGAGCAATAATTACAGTAGATGAGTTGAATAATTAATAGCTCACTCTTCTTTGCTCCACTTTGTTTGGCCTATTTCTCAATTGCTTTCCGCCACTCGAATTTCCATTAAACTGCTTCGATATTTAATTAATGGAAAAGTTCATTAATCTGTAATATTTTGACTCGATACTACTTTCACCAGCGTTCATTGCACTTGAGAGATCAAATACTCTTGTCGTCTTCATTCTTTTAGTATGAGAAATCGACATTTTATACTTCAGAAAGGTTGCAATAAAGTAAGAGAAAAGGGAGAATGATCTGATTTCGGATTTGTTGCATATTTAATCAATTCCTGCCTAACACCCTCAGAATCCGTATGTAAGCGTTATCTTCTCTCACTATATGCGAGTAAGAAAGGGAAGAACTATTACCTAGAGAATTTTTTTGTTTAGAACACAGATCCCGCTCTTTCAAATTACCGTAATAGTGCTCAAAAGGTTCAATCATTAAAGAATATATTTCGAGTCTAACTTCTGACCTCCTAAGGTACTCGTTAAAGAAAAGCTGGGTACCGAACCCAAAGTAACTATGGTTATATGCTTGATAAATGAGAAGCCCAATGACATCATACTAACTATACTTATAGATAACGGAATACATTTTTTATCTGAACACAATGGTTAAGAGCTCGATTCTCAAAACTTGAGGGTGTCCACTGTCTAAGCAGACATCTTTTCTCCTTTCACTATCGACGTCGACAATTCGATGCCTTTTGGAGACCCACTCAATGCCGGAAGAGAATCGTTTCTGTATCGGTTATTGAAGCCAGTATAAATGGTTCAATGAGAAAGTGTTTCAACATTGGCACTACGGACCCCCGAGTTAATATTTTCTATGTTCTCTATTGGGGTCCAAGGTGGGCATCCATTAGAAAGCTTGTGAGAATTAAAATCTTTCTCCACTTGATCTTCCCAACGCAGAATCTTTCGGTAACAGCTTTTCACGAACTCCTTAAGAGTCGGGGAATCGGATGTTGAATATCAAGATACTGCTATAATGGATTTAGTATGTATAACGAGTACGGATGAGGGCGCTTCTACGCAGTTTGATGTGTCTGACCCATCTATGATAGAATTATCTGGCTGAAGCTTTCGATAAAAATGTGCTTAGTCTCGGTGTAATAAGTATGTTGTTGTGAGGCATCAAAAACAAACTGATAAACTAGCTGGCTATTCTGATATCAACAATGGAAATGTGAAACTGCTCTCGATTCAGCCATTATTTTAAATAAAATAAAACAGATATTTTATGCGCACTTTGCTCGCATTTTTTTAATTATTTTTTTCTATGCTGTGGCTCTGTTGCTTTTGTATTGCAACACTCCCGCAGATAACGATTAAAACGTTCAACGTCGCGCCTATCACGCTACTATCACTCCACATGCTGTTATGCAGGTCCCCTCTCGTTCGAAAAACAGCTTCGCTTTTGGCGTCGGCGGGCCACTTAAAAAGTACTTATTGCTTTTTGTTTACTCGTGCATTTTATTGTAAAACAAAATTTTAACTTTTGTTGTTGGTTTTTGCCCAGTTTTAGTCTTATGAAATTTATTTTCATTTTTTTCCTATTTTTTTGTCTTTCTCCTTTTTGCTTTTATTAAATTCATTCCTACTTCAATTAAAGTTTTTCTTGCAATTCTTACGCCTCACTCCGTAGAATGAATTAGTTTCTTCGTTTGCTTATTAATTAAAGTGGCGCAGAAGTGCAATCGCCCACGAATTGTGTTGTGGTCCTCCCTTGTAGCGAATGTCTGGCAGTAGGAGAAGGCTACGATAAGCAGGCGTGCTATTTTCATATCAAACTACTTAGACTTGTCGATATCCACAAAGTTGTATATTCTGTACTGCGCAGTCTGTTTTGTAACTTAAGTTGTTTAAAATGCTTTCGAAAAGTCAATGGCAGCTTAGTGGTTTCGAAATTATGAAATAGGGCGCTTTCTGCACATAAATTTGTGGTTTTTATTTTATCAATGGTTGGTTGGCCGAGCACGCTTTTGTGGTTTTTGATAACACATTTTTTGTATTCTAAAGTCTTCGGATGAGTTGTGCTGCACCATAAGCAAACGTAAAATATAATATTCATATTTTAACCAAGTTTTATAAAATTCTTAATGACGACTTATCTTTCTGTACATTCAGAATATACTTAATGAATTTTTCTCATGTCATATATATTTCTTGATAACCCACTAATAGTCTATCTTAAGGATCGTAGAGATGTCTGTTAGACCGATTATCGATCTTGATGTAGAAAATATCAAGTGTCGAAATGTTAAGGTAAATTGACATTCAACTGAACCTAAAGGTCGCTAAACTTAAAGTCCAAAAGTTCAATGACGCCTTCTAACACTTCCGCATTCTAATTGCAGATTTGGCACCTTCTTTTTCACATAGGTTGCAACCTGAAAATCTGCTTTGTTTAAACGATGATTTTTTGTTCAAAATCTGTTTCCATTTCAGGCTATATTAGATTCCAAATATGGTCTTTTTATTTTATGCTCACGTTTGATAATTTTGTAGTCACAAGCTTGGCAACCTCTAGATATTAATTTTATTATAGTGTAAAGTGAAGATATAATATTACCATATGTATGTGTCAAAGTTCGAGAGCCTATACTCTCAAATTATCATATCTTTAGAGAATCAGTTGCTTATAACAAATATAAAGGGGTTGTCAGTAAGAGCGGTACAAAATACAAAAACGGTTAGGGATATCAATGAAATTCTTTATTCCTGTGAAAGTACATTCGATGACATTATGTATGGAACTCGATTTATTTTGCATGGTCACTACGGGCACGCTTGCAGAAGTCCAGACGCTAAACCCAATTTTCGACGGTTTTCAACCATAAATCGGCTGATAATGCGGAAATTTCACGTTCGATATTCGTACGATGTTCATAGTCAGCGTCAAATCAAATCGCACGACCGAGGCGGCCAATTGACTGGCCAATTTCATGGGGTACACGTTCACCAAATTTGGTTTTCAACAAATCGATTGTGACATTCGCTGTGTGGCTTGTGGCGCCGTCCTGTTGGAACCACGCACTGTTCAAGTCCAGTCGGGCAAAAAATATTCGGTTATCATTGAGAACATACCATATCGGTCTACTTTTGTAGACCCTTGAAAAACACTGTCGCCAAATAATTATCGGGGGATTAGTAGTTTGCAAGAATTTCAGATTTCAAATCAAAACCGTATTTGGGGTTTGTGATAAATGAAAAACTATTCATTATTTGCTCTGCTCTCTAGACCAAAGGAAGAAATATGTTTAGAAAAATACCTTTACATTGGAACTCAATAGTTTTCAAGGGTTAGTTAAGTACTGAATCTATCTAACGACGCGACAAAATAATGTTGTATAGTAAAAGTACTGCCTGATCTGGTGACTAAATGGGAGTGGTTCCGAAATTTCGAAAGTACATATTTTATTTCTTTCTTTGACACAAAAATAATATTTAACCTTGTGATTTAACATTTTGGTGAAATGTCTCACAAAGTGGCATAATTACTCTTCGATTTTGAGTGTACATGTTTTAAGCTCTATAATAAATATGTTATATCAGATTAAATTAAGAATTGAGGAACGCATCGACCTATGGTCCATTGTGCCCCCTCCTATTAGCTTTATAGTATACCAAACGTAATACTCACTGTCTCTTTTGGGATACAGAACCGTCATTAACTGCCCCTTTTTCTACGCGATCGCCGACAGTCAAGTCAGTTTGTGCAGGTGACACCTTAGTCTGCAGTGGCTAGTGTAAAGTGCTAAAGTTGTCTCAGTTTGTTTCTTGGGATCGCTATCAATGGTTTAAATCTTTATTGGTTATATCCACCTAGAAACAGTTCGGAGAGGTGTAGTCCCAGTAAGTGCAGCGAGTAGTGGTACCTACTTGCCCACATTTATTTAAGTAATTCGATATTTATAATCGTTCCGTAAAGTGTTTCATACCTTCTCAATTGAATCTGTCACTACTCTGCTATATTAATTAGGACATAAGCTATATGCTTAATAAACTTGCCTTGACATATAAATAGAGTTATTGCATATAAAAACAGTTTTAACGCTTGATTTTTTCACATTTTCATAAACAATAAATGTATACATGTGCTCCATATATATGTATGTATGTATGTTATAATACCACATCATTTGTGTAAACATGAAAAACCTTTCGTATAACAATCATGGCTGACAACAAATGCTAATTGTAATTAGTTAGATGAAAAATTACTTGGCAAATTAGTGGCAGATGTGCGAGAAAGCGAACGGGCGAATAAAAATAAAAAATCGAAATGAGCAAAATGCCAGCGTGAAAAGTGGCAGTGGGGAGTACGAGTATATACCTACATATAGAGCCGCACTCAATGGAGCCTGTTATCACTCAGAATATGCACATAAGCGCAAATATACTTATAGTAAACATGTACATATGTACATGTTTGTATTTCAGCAAAAACGAAATGCAATTATAATTAATTAATTAATTATAGCAAATTGTTCGCGTACACAATAAACATATGTAGGTACATATGCACGTTTTAATGTGAGCACAAAAGGGTTCATTTAGAAAGGAACACACCCATTAGGCAATTTAGATTACAGTGTGTGCTAAAATTGTTTGAACTCTTACTTACTCTTTATTTATTTTGGGATTATAACATCGTACTGTCGAGTGTAGTCGAAATATTCTTATCAACATTTTCATTATATTTTTTGAACTATCAATTACGTATTTCTGTCTGGCAAAGCTCATCAAAAAATTATTGGTCCTTAGAAAAATATTTGGAGATAATTGGCGTATATCATCATTAAATTCTTTAGACATGCTATTAAGGGGTAACATGGGTTTCGTGAATTCAAAAAATCGATGTTTTGTTTTCTGGCTTATTAATTTCTACAACATCTCAAAAATATTATCCTAAATTTTTTCGATCCCAATAATAGTTTCGGAGATACAGCCTTTGGAAGGTGTGTGCTCCATGTCAGGTATTATTGTTACTCAAAACTTTAAACGCGTTTTTCTCGGAACCGTGATTTCAAAGTCGGTAGTCAAATTTTCTCGAAAACTACTCAACCGATCTTGATGAAATTTTGCACAGTTGTTCTAGATACAATTTACTCGTGCTGGAACGAAGGAATTTATTGTCAAGCAAATTTGACTGAAATTCTTATTTTCTTGAGAAAATGTCTGCCAAAATTCCAATTTTTACTTTTTTGCCTTTCCTTCGTTCAAGCACGAATTTATGCTCTTACCTAAAACACTTATTTTGTGGTGACAATCATAAGTCCTTGGAGATTCATATAAAATCAATCGGATAGGAAAAAAATGTTTTATATTATAAATAGATAATCCTGGGTCGGATCGAAGCTTTTTTCTTTTTTTCAAAAATTAACGAAATGGCGGCCTCAGAAATTTTTTTTCTATTATTTCGGGAAAAAATCTACAGTTAATTGGTCTTAAAAAATCGAAATTTTTGAAAAAATAAAAAAAGGTTCGGTCAGACCCAGGAATATTATATATTCTAAAAGCTGTATAAATTTCATTAAAATCCATCATTTTGGAGTTACAGTTGTCACCAGTTCAAAACACATAGTTTTGAGAAAAACGCATTTAAAGTTTCACACTAGCGTTTTGGAGTGCCCGAGAGCTCTTCGTTATTTGTCGTATAACTCGAAAAGTAAATATCTGATCACCTTCAAATTTTCAGAGAATCTTTTCAAATTTTCAGAGAATCTTTTTAAGATATTACACTTAACGAAAATTCAAAAAATAAAAAATTGATTTTTCGAAAATCTAACTACCCCTAACCCTTTAAAAAGCGTTAACTAGTAAATAGAGCTTTCACAGAAATGAAAGCTTTCTCAATTTTTCAAACTACCAAATATTTTAGCTAAAGTTTTTGAAAATGTATTTAGATTCAGTAATTTTGTAAAATTTTCGTATTTTCAATCTAGGAGCTTTCATGTGTAGCCGCGAATCAATAAAAGTATTAATTTTAAGTGGTTCTGAATCGTTATTGAGGACCATTCTAATCTTTGTGTAGTGTTTCTAAATGCACAAAACTGTTTAAAACACTAGGTAACCAAGTTAAGCAAACCAAACTTAAGATTTATCTATTAGATATTAGCCATATTCGTATAATACTACAAATTCTGTGATTAGCATGATCTCACTATCGAGATATTTTCTTTGAATAATATATTTTTTCTTCCACCTTAAAATTTGATAGAGCTTTTACTCTCCATCGTTCTCCATACGCATGAAAAAACTCTTGGATGGTTCCAATATCTCATGGTGGACGTTCGAAATGACAGAGATGGGGGTTACTAAAACGTTCAGTCTTCTTATGGACCCTAACCTAACCCAACTTTGAGTTTTCGAAGCTCATTATAATAATGAATGTTCTAAGGCGCACCCTTTGACCTAAAAAACATAAGACCTATCTAATTACAACGGTTGACTACAAAAAGGCATACAACAAATAATACATGAATACAAAATCAACTCTGTTTGGCTCACTTTGGCATTTTTGACAACTTTTTGCTCCTAGAGGATATTTCTAACATTAATTTTGTTGCCCAAGCAAGCAGGTTGAATATTACAAGTACTAAAATATTTATAATAAACTTACCGAAACTTTCCGGCCTTTTCGGCATTGAGGTTAATGTGAGTGCCACTTAAGTCTATGAATTGCACTAGAAGGATAAGAAGGAAAATTTTCACGTAGGAAAGGAGTCATTTGATGTTTACGGTGACTGCAAAAGCACAGAGGGTTGCACATTATGCTCGTACAACGAAATTGAATAATTACTATATACGGGCAGGTAAGGCGAATAAACGAGAAAAGGACAATGCGACTGGGAAACGAACGAACAAACGAATGTTGGTTTGTTTGTATGTATGTGTATGAGCTTCTATGAATGTAGTATGGGCATAAATAATTTTTGACATCATCCTTGACTTGCTTACACCAACACGTAGTGAATGTGAGACATTGCCATTTCTGTGCTGCTGAATGCGCGTGCTACGCTCTACTTTCGGCTTTTTACGAGCATGTGCGCACAGCCTCTTGTCCACAAACATGTTTTCGTATACTATGTATTCGTAACACACCTTTATTTCAGGGCTTGACTTCTGGTATACGGGAGATTGTGCGGGACGTGCTAAGGCATATGAGTACCCCAAAATGCCAACATAAACAATTCCGGTCATTCAACGTGGAAATAGGGTACACATGTACATGTGTATAAACTGGTGTATGACTATGGTTCTATGAGTTTAGAACCTTCTTTACTCTTCCCAACTGATGACTACTAATGTTTGTCGTGCCACAATGACTGAATGGTATCTTCAATTACATATTTACTAAAAGCACATACAATACTCTAGTACATACATATGTACATATATACTTAAGTAGGAATAATAATAGTAGCAATTTGTTCTATAAACTCGAATGTAGCCGTGAAAGCGGCAGTTAAACAAGTGTACACGAAAACGAGTAAATATAAAATAGAATAGTGAAACTGGAGAGAAAACAAAATCGACAAAACAAAAAAAAAAATGACACACAAATGGTGCTTCATGTGCACGTAAATAAATATATACATCTGTATCTATGTAGATGTATATACATAAGTACGTCTGTCTATTTGCACATGTGCTCTTAAATAAACGCTGACCAGCCATGCCACATATCCAAATTTGTATGACTGTATGACTGTAAATGCATGCGTATGTTTAGTACCGAAATGAACATTCTGTCTAAAAATGCTTAATGACAATTACAATTATAACAAAAACAATGTGAGTCGTCAAAACCAGCGACGAAAAAGTCGAAAGGGCCAAAAATCTAATATGTGTACCCCTACCGAAATTCGATTTTAATCAGCATCATACCATAGAAACAGAAATTATGGTGGGTAAATTGGTAGAATAAAAAACTGTGTGATTACTATCAGATTTCAATACAAAAATATACATGTTGTGTTCAAAAATAACGGGAGTTGTAGATTTTAAAATTCCAATTGTCAAAATTTGTATTATGTTGATATAGATGTCCCTGAAGTACGATGACTTTTTTAGCTGTATTCATTGCTTACTTTGTCTGGAGCAGTCGCTGAATTTAGAACTTTCGTTTGTTAAAAGCTCACACTTCGTTGCTTGTTTGTGAATTATTGGCCAAAATCAATACTGTAACAAGGTCCCAGCCTCCATATTCGCCAAACATGACTCCATATGACTTTTTCCTATCTCCAAAAATAAAAATAACCTCAAGGGGCAATAACAGTGAATTTCGTGATTTTTTTTAAGAAAGTACTCGATCGAATGTTTTGAAATTTTTCGGACATAGTAAGGTATATTTTCAGCAATATTTTAAAATTATGTACTGTCTTCGAAGTGCCAAAAGTTCCCCAACTGCTGACATGGATTCCGGTGGAATGAGTAGCTGAAACAAAAAAAATCAAAAAGGTTACTAAAGTTGAAACAATTTCTTATACAATGGTCTATAAAAAAAAACGTTTTTTAAGTAAAAAATGGTCGTTTCTGCCAAATTGACAATGTTCAAACAATCAAAAATTCCGTAGGTCATTGTATAGTAAATATATTCAAAATACTTAGTTTCAATTTGATCGGTCAATTTCTCGTTGAGTTATGATGTCAGCGTAACATATACCTGCGAGTGGTCGGTCTTTACTCTGTATTAACTCTGTCATTCAAAAACTATTCTAAGATACGACCTTATCACTTTCACAGGATACTTTTGAATGTATAAACTATCGAATAAGCAAAAAATAAAAAAACGATTTTTTGAAAGTGTCACACTGGTAAAGCTCCTTAAAAGCAAAGGGCTATCCCAAAATCGCGTTTGAGAAGAGTTTCGACAATTGGAAGAAGCGCTGGCATAAGTGCAAGGCTTCGAATGTAGATTTTTTAAAAGCTACAACATTTATTTAGACGAATGAATAAATATTTTTTTTTTAGAAAACGAAAATTTCCGTTATTTTTTTAACACAACAATGAATAAGTATTTTTGTTCCAACTTCTTAAACCCATCGTAAAAATACGTTTTCTGAAGGTTTGAAAAGTTATCTCCGTGACGGTGATAACCAACTTAAAGTTGCCTGCTGTAAGCAAACGATAGATAGTTGAAGAATTTGTGAAGAAAAATAAAATAATCTACTTGTAGTCTGTCTATTCTGGGCTTGAGCAAATTCTTGTTTCGCACTGTGACTGATTTTAAGCTTATTTTAAAATTTTCATAATGAAAGCACAAATTGATGTCGTTAAAAGAGAAAAACAATGGAACTTCCTTTACTCGAACTTCTATAACTCGAAGATCTCCATAACTTGAACTCTCGAATTTGCAATAGAAGTAAAATATTCATACAAATTTCCTTCCATAAATTGAACTTTTCGATTTAAACTTTTACTACCGAGGCAGAATTTTAAACGAGTACCACTAGGTACTAGGCATGCGAACAAAAAAAATTATATTACACTTCTAGATAAATCATGTAACAAAGCCTGTATTCCAGCTCAAGAGCCAAATAAAACCAAACTCAATGGAAATTTTATAACTCCAAGTTGTTTTGTGGATTATGGTGGTTCGAGCTAGAGAAGTTCCACTGTTTCTTCAAAATAGTATTGCTATTACCAACGGGTGAATTCGGACGTTCAAAATTAAGAACTCTTAACATAATAAATAATAGCTTGGTTTAGTTGAACCGGTCGACTTCAAAGTATATTCTTTGAGCACTAAGTATAATTTATACTATATAATATGTACTACACGATGCTCTTATTCTAAATAAGTAGTTTATTAAAAATTGGTGGATCATTTTAGTTATGGTTATTGATTCTATATAGAATATTTTTCATTAATAGTTAAATTTTACATAAATCAAAATATCTCATAACCAAAATTGTATCTTATGTTTAAACAATTAATAGTTTATTTATATAAATTATTTAATTTCTAATTGTTTATAATTTAAATCCTTTTTAAAAACATTTCTTTTATTTAGTTAATATTTTTTGATAATTTTTGTATTAATAATTTCCCGATATAACCCACTGTACAGCCGCAAGCCAGATTCGAATCGTGCCAATACGAGGGGGAATTAAAGCTCTGTTCTGTATTGGAATTTCGGTCTCGAGCCAAAACAGGTACGAAATAAAGTCAGAACATTAACACGCATACATATTAATTTTTATATACATATGTATGTATGGATGTACACTCTTGTATACACGTTTAACCGAATTTCTCGGCCAACTCACAATAAATTACAGTTCAATTGCTTCGCCGGTGCAGTGGTAAATGTTCCGAATTTATTTGTTCATATATGTATGTATATACAGGTATTTCGGCTTAAATTTGGTTTGGTTCAGTTTACCTTTTCGAATATTGAATTTCGTGCCCAAATTGCTTAACACTGCAATGACAACAGCAACAAACGTTATACGAAAAAATAAAAAAGCTGTAACAAAAGAAAAAAACAACGTGAATATGCCAACGGACAACCATCAGGTTTATGACTAATCAATATCTGTTGATTTCTGCGTACAACTACTTTTCAGGTATCATTCGATGTATCTGTATACTCGTATGTTTGTATGTACATATGTATAAAAAATTATATTTTGTAGTCATAATAAGCTTACATATACACACATACATATGTGGAGAGTATATATAATAAGCATAATATTATATATTTATCACTTGCTTTCCGCTATTACCTTTCATCTTTCTCATTTTTTCGTTGCTCACATGTGCGAACATTTTTTCCTCAGTTAATTAAGTTAAAGTGCATAGTGCAAGAAGTTGCATTTCTCTGCAGTGAGACTCGTGAGAGCAGTTACTACAGCGGCTACTCTAAAATAGAAATATTTTTATATATTACGTGGGGTTATTCTTTATAATTTTTTTGCTCATAGTAACCACTGTAGCATCGTAAAGCTTATAATAAAGTCTATTAAATAGGGAATCATATATACTTACATACATATTTATTAGGTCGTATTCTGTATGCCAAATTTAATAGCATATAGAAGAGAGTATGAACAATATGAAGAAATTTTTAGTATTATACAGGGGACGTAATTTTTTATACTATATAAATGTAATTTAGAGTTAATTTGAATCGAATGAAGTAATTTCTTCGTTTTGACATAGCGATAACTTCGGCATGAATTGCACAAAAAAATGGTTCTGACCTGGGGGTCTTACTATGTGTAATTTATGTTTTTGGGGTCTATGAATTCATTGACACTCCATCAGATCAGGGTTTTGACATAACTCCAAAAAACCAATATGGCGGAGAGCGTTTTTTTTAAATTCATCTGATTCACTTGAATATCGCTACTCGAGGGTTCTCGGGCTCACGGATTACAAATTCGATGACGATTTTTCAAAGTTCACAATGGCGGATCCATAATGGCGGACGCTTTTCTGAAAAATTCATCGGATTCGCTTGATACTCGTAACTCGGATGTTTTCGGAGTTGCTGATTACGAATTTGATGTTACTTTTCAACAATTCAAAATAGCGCACCAATATTAGTTTTTTATTAAAATTTATCCGGCATTCAATGAACCGCTTAAAAATATGACAGGCGGAGTCAAAACTGTAGAAACAGCATTTCTCATATTTTATTGTTTTGAGACTTTTTTTTAGAATATTTGTTCAATTGGGCTTAGAGAAATTATATCTATTTTAATTGCGGTGTCTACCATCTACCATTTTCTTCTCCTTGACTGGCGTAGCCGCTTACGCAGTTATAGCCGAGTCCACAAAAGCGCGCCACGCATCTCTCCTTTTGGCAGTTTGGCGCCAATTGGTAATACCAAGTGAAGACAGGTCCTTCTCCACCTGGTTCTTCCATCGGAGTGGAGGTCTCTCTCTTCCTCGGCTTCCACCAGCGGGTATTTCATCGAAAACTTTCAGAGCTGAGGCACTTTCGTCCATTCGAACAACATGACCCAGCCAGCGTAGCCGCTGTCTTTTTTCGCTGGCCAAAGTCTATGTCGTCGAACAACACATACAGCTCATCATTCCATCTTCTGCGGTATTCACCGTTGCCAATGTTTAAGGGACCATAAATCTTCCGCAAAACCTTTCTCTCGAAAACTCATAGTGCCGTCTCATAGGATGTTGACACCGTCCACGCTTCTGCGAAATAAAGTAGGACGGGAATGAAGAGGGACTTGTAGAGTTTAGTTTTTGTTCGTCGAGAGAGGACTTTACTTTTCAATTGCCTACTCAGGCCAAAGTAGCACCTGTTGACAAGAGTAATTCTGCGCTGGATATCGAGGCTGACATTATTATCGGTGTTGATGCTGGTGCCCAGGTATACGAATTTATCTACAACTTCAAAGTTATGACTGTCAACAGTGACGTGGGAGCCAAGACGCGAATGCGCTGACTGTTTGTTTGATGACAGGAGATATTTCCTCTTGTCCTCGTTCACCACCAGACCCATTCGCTTCGCTTCCTTATCCAGGCGTGAATAAGCAGAACTAACGGCGCGAGTGTTGTTTTCAATGATATCGATATCTTCGGCGTACGCCAGTAGCTGTACACTCTTATAAAAAATGTTCATTATATTAAATATCTTGGAGACAACTTGATAGAAATATTATACATATTTTACATGGACATTCCCTGGTTTAGTACTCCGAAATTGGTTTAAGCTAAGTTTTCTAATTCGCTAGGCAAAATTAATATTTAGCTTATCGATCCAACTTTGCCATATATATTGATATCATAACTATTTCAAAAATATTTCTCATGAACATCTAAAATCTTTCTCAAAATGTATATGAAAAAAAGATTTTACCTGAATGCTGCCTTAAAAAATTTACAACAAATCGTTCTGTCTGAAATATAAAATGGCTCGAAGGAGTATTTGCAGATTTTACTGAGCGATTACGTGATACCCAAAGAAGTTAGAGTGCTTTAATAATTATTAATTTATTTATAAACAAAAGTTTTGCATACTTTCTAGACACCGAGTTAAAGACCAACTTAGAAAAGTAACAGCATGGGCCTGCTGATCCGGCAATTGGAAGTTCACTAATATAATATTGCTTCGGACCCTTTATAAGAAGTCGGTTAATGTTGCTTTGGTTAAGAAACCTATAACCATTTCATAGGTTGAGATATAAATTTACTTTCATTTAAACGGTTAACGCTGTTACACACTCCAGTCGCTTTTTATTTGATCATCCAATGCAATTCACTGAAAGAATATTTTCGTAAGACTTTCTCTTTTCTAATTTTCATATCGATTGTTATAGCTCCGGGGTGTTACAAAGGTTTAATGACTTGAACCGGTCAGCAGCATAAGTCGGCATTCTAATATAGAAACATTGTATGAATCATCATGCTTCTTTGCTCATTTTACTTGCTTCGTCAGTTTTTCGACTGGGTTGTGCCCAACAATTCAACAACGCTGCACGCGATCTCAGTTTTACTTTTTACCACATGTACGCACATTGCGATACCAAAATATGTGCGCACACATGTTGTGTGAGTACATACATACCTACACTTGTACTTGTATAAATATTTTACTGTACTCATTGAGCATTATTATTTGCTATTACTAAAATACCAACACACTTGTTTCAACGGGTTTATATGCGAATATGTAGGTTTTTATATTTGTATGTTACACTGGCTTAGCAGAGTCGTATTTTATGGAGGGGTCAAGTTCAAGATATTTATATATGAATTTTAATATTTAAAATATTTGCTGTGTATTACAATCAATTGGAAAAATAATTTAATATTTTATTTTTTTTTTCTTTTTTAAGGTTTCCCCTTCAATAAATCAATGAAAGCGTCATCTGGCATAACAATAAGTAAATAAATATTAACTACTAACATATTCATTTTATATAAAAAACATAATTAGAGTTGTTGTTGTTTTTCTTTTAAGAGGTTAGGTGGGTTTCAGAGGCTAAAAAAAGGGTATTTTTATAATTTTTTTTTCAATATGTACAATCGTATTTTTCACTTCAACAATTCAGCGTATCAAAGACGCATGTTTAAACAGTATGTTGTGAAATTTTTATTTAAAAATTCCGAAAATTCACCGTTGGCACCTCATCTCCAATGACGTGTAAAAAAAAGGTCTTGCGGCGAACATCATAACTCATGATTAGTTCATCCAAATTCAATAAACTAAAAACTTTTCGATAGTACATGGATAAATCTAGTTAATGAACGAAGGAAAAAAGAAAATATTGAAATTTGAATTTTTGACAGAGTTTTAATCAAAAAACTCTCTTTTTTGGTCAAATTTTCGGCATATTTGGTCTTGAAAAAAATAGTTGCAATAAAGATATTAAAAAATCCTTCGTTCATTAACTAGATAATGTGATTTCAAGGATGTGTGCCAAATGTTATCAAAATCGCTTCATAATTCTTTGAGAAATCGTGTCACCGACTGGAAAAATAAGACAAAAAAATCAAATTCTGAAATTTTGAAATCCACCTAACCCTTTAACATTAATTAAAAATGTATGACTTTGCCCCATTGCGTCCTTGTACCGCTCAAATGACAGAGTTTCTTCTCTAATTTGTAGAGCGCGTCTTAATTTTATCCAAAAATTAAAAGCCAAGTGCTTGTTAGATTTAATGAGGCATTCTGAATTTTTTCATTGCCTACATATAGGCGTCCGCCATTAAAAAGAACGGTTCATTAGTCAAAAACTAGTCTGTTGCTAAAGCGAAAATAATTTCCTTTACTTCAAAAATACGTTTTCCACCTCGATTGGAGCTATTTTCCAGCCATCAACATCGATTTATGTGTATTTCAAAGGGAAACAAATATTTCACCTTCTAAATTATAATGGTCAAACCTTTCTCAATTTTACGATATTCACACTTTTAAAACCTTCATGTAAAGCAAATCAAAAAAAAAATTAAATTGAGAATTAAATTTTATAGAAATACTTATCCACTTTTCATTGCTCGGGGGGCATACAACGCACACTTAAGTGTGCCCCTTCCTAGCTACACCACTGTGTTTGCATGCCCACATATATGTATGTATGTATACTTAATAAAAGTCATCTAGTCAGCACCGTCTCACATTTTGCTGTTCATGAATGAATCAGACTGGAAATATGCACCGACATTGTCGCAGCCATTCTTCTTTTCAGCGGTGATCTCTCTTTCGTGCATTGTGTTCTTCCGTTAGTTAGTTTTGTTTAGTTATTTTCAATAATTTAGTCAGCTTGATTGGTTGGACGCGAATGTATCATTTTATTTATTTATACAATTCTGCCGCGTTTTTTGCACTCTATCCGCCTGGCGGTCTGGTCGAGTGATGTCAATTGCGCTCACTGGTATTTGTATGTACATATGTAAAATAATATTATATACAAATTAATTTAAACAACAATTTGCACCCATTTTTTTAAATAAAAATTTAACCAACAGATTTTAAATAAATCTTTTATATTATAAACAAGTAAGGAAGGGCTAAGTTCGGGTGCAACCGAACATTTTATACTCTCGCAATTTATTGATGCAATTTTATAAAGATAACACAATTCGACCCATATATTCGGTATAAAGTTCAATAGAATAACGAAAATCATCATAAATAGTATATGGGGACAGAGGTAATTCCTGAACCGATTTCACTCAATTTCACCTCCAAGATGCAATATTTCGAAGACTATACGCTCACTTAATTTTATATTACCTATAATTAGGTATATGGGATCTGGAGTTATGACCCGATTTTTACCATTTCAGGTAAAGAGAGAAACTGTTATAAGAAAAAAAATTTAGAGGGAATGAATTACATAAAAATATCTGAGGGATTTACCTATATTTTCGGTGAAAAATTACCCTTAGGCACTGAGTTCTTCATGTTCGATATCAGGGGCCTTGAAAAGTCATGGTTCGATTTTCACATTTTTTCCACAAGTGATGTCACAGCTCAAATACAGTATTTGTGTAATGTTTTATTCCGCTATCTTCATTTGTTCCTAATGTATATATGTATTATAAAGTGAACGAATCAAAAGAATTCAAAATTGAGTTATATGGGAAGTAGACGTAGTTGCGAACCGATTTCGCCCATATTCCAGCCGTGTCATCAGGGTGTCAAGAAAGTGTTATATACCGAATTTCATTGAAATCGGTCGAATAGTTCTTGAGAAATGGTTTTTGACCCATAAGTGGGCGACGCCACGCCCATTTTCCATTTTGTAAAAAAATCTCAGTGCAGCTTCATTCTGCCATTTCTTATGTAATTTGGTGTTTCTGACGTTTTTCGTTAGTGAGTTAACGCATTTTTAGTAATTTTCAACCTAACCTTTGTATGGGAGATGGGCGGGGTTATTATCCGATTTCTTTCATTTTTTGACTGTATAAGGAAATGGCTAAAATAAACGACTGCAGAAAGTTTGGTTTATATAGCTTTATTGGTTTGCGAGTTATATACAAAAAACCTATTTGGGGGTGGGGTCACGCCCACTTTTCCAAAAAAATTACATCCAAATTCATAACTTTATTTATGGCTTAGTTATGACACTGTATAGGTTTTCAGTTTCCGCCATTTTGTGGGCGTGGCAGTGGACCGCTTTTGCCCATTTTCTAAAGGGTGACAAGGAATATGTGTTCCAAGTTTCATTAAGATATCTTAATTTTTACTCAAGTTATCGCTTGCACGGACAGACGGACGGACAGACATCCGGATTTCAACTCCACCCGTCATCCTGATCATTTATATATATATAACCCCATATCTAACTCTTTTATTCCTTGGTGACACAAACAACGGTTATGTGAACAAAACTATTATACTCTGTGCAACAGGTTGCGAGAGTATAAAAAGGGCTAAAAAATAAATAATTTGCCAAAAATATTTATTTCTTAAATGAAAAGATTTGTTCACATATTTAGTGATTTAATAATCATAGTTTCATAGTTTTTTCGAACTGCCCTCGTAGTGTAAAGTGTAAATTAAATAATCGCCAGCAACCCTCATGGTTCAACAGGTTCGCTCTTAGATTACGCACGTGAGTCATGCCTGCATGTTGACGTATTCCTCTATTACGATACGTTTTATCATACGGACATACATAAGTATTTACATATATAATGTGTATATATGTGTGTACAGCTGTGTTCAATATAATAATAGTGCTAAAAAGTCAGTATTTGAATTTTTTTTATTTAAAGTTGGCCAAACCACTCCTTATAGTATGTTTACATATGAAAATAATCTCGTTCTAAGCTCGTTCAATAATCTAACCGTTTACATATAGCCTAATGAGATTATCAATTGTCAAATGTATTGCATTTGTTGTTTTATTACACATATTTCTCTCGCTGTCGGCCATTGTTGTTTACATTTTCATTTGACATTTCTCCGTTTCTTCGCAAAATTATCGATAAACCTAGGAATAACACCGAAACTCTAGTTGTATAAAACGAGATAATTTTATAATCTCGGATTATCCAGAGAGGAAATTTGTATGGGAAATCTCGTTTCTTAATTACAGATTATCGAGTTAAGCTCGTAAATGGAGATAATCTCGTTATATGTAAACATAGTATTAGCTAGCCGACTTGTTTGTTTCGTGTCTTTATCCTGCTGGAAGACCCATTTCAGAGGCATTTTGTCTTCAGTATAAGGCAACATTGTGGTATTCAAAATATCAACATAGACATGTTGATCCATCACAGTGTAGATACGATGTATGGGCCCAGTACCATAAGAATCAAAGACAAGCCCAAAATAATATTTTCGATCCTCCATGTTTTATCGTTATCGTAGTGTGGCTAGGATAGTATTCAATCTTCGGTGGACGATGCACAAACTATCGTGCACCTGTGTCTCCAAAAAGAATGACTTTACTTTCATCTGTCCATAATACATATATTTCGTCTCTTTTCCTATTTCCATGATAAGACTCTAACCCTATCTAATCACTATTATTATTTTGAACACAACTGTGTGTGTAAGAGCAGTGCCATTACTTCCTCTTTTAATGGCTTGATAGCACGTTTCTGGTTTAGATAACCTCTCAATGCAAATTTGCTATTTTAAATTTATTTTACTTAATTTTATATAGAAATCAGATATATTTTTATATCACATATATATGTACATAAGTAGTACATACATATTATGTACATATAGATAGTTCAATGTATACCCATAGCCTTAATATATAATTATAGTTTTTTATAGGTTGTTTCATATGGGAACTGCTTTATGTTTCATAAATCTAACAGAATTAAATTCCAAAACCCAGTGAGAAAACAGTTACAATATCCATATAGCTGGGATGCGTATCTAGAACGTACCGGGTCCTTGTATACCCGTGTGAAGTGAATTTTAATTTTCTCAAAAATATATTTATTTATGCAACAATTTCTATTCTTTCCCCTTCAAAGTAGTTCCCCTCAGATATAATACACCTGAATTCTCGAAGCAATTCTAATATGTAGATTTTGTTATGACCTTGAGTTTACAGTACTATTTTTTTCAGTGTTTTTTTTTTTTTGGTCTTGGCTCCCCTGGGTTCTTCCATTGAGAAACCCTGCAAAAAAACGCTGAGAGAGCTAATGGTCATATTGGATTGGACTTTCGTTCCGATGTCATAATACAAGATATTATTAAAATAAAACATAAGAGCTCTGGACGAACCAACGAACGGAACAATTTTCATATTTTTATATGTTTACTCACGTTTTCGATGACTGTTAAAGTTATTCTGCTCACTAAGCTATGAGGTCATTGCAAAAAAACTGATGTTTATTCGAGTCCGATATATAATATATCATTTCATTGTCTGAACTTCGTATTGGACAAAAGAGAAGTTCTACCCCTTTCTCAAGCTCTCGTAGAAATAAGTTCAGATCTATCAGATTGTCAGATAGAGAGATTATCGCTTTAGAAAAAGAATAATTTAAGTAGGATCGGACTTATGTTCTGTGTACAGGTACAGGTACAGGTTCTCAAGTCAGTCGCAATCCATATTAATAATTTATTATTTAAATGTTTAGAATCCGTGATATTACTAGAGACCGTCTGAGAACTGAAAAATTCAAAATTTTGAAGGATTTCTCGTTGAATTCTCTATTATCCGATTTAATGTAAATGTTAAAATCCACTTAAAAACGTTGCCTACTTACAGGCGGCTTGCTCAATAAATTAGTGCCTATGTACTTAGCCGCTTTAAACAAATCGTACTGGCCAATTACGTCGCTCACAATAAATAAAGAGAAAAAAAAACATGAAATAAAAAAATATTCTTTGCTCTCTGATAAGCAAATTGCATATTCGTTGTTACGCTAATGATTGCATAGTTTTTAACGCAATCTAGATGAATATTAAACGCTACAATCTAATCTTGGTCAATACTTTCAATAATAATAAACAGCGCTCGATTCGATCAGCCACCTGCTATCATGCGCCGATACCAAGTGGAACAATTGACAAATAGGCTGTAAATGTAGCACTTTCATGTATTTTATTTGATATTTCTATGTCTACATGTATGAATCTACATACAACATTAGATTATATATATACTTAATAACAATGGAATAGTTAACAATAAAATACTTATTATGTTTAAAAACAAACCGAACTAAATGGAACTACAAATGCTTGGCATGTAAAAAAAACAAATGCTAAATATATTTACTAAATATACATACGAATATATTTGTGTACTCGGCGACTATTTGTGTGTAATTTGTGCGCTAGTCGATGGCATTTCCGTTGGGGACCATGACCTTGATCATGCCGGGCAATATTTCACCTTGCAGCGGTCCATAGTCCACACGTTCACCATCCACCGCCATAATACCCTCTTTATCGGGACTCGGTTCAATGCGGAATGCACGCACCGGCACCACTTCTATATACTTATTCGGCTCCTTTGGTAGATGTGTGCCTGAACTCATGCCGAGTAGGAAATGCGCCAGTTGTGAGCGACCAACGCCGCCACGTATTATGACGAGATAGATGATGCCATCGTTGAGACGTGAATCGGGCGCAAAGAAGCAATCTGAGGAGAGATGTGTGGTGTAGGCTGCGTGAACCATAACATATTCACCCTCCTCGGTGTGCCAAGTATCTGCGGGCAACGGTTGATCCAGTGTCGGTATTGTGGACGGTGGACGACGACTTTCGTATTCCAAATTAATCGATTCGAGGCGGCTGAGTACGCTGCGACGCGAACGTAAGCTTTGGTCAGTGACCGAAAAGTAAGCGGTGCGTTTCGACATAGCCGAATGCCAGCTATCGGCGTTTGAACGAAAGCTAACACGATCCAACGATATGGCATCACCGAATTCATCATCTTCTTTGTTGTTAGTTTTTGTGACGAAATCATCATCCTTAATGCCCGCCGGTGGATTTGGTATGTCATAGAACTCCTGTACCTCTGGTGGCAAACGACGTTCCTCATTGGAGACCGTGGAAACGCGCGTACCAAAAGTCTTGCGGGCATCCTTCCGTTCACAACGTATATATGACAATTTGCCGCTATAAGTGCGCAAGCCAATCAGCCGCCGTATCGTCCAGAAAGTAAAACGCGATGCGCCAATCGAACGCAAACGTTCACTCTCGATATCAATATCGGCGATTAGACCCCAGCCGACGGATAGGAATGAGTACATCTCGCAAGCTTTACCCTCCTTACCCGTATCGATGCGCACCAGATCCATCGGCGCCAACTTGCCAGCAATGCAAGTCAATGTGGCATACAAAATGGGCTTCGGTTCGTATGGTTCCTTATAGAGATGCGCTATACTGCGCGCCAAACCATTACCCGAACCACAAGGTATAATACCCAGCGGTATTTGACGTGTAATTGCGCGCCAATCCTCACGTTCCATTATGCCGTTGAGCACCTCATAGTACAGTCCATCGCCCGATGCGACCACAATGCCACTATAACAATGCAAGAGATCGCTGTGTTTGCGCACATACTCACGCGCAAAATTATAATGCGCCGTCACGTGCAACTCATACGGCACATCAGCCTCCTTGAGGACGGGCGCCACTTGTTTATGGAACATTTCACGTCCCTTACCCGAACCGGACTTGGGATTGAGAAAAATCAACAATTGTTTCTCGACCAATTGATTCTTAAGCGCCGCCTGATTAATGCGTATCGCATGATGCCAACGTTCGGCCACCTTCACATTCTCCTCATACGTATCGAATGAACGAAAACGTAATATGCGCACGGTGCGCTCACGACGCATGGAACTCTTCTCGTTCTTGATATAAGCATATATGTGCAAATAGGCGCTAATATCCTTTTGTGCCGCCTGCTCAGCTTCGGATTCATCATCGATGCGTCGACAGGAGGCCAAAGCGCCACGATGGCTCTTCTTCAAACGCGGTCCACAACTACTGCCTATGATATCCTCCATACGTATGCGCTGCTCGCTGATTTCATCCACTGCGCCGGTCTCTCGTCGCAAAAATATGCCCTCCGCATTCAGTTTCACCTCGACCGTAATGGTCGTCTTCTGCTTGTTGTTGATGTAGAAGAGCTCGCTCAGCTCGATAACACCGTTGGGCGAGATTTTCGCTACGCTGGACGTCGGTGACAACGGCGTGTTCACCACACTGGCCGCCGTATTGTCATACACGTAACTCGTGTCGGGCAAATCGAGTGAGAGATTCCGACAAGGATCCATAATGGTACAAAACGATTTGCACGGATTTTGTAACACTTTTCCCTTACGCATGCAGCGTGGTTGCCAGCTGAATGTGTGGTGTGTAGTCTGTTCTTATGTGGAACTCCGTAGCGCTTCCTGAACTAAGTTCAATATCTGCTTTGGCAATTCTTTTAATTGTGCACAATACTAAGCATTCGTTTTGGCTTGCTCTTTTCGTATTTGCGCAACACTGTCTTTGTACTTTGTTCGCTGCTTTGTTACCTCGATTGGTTCGCGCACAGCACAACTCCGTAATCCACCGATTTACATTACGTACTAACACCTGCGCTGGAAGTTCACGAATTGCAAGTGCTGGACATAAATGTTTTTTTATCAGTTTGTTTTCGTTTTTTTGTTCTTTTTTATAATTTTCATTAAAGCTTACTTACGATTCCCGATATTTTACTGCCAAATCTAATCAAATAACGCAGTTATACATATATGTATGTAGCCTTTATCTAACGCCAGCTCGATAAGAGTGTTGGCGCGCCGCTCGTTGCTTGCTTCGTTGGACGACTTTTGTTGTTTGACCACCAAAACGCCAGCGTACTCTTCTACAATCTATAGCGTCCCGTTACCGCTATTTGCTGTATATAGTATACTTGCGCTGTGACACTCTTCGTTGCGCTCTTTGTGCTGCCACTAATAGTTAGTTAGTCTTTGATTTATTTACCACTGTCTTCTGCACCATTATTTTCGTCTACTTTTCAACTTTTACTCTTTCACATTTTGCTCATTTGTATTCATCGTTTATATGTATGTATGTATATATTCACCGGTGATTTCCGTATGTAACCCGTTTATCTGTCAGCCCGTCAACCAACCAGCCCAGCCTACCTTCGTCTGTTGTAGCGTTGTTGATCTGCGATCTGTGCGACAGTAGACATACATATGATTCGGTACCCTCGGAGCGCAGCTTTTTCCAATGTGTGATTTGTTCAATGTTTCACGCTAATATAAAGCTCGTAATTTTTTGTTATTAACTTTTTGTTTATCGCAACGCGATTTTATTGTGCAGTTGTTGTTCACTCATATCTTGAGAGCGCAAACGATTTTTTTACATTTGTATTTGTTTGTGTACACTCTGTGTCAAATGCTTAGAATCAGCAGTAGAATCGATGTAAGAATTAGCAAAGTTTTTTAGAATTCTTACAGACAGATGGATTTATGAACGTCTGCATTTCGATATGATCAGCTAAGATCAAACAATAAATTCATTTTTTTATACAAGTAAGGAATATTAAATTTAGATTTAGTAGGCAATTGAAAAGTAAAATCCTCTCTCGACGAACAAAAACCAAACTCTATAAGTCTCTCATCATTCACGTCCTACTTTATGGTGCAGAAGCGTGGCTGATATCAACATCCGATGAGACGGCACTCGGAGTTTTCGAGAGAGGTTTGCGTAAGATTTACGGTCCCTGACACATTGGTAACGGCGAATACCGCAAACGATGTAATGATGAGCTGTATAAGTTATTCGATGCAGTTCCCGCTGGTGGAAGCCAGCTCCGTTGGAAGGACCAGGTGGAGAAGAACCTGGCTTCACTTGGTATTACCAATTGGCGCCAAACTGCTAAAAGGGGGCAAGGATGGCGCGCTGTAGTGGTGTCTACGCCAGTAATGAAGAAGAAGAAGTAACATTAAGACCTTGGATCCTAAGTCAGTAAGAATTTTCATCTGTACAAAATATTCTACCGTCACCTTAGTTAGTTGCCCAATCCATTGTGTTTACTTTCTTGTTCCTTGGCTGTTTAAGATTTCACTATTACGATTGATATGTCTCACACAACTTTCCGTTTATCTGGTGTTTTAAGCATATAGCTTACTGAGTTTGGCCTATGCCACCGTGTTCCAGGGCAATCCTAGTATTTAAAACTTTATTCTCTAATGACCAAGAATAGTTGTCCATTACTTCTCTACGAGGAAATATTTCAACTGAACGATAAAATAAAATGTCTAGTTTCGTTATTCCGTATACTCAGATATACTGAATATTATTAACGAAATATTACAGCTTACATCTGAAGTCCACAGTCTACTTCAGGACCCAGTTTTTTAGTTTGCATATGTCTAGTTCCACCGCATACTTTTGGGATATTTCTAAGTTGATCCACTCTATAAGGCTGTGTAGTTTATATATAGCTTTCCATGGTGCGTTAACGACATGGCGCCGGCGGTTTCAGCCATTTTCAGTTCAGCTTAAGAATCTCAAAAAATATTCGCTATGGTGAGGTCATTTGAACGAGGAACTGCTACCTAGAGTAAACCCTGATGTGCCTCATCACACATATTTTGAGACCTTAAGTGAAGTTAACCCTCTCCAAAGATCCACAGTAATCTCGCTGACTTCTTTTGAAAAGCATTCCTTAAATTTTCTATTGTTCTTTTTGAAATGTTCCGGAGTGTGTATGTCGGCATTTTGTCACTCTGTCAAAAGCGACTTGAGTTATTACTCTTCGTTTTGAGTTAAGGTGTTTACGATCATTTTATGTCTCGATCGCAGCTGTGTCGTTTATTTTCTATTTAGGCACGCCTTCATGTGTGTTTGCTCTTTTGAAACGTGAGCACTTCGGAGCAAGTACGAGTATTGTGTGTATTGACTTTTAGCTGGAATAATAATTCGAGTGAAATTACATACATATGTACACACTTATTGGGCGGCACTCGCCGCTTAATAGGTTCTTTCGGTTAAGGTCGCCGATAAATACACAGAGCTGTTAGATTATTACATACATTTGAGTATGTTCATATGTATGCGACCATGTAATTATGGCTAAAATTTTGTTTAGGTTACTATGACGGTATAAGAACAAAGAGAATTGAATTTCAATCGGAGAAAGTTCTTGATTGTAGGCTTTCAGTTTTTAATGATTTTTTACCATTTTTAAACTTTAGTAAAATTATTTTTTTTTAATTTCCGGTTATTGAATGTTTTTAATTAGTATTAAAAACCATATAAGAGAACGTTTGCGTAGAAGATAGTTTTAAGACTATTTTTTAAAATTAATATTTTAGTTAAAGTTTATAATCTAAAAGAGTAAAAGAAAGCTCTACTTTTTTCCCTGCTTTGATATTACGTATTAATCCCATCTCACAAGCTTTAGAAACAATTATATGTACATACACAATCACTTAAAAATTTATTGCATGTATTTAAAATAAAATTCTCTCATGAAAATATTATAAAAAAACAATAAAGTTTCGTTTGCGTTTAAAATAATTCCGTGACGTTATAAAAATTTATATTTAATTTGTCATTACATCATCCACAACAAATTGCCATTATGATTATTGTTTCAGCTTTGTTTCCACACGCTTTTCACATCATTATTTTCGTATTGTTTTGCTAATATGTATGTATATTTATTGCTTGATATATTTTTAATATAGTGTTTTGCGAAAAAATATTTTCTCAAATTTGTATGAATTTTGTGAATTTTCTCTGTCATTTCTTTAAATTTATAAAGTCAACATTATTAGTACCTGATTTATTAAAATCTCCGCTTGATTCAATCTCTGAAAAGGTAAAATATAGCTCATACAAAATATCTCCCAATTTCCTATCTTGGCTAAATCAAAACCAATTTTAGTTTTCTCTCATAATCATTACATATTTAAAAATAGGTGAGTGCTATATGAGGTTTAGTTTTTAAATTTTTTTAATTGAATGTCAATAATTTTAATTTAATAGCTTCTAAAATTTAAGTAAGTGCTTGAAGTGCATGCTCTTAATTTATTCGATTGTGAAATTAAGTGGAGTATCTCTAATCGAACGAATTTATCTGGTTAATTGCGAAATAAAGTTGTAGCAGAGTTGTAGGCGTTTCACACATTGTCTTAAGGCAGTAGTCTGCTTTAGAAACAGTCGAACCAATTTTTTTTTTTAACTTTTAAAAGTTTCTTTTCTTTATGAACTAAAAAAATACCGAAGAAGTTATAAAATTCCAAATTTTTTCGAAGTTTGAAAAAAAAATTCACTTTTTTAAGAAAAAAAAAATTGACTTTAAGTTGCAAAACAAGTATGTAGTTTAAATAATACTTTTGTCCAACTTTTTTAGTTCAAATAGAAGATAATTTAATGCTGAAGCCGGATCACTTTGGTTTTTTTTTCGATCGGACATATATTGTTTTTGCTATCGCCGGCACCGTTTTCTAACAATTGTGAAAATGAAAACTCGAGAAAACGCGCTATAAAGTTCTGCCTGAGCATGCGCACCTTCTCGACGCTCGGCCACTAAAACTGCTGTAGCTTCGAAAATATGTCGAATTGACCTCTGGAATTTTAAAGACATATTCTTGGATATTTTTAGAAAAAATTTAAAACAAAACAAAAAAATCGATTTTTTGAAGCATGTAAAGCAGACTACTGCCTTAATCTATTCAATTATTAAATTACCTACGCAATGGTCAATGGTATAATTAACTCATTTAAGGGGTTAGGTGGGTTTTAGAGTCTAAAAGCAAGGGTTCTTTACAATTTTTTATTATATACACCTTCGTACAGATGTCATTTGTC
This sequence comes from Zeugodacus cucurbitae, assembly GCF_028554725.1. Classification (NCBI taxonomy): domain Eukaryota; kingdom Metazoa; phylum Arthropoda; class Insecta; order Diptera; family Tephritidae; genus Zeugodacus; species Zeugodacus cucurbitae. Next base: position 44,818,785 of record NC_071670.1, read on the forward strand.
ATATTTGTTGTACTTTACCAACTAACAGGAAAAAATAAGGACTACACGGCGAATGATTAATTTATTTGACCAGATGTATGAGAGCGTGCGAAATTTCATCTTTTTTGGACGGCTAGTAGCAAACCAGCGACAGTTATCTCTAAAGTTAGCATATTTCTTCATTATCTTGGTATCCAGTGTTGCCAATTATTAGTCCTTGCTTCGTTATTATATATATTTCTCTCGAAGTAATTTTTTTAGTTTTATGTTTAATTTGGAACTACATAATTTTGTGACGATTTTTTTCATCATAATTGTTTTTTTTTTTAAGCTTGAATCTTGAAGTATTGAATCTATATGTAACAGTTAAGCAGACTTTCAAAAATACCAATTTAATTGCGAATGAAAACTTATCACATTTCACACTAGTCAGCACTGACAACGAAATTTTAATTAAAAAAGGTAAAAGTTTGTCACTTGGTTTTCATTTTCAATCGATTCATTTTAATCGATTGCAAATTAAACAAATAAAACAATATAATTTACTAGCAACAAATCAAATACAAATTCTTTGCGGCCTTGAAACAAAGAGTAGACCTTGACGAAAAAGGGAAGTGCAAAAATGTTCTTAAGATAAAAGTTGTTTGTGCAAATATGTATAGAACGCAATTGTGCTAGAAGTAGAAAAGAATATCGGCGAAATTGTAAGGAAATAATTCTGCTAATATTTATACTCGAGTTATGTATATGAAGATACATATATACATATGTGTGACTACAACATTTAGTTGTACAATGTTGTACTTATCATCATAAAAAAACTTGCATAAAGCAAATATTATACTCAAGTTCAATTTTTATAAGTGATTAAATAATTATTTTCTATATACATACATATCCATATAAACGTAAATAGTACAGTGTGGGTTTATACATATGCAAATCTTTTCAATTTTCTAAATGAAACTTGAGCAGTTTGCAAAAAATAAATAAATATTCATGAATAAGTATGAATTCATATTCGTATACGTTGCTGCTCATGTAATTGTTATTTTGTTGTGGTTATTATTTTGAGTTAGTTTTATTATAAACAATAAGTTTTTATGGCCTTCTGCATTAGCAAAATCGTCCGAACTTTACGGCGAGTGTTCTCTGAGATCTGAGAAGAGAAAAAATACACTGGCTATATCAATTCACGAGAATACGGTGGATAGTAAATTCTAAAAGATATTAATATATCTAGTAACTTGCTTTCATTCAAGCGATATTCAGATCATTGTATATGAGTTTAAAAGTTTAGATCTTGCAGATCTAGTTGGAACAATTGTCTATCCTTAGTAGTGTCTTTTTCCTACTTAATTGATATATCAATGAGATACTTGCGGTTTCCAAAATCATGAATAATTTTTACCTTTGGTGTATCCCCGAAATTCTGATAAAAAGCAAGTGGTTCTTTTGATTGCTCTAGTCATACTAATAAAACACATCTAACATACTAAAATATAAATTATAGATATACCAATGAAATGTTCGCTTCGCCATCTGTGCTATGTTATAAAATGACGTATAAAGCGTTAATTAAAATAACAATTTGGCTAGTTTACATATATGACTGTCAATAAATATAGCAATTAGTGAATATCACCCACAATAGTGATTTGACAACGAATAAAAAATGATTACAGGAAATACCATCGATAAGCTGATGAATAATATACATATACACGATACCATATCAAATTTTCTTACACCCATTTTCTGGACAAAAATAAATAATATAACTTATATTTTTTATAAAAAATAATGCAGCTTGAAAATATGTTGAAAGTTATTTGTTTCTAGTCATATTTCAGCAACAAGTGGCAGCAGTAATTTTAGCCTAGCCAATGGAATAAATTCAATGAGATTGGCCTCTTTCTGTTCGATTCGAGTGCAGAGTGAAATTTTATTTTGATAAGACATTTTGAAACTTTGTTCCTTTCATGCCAAGATAGAGTGCAATATCAGTTTATAGTTACGTCTATCAAGGGGGTATTATAAATGTTTCGTATGGTTAAATTCCAATTGAATTCCGAGATTTTATTTCAGTCGCACTCTCGTTTATTGGCCTATCTTGCGCTCGATTTTCTCCAACTGTTGATAACTGATTGATCGATATTAATAAATAATAATAATAATTTAATTTTTTTTTTTTTAATTTCAAACCTTGTCATTACATTTTACTAGCTCATAACTACCTCAGCACTTGCACAGACAGGCGGGCAGACAATCAATTAGTCTCAGCATTTGATCATATTCATTTGATATATTGCGAACAAGAAATGTTTCCACCCACTAATTCTCGATATATCTAATAATTTAAAATTTTTACTCTATTACAAGTAGAGACGCTTGTATAAAAAAAAAATTGAGCACTTGTTTGACGTTTGAACTCTTTTTAAATCACCCACACTCAAATTAGCGAATTCTCGTTCCAACTGATCGAGCACAGCTATTATGCATATTGCTTATTGCATATTGTTTTCAAAGTCAACCGCCATACATAACTACTAAAAAACCATGCAGGAAATTTAGCTTACTTATTACACTTATATAGAGGGTTTCGGTCAAACGAAAGCTACATAGCTTAAGTATGTATGTATGTATGTGATTGGCGTTGGAACCGTTTAGCCGGTTATAGCCGAATCGATGACAGCGCGCCACTCCTCTTTTTTCCACGCAGTTCGGCGCTAGTTGGTGATCCCAAGTGTAACCCGGTCGCTCTCCACTTGGTCCCTCCAACGGAGTGAAGACCTTCCCCTGCCTCGGCGTCCTCCCGCGGGTACTGCATCGAACACTTTCAAAGCAGGAGTGTTTTCGTCCATTCGGCCAGCGTAGCCGCTGTGTTTTTATTCGCTGAACTACATACATATGTCAATACCGTCGTATAACTTGTACAGCTCATCGTTTCATCGTCTGCGGTATTCGCCGTTGCCAATGTTCTAAGGACCATAAATCTTGCGCAAAATGTTCCTCTCAAAAACTCCTAGTGTCTTCTCATCTGATGTTGACATCGTCCACGCTTCAACACCATAAAGCAGGACGGGAATAAGGAGCGATTTGTAGAGTTTGATTTTGGTTCGCTGAGAGAGGACTTTACTTTTCAATTGCCTACTCAGTCCAAAGTAGCACCTGTTGGCACGAGAGATTCTGCGCTGGATTTCAAGGCTGACATTGTTGGTGTTGTTGATGCTGGTTCCCAATAGAACCAGTAAGTATTTTTACTAAATATTGGTTACTAAGTATGCTATATGTTATTTAAAAACCATTGGGGACATTCTGCTAAAATCAGTTTTTGATTTATGAATAATCTCGTGTAGATTTAGAACACAACTAGGTGGAGATCCTTCCAATAATGTTTTAATTTCACTGTGTATAACGCATATTTAATATTCAGTAACGTGTTCTATGCCCGTTGTATCTAGAAATCTGCCTCATCGCAAAATATGTGAGTTTTGGAAATATTTATAAGGTGTGTTTTTGAAGATATGTGGTTTTCAGAAAGACATACAATGTATGTAATTTAATGTTTTGGCCAACATTTAGCTTTATTATAGAGATAAAAATTTGTTATTATGCTTTAAAAATGATTTTGGGCAAGTGAGCGCTGTCTCAAATAAATTCCAGCCTAGAGGCCCGCTTTTCGACCATGTTTTGCAGCAATTTGTTTTCGTTATTCTGGAGTAAGTCTGTTCAGTATGAAATGACAAACCAAACTGAATATAAGCCAAGTAATATCTCCAATTAACTCTGACCAGTCAAAACCACACGTCTAAAAAATCACACGTTACAACATTATTAAGCGAGGTTAAAGTCATAAATGTCAAAGATATGTGTTTACTTTGACAGCTCGTTTGACAGTTATCGCTATTTATGAAATTTAATAACTCTTAGCAAAACACCCTCTACATATGCCTTTGTTTAAATATATTTTCTATTGTATTTAATCTTTTTTGTTAAATTTACTATAGGGAAGCGATACGTACTATATAATTTGCAAAAAATACACACTTCCTCACTCATATACACAGCTGTATGTGGTGTATATAGTAAGAGTATAATCGGTGTTGAGTGTCATAACAAACGTCGACATAGTCTGGAACTAAAGCTAAACTAGCAATTATCAGCTAACAACAAATATACAACGGCACCTACACTAACAAGTTTGGTTTCAAAAGCCACTTGTTGTTGTGCTTGTTGCAATGCCTTGCTTTTTTGTTGTTGTTTTTTTGTTTTTGCTTCATTGTTTTGGAGTCATCAGTGCCAGCTGTGGCAATGCTATTACCTCAGCTACATATATTGAATAGTATTGCACACTGCTTGCTTTCATTGTTAATAGACCCTATATTTTGAGTTGTTGTTGTTGTTATTTATGGGTGGGTAATTGCACTCATGCGGGTATATTATATACATATGTATATGTTTGTGTATGTCTGTGTTTTCTGTTGAAGCTGATAGCGTTTGAGTTTGTCAATTTCAGCAATTGTTAATGATAAGCAGCAATATTTACTCTTTTTATTATTTTTTTAATATTATTTTTCCCGCTCTCCAATGGTATTTTGAAATTCTCCACACTGCTCGCTCACTCTGCGCTCAACGAGTAGTCATGTCTCATATTTATTCATGTATGTGTGTGTATTTATTTATTTTTTTATTTTTTTGTTTTGTTATGTTTTTTCTCATTTCTGTTTTCGCTTCATTTTCAACTTTGTTCATCCAGTTTGTTGTTGTTTGAGTTTTCGCGTTTTTTTGCCGTGTTGGCATTCACTTTTGGTTAGCAGTCAGCTGCGCACACATACTTATATACCTATACCTGCACATGGCTAACTAACCTCTCTGCCCGCCTCTGCTCCACTGCACCGCTCTCCCTTGCTTCTCAGCCACTGTTGATCGACTAACTAACTGACTTTTCGTTTGCTTTTTGTCTATTTCGTTTGCTTGATTGCTGGCTAAGTTGTTTAGTTGGCCATTTGTCTATTCGGCTGTCAGTCCAGTCGCTGCTGCAATTAACCGTTATTACCGAAATTTTCATTTGCATTTTCCCGCAAAATCAAAGTTAACGCTCTATTGCCGTAACAATCGACCGATCTTTCGCTTCGTGGCAGCTTTCGATCAGATTTTAGTGTCGGAAAAATATTGAAATTTATAAGGCCCAATAGCCACTTGGTGAATGTTGAATTTATTAGGCCTTTGGCAATGCTGCAGTCAAGTGTTTTGTTTTGTGACTTTTTCTTTTTTGTTTTTGTACTGACACAATTTCTGTGTTTAGAGTGTTTTTGTTGTTAGCTTGTGCTTTGTTGTTGCTTAAAACTGCGTATTTTGTCGACGTGCATTAAACACAAAAATAACAATAACAATTGCATTTGCTTTGATTCATTTGTACAAAATAATTGTTTTTTATTCTTCTCTTTTGTTTTTTGATTATTTTTTGTTTTTTTTTTTATACAACATAGTCGTCGTGGTGTGGTGAAAGTGCACTAGTCATCATCAAATTTATAAAATAATCGCAAGTGTAATGTCGAAACCGTCGAACATATAATTTGCGCTGCGTTTTAATTACAGCCTAAAAGTGCTTTGACCCAAAGTAAACAATGAATGAATGAAAACCTGTTTTTTTCGAAATTAATTGCAATAATCGTGCGCGCAACAGCTGTCGCCGCTTAAAACTTTAGTGTTTGTAATATTCATTCAAGAAAAGTGCTGAAATGATGTGCATTTAGTCGTAAAAATAATTATTTTTAATAACTTTCAAAGTGTAAGTAGCTAACAAAAAACAATAACAACAAGTTACAATCATATCCACTTACAAATATTACTAACAGTCGCATTAACGCACAGTGCTCAATGAAAGTAAGAGTATAACTCGTTGAGTCACTTAAATTATAATTTGTGTTGGCCCTATATTTCGCAATGCTTAGTTTCAAAATTTTTCATAAACAATCAAATACTCATATCTAACTGCCCGAACTCTCCACGAACCGATACCGATTTTGTCACTTTGGTTCGGTATCTATAGTATGTTCGTATACATTTTGAACGGCAAAGGTTTACATATCAAAAATGCTATTAATATTTGTGATTGGCGTTGCAACCGTTTAGCTGGTTATAGCCGAATATTGTGCGCCACTTCTCTCTTTCCTTTGCAGTTCGGTGCCAGTTGGAGTTCCCAAGTGTAACTAGGTCGCTCTTCACTTGGTCCCTCCAATGGAGTGGAGGCCTTCTCCTTCCTCGACTTCCTCCGGCGGGGACTGCATCGAACACTTTCAGAGCTTTAGTGTTTTCGTCCATTCGGACAACATGACCTAGCCAGCGTATCCGCTGTCTTTTTATTCGCTGAACTATGTATGTCAATGTCGTCGTATAACTCGTACAGCTCATTGTTCCATCGTCTGCGGTATTCGCCGTTGTCTATGTGGACCATAAATCTTGCGCAAAATTTTCCTTTCGAAAACTTCTAGTGTCGTCTCATCTGATGTTGACATCGTCCAAGCTTCTGCACCATAAAGCAGGACGGGAATGATAAGCGACTTGTAGAGTTTGATTTTGGTTCGTCGAGAGAGAACTTAACTTTTCAATTGCCTACTCAGTCCTGAGTAGTACCTGTTGGCAAGAGTAATTCTGCGCTGGGTTTCGAGGCTGACATTGTTCGTGTTGTTGACGCTGGTTCCCAGGTATACGGAATTATCTAAGACTTTCAAGTTATGACTGCCAACAGTGTCCACACGCCAATTGGTACCGAATAATGCTTTGCATATTCGGAGCGCTGATCATCGCATTGATTTGATCCGCTGTGTTTTTGAGCACCGTGAGGTAAGGCCGTCGTCGGCAGGAACTCACGTTAATATTGACTTTAGATGTCAGCAGTGACGTGGGAGCCAAGACGCGAATGCACTGACTATTTGTTTGCTGACACCTCCAAACCCATTCGCTTCGCTTCCCTATCCAGTCTGTATCCAGTTATCTACTCCCCCAAGTGTTCTCACAATAAATTCATTGATGGATGCGATGTGTGCGAAGTGGCGCCGTCTTGTTGAAACCAAATGTCGCCGAGATAACGAGCTTCGATTTCAGGCATCCACTAGTATATCATGGCGTGATATCGGTCGCAGGCACTCCCCACGGTCTTCGTGTACACTTTACGACTGCTGTATAATCTTCACTGCGTGCAATACGTGGTCTATTCAGTCGAATATTATCCAGTAATGAATGTTGCCTCTCAAGATGGGTATAGTACGCTCAGTAGGCCGATTATGTTGACCATAAGTTGAGCGAAGCGTGCGAAACACTTTCTTTACAGAAAGTTAATTTTTGTAAATAAGTCTTTCCATGATGAAATGTCATACCGTACTGAACAAAAATAATTCGGGCATCAAAACATAGAACTTGTTTTCAAGAGAGGGTTTTCAGAGAGTGCAATTTTTTTAAATGTCGAAACAGCCCTTACCGAATTAAAGCTAGTGCTAGTAATGCTCGTAATAGATCTTTAACGATGAAACGAATTCCTCCATGAAGACTTTAGGATGACAATAAGACAGAATTATTACTATATCAAGAAGTTTTTTGTTAAACAGTTCCTACGTATATCTGTACATATATCACTATCTATGCGTTCCTGACCTACATCAAACAATTACAGTTAACTTGAATATTGATTAACGGTAAATACATATTTTGGCAGATCCATAACATGTCTATCTACAGCCATAAAAGCCGGCTAATGCAAATACGTTTTTATTGCCATTGGCTAAATAAGCCATTCCACCTTTTTATTTACTTCTCGAAATTCCACACTCTAATTTATTTTTGCATTCCATTTTTGTTTGCTTCTTAGTTTCTTTTCTTTTTTTACAAATTTCCTTTTTTGTTCCGGTAATCTTTTATTTATTCTATTTGTGTTCCTTTATTGTACTTGTTGTTGTGTATATTTGCTTTCCTTTTGTTGAAATTTATCTTTTATAGTCAAGGCTGTATGGCTTATGAAAAACAAATACAATTTCCTATATCTCTTACACACTCATACACATTCTGTTGTGAGGCAGGGCAGTGACACAAGGCGTCAGGTATTCGCTTGCTTACATGCATTTCCGAGTGTTTTAAGTAAATATTGTCCAAATAGTTTAACGATTTGGGTCAAATGTTGCTGATAACGCGTTGACTGTTGGAAACACCAATGTGTTTGTGAATATTTTCGGTAATTAAGCGTGTTATTTTTTTTTTGTGTTGTGTCTTCAAGAATTAGGGCAATAAATTGTCGTGCATGTCGAAGCTGTCATTACAACAGCAACCGGCGACTGGTGTGCATAAGATAGTGTTGCTTGTGATTTAGTCAAAATACATATTGGGGTGCTAAGAATATTCTGTAAAAATATAATATTATTTGATTTTAAGTGGTGTCTAAGATTCGTTTTTGTGAAAAAATATATAATGATAGTTTTATGAATTTAAGTCTAAGTGATATTAATTAAATGTTTTTGTAATTAAATCATTTAAAATCGTTTAAGTACAACACTTCATTAGAAAAATGGCAATTAATCAATTTTGAATCAATGGATCTTTAAAATATTAAAAATATGGGATTTAAAATGTGGAATAATTTAGAAAACAGTTGAGTGTAAATATTAAAGAACTTAATATCGAAGCGAAATAAATACTTGAATTCTTCCCTCTTCACCAAAGCGGCATAGGTAAGAGAACCGGGGGTCCTTTTTTTGAATTAAACATATATAAGTAATTAAACATTAAGATCATGCCTTAGGAACTTATACTAAATCATTGACATTTTTAGTGTCTCAGCGATTTATCATTATTGATACAATATTTAGAACTCTTTATCAGTAGATCAAAATTTTGGAGAAATATCTTATTAGATATATGCCTCTTTCTAATGGAACCTAATGGGATATGCCTGTTCTAAATGAACTCCACATCGATTATCCCACCGGCGAACTCTAATTGTTGGTATTAGGTTTAACACAACTGGTTTATTAGTTTACAACGACACTTGGACCTCACTTCTCCTTACTTCTTACATTAACAATTAATTGTTATTAACAATTGTTATTAACAATTAATTGTTTAGTGTTCAATTCTGTTTCATGTCATATCTCCGGAAAAGAAGTTCTAGTATTGAGCTTTGAATAGCTATGTATGTGGTTTAGTTTCTGAATACTCACTAACTAAAGTGTTTTTCAATAAGAGCAATGCAAGAACGGGTGGGGATATCAATGAAATTATTTATTCCTGTGAAAGTACATTCGATGCCATTATGTATGGAACTCGATTCCTTTTACATGTCCACCACGGGCACGCTTGCAGAAGTCCAGACGTTGAACCCGGGTTTCGACTGTTTTCTAGCATAAATCGGCCGATTGCCGATACTGCAATTTCACGTTCGATATTCGTACGAAGTTCATCAATTGTCGCTGCTTGTTGGCAAAGACCAATGCCTTGACGTAGCTCCACAGGAAATAGTCTAACGGCCTCAAATCACACGACCGAAGCGGCCAATTGACTGGGCCGTGAGATAACACATTCACCAAACTTGGCTTTCAATAAATCGATTGTGACATTCGCTGTGTGGCTTGTGGCGCTGTCCTGTTGGAACCATAAATATTCGGTTATCATTAAGCGGTGGCGATTCATATTCACAATAACACGCCAGTCTTAATCATCACGGATCATCATCACCGCCGGCCTATAAACCACACCAAACCGTATTTTTTTCGGGATGCAATTATGACTCATGGAGTACAGTAGATTGCTGCCTGACTAATAACGCATATTTTTTGCTTATTGACGAAGCCATTCAGCCAGAAATGAGCCTCATCATAAATTGGACGTGGTGCTCTTAAAGTAAAGGCCACTGACTCCGAATTTCGGTAGCAAATTTTAATAATTTCGACTCGTTGTTGGATCGTATACCTTTCCATGAAGAAATAGCAAACCTGACCGAAAAGAAATGTCAAAAATGCGGAAAAATATGGAGTCTTTTGCTATCCCTATCGGTCTATTTTTGTAGCTACCCTATTTAAAAACCCTTTATAACAGAAAAAGTTTATGTCATTTTATTTAGCCAGTTATGGATGCCAAGTGATATATTTTGTTCCTAGATATCTTTTATTCGTAGGCAATTTCAATGTTTGTTTTCACTTACACCTTTAAACCGAAAAAATCTACCAAAAATACAGAAATATTCAGTCTTAAGCGTTTAAATTAACTAATGCAGGTTTATTGACATTCCCAAAGATTCCGTGGTGCCCAGAAACGAATATATATGTATTTCTAAAAATTTTTGACGACACTAACCATTTTTGTGAACCAATCCCAAAAAATCGTTCGTTTCTAAGCTTCTAACTCCAGAAGTTAGTTCGATAATAAAGGGGATTAATTTATTATTTTAAAAATATTTTTATTTATGTTACTGACTCAAGTCCCTAAAACATTTGTATAGAAACAAGATTTAAAACCCAACAATAATGTCTTTTATACAAAAAATACGCTTAAAATATTTTGCTACACTAAACCATTTCTACAAAACACAACATTCATTTTGAATTAATACAAAATGTATAATAACCACTCGCATTTGTTCTCTTCATAATTGCAGAGCTGCTCAATGTCCCAAAAGACATTATTTCATGTCAGTGAATTATAATTCGTCATCGTTAAGGCGCGCATAAAAGAAAAGTCAGCAAAACGGCGGTGGACGTACATCTACAGCAGCTGCTCACTTTGGTGTACTTGTTGTGGCACAATAACCTGAGCTCAGCAACTCGGGTCAAAGGCCCAGAACGCCAGCAACAGCAACAACTCAATTGCGCCAGCGCCACTTACGACGCAACGGCTTCTTCAGCAGCAACAGCAGCAGCAGCAACGTCGTCACTGGCAACATCTTCAATATCAACAATAATAACAACAACAACATCATCAGCAAGTGTAATCTACAAATACGCTAATCATCATTATAATCCGGTAAAGCGCAAAGAAGCCATTAGCAAAACTTAAGTGCTTGTCACAACGTTCGCACACATCTACATACATACATACACATTCACTTTCGCTAGAGTTGGGCGCCGAGTCTTGTTGAAAAGCGCAGCATTTGTGAAAATAAATCGCTTCCGCATTTTCGTCTCTGCACCTTCACGCTTTTGATCAACAACGTTGTCAGGCGGTAAGCAACAGAGTGGCGGCGGCAATGACCCTAACCACTGCTACACAACCGGAGAGTAGCAAAAAAATGGATGCCAAATGTGCGGCTGAGGAGAACTTACCATCGTCAGAAATGGATCTATTAGCCAAATTGGAGGCAGCTAACAAGCTCATCGAGAGCGACGCCAAGAGTTTGAATTCGTTGCATTCAACGCATAGCCGCAAGAATTCGGACACCAGTCAAATCAGTCTGAATTCAAGTAAGTGTAAGTAAAATGTGGAGAATATAATTATATTTTTTGATATTAATAAATATTTATTTTCTATGTTAGCTGGCAACTCGAATGCTGAGGAAGACATTTGGACGCAATGGGCGACCATATTGAGCGATTGGGAGGGTGCGCTCAAGCGTAAAAATCCATGTGTACGCGAACTGGTGCGTCGTGGCATACCGCATCACTTCCGGTAAATATAAACAAACACATATATTCATACATTATATACAGAGTTTGGGGTATTTGAAATTCGTAATGTGGGTAACATGTGATTTAAAATTTCACTAACATGAAGGCCAAAGCTGATAAATTGCGTATTTCGAACGAAATACTAATCATAATCCACGCATGAGTGACTAAAAGTTAGTTGAGAATATACATATATTTCTTGTAAATGAGAGTTGTTGGCTAAAATTCAACTCATTTAATGCACGAAGAATGCATAGGAAATAAATATCAGTAGAGATATATTTCAACTGAAAACAATATTTGAACATTTATGTAGTTGCCGAAGAATTCTTCAAACCTCTCACCTCTAATTTGATCTCCCAGCGATGAAGTGAAGAACACTATGAACATACCTTAGAGAGCTACGTAGGTGGGGAGAAGCCGATGGAGAGCAGTGAGCTTTTTCACGGATAGATCGAAGCTCAGTAGGAAGGTGGGAGAGGGGAGCTCTCAATCAACTCCAGCTTTTTAGTGCAGCCAGATCATTGCAGTGTCCTTCAGGCAGAGGTCGCTTCCATCAAGATATCAATAGATATACCACTCTGAAATGCGGCCTGCTTCGAAAAGTTGTGCATCCACTTCGACAACAGAGCGGCAATACTGATCTGTTATTCGATGATAGTACGCTCTAAGCTAATTACGAGAGTGTCACACATCGTTAACAGTAGCTTCGAACTTACTTGAGTGGGTACTCGGTCACCGTGTAATCGCTGGAAACTGCAGGCCAGTTTGCAACAGATGGTACCCCAGCAACATTGACGTCGGAGTGGGAGCGGGTGGGTAGTCGGTGGACCAAAAACGGTTCTTCCAGTTGCTATTGCTTTGGGACGTTCATATCGCTCCCATCATTGGTCTACTTACTGGCCATTTTCCAATAAGTGCACATGTAGTGAGTTTAGGGATCAAGCCAGACGTTAGTTGCGAAAGCTACTTGGAGAAAGGCGAAGGAAATCATCCAAGCACTTTCTCCTTCAATTCTCCTTCAGTATTCGTCAGACTAAGGTTAAAACGCCTCGTTAGGCGCAACTTCGACGAACCCAGCGAAGTGACTGGAATCGACATTAACCGACTTAAGAACTTGCTAATAGAGTCTAATCATGAGAAACTTGGCGATCCGTATTTGGTTGTCACAAAGTACAGACGAAGCTGTCTAATTGAGACTCTCTGCTGTTGCGGAGATATACGTCTTAACCTAACCTAGTCTAGTATAGATCCAATTGAGTATTCACCCAAATATGTTAATGCGAATCAGACCAAACCATGGCTTGGTAACCATTTGGTTCCACATCTACGTAATGTTCTCATTGGCTAGAAGTTTGAGTCAAATGAAGATAGTATAAATATTGAGAACGATAAAAAATGTGAGTTATGCGTAAATGCTAGAATGAATATAGTCATTCTCCAATTGCTCAACAATCAAATATTTCTTTACATCTACAATTAATGTCTTTACTGAAAAAACTAAACAATCCAATGATCATTTTATTCTTTAATCTTTTTAAATTCTCTTCAGCGCTATTGTGTGGCAACAACTGTGTGGCGCCTCTGATACGGATAAAAAACAATATGCCGACTACATTAAGGCCACATCAGCCTGTGAGAAGGTCATACGACGTGATATAGCACGCACCTATCCAGAGGTGGATTTTTTCAAAGAGAAAGATGGTCCGGGTCAAGAGGCGCTCTTCAATGTGATTAAAGCATATTCGTTGCATGATCGTGAAGTTGGCTACTGCCAGGGATCCGGTTTCATTGTGGGTTTGCTGTTGATGCAGGTGGGTTAAAGTATATGTTGATAAGATTTTGTTACAAATTCAACTTAATGTAATTTGTCTAAATATTTATTACTTGTTTATACATGTTTAATAAAAAATATCTATTTCTTTCACTATTCGTTGTAGATGCCCGAAGAAGAAGCTTTTGCTGTGCTCGTACAAATTATGCAACAACATCGCATGCGCGACATGTTCAAACCATCAATGTCGGAGTTAGGTCTGTGCATGTATCAGCTTGAAAGTTTGGTGCAGGAACAGATACCCGAGATGCATATACACTTTCAACAGCAGGGTTTCCAAACAACCATGTATGCTTCCAGCTGGTTCCTTACACTTTATACCACTACACTCAATCTAAATCTAAGTTGTCGCATAATGGATGTATTCCTGAGCGAAGGCATGGAGTTTATATTCAAAGTGGCGTTGGCGTTACTTCTGCTGGGCAAAGAGACGCTGCTGTGCTTGGACATGGAGGCGATGCTAAAGGTTAGTATTATTGAGGTTATGTAACGATGTTTCAAGCCAGATAGTCCATAATTAAACAATAGGTTGCCAAAATCCGGTACCCAAAAGTTAAGAATCCATGGAGTTTATTTACATAGGGAATTAGACTCTTCACTTGGTTGGACTCACATTCCAGTTTGGTTGGAAACATTGGACATTTTCTAACCCACACTTTTTCTTTTTCTATATGTTCTAGTTCTTCCAAAAGGAGCTGCCCGGCCGCGTCGAAGCAGATCCTGAGGCATTTTTCAATTTAGCCTATTCCATTAAAATCAACACGAAACGCATGAAGAAAATGGAAAAGGAATATCAAGACTTGAAAAAGAAGGAGCAAGAGGAAATGGTAGAGTTGCGTCGTTTACGACGTGAGAATCGTCTGTTGAAGCAGCGCAACGATTTATTAGAGGCTGAAAGCGCCGAACTGGCCGATCGTTTGGTGCGCGGGCAGGTCTCACGCGCCGAGGAGGAGGAAACTAGGTGTGTAGGCTGAGTTTGAAATTTTGTTTTAATCCTTACATTGTATTTACTATTAACTATTCTCATGCAATTGCTTTTCAGTTATGCTATACAAACAGAGCTGATGCAGCTGCGTCGCTCATATCTCGAAGTCTCACATCAACTGGAAAACGCCAATGAGGAAGTGCGTGGCTTGAGCTTACGTTTGCAGGAAAATGTAAGTTTTTTGTAATTTACTGTGATCTCATTTATCATATATGTTGTGCCTAATCATGCAACATGTTGCTAATCAAACTGAAATTGTCAATTAAACAAATATTTCTTATATTATTTATTTTCTCTCTTATTGCGGTTTATTGGTGTTTTAACACAAATATTGAAATTGACACTTTCTTTAAAATCGATAAAACAATCCCTAAAAATATAAAAAAATAAAATATATTAAAAAAATTAAAAAAAAAAAACAACAAAACTCACACACAAATTCTTGCCTCCTCTTGAACAGAATGTTTCCATCGATAGTGTAAGTAATGCGCAGCCGCCGGTGAAGGAAATAAAGGTTAATGTTTTTTCTATCCTGCTTGCTTGCTAACAAACAATTTAATGCATGGCTCCTCTTCTATTGATAATTAAAAAAAATAACCTCTAATTTCTTTTTAGAACTAACCTAAGTTGGTATAAAATAATATATTCTCTGCATTTTATTATTTCACTTAATTTTTGAGATATCAAAACTGAAAAAAAAATTTTAAATGCATATTCATTAAAATTTCTGATTTATATAACAGTAGTAGTAGTATATGTACATATTATATTCTAATTTTGTTCATACTCTGATTTGATCTACATTTTTTCATCAAAAATATCTAAAAAAAATATTTTCGAAGTTTTTTTCCATTTTTTATATTTTATTTTCGAACTCCAAAAGTAATTATGTATCATATTAGCATTTCAGCGAATAAAATGTGTATTGCAAAATGTTTCATGTATCCATACCGAAATTGCTTTTCAATTAGATTTTCTGAAATACAATTTTCTATTTTTTTTTTTATAAAACTAACTTGTGCATGTGTAGTTGTGTCTCTAATCCATTATTTAATACAAAAATGCATGTTTATCTACCAAATACTTGCTTAAATTCATTTTACTAAACTAAGTATTTCTTATACTTTTCTTCCTCCCTTTTAACAAAACAAAAAAAACACAGAACAATTCACGTCAATCATCCATCGATGAGCTGTGCATGAAGGAAGAGGCACTTAAGCAACGCGATGAGATGGTCTCATGTCTACTCGAAGAACTGGTCAAGGTACGTCAAAGTTTGGCCGAGAGTGAGGATCAAATACGTAATCTCAAGTCGAAAATTGAAGAGCTGGAGGAGGACAAAAAGACACTACGCGAAACTACGCCCGACAATTCGGTGGCACATTTACAAGACGAACTGATTGCCAGTAAATTGCGCGAAGCCGAGGCTAGTCTCTCGCTAAAGGATCTCAAACAACGCGTGCAAGAGTTGAGCACACAATGGCAACGTCAACTGCAGGAAAACCGAAATGATCACAGTCAACAGCCCGTTGATTCGACACCAAAGAAATTACTCACGAATTTCTTTGATACTTCCAAGTCGAATGAACACACGCAACGCTTGGAGGAAGACTTGATGACGACACGTATACGTGAAATGGAAACGCTCACCGAGCTGAAGGAGTTGCGTTTGAAGGTTGGTCTACTTACTATATTTATTATCTGAAAGCATTTTTTATTTATTTTATTCTGCTTTTGCTCTTAGGTTATGGAGCTGGAAACGCAAGTGCAAGTGTCAACAAATCAGCTGCGTCGTCAAGATGAGGAGAATAAGAAATTACGTGAACAACTTGAACAGGCTGTAAGTCGTGAGAAGGAAATGGCCAATAAAGCGCGTGAGCAACAGCACAGGTATTATTCATTTTATATAGTATGATAACACTGTACAACACTCGCCTGGGCATTGGATCAAACTAATATTTTCTGGGAGATTGAATTATAAATAAAAAAGTGTATTCACCGATTTTCGATGTTAGACCCCAAAATCGAAATAATTAAGAAAAACATATTAAATATTCATATATTTACCAAAATATCCAAAATTAGTTTAAATATAGTATAAAAATGTTCACTCAAGTTTATATGACACATGCTATAAGGGGTTCAGTATTTTTCGATATATTTTTTTTATGTTTTTCGAATATCTAACTTAGACCATTCATAACATCGTGATTAAAAGCTTCACCGAAGCTTCACAAAAGCTTTGTACACCATTGAATTAATAAGAAAATTTGGATTATTTTCATATTTTGGATACCTTAGTAACTAAATCCAGAAGTTAGTAATATTTTTTGAATCCTATTTTCGATCTTCGAAGTCAAATATATAATAATATAGGTTTAGAGTCTAACTTCGAAAATCGGAGAATATACCTTTTTACTTATGACTCAATCTCCCGGAAAAAATGAGTTGTTCCAATACCCAGTGTTATCGATAACTATTAATTATAAACTACATATATTAAATTAAAAACATAATTAAAACAACAAATTTTATTCTTCTCAGATATTCTGACTTGGAATCACGCATGAAGGATGAGCTGATGAATGTTAAAATTAAGTTTACCGAACAAAGTCAGACTGTTGCTGAACTGAAACAGGAAATATCGCGATTGGAAACAAAGGTAAATAATATTAAATATAAATAATAATATAATATATAATGTTTGGGCTGTTTCTTCAGGTATTCATGGACTAATGTGTTTTTATATTTATATGAAATTCGTTGAGGTGGTAGTGTGCATTTTGTGCAATCCGATGTATAGGTGTTAGATCGTTGATGGGTGAAGGTTAAATTCACATGTTTTAACGGCTGGTGAAAGAATAGTGAAAGGCGTCAGCTTATGAAGATAAGTCGTCTGCGATGAAGGATTGATATTCATTTGAAGCTGTTGTAGCTACGGCAGGATATGGTTGTGGATGCTGATGATTTTTTTGTGTGGGGGTGACGACACGGAAAGAGATGTAATATTCCCCTCCTCTCCTTGTTGTTGTTGTTTTAAAGATGGAGGCTTATTCGAGGTCATCCAACGGGAGGTCCAGGAAACGTTAGGTTTCGATAGGGTCGGAGCAAAGAAAATGTGTTGTTAAATGAGTTCGGTTCGTTGGGCACGCAAAGAACTGATTAGTATCATGCGGGGACTCATTTTATGCAGCTTCTCCTTTTTTGTTTTGATATTCAATTATTACAGATAATTTTTTTAGAGTAAAATAAATAATGAAAAATATTAAGCCCATCGCTTTTTTAAAGAAAATTAAATTAGAAAAAGATATTTTATTCTAACTAGTTTATAAAACTACTTACGATAAACTAATTTTTAATTCCTGATATTGTTTTTCAGAATTCCGAAATCTTAGCTGAAGGTGAACTGCGTTCCAATTTGGATGAATCAGATAAGGTGCGTGATCTGCAGGATCGTCTGGCTGATCTCAAAGCAGAGGTAAGTCACCATTCTAATTAAGCATAAGTAAGAAGAAGAGAAATATTTTTTTCTTAAATTTGTTTTTTATTTAATTAATTTATTAACAAAAAATCTGCTGTAAATATTCAAAATTGTTGAAAATCTCATTACACATTAATATCATTTACATAATTGCTGCGTGCTCATATCTACGCACGGAGTGTGGGAATAGGCAAAATATCAAATAATGGAGCAATATACAATATATAATATATTATTATGTTATTCATATATACATACTTTTTTCAAATTTTTAATACCACTCTTCTTGGAAGATTTTAGTAATATACTAAAACGCGTGAGCTTTCAATTTATTGTGAGCTGTTGGGTTTTTTATTTTAGTTTTCAAAATTATCTTTATATTTTTTTGGGTTTGTATTTTTAATGGATTTGCACATGGAAATGCATTAAAAGCTGTATGAATTCGTTGTTTGCCTTTGTGCGGGCTTTTGTAGGAAGAACAATTGCCTGTAATATTTATACATATATACATTATATATATTTTATATATATTCATATTTTTGTTTTTTTTTTCTTTGCTTTTATGATTTACTTAAAAGCTTTGCGATTATACATACACAAATACAAGCAGACATACATATATACATATATAAAAATTACTACGCTATTTCGTATGTATGTATGCGCGATTTTATTGTTATTATTTTATATAATATAGTACAGGGAAAGTCTTGCCCTTATCAATATTTACTTGACAAGCCCTTCTTTTATAAAGAAAAAAATTATATACATTGAATTAATATTTTTTCACAATAATTCTTTGTTGTTTTTGTTTTTATTCGATTTTATAATTTCTTTACATACAAAATGAAAATCAACTATACTCACATTTCAATATCAATGACTCACTGTACTGTATGTATTTTTTAGTATCCCACGCCAATAACAAGCCCCGATACTGAACCATGGAAGTGGATAAGCTAAATAAACAAAGAATGAAAAATATAAAAGAAAGAAATCAGGTCATTACTAACCAACCAACCAACCAACCAATCAATTTAATTCAAATATTTACTCATTTTACGAAAATGTACAACACAAATGTACCATATTAAAACTGCAGCACTAATCATTAAACGCATTATATGCATAGCTACGACAACAACAACAAAATGCATCATGTTTCGCAAAAATATGAAAAAAAAACAAAAATCAAAATCAAAAAAAAACAATGCGCTGGTAGTACAAATTTAATCACATAACTACATACTACATACTCGTAAATGCCGTTGCATGTCGTTTATTCAATTAATTTGCTAAAATTATAGCAATTGCATGTTACTAGAAAAATATTCTATATTGGAGCATCAGTATCCATTCAGTTATTGGTACTAAAGTTTATTGAATGCATGTTTTTAAATGAAAATAATATTCTATTTAATCGAAATTTACATTTTCTTATTTAGTAATCAAGACCCAGATTTGCTTAAAGTTTATCTCAATTTTTATTTAATACTATACAAATTAAATAATTCATTTGACATAGATATATGATAATGAATTTGTTTATAAAGTTCATAAGAGTTATATTATTTGTTATGGCTGCCTTGGTGGTCTCAATATTCCAAGACTTTGGTGAACCATCCGGCTGCATCTCACGAAAAGCAACGATAAAAGCTTTCACAATATTACTGTTAATTTTTTCAACCTACTTAATTTTGAGCTCTGAAATTCTAGTTATAAACTAGTGCTTTAAGGACTAGTCGGTAGTTTTATATTTAAATCTTTTGGCTCGTTCACTAAGTAATTTCGTTTGATGACAACAGCTGATCTTGTTGAATTTTTTCATAGCCAACTTCACACTTAACCGCTTTACCATTATAAAGGGTTTCTCAATAAGAGCGCTACAAAAGTATATTTTAAATAAAATGTTTGGAATATCAATGAATTTTCTTTATTCCTGTGAAAGTACATTCGATGCCATTATGTATGGACTCGATTTCTTTTGTATCGCCACCATGGGCACGCTTGCAGATGTCTAGACGCTGAACCCAATTTCCGACGGTTTTCAAGCATAAATCGACGGTTACTGCCTCACAGGAAATTGTCTAACGGCTTTAGAATCGAGGCGGTCAATTGACTGGGTCATTTCGTGACATTGACACTCGCTGTATGGCTTGTGGCGCCGTCTTGTTGGAACCACATATTGTCCCAGTCCATATCATCCAATTCGTGCCAAAAATATTCGGTTATCATTGAACGGTATTAATTCCCAATCACAGTACGTGCCGGACTTGATCATCACAGAAAAAGTACGACCCAATGACGCCGCCAGCCCATAAACCGCACCATTTTTTTATTTTTTTTCGGAATGCAATGGTGACTCATGGAGTGCTTATTGACGAAGCCATTCAGCCAGAAATGAGCTGAAGATGATTTTTCGATGAAACTCCGGATCATTTTCAAAATATTCCTCAGTACAATTCACGAACATACGATGATTCTGGCGGTTAAGCGGATTTCAGTTCTTGCGTCAATTTGATCTTGTAAGAATGTAGGCCAAGATCTTTTCGCAAAATTTGCCCAACGCTTGAGAACGACGTGTGAGAGACTGATTTGGGTCTTCCTCAATGCGCTAACGGCAGCAATATTCTCGACTTCTTTGTCTCAAAAAGCGAGAAAAATATGGAGTCTTTTGCTGTCCCTATCGGTCTACTTTTGTAGCGTCCCTTTTGAAAAAACTCTTTATATTTGAAAAGCTGATATAGTAAGATTTTTTGTGAAACATTTATTAAATTTTTTTCAATATTTGTTTGGTGCCCTATCGAAGATGGAAGATCGAAAATAGCATTTTCGTCGTATTTTATTGTTTTACTATCAAAAGAGTAAAAATGCAGTGCAAAGAATGCGAAAATTATGCGATGTGTTGACTGAACGCCAATGTCAAAATTGATTTGCAAAATTTCATTCCGGCAATTTTGATGTTGAGACTGCAAAAAGTGCTAGAAGACCTCTTGAAACCGATGTAGATAAAATAAAGTCGTTGGTCGATGCAAATCGTCGAATAACAACTCGGGAGTTTGCTGAAGGATTTAATTTATATATTGTGACTGTTCACAAGAACGTGAAAAGTGAAGAGTTATATTCGAAGCTTGTCATATGGGTTCCTCATATTTTTACAGAACGAGATTTGCTTCGTCACATTAACGACTGTGATTTCCTTATCAAACGTCAAAAAAATTATCCATTATTTCATTGCTACTGGCGATGAAAAGTGGGTTATTCACAAGAATGTAAAGCACATGAGATTATGGTCTAAGAAGGATGAACCAGCTCAAACTACATCGGAGGTCGATATTCACCAAACAAATGTTATGCTGTCTGTTTGGTGGATTTCAAAGGGATCGTGTTTTCAGCTTTTGCCCGACAATATCAACAACTGGATAAATTAAGTGATGCACTCAAAGAGAAGAGGTCAGAATTGACCAATAGACAAAATGTAGTGTTCCCCATAATGTGATACCCCATACAAGTTTAATGACTAGCCAATAGCTTTTGCAGCTTGAATAGGTTGTGCTACCACATCCACCTTATTCTCCAGGACCTTCACCTTAAATCAGGGCGTCAAAAACTATTTCGACCAGAACGTGGAATCAGTCTCTTTACCGAAAGATGGGTAAAGATATTGGATCAAAATGGTGAAATCAAATGGAATCATGTTTGATTGAACTTAAAAAAACGAAATTACTTAGTGAAGGGCACAATAATATTTTTTTATTTATATTAAACCAATGTAAACATTTTATATTATTCCATACTTAAAATATATATATTTACGTCGCCGCTTCACCCCATAAATCATGACTCACTGTCACACAGTAGAGTTTTATCAATTGATACGTAACTAGAATTGTGTAATATTGGTTGTTAAAATTTATTCAAAATTATATTTGTATTTGTTAATATTTCTATATGTATGCATGCACTTTCAATATGTGTATATATAGTATATATAAAATGATATAAATACTATAGTCTAAATAACTTCTTGCTCAACTTATTAATTACGAAATTTTACTTCCAACATACTTTACAGTTAACCGCCATACGAAGTCGTGGTAAATATCCAATTAACAAACTGCGCAGCGGCTCGATACAGTCGATCGAATCCAACGAGATCGACTTCAATGAGTTGAATTTGCGGCGTGAGAGCGCCGAATTGTCAACCACATAATACATAATGCGGCTGCAACGAGAGGAGTTAGCACACAAATTGCGAGACACCATTGCGCGTTTGTCGCGTTGATATTCGTCATATTTTTTATCGCGTGGATATTATTATATGTAGGCAGTTATTGCGTGTATATTTTTAACAAACAAAAAAAGTGAAGACATACTCCAAATTATTTGATATGAAATGCAACAAAACTGCTATTCGTATTACGCAAAAGTAGAAAATTCCAAAACAACAACAATTAACTTAAATTTAAAATTAAAATAAATTATATTATTTAATTTCTACCATACATACATAATTATGCATTTAGATGTAAGTAAGTTGATTGCATGTGTATATGATGCTTTGCAGCGTTTATGTTGTACTACCCTACTATTAAATATTATTATTATGATTATCAATTATTTTTTATATATTTTAAATATTATAAATAATTTGCTTGCTGCTGGCATGCCAACATTCAAATTGTATATGTAGTATGTAGTTATGATATGTATTAATAATTTATTAGCAATTTGTTATAGCGACTATACCAATTGATGATTATTGTATTATTATTACTATTCATATATTTAATTGTTGTAATTCGAAACGAAAAAAAATCTAAATATAAATAAGTGTATTTATTTGTAATACGCTAATGCTAAACGCTCTAGCACACATTTGTCTAAATTTTTCAAACGCGCGCGCTTAAAAGTATGCAAACAAAATTAAAAATATTGTTTTTAAACTTTTCTTAAATTTACATTTTTTTAATTTAATATCTTTCTAATTTTTTTAAATTTTTTTTTTTTAATTTTTTTTTTCTATTTTTTTTAATTTTTTTTAATTTTTGTTTCATTTTGTGTTTATTAAACTAAAGACATTTTTGTAGCATTTATTGCTAAAATTGAAAAAAAAAAGATTTTGTAACCCAGCAGACACACCTAAACTTACAAATTTACAATGAAATGAGTGTGCTTAAATTAAAATTATATTTGTATTTGTATTTATGTGCAAGTAATAGAAAAGTTATAGGTTAATGCGCATGCGCGAATGGAAAATGATGAAATGAAAATTATGAAAAATTAAATGAAATTTGAAAACAAAATATATATTAAACCCTAATTGCCGGTTAACTGATGTGTCGTAAGAAATTGTCACGAAAATGAAATTGTATTGAAACGAAATAAGATTTGTCTCAAACTCAAAACACATTTTTTATACATAAATTTATGACTTTTACATACATAACCGTATATATGTAGCGTGAGTTTTTACAGTTACCGCATTATGTATAATTACAACAAATTATGTCAATGAAAAATGAAAAACAAGATGTATGAGAAAACTACAACAACAACAACTACAACAACTACAAAATAAACTTAGATGAAAACTTACGGCATTAAACGTGTAGAAATGCCGTTAGCGAATAGTGAATTTTTTGGCAAAAACACATACATACACATACAATATATAAAGTAATCAACCAATGTATTTTTAGATGGTATTCGCTGTTGAGAAGGAAAGTGTGTTGAAATTCGAAGACAATTTTTAAATTCGCAACTAAAGTAGCTACATCGAGAAAAGATCAGCGCAAATATTTCTTTATTGCAATGTGAGTAGCAAAAAAAAATATTAAAATTTAAATTTTTAAAAGTCTAGATTTGAAAATTAGACTAAATTATCGCACTAATTTTCGAAAAATTCCACACATTTCGATACACATAACTCAACGCAGTGAATATCTCTATTTGAAATTTGAATAAAGTAGTGTTCCATATTAACATATATATATACATAACTACTTAAATACATATTACAGGTATTTTCTGCAACACATGTGGCCAAAATTAACGAAAACCAGAAATCCAAAAAAAAAAAAAAACAAAGTTGATGAAAGACGCGAAATCAGTGTATGAAAACGATGATATTTTAAGCAAGAAAAAAGCAAACAAAAGTCAATACATAATTACATATATACAAATATAAAGGCTATTCACATATAATTAAATTTTTTTGTTATGAAATGCATGCAAATGATATTAAGTAATAGATAAAAGCAAAAAAATTTTTTTTTTAATTAAAAGTAAAAAAAAAACGCAACATGTTTACACAATGTCCGAAAAGAATTTTGGTTGCATAAAAATCGATTACTCAGAGCCGAAAAAAAATTTAAGTTTTTAATAAAAAAATAAAAATATTTTTTTTTTCAAAAAGTACAAAAAAAAAACATTTTTTTTCACAAATAAAAACAAATTGATTTTTTTTTGTAATTCATTTTTTTTCCAAGAATACAAAAAAAACCTCAATTTCATAAAACCTATTACTTAGAGCCAAAAAAAATTTTTTTTTTTTCAAAAATACAAATAAAATTAAATTTGTTTTTATTTAAAAAAAAAAATAATTTTTTTGTATTTCTGAAAAAAAAAATATTTTTGTATTTTTGAAAAAAAAAAATATTTTTGTATTTTTGAAAAAAAAAAAATTAATTACAAAAAAAATCAATTTGTTTTTATTTTTGAAAAAAAAAATGTTTTCTTTTTGTATTTTTGAAAAGAAAAATTATTTTTATTTTTTTATTAAAAAATTAAATTTTGTTTACAATACTTTATAACAAAAAATTGCTAACAAAAAAATTATAAAATATTTTCGTTTGTATATTTAAAACAAAAAACTTCAAATTCTTCAAAAAATTTTGTAAAAATGCAACGAAAGAAATCACTTCTCAATAGCTGTATATTTCGATTGCGCTTTATATATCCCTATAATATACCACAGCGCCACAATTTTGTTATTATACCCTTTTATTATTAATAATATTACGATTATTTTTAAATATATTTTTTTTTACATTACCTACAAATACAATTAATATAATGTGCAATAACAGTCAGTGACAGAAACACAGTTTAACGAATTTTTAAGTTTCTTTGTTGTTTTAAGTTATAACTATAATTATTATTATTTAATAAACTTGTTAGCATACGTAACTGCCACAGCAATAAAGTATTGAAAGGCATATGAATATAAATGCAAATAAAATAATTGTAATTAGCAAGTATTTTCTAATGTTAGCGCAAAAATTGTATTTTAAGTTTGCTAAATTAAGCATAAGAATTTAAACACTCTTAGCTTAAGCAAAACATTTGCGAAAATTGTAGAGCGACTGTATGCTTTAGACAAACGAAAAGGCACAAATTATTTAATTTAATATAATTAATATTTTTATAAAAAAAGCTTAATGATTTGAAAAAAAGCTAACTCACGCATAGTTATGCATGTGTACTAGAGAGATATGTATGTATTAAAATATTATTTAGCTAATTTGTATATTTTAAGTTTTAGGTTGCATATTTTTTGTTAAATTTTTTAGTTTTTGTTAAATTTTTCACAATTTATAATTTTGTTATTTTTTTCTTTTATTTTATTTTTAATTTTTTTAAACTTTCCTTTTTTCAAACTTTTTTATTATTTCTTTATTATTTTTCTTTCAAATTTATTTTTTTTTTATTAACATAATTCATTATTGCGCTTTCATTTTTAAATTTTATCCTTTTATTTAAATTTTTTTTTTCAAAACTATTTTTATTTATAATTTTTTTTATTTTATTTTATTTAATTTTTTCTTTCGAATTTTTTTATTATATTTTTTTTGTTTCAAATTGTTAATTTTACATAATTTATTATTACGCTTTAATTTTGTAATTGTATCCTTATATTTCAAATTTTTTTTGTTATTTTTCAATTTCATTTTTTTTCGAAATTTTTTTTTTTTATTTTTTTACATAATTTATTATTACGCTTTAATTTTTTAATTTTATCTTTTTATTTACATTTTTTTTCGAATCTATTTTTATTTATAATTTTTTTAATTTTATTTTTTCTTTCGAAATTTTTTTAAATTATATTTTTTCGTTTCAAATTGTTTATTTTTTACATAATTTATTATTACGCTTTAATTTTTTAATTTTAACCTTTTCTTAAAAACTTTTTGAAATATTTTTATTTATTATTTTTTAATTTAATTTTATTTTTTTCTTTAACTTTGTTTTTTTCCCAATTTTTGTTATTAATGTTTTTACATAATTTATTATTACGCTTTAATTCGAAATATTTTGTTTTATTATTTTTTAATTTCAATTTTTTTTTGTTTAATTTTTAAATTTTTAATTTTATCCTTTTATTACAAATTTTTTTTTCGAAACTATTTTTATTTATAATTTTATTTTTTATTTTATTTTTTCTATCGAAATTTTTTTTTAATAATTTTTTTTTTGTTTCAAATTGTTAATTTTTGTACATAATTTATCATTACGCTTTAATTTTTTTAAATTTTATTTTTTCTTTTTTTTAAACTTTTTTCGAAATTATTTTTACCTTCCTTTATATATTTTATTTTTCTTTAAAGTTATTTTTTAACTTATTACTACTCTCGACATAATTATTTCTTTAATTATATTATATTAACTAATATATTTTGTTTTGTTTTTAAACATTGTTATATTTATACTCCAAAATACGTCCAATCTTTAATTTTTATTATGTTTTAGCCATATCTATATATAATAGATATAGTATAAGTGCATACCTTTACGCATTAAATATTTCTATTGTACTTACACTTATTAAGAAAATGTCACCCAAAAAAGAAAAGAAAAAACAAAAACACAAAGAAAAGAAAAAATACTATAACATATCTGAAAAACATGCAACTTGAAATTCCAAACAAAAATAAAGAAAAAACATGCAAAATACGAAAATTCAAAAATATGCATGCATACATAATATGTGTGAAAACTTACCCCAAAAAACTGTATTGAAAAAATTATTAAACATTCCTAATCGCGTTTTAGAATTATGAGTATTTGAAAAACAAAATGTTCAATATTTACAAAAAAAAATTTAAATATTTACAAAATTTTTTCCAAATTCATTTTTAAAATTGCAGAAAATTTTTATATAATTTTATTGTAAGAAACTGAGCGAAACTGTTATTTCACGCACAATGTTATTGGTATTGCAATTGTTGTATATATTTTTTATTTTAACTCTATGTCTTTAATATTTTAATTTGTATTTATAGTTCGCAGCAAGTTTTCACAAAACAATTGCATTTTTTACTACCGTTATGAATGTTCAATATTTCTCAACTGTGACAATGCCAAATTTACGCTCTTGTGACTACCATTTCTATAACAAGAAAATATCCCACAGTCTTTTATAATGAAGAACAACAAGGCAACATTTAGACATACAGCCAGACAACGCCACTCTATAAGTACTGGAGCACTTAACATAAATATAAATAAATGAACATATACTCGATACATACGAACACACATGAATTAGAGCGAAGCAACTTGTAGAACTTAATTGAATTTAACTTACCATAAGCGTTGATGACATTTAAGTGGCAAAGGATAACAGCTAAGGCATTTTTTCCTTATTGTAAAATGTTTTTAGCCAACGATTTTAAACGATATTATATTAACTACACATGAATAATACACAAATACAGACGAGACACAGCCGACACACCACAAACACGAGTGCATACACGAAACAAGCAGTTATTGCCGAAGACAAGCTAAACTTTTATGTATTTATTGTACTAGTGTAAGCCAGTAAGCCAAGACATTGTAATTGCACACGAAATTAAATGAAATTTAGCGATATGAAATAACAACAATTACAACAAACAATTATGTATTGTGTTTTTAAAGAAATTATGCAAAGAAAAAAACTATTCTTAAATGCGTTTGTCATCCACTTACAAGTTAGTGAATGCATGTACTGTACTGTACTTTGACGAAATACAACAACAAAACAAAAACAAAAAAATAAATTATAAATAAATTATAAAAATTGCGAATAAAAAACCCTTGAAATCAATTTAACAACATTGTATTACTTTAAATGGAAGCAACAATCGAATCATCTAATCTTTCTAATGTGCTGTAGGTATTGAAATTTCCTTTCATATTTCACAAAATCGGTTAAGATTTACCGGAGTTATTCAAAGTGTTGCTGTCACATGCAGAGGAATTCTCTTCCCAAGATTTCCTCGCATTTGGATGCGCATAAAAACGTTAATTGAGCTGGAAGTTGTGCATATTTTCTGCTCTCAATATAATTTGGATATCGAATAATGCGAAACAAGTTAAAAAATGTGAGTATTTTGAAAAATTCTATAAGAAATTTCGATTTTAAAAACCTGTTATATGGATTTTATTTTCAAAATTGCGGCCACTTCCGTTCTCCAAAACATATACATATATACATGAAAATGGTGTAGAATTCTTCAGGCTACAAGAATGTATAAACGTTTTTACTAACTTATGGGCATGGTCAAATTTTATTGCCAAAAAACACGAAATTGACTCTCAAACTGTCGGAAATAAGCGCTTATAACTAAAATATTTGAAGAGTTAGAATTCTGCAAAGTATCTCAGAAGATGCGAAATTTTCTCAAGATATCGGTAGCAAAAAAAATTTCATCAAAATTTCCATTAAAACCGCTGTTTTACGCAATTTTCACTTTGAAATTCAAAATACAAGTCGCAAATTTGAAGGCCAATGAAAAACCATTAATTTTTGCGATATTTATGCCCACGTGCATATGCTACACTTTCACACGCACCAGCCTGTGTGTTGGCTGGTATGCATGTGTGAGGCCTGTGTGTTGGCTAGTGTGAATGTGTGTGTCCAGTATGTTGGCTGTGTGTGGTGCGTATGAAAAGAGTAGCATATGCACGTGGGCATAAATTCGGCAAAAATTAATGGTTTTTCATTGGCATTCAAATTTGCGACTTGTATTTTGAATTTCAAAGTGAAAATTGCGTAAAACAGCGGTTTTAATGCGAATTTTGATGAAATTTTTTTTGCTAACGTTATCTTGAGAGAAGCGCGCATCTTCTGAGATACTCTGCAGAATTCTAACTCTTCAAATATTTTAATTATTAACACTTGTTTCCGACAGTTTGAGAGTCAATTTCGTGTTTTTTGGCAATAAAATTTGACCATGCCCATAAGTTAGTAAAAACGTTTATATATTCTTGTAGCCTGAAGAATTCTACACCAATTTCATGTATATATGTATATGTTTTGGAGAACGGAAGTGGCCGCAATTTTGAAAATAAAATTCATATAAGAGGTTTTCGAAATCGAGTTTTCTTATAGAATATTTCAAAATACACACATATTTTAACTTGTTTCGGAATAATCAATGTCTAAATAATATTGAGATCAGAAAATATGCACAACTTCCAGCTTAATTCAGGTTTTTATGCGCATCCAAATGCGTGGCAATCGGGCATGAGACAATATACATATATATACAATATACGCTATATTCTGTTGTTTGAACGAATGTTTTTGTTTGCTACACAATAAATAATCATTTTCTACTTAAATTTTATATTTGTCTTTTCTGCTATGCACGTGCAAACGCTGGTTGATGCACCGAAATGCGATATTGGTGTTGCCATATCGTTAATTCTTGAAATATTTCATATAACTTTATATGCTTATTTAAGGTAAAAAATCATCTAGTTTCTATATATGCAAGTTAGAACTCGAAATACCGACGTTTTAGCCACTTTTTCGCTGAAAGTTTGCGATTTGCAACATATTTTTATTTCTGTAAATTCGCTGGTTATTCCAAGATAGATTCTTATTATATAGGATTATAGAGCATGCGATTCTGCAAATTTTGGCATTTTTAGTTTTTCGCTACGGCCAGCCGTTAAAAAGTTATAAGCGTTTTTGTGTTCGGCAGCTACCTACTGCCTGCTCCTGGTCGCCTGGTAGAAATCCCAATTTTTCGCACCAAATTGAAATGCACTTTTCTGCAGCCGACGTCGGCGGAGCGGCAGAGCTGCCGGATGGTGTTGCATATGCAAAGGGGCAAATTTGAATTACCGGAAGTGGGATGTGGCGGGGCCGGAAGTTGACCCGGACCGGAAACCGGAAATGAAAAATAACGGTCCTCCACTTCCGGTTTGGGGTCCAGACCGGAAGTGGGTGACCGGAAACCGGAAGTTGGGAGCCGGAAGTGGGTCATTTCCGGTTCCCGCCCGGTGGTGATTTCCGGTCCCGCCACTTCCCACTTCCGTTAATTCAAATTTGCCCCTTTGCATATGCAACACCATCGGGTAGCTCTGCCGCTCTGCCGGCGCCGCTGCCAAAAAACTGCATTTCAATTTGGTGCGAAAATTTGGGATTTCTACCAGGCGACCAGGAGCAGGCAGTAGGTGGCTGCCGAACAGAAAAACGCTTATAACTTTAGAACGGCTGGTCGTAGCGTAGAACTAAAAATGCCAAAATTTGCAGAATCGCATGCTCTATAATCCTATATAATAAGAATCTATCTTGGAATAACCAGCGAATTTAGAGAAATAAAAATATGTTGCAAATCGCAAACTTTCAGCGAAAAAGTGGCTAAAACACCGGAATTTTGAGTTCTAACTTGCAAATATAGAAACTTGATGATTTTTTACCTTAAATAAGCATATAAAGTTATATTTAATATTTCAAACGAGGAAGAAATGGTAACACCAAAAACGAACACATTTGGGTGCAACAACCAGCGTTTGCAGATGCAGAGAAGAAAAGGGAAGAGTAAAATACAACAAAAATGAGTAATTATTGTGTAGCAAACCAAAACAATCAATATAACACAGCTTAGAATCAATAAATTGTGCATCAAATTATGCAAATTAGGGCGCACATTAAAAAGAACACAATATATAAAAAATATTGTTTTATTGAACAAGTGAGGCATTCAATGGATGGCTAATGACACGGAGTAACTACTAACACCATTTTCTGAAACATATTTAAGCAAACGAATGCATCCTGTGTGTAATTTCCATTAAAATTCGCGATTTGCATCACATTTTTAATTTTAGTAATTCGCGGGTAATTCCAACATGGAATGCACTTATTTAGGATTATAGTCCATGTGATCCTGTAAAATTCAAAATTTAGATCACCCAAATCCGACCTCTGGTTCAAAAGTTATAAGCATTTGTGTTTCGCTGCTGTCCGACGCTGCCGACGTCGGCTGCGGAAAAATGCATTTCAATTTGGTGCGAAAAACTGGGATTTCTACTAGGCAACCAGGAGCATGCAGTAGGTGGCTGCGAAACATAAAATTGCGAATAACTTTTGAACGGCTGGATGTATTTTAGTGATCTAAATTTTGAATTTTGCAGAAACGCATGCGCTACAAACGTATTGAAAAATATTTGAAATTGCAATTACGTAAAATTTTTGAAAATTAAAAATGTGTTGCAAATCGCAAATTTTTGCACATTTTCAGCGATAAAGTGGCTAAAACATCGGAATTTCGAGTTCGTACTTGCAAATATAGAAACTACATGATTTTCTACATTAAATGAGCACATACAAGTCTATGAAATATTTCAAGAATTAACGATATGGCAACACCAATATCGAACACAACAACCAGCGTTTGCACGTGTATAAAAGAAAAGGAGAATATAGAAATTAAGTAGAAAGTGAATAATTACTGTCTGACATACAAAAGCATTCGTTCCAACAACAAAATATTGCGTATATTGTGCAATAAATTATGCAATTAGTGCAACCATTAAAAGTAAAATATTGTATAAAAAATTGGTTTTATTGAACATGTGAGGCATTGAGTGGGTGGCTAATGACACGGAGTAACTACTAACATCATTTCCTGAAACATATTTAAGCAAACGAATGCATCTTGTATGTAGTTTCCATTAAAATTCGCGATGTGCATCACATTTTTAATTTTATAAATTCTCTGGTAACCAACAAGGAGTTCACCAAAATCCAACCGCTGGTTCAAAAGTTATAAGCATTTGCGTTTCGCTGCTGTCCGGCGCTGCCAACGTCGGCTGCGGAAAAATGCATTTCAATTTGGTGCGAAAATCTGGGATTTCTACCAGGCGACCAGGAGCAGGCAGTAGGTGGCTGCGAAATTGAAAAATGCGAATTGTGGCCAAACGGAGGCACTTAGAGCCATGCGGTTTTTACTGGTCTCTTCAGAATCGCATGGCCCACAAGTGTATAAAAAAATAGCTGTTGTTGTTGCACTTTAAACATTTATAAAAAATTAAAATATGTTGCAATCGTCAACAAATATGAGAAAACAGCAGCAAACACCAGTAAATGCTAACTTTATTTGGACATTATGGGCATAGAAAGTTGCAGGGAGGCCTGCAGATTATGCTGAGTACCATTAATGTTAAGTAGCTCCATTTTTTGTACAAGTTTGAAAGCCTACTAACAGCAAAGATAGTACTAGGTTATATTATTAAATATTTATTTAATTTTAATCACTTTGCCAGGGAATTTGTTGTTATAATTTTTCGCCAAATTAATGCAACAATTTTAACAAAAAAACCTCGAAAAATATTAAGAAACCACGAAGTTTTGCCAAAAAGTGTGATTACATGATTTCTGCACACTTTGCAGTGCCTTAACATGGACAATAACATTTTACTGTCCGCTAACATAACAGTCTGCACAGTTAACAGTGCGTTAACAGTATCAGGCAGAAATCCACCTGCTGCCGTTTCTGGGTGCCTGGTGCATTTTGGCAAATTTGTGTGTCGCATGAAAAGCCTGTATGTTGGCTGGTGTGCATGTTATGCCTGAACAATTCTACACCAATTTCATATATTTATGTATGTATATATTTAGGAGAACAGAAGTGGTCGCAATTTGGAAAATAAAATTCATATAAGAGGTTTTTGAAATCGAAATTTCTTATAGAATTTTCCAAAGTACACACATATTTTAACTTGTTTCGCATTAATCAATATCCAAATTTAATTAAGAGCAAAAAATATTCCCAAATTCCTGCTTAAATAACGATTTTATGCGCCTCCAAATGCGAGGAATTCGGGGGTTGAGAATTCTTCTGCATGTGCAACCAACACTTTGAATGGTCATAACTCCGCTAAATCTTAACCGATTTTGATGATTTTAATGTCATATGAAAGGAAATTTCAATACCTACGGCCTACAACATTTATACAATAAATTAAAATAATAAATATATTGTTCAATCGATTAAAATAAATAAATTAAGCCAATTAAAATTATTTATTTTTATTTTATTTATTAATGTTTGTATATATTCAGTTTCTTAAAAGCGGTTTTAATTTAGTTCTAAATGCATTCACTGCGAACCCTTTCAGTTACTTAGGAGTGACAATTTTACATTTGTTGTCGAGTGTGCGGATGTCGTTGAAGTCGGTCATCTCTGCTAAACTTCAAAGCATCAAAGTTCAGATCAAGTTCTGGTACAGACCATGTATTTTCCAAAAATGAAATATCGTAAAAACGTCGTTTTTTTCAGTAAAATTGATATTTCTTAGCCATCTGTTTTAGCCGGGCCAAAACCTTGCACACGGGATGACAAAGGCAATGACGTTTTCAGAACCCAGATCCACACAACGGTTTTCGAGCTATACTTTTGATGCAGAAAGAATTTTCAAAATAATGTTTCCGGTTACGGTTTCCTAGATATTGGACAAAACCCTTATCGCAGTTACTTGCTGTGCACTTTTGGCTACCAAGACCTGTGGATACCTGAAAGACATTCTCAAATTGGCTGCAAATTTTCATCTATGTTGTTGTTGTAATTAATATAACAGTTCTTGTAATTGTGCATATGTGTTAGTAAAGGGTGATTTTTTAAGAGCTTGATAACTTTTTTAAAAAAAAAACGCATAAAATTTGCAAAATCTCATCGGTTCTTTATTTGAAACGTTAGATTGGTTCATGACATTTACTTTTTGAAGATAATTTCATTTAAATGTTGACCGCGGCTGCGTCTTAGGTGGTCCATTCGGAAAGTCCAATTTTGGGCAACTTTTTCGAGCATTTCGGCCGGAATAGCCCGAATTTCTTCGGAAATGTTGTCTTCCAAAGCTGGAATAGTTGCTGGCTTATTTCTGTAGACTTTAGACTTGACGTAGCCCCACAAAAAATAGTCTAAAGGCGTTAAATCGCATGATCTTGGTGGCCAACTTACGGGTCCATTTCTTGAGATGAATTGTTCTCCGAAGTTTTCCCTCAAAATGGCCATAGAATCGCGAGCTGTGTGGCATGTAGCGCCATCTTGTTGAAACCACATGTCAACCAAGTTCAGTTCTTCCATTTTTGGCAACAAAAAGTTTGTTAGCATCGAACGATAGCGATCGCCATTCACCGTAACGTTGCGTCCAACAGCATCTTTGAAAAAATACGGTCCAATGATTCCACCAGCGTACAAACCACACCAAACATTGCATTTTTCGGGATGCATGGGCAGTTCTTGAACGGCTTCTGGTTGCTCTTCACCCCAAATGCGGCAATTTTGCTTATTTACGTAGCCATTCAACCAGAAATGAGCCTCATCGCTGAACAAAATTTGTCGATAAAAACATTTCGAACCGAACACTGATTTTGGTAATAAAATTCAATGATTTGCAAGCGTTGCTCGTTAGTAAGTCTATTCATGATGAAATGTCAAAGCATACTGAGCATCTTTCTCTTTGACACCATGTCTGAAATCCCACGTGATCTGTCAAATACTAATGCATGAAAATCCTAACCTCAAAAAAATCACCCGTTACTTATAGGAATTTATTAATCAACAGTATCATAATGCCTCGTATTGGGTGATCATTTTTGGCGTTTACAATATTTAAGATATATTATTTATCCATATATGTAAATGAAATCTCGTTGCCTATTACATACGCGTACAAAACACTGTTTGTATGTATTAATGCATCTTAATTCCTAATACAATGTTATCTATCTAAAGCTTAAATAAAATGTCTTTCTTTATGTCAATAGCATATTTGTCTTGCCGCAATAAAAGCCGAAGTATAATTTCATTGTAAATAAATGATAATGCATAGATTAACTGTATATATTATATGTGTATGTATATATGTAACAATAACAAGCATATACTCGCATAAGATTGGGCAAATACGTATGTGTGTGTGTATGTATCGGATGTGCATATGTAGGTAGATATACAGTAGTATGAAGTCAGCATTAGACGCTTCTCTAACTAACTGCATATCTCTGTTTGTTGGCATATTTACTAAATTCTCTTATGACAAATTGAAAGTTTAAATTAAAATATACTTATGTAACACTACCTGTGCCTTGGCTCAACTGTTGCGATTTTCTTGAATTTGTTGCTCTCATTTGCGCTTCCAATTGTAAAGTGTCTGGTGGCGGTGTGTGGCTTAAAACTAAATGAATATTTTATTGTCAAATTTTATTCGCTGCCTTTGGTTTCGTTTCACTTTTCCAGTAACTGGACACATTGCGTCTTACAGACACGCTAGTTAGACCAGTACTTTCACTTTCCATCTTTGTTTGCATCCACCTACTCATCCAAGCAGATTGTACGTAGAATGGCCTCCACCACTGAGTACGGATCACAGTTGGAGCTCGGGCGACGATCTTCGAAGTAGCCCTTCCCGTCATCGTTCACACCACGCGGTATACGAATGGAGCAGCCACGATTGGCAACACCGGCGCTGAAGTCATTGATCGAGCTCGTCTCATGCTGACCGGTGAGACGACGTGCATTATCCTGTCCCTGTTTGGGATCGTAGGCACGAATGTGACGCTCGTGATGCTTTGAGAGTTTCTCCACGGCACTCAGAATTTCCCTACACAATAAAAAATAAATGGAAATGTGTTTAAGAATGCCACCTTTAGCTGCAGTGTATGTGTGTGTGAACTCACTTGATGCCGCCATCCTCACGCATTGTCTTGGTGGAAACGTTGGTGTGTGCACCAGCGCCATTCCAATCGCCCGGCATGGGTTTGGGATCCAATGTGGCGACAATCTACAAATAATATACACCCTCTATTACAACACTGTCACTTTAACAAACTGCTTTCACTACTTACACCAAACTCCTCGGCGATGCGGTGCAAGAGGAAACGTGACATCCACAGATCATCACCAACTGAAATGCCGAGACAGGGTCCCACCTGATATTCCCACTGAGCGGGCATCACCTCAGCATTAGTGCCAGACACTTTGATGCCGGCATAGAGGCAGGCGCGGTAATGTGCGTCGACTACATCGCGGGCATAGACCTGCAAAAGACAAGAAAAAACACCAAAATTAAGTACATGTTGTGCTGCTCATTGCACATTTCATCATACTTTATTGGCGCCCACACCACAGTAGTAGGGGCCTTGTGGTCCGGGGAAACCATTTTTGGGCCAACCCAATGGATGTCCATCGAAATCGAGGAATGTATACTCTTGTTCAATGCCGAACCAGGGCTCTTCGTCCTTGCACTTATTCACTACCTCTTGACAGGTCTTGCGGTGGTTAGAGGCGGTGGGTTGACCGTCGAAGCGATAGGTATCGCACATCACTAAAATATTATTGCCACGTCGGAAGGGATCCTTATAAATGGCGACCGGATAGAGGTAGGTGTCCGAGTTGGAACCCTCCGCTTGGTAGCAGGAACTGCCATCGTAATTCCAAACGGGCAATTCTGGAAGTGAAAGAGTGATTTGATTAGTGAACAAGAAGCAAGCAGAATCTCTAATAGATTCGAGATTAAAAAGAATATATTTAATAAAATACACGTTTAATCAGATCTAGAAATCATGTGATAGTTAAATTTCGATTTAAATAAAGATCTGGATGGAAAAGTAAATAAGCTGCTGTCCAAAGAACACCAAGAAACTAAAGTCCTCTCTTAACAAACTTAACTACCAGATTAGTGTCACTATGCACTGGAAACACAAACTTCCGCTTCAGAAACGGATAATGATAATATTCGAACGAAATTCGTTGCTGGAACCAAATATCTTCAAACTTAAACAATCAAAAGAGTCTGAAAGCTTTAGTAAATATTTATACAAAGGACATTTAGTTTTTCTCTCATAGTACCGTAGTAAATTTGATTGCTCTAATCGACATGGTTTTGGACAATCCCACAGTACCTTATCCTCAATATCAATGGCATCGGAACACTTCGTAATCAGGCTCGTCGGGGTGCCTGGCCACAGCGGAATCGCAGAAAATAGCAAGGGTAGCTACGTCAGTCTCACCTACAGTGGAATGGGAACACTATCCTCTGGAGGGATGGGTTTCAGCTGTACTGAGCAGTCGCTAAACAATCACTAGCACTAGTTCGGTTGTAAGATCCTACTGTCCCAAGGTAAATCGCAAGATGTTTAGGGACCTATTCGCCCTTAATAAAGTCAATATTTCCTTAATCATAGGGGTTCCAACTGGCCATTGTCAATTCGGCTTACACGCGATCAAACTGAAAATTTTCTCGGACGATAGTTGCAGAAGCTACTCGGAGGAGGATGAGGTAGAATAACCCCTACATTTCCTACTGGATTTTTCTTTTCTTTCTTGGATCTCACTTTTTTGTAGATCATCGCGAGATGTCATCATAGAAAATTTTTGGCATCACAACTGTCCTTAATAGTATAGCTCCACTAATGAGGAACAGCCATGACCCTAGTAACCATCTACCCTAGTCCCACAGTACAGACTGCTCAAAAGTTCCCCAAGGATGCGACGAGGGATTCTCAACAACTGCTTTTCAATCCAATAATCATATAAGAAACTGTCGTAACCCACATAAGTATAATTGATTATCTCAAGTTCCTCATCGAGAGATATGAAGAAGACTCTCAACAAATATTAGAGCCGCACACAACACAATTTGAAGGCAGCAAATCTTTGTTTTCTAAAAAGTACATTTCATATTTTGCATGCTCACTACCGACAAGAGAAACAAATTAAATTAATTTGCAAATAAGATCAAAAATTAACGGGAAAGACGACGCTAAGTGAGGGTGTAAAGTGTGGCGCGCAACAAAGCGGTCTAGAGACCACCTGATACGCTTGGCAAATACATGCATACATATATATGTGGAAATATATGAACGGCGCTGAAGGTCGTTGAGGTTGACAATCTGGGCGGAAAAGCGACATATGTGTGTAGCTATAAACACATAAACATACATATGTACATATATATTATATAAAGATGAGTATGTATGAACATATATTCGCGGCATTTTGCTTCCCCCAAGCAATTATATGCTTGCTTTATTTTGCTTTGCACATTTGCTACCAACTGCAACTACCGGCGTCAGTGAATGAGAAACAACAAACAACAACAATATCAACAACATTGTTGTATGCAATTCTTCAAGAATATATGGGATATATAATATATAAGCTAGTATATACAGGCAAAAATGAATCAGCTAGCTAGCTGTATTACTTTTTGGGTGACTTGTTGAGATTTCATGCGAACTCACACACACACACACACGAACACACGAAAAATGCATTTTGCCTGCTTTTCTTAGCATCTTATAATTCAGCTAATTTGTTTTGAGCGCACTTATATACATACATACAAACAAACTGACATATGTACATATATAGAGACATACAAAGTCATATGTTTGTCATTATATGTGCAAACTTTTGTATAATTTCCACAATTATATACTCGTCTATATATGTCGTCCGTATTTATTTGTTTACATCCAACAGCTGATCGAGAGATGAGCATTGTGTTTAACACCCCTTTGTTAACGACAGCGTAAATACTGGCACAAGTGCCATATAAGATTTTATTTGTCTACGGAAAAGTGCGCATTGTGTGTGCGCTACTGTCTGAATTTCACTTTTCAAGTAAAAATAATTAAAAGAAAAATATGTATAAAGCTAAATATAACAAAGAAGTAAGGAAATTGCAGTAGAATGTTAAATACGCTAGCTAATTGTATTAATTATACTACGTAGGTCTATATTTGATATTTACTCAGCTGGAGTGATAGAATTGAGTATATTCAGTAGAATATTTGAAGATTTGAGCTAATATCACCACATACAAAGTTATAAATTTTTGCTGTCTAATTTATTGACCAAGAAAATTGTTATGTAAGCGGTATAAGCGGTTTCCTACTCCTTTAAATTGATTTCAAACATTTTTGGCGCCAAACGTATATTTTTCATAATTTCATTAATAAATCTTATAAATACACCGATATATACAGTGTGAAGTAAACCGGGAAAGCTTAAGGGGTTACATGGGTTTCGTGGATTCAAAAATTGATTATTTGTTTTTTGGCTTTTTAATTGCTACAACATTTCAAGAATGTTGAACAAAATTTTGATCCGAATATTAGTTTCGGAGATACAGCTTTTGGAACATGTGCGCTCCAAGTCAAGTACTATTGTTACTCAAAACTTTAAACGCATTTTTCTCGGAACCGTGTTTTCAAAGTCGGTTGTCAAATTTTATCGAAAACTACTCAACTATTCTTGATGAAATTTTTAACAAATCTTCGAGATACGATTTACTCGTGCTTGAACTATTTCAAAAAAATGTCAAGCAAATTTGACCGAATTTCCTATTTATTTTTGTAAAAATGTCTGGCAAAAATGCAATTTTCACTTTTTTGTCTTTCCTTCGTTCAAGCACGAGATTCTGGTCTTAACTAAAACACTTATTTTTGTTTTTTTTTCATCTTGGATGATCCCGTCAGAAGTTATGCTGACAACGCGGAAGCACCTTTTCTCCGAGGGGTTACCGGAAATGACGTCGATATGGAGAAGTTTTACTTTTTTTTGACAATTTCAGAAATTATTCGTTAAATATGTATCTATAAGACAGAAAAAAGTTTGAATTAAATAAATAATTGTTTACATTCACATTGAAAACAGACCATTTTTACCCGACAAAACCCATGTAACCCCTTAAGATTATCATATTTAGATCAGATTTGCTATATATTGTCGACATAATCATTAGTGCCTCATATATCTATTGTTTAAAATGAGAATATTACGAACTAGATTTGGTTCAAATCGGTTAAGGGGTTACTTCTAGTTAGACTTTTCAAAATACAATTTTTGAGAACGTAAATGTAATCAAGTAAACACACTGAAAATT
Organism: Zeugodacus cucurbitae; assembly: GCF_028554725.1. Taxonomy (NCBI): domain Eukaryota; kingdom Metazoa; phylum Arthropoda; class Insecta; order Diptera; family Tephritidae; genus Zeugodacus; species Zeugodacus cucurbitae. The sequence continues at coordinate 44,858,888 of NC_071670.1, forward strand.
TCAAGTCAATCCGGCCGTTATTTTTGTCAGACCTGACCTGTCAGAGCAATTGAAAATAGCTTGTGAATTTTTTTCTTTTTCTCAAAACTGTGTTTTGAAAGTCGGTGACCAAGATTTCTCGGAAATGACTAACCGATTAGTCTCAAAGTTTTACACAGGCTTCTGAACTATATTTTCTGGTACTTAAACGAAGCTTTTTTGTTACCGATAAAAATTTGTTCTTAAACAAATTAAGGACATTTTGTAAAAAAAAAAAAAATGTTTTGAGTATTCCTTCGAATAGTTACAAGATTATACATTAATTTACTGAAATCAATTTGATTTCTTCATTTTAGAAGATCCACTTCAGAGATACATATAGTGGTACAGCAAAACGCCTTTTTTGGTAGGGGGTTTGCTGTAAAAGCTTCAAACATTGTTATTTTTAGAAATAAAAAATTATTCAATACTCTTCAAAGTTACTATAATATGTGTACAGGTTCATCTATACTACTAAGAGGAAAGATTTGTATGTTTGCAATGAATAAATTCAAAAACTACTGAGCCGACTTCAAAAATTCTTTCACCATTGGAAAGCTACATTCACCCCGAGTAACATAGGCTATATTTATTGCTAGAATCTCAACTTTCTGGAAATAGTTCCCAGGTGATGATATCAAAAAGACTCCGTGATGGAGAATTTTAATCTGAAACTGAAAATTGTCTTGCATGTCATTCTCTTCGCATCGCAATTGCGTGCCAGAGAGTCGAGTAACGAGCGCTCGCAGCTGCTTGCTGAACATAATTTCAAAATCTCCCAAGTACGCGCTCGAGAGTCGTGAACGGAGCGTGTACAGCGGCTTGAAGAACAAAATATGTATTAGAAATATACAAGGTCGCACTAAGGCGTCGAACTCTGAGTATTGCCAAAGCCTTCATATTCTTATACTATACATTTGAAATGTTTGTTTAAACCCGCGCGAAGCCGGACCGGTCTGCTAGTATAATAATAAATTTAGAAGTTTTCTCGGGAAAAACGTTTGAAAAAAATAATTGTTTTAGGGCTCCTAACTAGATGTAACGTCTTAGTAATTACGAGATGAGAAATGTTTACTGCATATGGACAGCTCACACCTCTCTCAACGTAAACTGTCACATACTCGATAATATTTACTGTAAAGACAAGTAATAAATTCAGAAAAATATCGAATATAAATAAAATTAGTGTTTAAATTAAAACAAAAGAATATTTCTTTAGTAGATTCAATGCATAACGAATTGTCTATAGTATGCGGAAAAGCATAACACACCCTACAATCCATAACAGTCCATATCAGTACCGTCAATAAAGTCGCTTAAGTGCATTTATCTTGTGGTGTTAAAATGCAACCAATAAAATGATAAAATTGCACAAATTACAGCAAATGCAATGATAATCAATTTATGCTGCCTGCCAATAGGCAGTCAATTATCTACTGATTGTATAAGGGTGGCTCTTTCGACACTTTATATGTAAAGTACTTGCATAAGAGAATTTTTACTTTCGAAAATTTACTTCAACGGAAATTTTGAGAAAGTACTTTTTCGATATTCATATTTCGAAGAAATATAATAATAATATAATAATAAATAAATAATTCCTCGTTTCTCTAGCTTTTTTATGCAATTGAATATTTTCAATTTTTTCTTAAAAGCAATTAATAATTTAAGACATTTTTTTCACATAAAAGGTAAGCTCATTTGCCAGTTGCAAACGACTTTGTAGTGTGATTTGAATTTATATGGATAATTTATTAAGGCAGTAAGGCAGTCTGCTTTACAGGCTTCAAAAAATCGATTTTTTGGTTTTGTTTTAAATCTCTTCCAAAACTATCCAAGAATATGTCTTTAAAATTCCAGAGGCCAATTCGACATATTTTCGAAGCTAGAGCAGTTTTAGTGGCCGAGCGTCGAGCAGGTGCGAATGCTCAGGCAGACCTTTTAAGCGCGTTTTCTCGAGTTTTCATTTTCACATTTTTTTACATTTTTTAAAAAAGTGAATTTTTTTTCTAACTTCGAAAAAATTTGGAATTTTATAACTTCTTCGGAATTTTTTTAGTTCATAAGGAAAAGAAACTTATAAAAATTAAAAAAAAAAAATTTTGGTTCGACTGTTTCAGATGCATTGCACGACCTCCATCACCGGCACCGATTTACAAGTGCAGACTCCAGGCGCTCCAGAAAAATACTTACAACTTTGAAAAAATTTCAATATTTTTTAATAATAAATATTGTTTTTTTAAGCCTTAAATATAGTACACTATCGTCTTAAAATTCCGTTTACCCCAATCATTTCCTTCCCTTTCAAAAAAAAAAAATGCTAAAAAACGCTTTTTTTCGGCTTCTAAAGCAGACTCCTGCCTTAAGTTTACTTTCGCTTTTTGTTATCGAAAAAGAAAAAGCCATTTCTGAATTAATTTTCGCATGTTATCTTCCAATCAAAAACTGAATGTATCTAAATTGACGCAACAAAAGGGCTGTTATGTAGAATGCGAAAAAAAATCTAAATAAGCGGAAACTAGAAATAAGAGAATGAAAGAAAAATGCAATCAATATGCAAAGCAAACAACAAATCCTAATTGGAAGGTAGTAAAGCCGCTGAATTAGTAGTGAAATCATTCAATCAATAACACAATAATTAGTGTGGAACAGTGTACTGAAATAACAGTATAATTTCTTTGGACAAGTTGTCAATCAACTAATGTACACTTTACTAATTTATTATGTTTTTCTTAAATAAATACTGTTAAAATGTAATGTTTAAAAGCTTCGTATGTTTCAATAACATTTCCGTCACGAAGTGAGGTTAGATTACAGCGAAAAGACTGATACTTAAACTAGTCAATTAAAATACGATACGATGAGGGTTATATTTTCTTATGATTTAATATGGGGTTAGGTTAGGTTTGGTTAGGCCAAGGAATAGATCCCAGAAACTGCAGAGAGTCTCACTTAGACAGCTTCGACTGTCCTTTGTGGCACCCAAATACTCTTAACGGATCGCCATGACCGTCATAATTCGACAAAGCGCTTGGACTCTACTACAGAGTTCTAAATTCGGATATTATTGTCGATTCCAATCCTTCGCTGGATTCGTCGAAAGTGTGCCAACCGAGGGGTTTTAACCTTAGTCAGGCGAATGCTGGAGAAAGAAGGTGGTAATGCGAAGAGGAATCATCCATTTAATAAGGGGACTATTTAATAAAAATCATCGAATCTATAAAATATTACGAATTGGTTGTCAACTACGACTTAATACAAATTTTTTCCGATATTCTTATTTTCATCGTATGCATTGAAAATTAAATAAAGCATCGCCACTTCACACTCATTATTGAATTCACATTTCATTCATTTAATTAAAATGCGCGTAAGTGTGTGCTTACGTAACTAACGTATGCATATGTAATATGATAAAATGAGGCGTTGATTGATAAATTGCAACAGGTGCAGAGATGCGCAAGTTTATTATCACAAATTACACACTTACTAAAGGCTGTACCTACTACCATATATACGGACTACTTACAAGTACTTAGGCTAGGCGCACAGTGAAATGAAGTGAAGTCGGTTGGCAGGTGAATAATAACGATAGACAAAAATTGCGGAAATCGTTTTTAATAATCAATTGCAGTCTTTTTTCATTACTTTGCTCTTCACCACGCTTTATAATTGAGTCTAGACTTCTGTATTATTCTTAAAGTATTTTTATCAAGCATGTCAAAGACTGACAGTTGTACATATAACTCTCTGACGTATGTATATGATACTGTCACATATTGTTCCGCAGTTACCGCCAACTAGTCTCTGCTAATCTCTATAACAACAATTTTGAATTGCAAACTCATATGTATACTGTAGAATACTGGAATATTTAATGCATCTTCCAATATATGTATGACACGTCTAGCAGCCTGGCTAAGCTGTGAGCTGTCTGTCAATCGGCCGTCTATAAAACGCTTCTAGTGAAATTGAGTAGAGCTACTGCACTGCACTGTGCGCTGTTGGTTACACTTGTTGCGGTTGTTATTGTTGTTGTCATATTTAATTAAAATATTAAATAGTATAGAATTTCATAGCAAAGTGGCGTCCCATAGCGCGAAAATGCATGCCGTGTCAATTTACATGTCACAAACATGAGTATGAGTATGAGTAATTTTATTATTTTATTCGCCATTTATGCCTAATTGTAATTTAATAGCGTTCATCTAATAATTTCTTCATATATGTCTCTATTATTTGAAAAAAAAAAATTAAAAAATATAAAACAAGTCAAGAAGGGCTAAGTTCGGGTGTAACCGAACATTTTATACTCTCGCAATTTATTGATGTAATTTTATTAAGATAACAAACAATTTGACCTACAAATTCGGCATATATATGGTATAAAGTCCATTGAAAGTTTGAAAATCCTAATATTAAGTATATGGGAGATAGGTGAAGTTATGACCCGATTTCACCCATTTTTGGCACGGAGACATATTATTAAAAGAAACATATTCACTCTGAATTTCTTCAAAATATCTGAGAGACTTACCTATATTTTCAGTAAAAAATTTATTCGAAGCACTGCGGTCCTCATATTCGATATATGGGGTCTTGAAAATTTATGCTCTGATTTCGACGATTTTTAGAAGGGTGATGCCACACTATAAATGTAGTATTTGTGCAAAGTTCTGCACCGATATCTTCACTAGTGCTTACTTTATATATTGTAAATTAAACGATTCAGATCGTCTTCAAAGTTCTGGTATGTATGAAGTAGGCGTGGTTTTGAACCGATTTGGCCTATTTTCATAACATATTATTGGGACGCAAGAAGAATATTACAAAACGAATTTCATTGAAATTGGTCGAGTAGTTTCGGAGATATGGGTTTTGACCCATAAGTGGACGGAGCCACGCCCATTTAAAATTTACCATTTACAATTTTACCATTTTGAGAGCAGTTTTTCTTGGTTTTCCTTACTGAATTAACGCATTTTATCGAACTTAACCTTCTTTTGGTGCCAAGGAACACGTGTTCCAAGTTTCATAAAATCAACTCAATTTTTATTCAAGTTACAGCTTGGACGGTCGGATTTGAACTTTACTCGTCCTCCTGATCACTTTGGTACAACCGTTATGTGAACAAAACTAGAATACTCTCTTAGTAACTTTTGTTGCGAGAGTATAAAAATATAAAAAAATTGTAATAATGGAAAATTAAATAAAAGTGGAAAAACATCGCATGCTATCAATTTCGATGTTATTTTCGTTATTTTCAAACTCCCTAAATTGCTATGTATTGACCTACGCGCGTCTGATTGATTACATAGTTAGTTAAACATTAAGTACTCTTGTAAGCACCATTTAAGTGTGCCAAATTATCTCGGTATTTTCATATTAAATTGTATTGCACATTGTCAATGCAAATGAGCGCCTGTCGGTCTTGACGTACGTCTGTCCATCAGTCATACATGCATGCACACGCGTGCATTTCGTAAGCATTTGTTTCCGTTTAAGTAAATTGTGACTGAATGGTGAGTGGCTAGCTGGCGCATGAAACAATTGCTGCATAAGTGGTTATATACAGTTAGTTGAAAATAGTACTTGAATTCGTGCAATTGCTTTTTTAAGTATGAGTGCTTTGAGTAAAAAAAGTCCTACTTGTATTAATGACGTTTGAATGGCCTTACAATTAATTTGCTATTTTTACAATTCTCATAAGGACCGATTCGACAAATGTGCGTCAATTTGATATCTAATATTTATATTTTAGCTTTCGATGTCAGTGGTACAGAATGTATAGTGTTTCATAGTGTAAATAAATGAAAAATAAAAAAAAAAATTAAAAATAATAATAAAAAATATATTCTATGTATAAATAGATAAATAAATATTTATATTTATAAACTCTTGTTCGCCGCCAAATTGCTCAATTTAATAAGAAATCGATACGTTATGTACATACAGTAGCAGTACGAGTAATTAACAAAAATTCCACTCTTGTTTCGTTAAGTATGCTTTCAATGGGCTATTATCGCGTGAATTGTGTTACGTAACTAAAAAAACTACTTCAATAACAGCGTCAATATCAATTTCAAGTAGCTAATTGTCTCGTGAATGGTTTTCATAACACCATTTCGATAATGAACACTCGAGCATGGCCACTTAGTAAAGTGAAAATGAGAAGCAGACGAATGAGCAGACGTTTTAGAAATACTTTAAGAGGAGAGTTTAAAAAAGAACACAGAAATATTAGATTTTTATATATTTTTTGAAATGAAAGTCTAACAACCTTTAGGAAATTCCAAAACACTGAAAAAGCACTCTTTACCTAAACGTTGGAGAAATGTAGATATTCCCATGACTTTCTATATTAAAGTTGAAAACAAGAGTATTGTTTAAATTTTTTTTATCTATACTACTATTATAAAGAGCAAAGCTGTGTATTTATGTTTGTAATGAATAAACTTGAAAACTACTGTGCCGATTTCAAAAATCCTTTCACCATTGGAAAGCTGCATTCACTCCGAATAAGGCTGTATAGGCTGTATTTAATACTAGAATCTCAACTTTCTTCAAATAGTTCCCAGGTGAGGGTATCAAAAATACTCTGTGATGGAGAATCTTAATCTGAAACTGAAAATCGTCTTGCAAGTCGATTCTCTTTGAAAACCTCCCAACTACGAGCACTAGGACGTCGAACTCAGAGCGTTCCCACCGCCTTCATAATAAAATAAAATATAATTTCATGTTCGAATTTTCCTCATTTTACTTTTTTTTATATGAACCCACTCAAGAAACGGGAAAGTACATGCATATATAATATATGGGAGAGTGTGTAAGTGTGTAAAAGCTTATAACTTTTGAAGTGTGTGTTTAAACCCGTGCGAAGCCGGAGTGGTCTGCTAATATATATATACAATCATATAGTTCATTTAAACAATATAGCATATCGAAGATACATATTTAAATAATATTTTCTAAAATTTTTATTTAAAAATTCCGAAAACTCAGACGTTGGTACCTCATCTCCCATGAAGTCTCAAAAAAATATAATTTTCGACAGATGGGTGGAATTTTTAAAGTGTCTATCTCTTAGACTTATAATCTTACTCTGATTTGCAATTTTTAACAATATTTTAACTAACCCCTAAAAACTGTTCTTTACTTATTAACATTTTGACAGTTTAAATTAATTTAAATTTTCATATTTTTTTTTAGCATAAATCAAAAGCAATGTGAACATTTTACAAATCTACCAAATTACAATATAGAATTAATAAATTGCAAATATGCATAATTTTCAGACAGCTTTCACTTAATTTGAGCTACAATAGCTCATGAGTTATACAGAAACACGATTTATTTTGATGAAGTATGTGAAGAAAACATTATCGGAGAAAATCTATACTAATTATACTAAAATATGGGCAACTAATTAACATTAAAAAAATATAATTTACATTAACAATTGTTTAGATAATGTGGTTATAAATAACAATAAATTAATAATAAATATACTGAAATTACAACAATTCAAGGAAAAAAATTTGAACCTTTCCCTGTTTAAATTATAGTAAAATTTTTATTATTGTATGTTAGATTTATAAGCAGTGAATAGAGGATTAACGCAAGGAAATTTTAACGAAATATAATTCACAACAAAATCACTCATACGCCCCGGCGACACAAAATAAAGCACTTGCATAAGTCATATATTATTTGCATTCGATTATATATTACTATTCGTCAGTGTTTTAAATTGAGATAAAACCGTAAAACATAAGCGAGAAAGAAAAAATAAATTCGAGGACTCATACATTTTTAAAGAAATTGGTTATACGCACTGTACTTCCAGTTCGGTAAATTTCTTTTTATTGAAGCTGAAAAAATGTCAAAAAATATATAGCTTTTATTTTTACATCGCTATTCTGTGCACTTGACAAAATTTAAAAAAAAAAAAATGAAAATTTATTCAGATTTTTATCCAGTAAGAATTTTTTTGGTATTCTGTGGCAATCTTGATAACATATAAATCTATACGCGTAGCTTTTCCCCACACGTGTGTTAAACAAAATAATGTGAACAGAAACAGTTGATTTCTGCTCCAATTTTACTCGAATTGAATTGAATTATGCTATAACGTAAGTTTTCAAATGCATTTCAATATTTGTTGTAAAACATTTAAAAATTTAACTCTAATTTTACAGCACTTAGCTCTCGGGTTCGTGAATTTTCTTACGGTACGCAAATATGCTATGTTCCGAATCTGGCCCAATGTTTTCATGCTAAAAATCGTTATTTTGATTAGTTTTTGTTTTAACCGAGGCTTCTTTATTGTGCCTTCGTTGATAAGTTTGGTTTAAGATTGACCGGTTGTAAACCTATCGAACCAATTCTGATGTCGAGATATCGACTGAAGCCTCCCAGACCTGATGCAAAGTATTTGGTTTGGTTTTACAACCGCAATTACTCGATACAGATGATAGGGTTATACCTCTTTAATACGGTCGCCAGAGGCTCGTTTGCTAACCAAACAGGGGGTACCGCGCGTAGGTGAGGTTGATAATCAGATGGCGGAGGCTATATATTCTTTTTTCCATCCCAGATCTCACCGTGGAACCATAGAATACTATATAATATAATATATAGGGGTTCTTTATAATAGAATTAAAAATTTTTGATTTAGTTGATTGTTATGTATAGCTTCAGAAAAGTTCCTTTGGCTCTACGAAAATCGAAACTTTGTTATTTCTTGGCAAAAATTTGACAATATATGGAAACAAATTTCGACAAAGCTACCTCCATTATCGTTATTTCTATTATACAAAAAAGGGGGAAACAAACATTTAAATATAAAAATTTCTGAATAACGTGAGCCATCACCATGTTCACAATTTTCCTCTTTGCAAAAAATAACAACAAAAGTAAAATATCTTCCATAGAAAGAAAGATTAGAAGTAAATAAACATTTAAACTGACGCCAATTATCTTCCCGACAATATAATTGCCTCATAAGGTAAAAACTAGTTTCACGTGCTTGCCATTATAATAGCAATAAACTTGAAGGTGATAACCGAAATCACTCATACGCCATGTTCATTGCAGCCAGCCAGGTAAATGTCTACAAATTCGCGTGTCGCTGAACAATTTACAGGTAGTTAGATTAAATAGCAAAGGTCGACATAGGGTTAGACAGTAATGATAAGAAATTAATTATTAGAAATTAATGAGGGTGTGTTAGTATGTATAAAAGGGCGTTTGTCAAGCCAACCAACTGAGGACCAACTAATAAATATTAATGAATAATTAAATATATTCCGGGAAATTATTGTATTTTTTAATAAGTCTGTCCGCAATTTTATGAAGAAAATAGGTATTATACATATGTGCATAAAATACAACAACAAAAATACTAAAAATAAATGTAATTCACCAACTATGATTTATTAACTATTTATGTGAGTGCGCGTGTATATCGAGTGTATATACACAGAGAAAAGTGGGAATTGGAATTGCACCTACACTTCGTATATGAAATAAACAAAAAAAATTAAAATTAGCTAGCTTGTGGTTACACTGTGTATACTATAACGGGTGCATGAGTTGCACATCGAAAGCGTGCGCATTGACGAATGCACTTCGCATGCTCGTATACACATAAGCACATATAACTGTACCGTATCTACACGCTGATTTGTATGCACATTTATGGAGATGATTTGGCATTTTAGCACATAACGGTTTTCATGGACAATTATTCGGGCGGCTCACTTAGAGAATTTTCACAAACCCACTGCTTGGGCAGTACAACAATCAAAGGCGGACACAAATTGTTTGACTTTCGTCTAACGCGTCACATCTGCCATAATTGTGACTAAATATTGTATGTACTCTTGAAATGTATATAAAAATCATATAGAGATAATTGCGAGCGCTTATACTAGCGCATACACAGACAGACATAAATATTTGCACTAAGCTTAGAGTGATCAGGAATATCACTAGTGATTTCACTGGTTGCGCAGTTAGGTCTTTATGTGATTTTTTGTAACATGAAATTTTAGGGAAAAATTTTTCTTGCGACAAAAAAAAAAAATTCAAAATAGGAAAAATACTATAAAGAACATTTTTCTTAGAGCAAAATGAATTGTTGTAGTGATTTTTGACAAAAATAAATTTGAAAAAATTATACAAATTAAGAAAAGTCTGTCATAAAATACTAAACAACTGAGTCCATAATAAAAAATAGTATTTTTCTTCTAAATATAGTAGAGGTCTGAAACAGTAAGAGGGCTCATTTATTTTAACATATCCAAGCAATGAAGATCCAAAAAGTTCGAAATTCTATCTCTCATGAGAGCTCATCGATAATTTGAGAGCTTTATATGGGTAATTTTGCATTTTATAGTTCTCAATAGCCTTTTTCACACAGGAGCTAATTGATCAATTAACCGGCTTTTGCTCGATTAAAGCGCTGATTAAGGTCGATTTACCATACAAAATAAATATCTCATTAACATTAATAGTCTTCTCACACAGGAGCTTATTGATCAATTAACCGGCTTTTGCTCGATTAAAGCGCTGATTAAGGTCGATTTACCATACAAAATAAATATCTCATTAACATTAATAGTCTTTTCACACAGGAGCTTATTGATCAATTAACCGGCCTCTGCTCCATTAAAACGTTGATTAAGATCGATTTACCATACAAAATAAAAATCTACATTAATTTTTGATTGAATTTTAATCGACTTGAAAATTAAATGCAACTGCAACAAAGACCGTATTTGTAATTATATATACGTTCTCTGTCTGCGAGTTAAAAATAGAAATCAGCTGATGAAATTTACCAACTCCATATGAAAAATGTATAACAGCTGATCGGTTATGAAGTAGCCGCCAGTGGGAAGGGCAACAACTGGTTTCTCAATCAAAATTTTAATTGATCAATAAATTTGGCTGTGTGAAAAGGCCATAACAGATGGCCAAGCGAGAGGCAATTAATTGAAACTACAATTTCGAACGAAATTTAGTATCAGCTAAGGACATACAAACACTTCAGGAATTCTACTTAAAAATTTCAAGCATAGAAAAAAAATTAGGCCAAATGATAAAGGCTAAAAGTATACTACAAAAACACTCATAGCCTTGCCAGACGACAGATGCAAAAAATACAATTACACTTCTAACAAACACTTTTATAGTAAATCCAGAAGAGAGGACTTGGTGCTTGAAAACAAGAATTTAATGACGTCACAATAGCGAACTAGTGATCGCATAAATACAAAAAAAAAATCAGTTTTTTGTCAAGTTATAGTGTGTTGTTTCCGACAGATGAATTTTAGGAGAAGCTATTTAGAGTTAGAAATGCAACTGAAGATGTACTATTGCCAAACGTAAAGCGACTGCTATTAAAAAGCCCTTTTAGCTCGTAGTATACCGCGAACTAGAAGTGAGTTAATTTATTAATATACAAAACTCACATTCCATTGAAGTTACTACTCACAGTAGGCGTTTAAGTGTTTGATTCAACATCAAACTAAGTAAAAAATCGAAATTGATGACATCAACTACGTAATAACTGTAGTATAACGCAGTAGAGTAATAAACTCTGATTCTTTTGGCCAGACATGTGAATTTATTATACACACACGTGCGCTATGCATTTAAGTTTAATTAAAACTTCGCCGCTAGACGTGTTAAATACTTTAATCAGCAATACAAATAATGCGCGTTCACACATAAAAGTCAATATTTAACCATATACTACAATACAATACAAAGTTAATCTGAACTAAAACTGAAGTGGCGCGTATTTAATTGCAGCACAGTGTAAAGGCGCTAAAATGCCTTACGCGCTTCTACAACAATAGGAATTACGGTCATAAAAGCTGGCGTGAAAGAGTTTAGTTTAATTTGTTAATTAGTATGTAGCCGATAACGTTTATTTCACCGTTATGTTAAGCGGACACTTGGCAAAGCGTGCTTCAATTTTTATTTCTTCCGCTTAGTGTGTACATTTGTTTGGGTTACTTTATATATTTTATAATACTGATTTTTATCTAAAGATAGTGCGTCGCGAATTTATACAGAAACAAATATTGGACTTTAGCTGGAAACGAAAATTCGTAGCGTCACTAAAAAGTGTTAATTTCCTTCATAAATATTTATACACATTTCTGAGTAAATCATACGTAATCGCACAAAATTATACAGTTTGAAAATCGTTATTCACCTCCATATGTTCAATCATACTCTATAAGACTCGGCTGGGTATTGGAACAAATAAATTTTTTCCGGAAGATTGAGACATAAGCCAAAAAAGTGTATTCTTCGATTTTCGAAGTTAGCCTTCAACATCGAAATATTTGAATTCGAAGTTCGAAAAAAGGACTTTTTAAAAAAATTATTATTTATAACTACTAAAAAATTCAAAATATAAATAAAATCTAAATTTTCCTCTTAATTGCCATTGCAGCATATTACCCTTTTTTGCCAAGCTCATATGGCAGATATTATAAGACGTACATTATTTTTCGATATAAAATACACTGCGACAGAGATCTACCAACTATTAATAGTAAAATAGACTGTAGTAGAAATAGATAAAATAAATAATTTTCTCGCAATATTGTGAGATTCTAACTGCGAGAGCTGTTGTTACTCAAAATATATACTCTTAACAAAACTCAATTACAAGGCTTTTATAGCTTAGAAAACACTGAATATAACTAGAAAGGAAATTATGGCTTGAATATATAATAAGTATAAGAATAAGGAAATCATTACTGAAGCAATTAATTATTTGTAGATTTTTCATGGTGGATTGGTAAACATTTTTTGGAAATTCAATTTTTAACGCTAACTAATCAAGCTACCCTTATGCATACTATTACTAGCGCGTCTGAACGATAAGTTTCCTTTATTGATTACTAACCAATACCCTACGTGCCTTATACGAAATATTTGAAATTTCTCACTCAAGCATACTAAGAAAGCTTTTGACTTATAAGTAATTTTTGCCCTTCATTGTAGTAAAGCAATTTTCACAACATAGTTGTAAAAGTAAGTATAAATACATCAGTTGTTACGTAATACTACAAAATTATAATTCATAAATTCATAATCATCATGAAATGAAATGTAATTTCATGTACGATCTACACGATTCCAAAGGTAGACACATAGACGCACTGTGGGAACTTAGTCAAATGACCAGATACAGTTTTGTTTTTCCTTGAGTTCTAGGTGATATTTTTGTTCAAAAAGATACGCCTTAAAGAAAAAGATTGTAAAGAAATTCTAGCAGATTTTGTAGCTTAGAGCTTAGCTTTGAAAACTACAGACAGATTTGTACCGTCAAATTCACGCTTATCTTAATGAGTAACCTCAAAAAATACTGTAAGACGCTGAATGGATATTGAAATCGATAACTCATTAGAAGAAGTATGAAATCATGCAAGAATAAGGTGTAACTGAGAGAAGGTAAAAGGTAAAAGGTAAAGTCAAGAAAAATCGCCTTAAATTGAGGGATTCTGTAGCAAATTCAATAAATCTTTATTGGAATTTTTTCTATAGTTGATAATTAAGGAAAAGTCTTTTTTAGAAGAACTTTTTTCTCGAAGAAATCTTCGACAGATAATATCAGGTTATTTCAATCTTAATCAAAAATTTGGAAACTATTACAGACCTTTATACACATATGTCTATACTCCTTACGATCCTTAACTAAACATCAGTCAAAAGTGAAAATGTTGCATTTAAAAAAACCGGCTTTACAATTATATTCTAACATTATTAACACACACACATTGAGGTCTCAAACACACATATGCTATTATTTGGATCTAAAAAAAATTTCTTAAATTCTAACCTTTGATTGTAAATAGATGACAGATCCTACGGCATACTGTTAGTACAAATACAAAGTAATAGAATACAGTTAGTAAAATTGTGTGTTCAAAAAATTACGTAAAGTAAGTAATAAATAAGACAATTTCTGAGTCAAGAAATCAGTCACTTACTTTGTCTATCGTCTACAAGACAGATAATAATCTGGCCGTAATTTTTTTACAATTACACAATTAAAATTCTATTAAAATGTAAATCAGCAATAAAAATTAGCGACAAAAATCCTACAATATGTACTATATATAGAATATGCACATATTGACGTGATTTGATAGAAATATGTAACTATTAATGTCAACTATATCGTTTTTCAACAGACTAATCAATTATATTTCTATCGTACTATAAAGTAAAATTTAAGCATCAAATGAAGCTCGTAAAAGCACTTTGTATTTGTATAATTCAACCGCAAAATCCGGGGATTTTCTACGATGTACTACATGAGGGTGTTGAGAGTCTCTATTATATACTATGTAGAGTGCAATGTAATTATTTTTTTTACAGCAACAACAAAAATTGCTCAGTAATTAATTCAGGTTTGTATTGATCATTAATAAATTAAAACTAACGTTTTAAATTATTACAAGTATATAATTAATACTCAATTATATAGTACAAATAACAATTAAGAAGCTACTTGCTCCCTAGTAGCTAGTGCTACTTTACTTGAAAAAATTATTTAAAAATAAACTGAATAAATATAAATATAGATAAATAGACTTGAACACTTGATAACCGATTGCTCGATAAATCGATACCCAGAGGTAAAATAGTGTAACCTTTCTGAAGCGAAGTTCGCAAAGTGAAAGAACTGTTGAATGAGCTTTTAACGCTAAAGGACGACTTTTGACAGGGCTTTTAACCTCTAAAATTGTCTACCGCAGCCTTTAGCTATTGTAAGCGCAGCAATGAAGTTATATTATCGATTCATATAATATTTCAACTGGTTGATTCGCAATAAAATATCCATTATTGACTTACCTTTAGGATCATTCGGTATAAATTCTAGTGTACGATCCTTACAACGCAAATCTTGACCGGTACCATCGATCCAGACATAAGTGGCTTGCACAATATTCTCCTTCAATGGTAGATTGCGATAACGCTCCAAAATGGTTTTATCGAGTTGAGCATTTGGTGAGTCTTCTAAAACGCGAGACGACATACTGTAATTTAATAAAAAAAAGTAAAAATTAATGTTCATGTAATTATATGTATAATAAAAATAACAAAAAATAATAAAATTATCAAAACAAAAGGCTAAAAAATAATATCGAATCGAAGTTGGTGGAGTGGATAATAAATATGAAAACTTCTTGCAAAAATTTCACTTTACTAACTGTGTCGAAGGAACACACTACAATAGCTTAAGTTATAGTCAATTAAGAATTGAAGAAGAATTGTATCTTCCAGCTTATTATAAAGATTTTGGAGTCGTCTTTAATTAGCAGTAACAAATTGGCAAGGAGAACAAGTAAAAATTAATAATTTTCAACATTTATTACTTTGGTGAGACACCCTATCTCATTGAATGAAACTTCACTATACAATGCCTTCAATATTATTCTAGTTATGTAAAGCGCAAGTGTTTTTTAAGTATTTTGGTCTTTGGTTGAGTCAAGTTAACAAAAAAAACTAATTTAATTAATATCACAATTTTTCTTCGTATCACCACAATTTTATAAATATGTCAGAACCACATAAATGGGTGCAAAAGTAATTCAATTGTTCTTAAGAAACAAATATGTCAGAATCTTTAAATAAAATAACGGTTTTTGTTGTTTAATCCCGTTGGTTTTTTTTTTGGTATTGTGGTGACTGAAGTTCTATATTTCGAGAAAACAAACATATGTAAATACTTAAGGCGCCGAGTTAATTTCATACAAGACGATTGTTAAGGGTGATTCAACATTTACGAATAAAAATATTTATTTACGAATATAAATATTACTTTCCGAAATCAGCAGCATTTTTATAACAAAATTATTCACGTTTTATACCATTTTTTAATAAAATGAGCAAATATATATAAAAAAATATATATTAAAAAATCTAAATCAACACGGAAGATTTTTAAGCCAAATATATATATAAAATATAAATATCTCATCGTATCATAAAAATCACAAATTAAATTGAATGTATTAAACTAAATTTTTTTTTAAATAAATGAAAGCAACAATAAATGTAAGAAATCATTATTTATCTTAGCTCCCTTTTAAATTTGTGCGTTTTGAAATTATGTAATGATTGAAGTGTTTTAATATGGAGTAAAAGCATATTGGAACCTCGCAAGTCACGAAGAAAAACAGGAAACATACAATCGTTTTTAACTTATGTTGATTAATTCTGAACTAAAATAGGTTTAAGGCACTACTACCATAGGAGGATTATACACGAATACTTAGCAAAATTTTAAAAATTCGTTGGCTTATCCCCTCTTCCTATTTATGGTCTGTGACTTGAGATTATCTCATAAATAGAAGGTTCTTCAATAAATAGGTTCTACACACAGCAGAATAGTTGATAGCTTCTTTTGAGTCATAGAATCATGAGCTTATCCATATTGGAACGGCATTTGACATTGTCTTGTCGAAACAAAAACCCTTTTCATTAAATTTCGAGAAACACACCCACGTGATCTCTAATTATTGAATCAAAAATTTTGTATAAATTTGCTTAAGCTAGACTTCGGAGAGATGTATGTCTGATAGAGAGAGAAGACGTTAGCTAAGTTGTTACTTTTCATTGCTCAACATATGAAGAATTCAAGTAAAAAAAAAAAATAAAATAAAGAAAAAAATATTAACAATATATAAAAAATAATATAGCAATACTAAGCTCATGAAGAATCAAGATTTATTCAAAAAAATATATATTATAAAAAAATTAAAAATGGAACACAAAAAATAAAAAAAAAATATTTCAAAATTTACTTTATATATCATTTTTATATTACACATTTATATCGCTGCACTTTAAAAATAAAAATTAAAAAAAAAATATTTTCTCAGCGTATTTTCCATATTGCATCAATATCAACTGCTTTAAATATACTTTTAAATATTTAAATATACTCTTCTGTATTTTCCTATATAAATCATTTATGAAGATTTCTAACACTACTATGTAGACTAATTTTAACACATTTTATTTTAAACTTTTAATAATAAAAAATTCAAAAAAACCACACAAATTTTCGAAAACACCAACCTGCTGAGTTTTTGAATAAATTCACAAGTCTAAATAAATATTTTTGTTTTTTTTTTTTTGGAATGAATCGCGAGATCAGCGTTCAACGATCGGCGATGACAACCGGAAAGCAACGGCACAGGATATACTTAAAAGGATACTTGTAATAGCCGACACGAGAATTAACCGTTTGCGTTCTTTGTTTTAGAACTTTGTCTGTTTTGAGAAATGAGCGCAAACGTTGCTGGAATGCAACTAAACACAAAAACGCTGTTTCAAGTCAATTTATAATAACAACAAATAAGCGAAATTAACCTAACTGTATGTGTGTGTGTGTGTGCAACACATTGTGACGCTGCGGAACACTAAAGTGGCGAGTGTAGGCACACATATACACAGACACACACACACACGATTTGTTCTGTATTTGTGATTTGTTGTTTTGTTTTTACATTTCACTTTGTTTCACTCACGTGCAAAGGCAAAATGAGCAAATGCAAAAACAATACTTAAATACACTAAACAAAACTATACAACAAAAACTACAATAACAAAAAACAACAATGGTATACAGAATAGTGGTAGCAACAACAACAATAGATAAACATTTTGAAGCACTAAAACGTTTACAACAACAAATGATTTGATAAACGCTTTTTTGCATTTTTTTGTTGTTGTTGTTGCTAGTTTTGCCACTATTGAGAGCACGCAAGACGAGAGACGACTTGTTGTTGCCGACTGAGCGGGAAATGTGAAATGAAAAAATTGCAAATTATTATTTGCCCGCTCGTGAATTTGTTGAGACCAGTGACGTTGTCGAAATTTATAGCCGGCAATAAGTTTTATTAGGCCACCACTGTAGTTACAATGGCACATTGTGGGAACATTTGTTGTATAATTTTACACAGATTTCAAGTACATGGAATGATTTGACGCTTTTATATTGAATTGATGATTTACTAATGAGTGCACATTTTTAATAATTTTACACAAAAACTATTTTCACTTTAAATGAACTTGCCTCCTTATACGAGGTGTGTTCAAAAAATAACGGGAATTTTAAAATTTCCAATTGTCCAAAAGACCAATTGTCAAAATTTGTATTTTATTTTTTATTACGTTGATATACTGCTTCTGAAGTACAATAGAATTTTCTTACTATTTCTGTAGCAGGCGCATACGTTAGATTGGTAATTTTCGTTTGTTAAAAGCTCACACTTCTTGGCCAAAAACAATACTGTAACGATGCCCATCCTCCATATTCGCTTCACATGGCTTCTTGTCACTATTTCCAATTTCCAAAAATAAAGAGAACGTTAAGCCGTCGTTTTCCAAACATACAAGAAATCGCTGAAAGATCCAAAGTTTATCCCAAAAATCGAATTTAAGACATGTTTCGACGATTTGAAGAAGCGGGGACTATTTTGAAGGCGACAGAACACAATTGTAGATGAATAAATTAATATAAAAAATCGAAGATTCCCGTTATTTTTTGAACCCAGCTCGTAGAAGTGCAGGAACCGGTTTCCTAACGAAACATATTTCCATAAATCATTAGGCTAAAAGTAATGCCAAAGAAATGCAATGAAATTGTCATTATGAAATCATGCTTACCAGCCCGAAAGAAATAACAACCCATTATATGACCAGTCTATAATCTAAACATGATTTCATCGAACGAACCGATCGACCATATAAAGTTTTTAACGGTGTTTTGCATAACTTCCAAGTAGAATGTAAAAAATTTGCCGTTTTTCTTTCTAGCTTGTATTTATGGCACCTTTTTAATCAATAAACTGTACATACACTTAGGGATGCAAACGATGTATCGATGTTTTTCAAACGATGTTTTATATAAAAATTTGACTTCACACTTTTTCGGGTATTAACACGAAACCCTCTATTTGGATACGCTTTTGTACATTGGAATTCGATTTTTGTAAAATACGGAGAATTCGTTAAGGGAATGTGCGCTTGGACAATACTGCGGTCACTTTTATGATTTATTTATACAATTTACATAATTCTGGCGTAGGCTACTGCGTTTGATCAAAAATTCAAAGAATCGCGCTGATACAACGGAAACTTCGGATGAGTATGACACAGAATACTCGTTTGATATTTGGAACCAGAATAAACATTTGGTCCACCAAAAGGTGAAATGTAAGCTGTCAAATTTATTTGCAATTACAGGGACGGAAGGTTGAAGAGAAAGTGTATCTCGTCTGTTATCAATACCAATCAGAAGCCAATAGAGTTTGGGTTGACATGAATACTGTGTTTCCGGAGTTGTATAAATAGGCTTATTAATATTTACACATTGTGGCCACTTCAGTGCCGAGTAAACGAGCGTTTTCTAAACCCAGGGCAACTATCACGCAAAAGTAAAATCGAAAAGAAATGACAGTGAAAAAACTTTCCATGTCGTTGTTTTGAAATTCTAATACTAAGTGAAATAAAATGTATCAACTTAAGACGTACTACATTTCATTTATTTATGCTTCTGCTTCTCTATTCCTTAGCTTTTCCGATGTTTCGATGTATCGATGTTTTAATGGCCGATGTTTTTGATTTCGATGGGTTTTGAAGAAAGATCAATACATCGAACCATCGATGTTTCATTTCACGATCACATCACCTACATACACTACACTCCAAGAAATAAACTTCATGACAGTTTCCTTGCTTAGCTTTAAATACTGTCCAAAACTGTCCTACCATCTCAAATAGTTACTTAAAAACCCGGTTCATCTATAAACGAGGGATCTTAGCATTCACATAAAAAAACCAAGGAACTCCATCCTTACGCCCTGGGACTTCAGTTTAGGTCTCGGTCGAGGCAAATTTTAAAATTAATTAATTAGTAGTTCCTTTATCATGGCCATCAATTTTTCGACTGTTTTTCTACCCTAAAATGTTTTCACATAAAAATTAAACAGCGACTCGAATACGGCTTAATGAGAAGTGCGATTTCTCATAATATTTAATACGTAAGATTATGGTTTCAATTAGCTCAAACAATTATTATTTATTAAAAAACCTTTATGTTTCATTTGATTAATTCTGAATTTGGCATAATCCATTTTCTTATATTTTTTTCTTTTCCACAAGGATACTCACGGTACATAACGCATGTTGAATGATTTATTTCTTTACTAAACAATTGAAACTTATTTTAAAAAATTTGAATATTATTATATTATAAATAACGCACAAGTCGCACTTGAATACACAAAATGAGCACTTCCGCTTATCTCAACGAACAAATTGGTAATTTTAACACCTGTAGATTATCAGCGGTTTTTATAGACGATCATCCTGCAACATTTTTTCGCACTTAGCCAACTCATCGGTAAAAATGCGCAGTTAGACAAATCGCTATACACACATACCCTGCAGGAAAAACACATTGAAAAGAGACGAATCTCTTAAAAGGGGTGATCTAAAATGTCACTTTTCACTACAGAAAAGGAGAAAGTGATATTAGGTGGAAACCGGAGCTAGGATACAATTTCGTTTTAATTTTTGAACAATACTATTTACATTTCCATCTCTTCTAATCGAATGAGAAAACCAATAAGGTATCAGATAGTCTACAGAGAGCTATATCTATTTGATTATGTAAGTAGTTTGTTCGATTCGCCACTCTTTGCTTTATATCCTACTCAAGAAGTGTTAGAAGAAGCAGATATCATTAAACTAATTAATATCTGAGTTTCATTTTGTAGATGACAAGCCTACATTCACTTCACCGGTAGCTTATGCGGAGACCTGCATATATGAGCGAAATTTACCGGTATTGATGAGAAGTGGTTTAATTTCCAACAGGGCATTTATCCACAATTACTTTTTTAAGTAAATATATTTATAGCTTTGAAGTGGTAATATTTTTTGTTTACTTTAATTTTTTGATTGGTGTTAATTACAATACAATGTAAACTATCATTATTAATGGATATAGAAGAGAATTTGTAAATCGTTAATTAATATGAAAGACGATAATTGGTTAAGAAGTTGTAAATGAAAGTTCATTCACAGTTTAATGTGAACACGAAATATTCATTATTTTCCTAAGCACTTATTATTTTGTATGTTAAAAATAAAAATGTTATATATAAAAATATATATTTACTTGCATAAATTGAAAAAAAAACTTTCTGTGTAATAAAATACTCTAAAAATAAAATATTAAAATAATTCCATTTTATGACAATAGCTGTTTTTATTAAATTTTTTTCGCAGCCAACTTCACACTTAACCGCTTTACCGTTATATATTTGAACAGCTGATAAAGTAAGACATTTTGTAAACAAAATTTCTTAACGTTTTTGGAATAGTTTTTGTTATAGGAAGATCGAAAACAGCATTTTACATTAAAAAGGTAAAAAAGTAGTTCAAGCAAGGAGAAAATTATGCGATGTGTTAACCGAACCCCAATGTCAAAATTGGTTTGCAAATTTACGGTCCGGAAATTTGGTCTTTGACGATGCCTAACGTTCTGGAAGGTTTTTCATATATAAACCCAAACGATTACCCACCTCCCGCCCAACCGACGCGTGGGGCGCAATCCGCAAACGAGCGGAATTTGCCGAGTCATGAAAGGCAAGAGTTTTTAAGCGTCGAGATCACAAACTGCTCAGCTACAGAAAGAAAAATTTCAACAGCTAAGATTTAAAATTTACAAAAACAAAAGGTTAAAAAATGTTTAATGTTACTTATTAAGCGAAGACAAAATAGTTTTCTTAATGCTAAACATCGAATCAGACAGGTCAAATATGCTGGAATGAGAATTAAAATCATAACATATTTGACGGAATGGTTCGTTTAACTCAAAATTTGTTCTCGAAGATTTTAAAAGTAATGGTCTAAACTGCCTAGATGAACGAAATGGGACATTAAACTTGATATCAGACAAAAGAAAAGAGCTACAAACAGAACCATTCAGAAGTTTTACTAGAAATATTATACCTAGCATTTCCCTACGACTAGTGAGTGTAGGTAGATTTATAAGTTTTAAGCGACTAGTGTACGGAGGAAGATTCAATCTTGAATCCCAGAATTGTAAAAATTGTTTTTGAACGGACTCTAACTTATCAGAATGGGTATTGTAGCTAGAATTCCATACCACAGAACCATACTCCAATATAGGTCTTACCAATGTTGTAAAAAGAGTTTTAGTAATATACGGATCACTAAATTCTTTAGACCAACGTTTAACAAAGCTAAGAACACCTTTAGCTTTTAAAACAATTGAATTTATATGAGAATTAAAATTTAGTTTAGGTCCATAGTAACTCCTAAATCAACAAAGCTAGATACTTGCTCTAAACTGAAGTTATTTATTACGTAGGGAGAAGGATCAACAGATCTACGGGAAAAGCACATCGTTTTACATTTTTTAAGATTCAGTGGCATATCATTTTTGTGACACCAAGTAACTAAATTATTCAAGTCCGATTGTAACTCAGTTCTATCATTATAAGAAGTATATGCTTTAAAAAGTTTTACATCATCCGCATATAATAAAATGTTTGAAAACTTAATTACGGAAGGTATATCATTAATAAACAATAAGAACAGAATCGGACCGAGATGACTACCTTGTGGAACGCCTGAAGGGACCATAATTGAATCGGATAGTGTTATTAAATATAACTTGTTGTTTTCTGTTGGTAAGATATGAGGATACCCAATTAAGAAGTCTTGGTTGGAAACCAAGATAATCCAATTTTTGCAATAGAATAGAGTGGTTTACTCTATCGAATGCTTTACTAAAGTCTGTATAAATAACATCGGTATTCTTATTGTCTCTAAAACCCATTGACACATGGCTTACGAATTCAAGCAAGTTTGTTGCTGTAGATTTCCCTTTACAGAATCCATGCTGAGAAAATGAAATCAATGGAGAAATCAAGAATGTAATTTGGTCAGTGATAATAGCTTCAAAGAGTTTGGGTATAGCTGACATTTTTGCTATCCCCCTATAGTTCTCCACGGATGATCTAACACCGCTTTTATGCAAAGGTATTATAAAAGAGTTTTTCCACAATGACGGAAAAATACCTTGTTTAAGAGATGAGTTGAAAAGCTTGGTTAAAGGTAGATAAATATATTTTGCACAATTTTTAAGGAAGCATGAGGGAATCATATCGGGGCCATATTTAAACGAACTTTTTAATGTATCTAAATGGTTTAAGATTCAGAAATTATAGGTGCATTAATAACGGTACTCGGACAAGACACATGTTGATATGGCACATTCGTAGGGGAGTTAGAACAATAATTAGATTTAAAAAATGCAGCAAACATATTAGAAATAGTATAATTGTCACATGACATGGTTGAATTATATTTCATCGCGGACGGAAAATTGGATATCCTGCGTATGGAGTTAACGAAACCATAAAAGTATTTTGGATTGCGAATAATGTTATTTTTAACTTTATTTATGTAGTTTTTATAACATTTTTTGTTAACTACCGCAAACTCTCGTCGTAACTTCTTGAAATCGTTGTGGATAAAATAAAGTCTTTGGTCAATGCAAATTGTCGAATACCAATTCGAGAGATAACAACTGAAGATTTACATTTGCCTAACATTTGCCCTAATTTTGAAGCTTGACATATGAAGTGACCCATTTACTGGCGATAAAAAGTGTGTTGTTTAGAAGAATGTTTAGATCAAGATCTCTTGCGCTTTAGAGATCTTGCAAGAGATCTTGATCTAAAATTAGTGAACCTGTTCAAACTACTTCGAAGGCCGATACTCATCAGAAAAAGGTTATATTGTCTGCCTAGTGGGAGATCAAAGGTATAGTTAAGTCGTTTTTGGAGTTGTTCACACGCAATAAATCCCAATTTTTGCGACAGTATGTGAAAAAGTATGAAACATGACTCCATCATTCGATAGGTATTCTAGAGGACTGAATGCAATGAACCAAATTCAAAATATGGAAAGAAACAGCTGTAAGTATGTTTCTTCATTTTAGAATGAACATGAACTAACTTCGTTAACTATCTTGAAAAGCATTGTTCAATGGAAGAAATCGTCGAAAAATTAGCAATTCGGGAAGTAAAAAAATGTTTCACACAAAATGCAATCGCAAATCAAAGGAAACATTTATGTATATGAATGAGTTTCTTCAGTTTTCGGATATCAGGAGAATGCTCACTGGAAAGAAGTACTCGTATTGCTACAATAAATGGTAATCCACGTTAAAGAGCTCTATAATCTCAACTCCATACACAGTGTATCGTCCCCAAAGGCAACCATGTTAAATAATACAAATGAAATTTATTTCGTTCTTGAAATATCCCATCTAGTGAGTAATTGACTAGAGAGATCTGGACAACTTCTGTTTTTATATACTTGCAGGAAATCTTTTTAAGCGGTTAGGTGAGTTTAAAATTTTCAAAATTTGAAAAAAAGATGTTTGATTTTATTAAATAGTGAAATATGTTTAAAATATTATCCAAAAATATCAAATCAATCCGATTAAAATTCTAAGCTATAGACTCTTTGGTAGTTTCGCCCATCAGCTCACGTCAGTTTGAATGTAAAACGTTAAACGAGTTTATTTCAAAACTCAATATTTTAAATCGTGTCCACCGATTTCTCGTAAAGTTCCTCGAAAAATTGCGATTTTGTTAAAATTTTGCGAACATCTTTGAAATAACAATTTCTCGTTAATATATAATACGAAGACTTTTTTATTTTTATTACAACTAGTTTTTCAATCCGATATACGGCGAAAAATTGGCAAAAAAATAGTTCTATTATTCAAAATCTGTCAAAAATACAAAATTTAATATTTTCTTTTTTCGTTCGTTCATTAACTAGATCTCTGTACTATCGAAATACTTTTGCTTTGTTGATTTTAGATGAACCAACAATGAGTTATGATGTCCACGGCAAGAGCATTTTTTTGAGACGTCGAGGGAGATGAGGTGACAAAGGCTGAGTTTTCGAAATTTGTAAATAAAAATTTCATAAAATACCACTTAAATTCATATGTATGTATCTTTGATGTGCGGAATTGTTTAAATGAAATACAGTTGATCTTCTCTAACTCGAATCAGCACAATCTACATAAAAACTACGAGTTAGAGAGACTTCGAGTTATAGAATTTTCTTTAAAAAATATACAAATTTTCAAAAAGCAGTAAAATATAGATGTATACACTGTTTTATTTATTTACTTCTCAAAAATTTGTATGGACATACGTTAAAAGATGTTTTTTGTAATTTTGTTTGTTGCATTTTGCTATTGTTTGGCTCTTGACGTCTATATCTTATGCCTTTGCTAAATGATTAATGCAATCTATAACTGCAATATTTTATTTTTTGTTCGCCTCCGTAGGAAATAGAGGTACTCTTTCAAAATCCTGCCTCGATAGTAAAATTTTAAATTTTGTATTATGCCCTGACCAAAAAGTTCGATTTATGGTAGGAAATTTGTATGAAAGTTGCCTTCTATTGCCACTTCAACAGTTCGAGTTATGGAGAACTTCGGGTTATAGAAATTCGAGTTATAGAAGTTCCACTTTATATGATTTTATATATTTAAAAACAACAAAACAAAACTATTACATAACACCTTAGAAGAAAGTTAGATTCAAATGATTAGGCCAGAATGTGCGCGAGAAATTATAAATGTCAGTTCATTCACACGTCAGTGCAAACACGATTTATTAGTATTTCCCAAATAATTAATTTAAACACATACAATTAACGGTGATAAGCATCGCCATCGTTTAACCGCCATACACTTGGCAGACAGTCTGACGCAATTTTTTTTTTTCAACGTTGCAAAATTTATTGCCACAGAAAAAAATGCAGTGAATAACCGAATTGTGTTGACCTCTAGACCGTCGCATATTAAATGGCTTTTATATGGCATAATGATTAGAACGTGTTTTACTTTCTTTTCTTTTTTGTTATGCAAATGTTTTATTGAACTGCAACTTGATTAGCGAACGTTAGAAGACACGCTTAACACATAGATGTATGTGAAGCAAGGGTTTACAATTGCAATTGTAAAATGTCTACTTCTGGCAAAAACGTGGCGTGACGTTATTGTAGATTAAAGGCAAGTTTCTAACAAGTTTACTTTACTAATTAGCTAAAACGCGCTGGCGCGGAAGACATGCACGTAGTGGGTGTCTCAAGAAGTAATGTTGTAAATTGCGTTTTTCTTTTAGTTCAAAGATAACTATAAAAAAAACTAATAATAAGCTTACTAGAGGTCTGGAAGATGAAAATGTAATCTAATCCAATTTTCAATACTTTCAAGCATCTGTATATTATTCAAGTATCGAAAAAATTAGCGTAAAAAATTCAACTATTCAAAAACCCTTTAAAATGTATCAAGTTAAAACCCATATTCGACAATTATATGTATGCTCAAATCACTCAGTCGCCGCATGACAATCATCAGTTTGAATACAAGGTATGAAATAATAAAACTAACGCATGTCTGGAGATAAAATTAGTTATGTACTCAAATTGCGTATAATCGCTTTATTGGCGATAATGTGTCAAATTCCATATGTTACTCATACGCCGGGTTGGTCCAATAAAGATATTGATAGATTTAATATGCGAAATCTTTAATGTTTAACGGCAAAACTAAAATAAAGCAATAAAAAACCAAACAATTGAACAAATTCGCGTTTATGGCGTTTTTACAACACTTGAAGGCGCCTCAGAATTCGGGGACTGCCTCAATTGGTGCTAAAGGTTTGCTAAAATAATTGTTTCTTAGTGACATTGGGGTTTGATAAAGTCATGCGTATGAGGGAGCATGGCGCAACAGGTGTACTAGGTAGAAGCACACGATATTACCGAGATTGATAACTGACGTTGGTATTTGATATACCACCGGCTGTTTTAACATAGAATGAAATAAGCGCAAAGATTCAATTTCTTCACGAATACCATAATGTTTAGGAAATATTTGTATTAAAAAAAATAATAAAATATATCAATAAAATAATACTAAACCTGCCGCCTACAGATTATGGCAGGGGCGCCTTATGGCAGCAGGAGAATTTATGTTTAGAACCTTTGGGCATAGCTCAGTGGGTAATGGTAGCCTTTCTTCAAATGGGAAAGAAGGTTCAAAGTAAACCTAGAAAGAGGCTGGCGTAAGGGCATAGCACTTGCTCTAAAGTAAACATATACGTAGACAGTCCAGGCGGCAATCAAGGCAATATCCTCCTTCAGCATATCGGCCAAAAGTGTCTTAAGTGGTAGGACAGCAGTGGATGATGTCGCCAGAAATAGGCGACTTCAATTCTACTGGGTGCCAGGCCGCAAGGGCATGGAAGGTAACGAGATAGTGGACGAGATTGCCAAACGAGGCATAAAACTGTCATCCGAAAATATGATGAACGTAGATAGACCTATATACTGTCTATATGATGATCTAGACAGAAACTTGGTAAAAAAGTTCAAAGCGCGCTGGAAGAATATACAGGGATGCAAAACCGCAAAAGTTATGTGCAAGGCGGTAGATAAGAAGTACACGAAATTTCTATTGGCGCTCGATAGAAGTAAATGTAGAAATATGGTCGGCATACTCACTGGTCACTGTCTTGCGGCGGCGCACACCTACAAGATGGAGCTGATAGGTCGTGAAGACTGCAGGAAATGCCAAGATCAAGGCACCAGAGAAACAATGACATTAACTAAGTGACGGCACTCCATCTGGTATCACAAAGGACCAAAACTGCTCTATGTGTGGCGTTTTAGCCTACCAGGGTAACCTAACCTAACCTATCAATAAAAAAAATATTAAATAAAATTAATTAAATTCATTAATTAAAGATCACTACTTGTACCGATTAAATATTAGGTTGTCAAATATCTCCTTCCGCCTTTTTGTCTACAAGTACTCTAACGCCGAAATTCGCGCTATTTTAGAGTTTTCCTTCGTTAAAGGAAAAACCGCTAGAGAAACGTTCCATGAGATTAATGGTGTTTTGGGGGATCGAACGGAGGAATGGTTTCGACGATTCAGAGCGGGTGAAAACGACACCTTGGATAAGGCAGCCGGCGGAAGACCTGTGACGACGAATACCGATCAAATCATGGAAAACATCGAGCCCAGGAGATGGAAGTTAGTCACCAAACCATTTTGAACCATCTGCAGAAGGCTGGATACACAAAAAAAGCTTGATGTTTGGGTGCCACATGATTTGACGCAAAAAAACCTTCTGGACCGAATTAACGCCTGCGATATACTGCTGAAACGGAACGAACTTGACCCATTTTTGAAGTGGATGGTGACTGGCGACGAAAAATGGAACACATACGACACTAACAAGCGAAAACGGTCGTGGTCGAAGGCCGGTGAATCGTCCCAAACAGTGGCTATGCCGGGATTGTCGGCTACTATGAGCTGCTCCCATATGGCCAGACGCTTAATTCTACAATCTATTGTGAACAACTGGACCGCTTGAAGCAGGCTATCGACTAGAAGCGTGCAGCATTGACCAACAGGAAGGGTGTAGTGTTCCATCAGGACAACGCCAGACCACACACTTCGTTGATGACTCGTCAGAAACTACGGGAGCTCGGATGGGAGGTTTTATCGCATCCATCATTTAGCTCGGACATAGCGCCAAGTGATCACCGCAAATTCCTGTCCATGGCGAACGCCCTTGGTGGTGTAAAGTTGAACTCAAAAGGGGCTTGTGAAAAGTGGCTGTCTGAGTTCTTCGCAAATAAGGAGAGGGTCTTCTACGAGGGGGTATTATGAAGTTACCGTCTAGATGGAAACAGATTATCGAACGAAACGACGCATATTTTAATGAAATCCGAACACTAAAACACTCTTTATAAAACATTGAATCAAGAGCAAAAAAAGCGGAATTGGATATATTTGACAACCTAATATATTGCAATATTAGTTCCAGATAAGCGAACCGATTACGGATTATGGACGCTATGAACAATCATCAACTACTTTTGAGTAATGTGGCATACTGGATAATGCATAAATAGCAGAAATCATTAATGAATCTACTCAGAGATATTCGGGTCTACGGAAGTCTAAACGAACAACAGACAACAATCTTAAAGGTAAATTACAACCAAGATCATTCTTAGATTGAAAATTTTCATTTTAGAAGTCTCATAAAAACAATAACTTAAGTGTTTAGGTGGGATTCAGAAGAGATATGCCTGCATACTAAAGAGCCTCATTTTACCAAAATAGCTCAATAATTTGCTTGGGCTTGTCTAGTTTTTAAATAGAATAAAAAAAGATATTTTCGTCATATCATTAATGAGATAATGTTATTTCAAAGATGAGTGCAATTTTGACAAAATCGCTTCATAACTTTTCGATTGTGTCCGACTTAAAATTGAATTTTGAGATAAACGCGCTATTATTAAGAAAAAATTTCAAATTGTGATTGGCTGATTGCCACCGCCAAGAGAGAAAAAAGGAACTAATTTTATGACATAAGCTGACGAGGATCTTTAATTGAAATAGTTAAAGAAAATCTAATATCGTGAAAATACTTTGGTTGTACTAGAGTAAAAGAAATACCACCTTTATATGGAAAGTAGCAAGTAGAAATGCGTTCGCCTGTGATATGTACAGCTGACTAGAGTTTGCAAACTATCTATAGTTGTAACCTTCGATAATGAGAAATAGTATGATCGCGATAATATCGATAGTATACTTTATTCTTCTTTCAATGGAAAAATTAAATTGTTAATAAGCATACTTTAGCGGAAAATATTATTTTAATTGCAATTATTATTTATTTTTGATTCATTTTTTATAAAATTTTACTTTTAAGTGCGTTTGGCGGTCTGTAATCAGCCTTCCACACTTGCTTAACATGTGCGCCGATTCTACAGATATTGCTGGGATACAACGTATATTCGGAGGGTTCAAGAAAAGCTATTTTAGTGATAACTTGTTCTACTTCAACCAAAAAAAAGTATATTAATTAGCACAAACATAAACTATTACTTTTACTCAATATCGAACGTACGAAAATGAACAGGAAGAAAAAAAAAAAATTTAAATACTATAGATAGTCCAGCATACACCATCGATAGTCGCGATTGTTGAAGACCATCGATAGAATCGATAATGCCATCGATAGTTTGCGAATTCTACAGCTGACGTGGATGATTTTGAATGCAATACGTCACAATATGATGTGATCATTCATTCTTTGGGCCAAAATTAAACGATATGAATTTGGATTACGCCACGAAGTACAGTCCACAGATTAGAATCGCAAAATTGAGATTATTATTCAATTTTTGTATATTTCTATCATGGAAAGTACAAATTAATTTAATAATTTCGCAGATAATTTTGGAAAATTATATAATTTCTTCATTTTCAATTAACAATAATTGTGGGATTTTCCATATTTATACTCATACATAGGTGCGATTACATGCAAAAACACGCCACATTCAATTTACCGAATCATATCGTTGTGAATAACGTCAAAGATTTATTTGACGAAATTATGCCCAATAAAGGTCAGGGAGTTACGGTAATCAACTTAAACATTTGACATGCAATTGAATATTATATAAGCACATAGTTTATTAGAATAATAGAATAAAGCGTACATATGTATGCACCTATGTATAACTATTTGCACAATTTAATACTTATGCAAAAAAAAATTCAAAATAAAAAAATTGTTTAATAAACCATACTAAAATATATTTAATACGCCGCTTTATCTATGCATAGAGCAAACGATCACATGAAAATTTGCGAATTAAATAATAACGCCAATAAAGAACAATGAAAGCCACCCCTTTTGGTTTTTGCCTCCAAATCGCACAATGAAGGTGAAATAAATAAAATCATTGGAGAATACACTCCCCCTAGAAACACACCTACTCACACAATGAAATTATTTCTATGAAATACTACTGAACATATGTATGTAGGTAGCTACTATTGTGCCATATCAAATGTTGTGTGTGGCATCTAAGCAATCAAAGAAAGGTTCGGGTTTCAAAAGAACCCTAGTAACTACCGATTACTCACTGTTAAGGGAATGAATTTTATAAAATAATTTTTTGTATATGAAAGTGAAGTTATATTGGTTTGCTTTGGTTTGGTGAAAATAATGCTAAACTTCATCTGGAATTCAATCTTTGAAGCTCCGTAAAAAACTACCCCTAAATGGCATTTAGATTTATTAACACTGTATGTATGAAATATCGATTAATGGCGCAAGCTTTGCTCTAAAAAATATAAACATTTTTGTGAAAGTAAATAGTGCTTAAGTCAAAAAGTGGATGGACGTGTGTCGTCTGGGCTTCTCGCCGAACTGATCAGTGGGTCTTATTAACACCAAAGCAGGACCGGTGGACATTGGAGAATCCATAAAATGCTTCGGAGGTACCATGAAATGAAGTGCTCGGGATAACTGATACGCTAACAATATCAAAGGAACGTAATGGACATATAATGGACGCTCGTGACAATTACGTTAAGCGAAATCTCAACGCAGAGATGGTAAATCGACTAAAAACAGATATGGATTTATTATTCTTGACGATAGTACACTAAGGAACATAGTTTATTAGTTTCACTCCATTCGATTGGTATCCGAGAGGTTAGGTTAGGTTCAATGGCTGTTCCTCACCGGAGGAAACCCACTCAGACTATTAAGGACAGTGCTTTGAGATGTCAAAAATGTATCCCTACACCCACTTATATTTAAGAACCGACAAAGCGCTTAGAACCTACGAAAAATTGGCAGATGTTTTTGCTTCTATATCCGCTAATTCGCAAGGATGCTCAAAAAAGTAAGATCCAAAATATTTTTGCCTAGCTCTCGCAAAGGTGGGGTAATCCAGAAGGAAATGTTGGCAAGATTCTACCTCATACTCCTCCAAGCATCTGACGTCCGATACAATTTGTAGTTTGAACCACTATGACAAGGCAAAGATTGACTTTACTAAGGGCGAAGGACTCCCTATACCTCTTGCGATTAAAAAGGATCTGGCGACAGAACCAGTGCTAATGACTGTCCAGCGCTTGCTCAGTTCAGCTGAGGCCCATTCATCCAGTAATAAATTAGTGTTCCTATTCCATAGTAGGTGAGACAGACGTCCCTAGCCTAGCAAGCCCATCAGACGCGCAAATTTTCTCAAATTCCGCTGTGGCCAGGCAAATCCGAGAGAACTGAACGCCAAAATAAAAAAAAAAGTGGAAGAGGCAACACTCAGCTGGAAAAAGGATGTCTTTATTTCGGAATGAACATGGACTATCTTCATTCACTATCTTAAAAGCAATGAACCG
This sequence comes from Zeugodacus cucurbitae, assembly GCF_028554725.1. Lineage (NCBI taxonomy): Eukaryota > Metazoa > Arthropoda > Insecta > Diptera > Tephritidae > Zeugodacus > Zeugodacus cucurbitae. The sequence continues at coordinate 44,891,304 of NC_071670.1, forward strand.
TGATATTTCGAAAAAAAGATACCATTGAAAGGAAGACAATGGAATGGTTAATCAAAATAAAGTACCGTGTGCAATATCTGATCTTAAGCTCTAACATAGCAATATAATTCTTGCAGGAAAAGAATTAACGATATGAAAAAGAGTAATCTCCGAGACCGCGGCTTATTTCGAATCAAAAAATGTATCGTACAACAAAGATGTTTTGAAAAGTTGGAAAATTGCAATACTCGCTGCATCACGCTCGATCGGAGGTTGAATATTTTTTAACATTTTGACTCACATCCCAATCGAACTCTAAACAAAAAGTTCGAACAAAATTTTGTTAAAAGTTTTGTGGCCAACAATTCTCATCTATTGTCGATATACGAAAGTCTTGGAAATTTTGGATTTCACTAAATTAAGTATAGCTCCATACATATAGAATGGGTAAAGAACGTTTTGCTCAAAATTTCTAACTTTTCACCGGTCTAAATTTACCAATGCTGTAAAGAAAATAAAAAAATGTCCCTTAAAATAATTTTGCAAATAGTTAAGTGTACTCGTGTACACTACCCTAGCTTAATTCATAAAACTGATTTACCTCCAAACTGAAGGTGGACTAGATTCATGGGATATTTACTTTTTGATTGACACTTTCAATGTTTGTTGCCACCCCAGCAAAATTCTCATATACTCATAAATATATCTATGCAATATAGGTACGCTCATATGTACATGCTGTGTAAGTCTGTAAATAACCACACGAGATTGCCTTTGGGTGTACTTAAATCGGCGGTGACAATAACAATGTTAAACGGTGGCAAAAACCACGTCATAACAATGCTCGTAGTTAGATATAGTTGGAGCAAGTAAGAGCAAAATATTTGATATATATTTACACACACGATTATTTTCAATTGTTTTACACACGCAATCCAATTTACTGCTCACACAGTTTATGGTGACCATTAAAAAATTAATAGTACATTATAAAATATTAAGGTAAGTGCAAGTAAGAAAAGTTGTATATATGTATGCATGGATACTTGAGACTAGAGCACAATTGACTTTCTGCTTATATAAGAATTATTTAAAACCAAAAATTATTAATATTTTCTTTTTTTTTAATTTTAGTACTGATTGTTTCCTGGCACGCTTTCTTTCGCGTTATCTGTATCGTAAAATCAAAGCGTTCGTTGTCGGAGCACACTTTGAAGTGACTCTTGCAAGATTATATATGCATATATATGAAAGTCTGCTGTTATTGACGCATAATAACTTCATAAAAAATTGATAAAATGCATAATAACTGGCATAATCGAATGATCGACAGACGGGAAGTGTTAATTATGATTAATTATGGCAAAAAATTGGTCGTCCTAAACTTAATACTCAAGATTTAGCCTAAAATATTAGATAGTTACTTATAACGGGTGTTCTAATATGGAATAAAAAAGCTGGGATTTCAAAACTTCAAGAGGAGCTTTTTTGTCAATAGTGCAATATGTTCAAAATATTATCCAAAAATATCAAATCCATCCGAGTGAAATTCTAACAGGTATACCCTTAGGAAGCTCTGCCCATCAGTCCTCGTTACAATGTAAAACTTGATTGCATCCGCCATCTAGAATTTTGAAAAACAGACACCGAAAACCCCAGAGTGCAGAAATTCAAGCGAAACCTATGAATTTTTAAAAACGCTGTCCACCATATTTGTTTTTTGGGGTTATGTCAAATCCCTGATCTGATGCGGTTAAATGAACCTCGGATTCGGATTCAGCGACCCCAAAATCATAATGTACGCATAGTAGGACCTAAAGGTTAGAGTCAAAATTATTTTAATGTAACGGTAAAATCTGTCGAAAATACAAATTTTAATATTTCCTTTTTTCTTAGTTCATTAACTAGATTTAACCGTTTTTGTTTATTGATTTCAGCAATTATGAGCTGTGATGTCTACGACAAGAGTTTTTTTACACATTATGGCAGATGAGGTACCAGCGTCTGAGTTTTCGTAAATTTTTCAATAATAATTTTACAAAATACTATTTTAATACGTATCATTGATATGCTGAATTGTTTAGATGAAATATATGATTGTATATATTAAAAAAGTTTAAAAACACCCTTGTTTTCAGCCTTTGAAACCCACCTAACCCCTTAAATCACATGATACAAACTAATCGAATATAAAAAAGATCGCTAGATGGCGCAATACTCGAAATATCTCTTCACCTTTATTTTCTTATCAGATATATTATAAATTTATATAAAATATTATATCGGGCTAATGGATTTAGGGGTAAGGGGTAGACAGGATTTTCAAAAATTTCGTCAAGTGTAAATTTGAAGTTGATTAATTACTTTTTGAGTTCTTCGACAAATAACAAAGAGCGCTAGAGCATTCCAACATGCTAGTGTGAAACTTTAAATGCGTTTTTCTCAAAACTATGTCTTTGAACTGGTGTCAACTGTAACTGGCTCACTGGCTAACCGCCAGTAGATTTTAATGAAATTTCTACAGCTCTTCTTATCCGGTTAATTTTAGATGAATCTAGAAGGACTTATGATTGTCGCCGCAATGACCTTTTTTTGGAACTGGGTCAACACAAACAACTATAACTTTGGAAATTATACATTTTTTATATTTTTATACTCTCGCAACATGTTGCACAGGGTATTACAGTTTTGTTCACATAACCAAAATATGTCACCAAAAAATAAAAGAGTTAGATGTGGGGTTATGTATAAATGATCAGGATGACGAGTGAATTTGAAATCCGGATGTCTGTTCGTCCGTCTGTCCGTGCAAGCGATAACTTGAGTAAAAATTAAGATATCTTAATGAAACTTGGAACACATACATATTCCTTGGCACCCTGAGGAGGTTGCTTTCGAAGATGGGCAAAATCGGTCCAATGCCACGCCCACGAAATGGCGAAAACCGAAAACCTTTACAGTGTCATAACTAAGCCATAAATAAAGTTATGAAAGTAAAATTTGGAACATAGGATCGCATTAGGGAGCGGCACATTTGGAAAAGTGGGCGTAACACCGCCCCAAAATAGGTTTTTTGTATATATTCTGCAAACCAATATAGTTATATAAACCAAACTTTCTGCAGTCGTTTCTTTTAGCCGTTTCCTGATACAGTCCAAAAATTAAAGAAATCGGATACCCACCTCCCATACAAAGCCCACGCCCACCTCCCATACAAAGGTTATGTTGAAAATTACTAAAAATAGGTTAACTCACTAACGAGAAACTTCAGAAACACCAAATTTTACAGGAGAAATGGCAGAAAGAAGCTGCACTTAGATTTTTATACAAAATGGAAAATTGGCGTGGCGTCGCCCACTTATGGGTCAAAAACCATATCTCAAGAACTACTCGACCGATTTCAATGAAATTCGGGATATAACACTTTCGTTGACACGGGGCTAAATCGGTTCACAACTACGCCTACTTCCAATATAACTCAATTTTGAATCCTTCTGATTCGTTCACTTTATAATACATATATACATTAGGAACAAATGATGATAGCGATATAAAACTTTACACAAATACTGTATTTGAGCTGTGACATCACTTGTCGAAAAATTGTCAAAATCGGACCATGACTTTTCAAGGCCCCTGATATCGAACATGAAGAACTCAGTGCCTTAGGGTAATTTTTCACCAAAAATATAGATAAATCTCTCAGATATTTTATTGTAATTCATTCCCTCTGAATTTTTTCCTTTTAACAGTTTGTCTCTGCACCAAAAATGGTTAAAATCGGGTCATAACTCCAGATCCCATATACCTAATTATAGGTAATATAAAATTAAGTGAGCGTATAGTCTTCGATATATTGCGTCTTGGTGGTGAAAACAAGTGAAATCGGTTTAGAAATTACCTCAGTCCCCATATACTATTTATGATGATTTTCGTTATTCTATTGAACTTTATGCCGAATATATGGGTCGAATTGTCTTATCTTTATAAAATTACATCAATAAATTGCGAAAGTATAAAATGTTCGGTTGCACCCGAGCCTTTCCTTTCTTGTTTTTCAAATTTTCGTGGCTTTAAGCCAAAACATTGTGTAATAATGCCATATTATTATTATACTTTTGTAAAATAACATGATTTAATAGCAAAAACAATAGCATTAGCTGTATGAGATCTTACACTATGCAAAGCCTTTTAAACCGTTTAAAGAAAAAATACATTGGAATATGAACAAAATTGACCAAGAACCACGCCCACTTTCAACCAAAAAGTCTTCAACAATCTATTGTATATTAAGAATATATATATTCCAAGTAAGTTGGCATTCACTAAAAATGGTTTTGGGATAACGAATATACCCAATTTAACATCCAAACATTAGAATTATATATACCAGTGATTCGATTTCAATTAAAATTATATTACACACAATATATTTAATACTTAATTGTTTTCATTTTACATTACATTTTATATTTGAGTTTTTAATGCACATTTGTTGCCTCCTTACAGCATTACATTAACGCATAATCGGGGATTTTGTAATTTGAATACACTCCAGAGAAATATATAACCCAGCCGGTGCCGTCGTAATTCATCGTTTTGTGGAAGCGAATGCTGAGCGAACTGCGCGAACTCTTATACATTTTTGGATTATCCTGTAAGCAGGTATATTATATTAAAGTCATCAATAAATTGAAGAGCGCATTTGTTCCAAATAGCTTACCCCGCCACAAAAGCGTCGCGCAACACTCTCTGTGCCATCGTCATCGCGCTCAATAACCTCCAAGTAGTCGGAATGACAAGTGTTTTTGGTGCCGAGATCAAAAACTATATTGAATTTTGAGATTTTTTTTGTCATTATTATTTTTAATTTGCATTAAATAAACGATTATGATGCGTGGGAATGCCAGGAATGGTTAGTGATGAATTGATTTTGTTACGCTGATGTAAAGTTATAATTGATGATGTGCAGTTGATAAAATTAGCGCCAAGTAAAAATTTAGCCGATTTCATTCAAATGATTTTTATATGCACATAAAAACAGAACAACATTCCAATCTAGCTTTTCGGTTCATAGAGCCGAACGCGACTATTTGCCGATTACAACTATTACTAATACCGTTAATTGATATACGGATAGCGGCGAATTGAAAGGTAACATTTCCAAAGTGGGCGCGGTTTCGAACCGATTTTATTTATATTCAAATAGGACAAAGAGCCCGCTTTAAAGACAACAACAGATATATTTTTTCGAAGCGCAGCAACCCGCAGATAAGTGATGATTCACGCTTATAGTAGAGAGGTGATACTAGCTTTTAACTCCCTCGCGGGAAATTGTAAGTCTGATGAGCTTACAAGGTTAGTTCTGTCAGTCTCACCCACAATATCATGAGAACATGTAGGAGCTCCCTATAATACTGGACTGGTAGGGACTGGCGCTGGTCAGCCACTAACACTTGCGCAGTCGCCAGATCCTTCTGCCGTTAGGGGATTCCCAAGAGGTCTAAGGAGCTCTTCGCTCTTAGCAAAGTTGATCTCTCCTTAGACGTCGAGGTTCTAACTGTCCATTGTACCATTGGGATACACGCTGTTTGATTACAAATCTTAGCGGATGCCAGCTGTGGAAGTTGCTTGGAAGACGACGAGGTGGAATCATTTCATCCCCTTCTCCTGGAATGTCCTAACTTTGGGTCTTAAATTATGGATCTCACTTTTTTGAACAACCGAACACGTACTAGCGGATATAGAACGGAAAATTGTAGTAGATTCAGGGTGTTTGGTCGAGTTTTAATATCTAATCAAGAGGGATGACCCTGGCTTCACAAAGGTTTGTCTCTCACAGTCTAAGTGAGTTTCCCTCTTTGGAATAACCATACAATCTAACCTAACCTAAGGAAATGAACAGTTTTAAGCTTCCCACGGCTAAGATCCTCATGTTGAATCTTCAATATTTCATATTTTCAATGAGGACTTTAGACCATAATATTTTCTTCGAGGTTCGGCTTTAGATAGAAAAACAGAAACTATAGAGATATGTATAGAATTCAATATAGAATCAGTGAAACCCCGCCCTAAGCGAAAGAAACTTATAAAGACCCACTAAAAAGCAAACAAGAATTAATACTAAGGTATTCGAAGCAGATCCTTAAACTTCAGACATACTAGAAAGTAAAGCGTATAGTGTAGAAAGAGTACTTTTTTTCATAGTTCGAACCACCTTCAGTTGGGTTTTTAGAATTCCATTTATGACTGAATGAATGAATGAGATATTTCGAAGTGTGTCTATGTGTGTCATAAAACTAAAAATGAATGAGCTTACAAGACTAATAAAAAGAATAAACCACTTACCTTCAAATTTCAGCAAAACATGTAGATTCGTTGGCACACGTATATTCCAACGGCAATCGGAGTTATTTCGCACATTATTCGGATAGAATGGATTTACGATATTACCACGAGTATTGTATATATTACCACCACATCCGGGCCCTTCCTGGCTAGCCAGATAAGTCAATTCGAATCGCGTATAGTAGCCGCTCATTTTCAAATGCAAGCGCAACTGATTCGTGTGTGAGAAGAGCGCCTTATCATTGCCAGTGTATGAGCAAATCTTTTGAAGTGAACTATTTGTGTGGGCATCAAAGACTTCCACATACTCCTTAACGCAATCATATTCAGCAAAGGTGACATCACCATAGTAGAGACTGAGTGTATAATTTTGTGGTGATTCAATGTAGACATCACATTCATCCGTTGTATCGGCGATTTGCACGAAGCCTTGCGTACCGGTGAAATTGCGGAAACAACCTGTAGGGGTTGGTGATAAGAAAGGTTATTTTTTTGAAAGTTGTAGGTACTCATGAATATGTTTCTATAAAGATTTTCAAAAAAAATTCGGAATTCTCCAAAATAGTTTGTGGAATGTTTTCAAAATTTTTTCTAAATTATTTCGACCAACATACCTTCCACAGCATAAGCATTAATAGTGAAGCCTGTCTTTTCGATTTCATCATCAGTTTGGAATTTAATAATTAGCATATTGCCAGTGGAAAAGTAGTCATCCGGTAATTGATTGCCGCAATAAACATGATTAGTGGCATAATTACTCCAAACTTCGTTGCCCCTTTGTCCGTTGTGTACTACCTCAGTGCTATAACCACGTTCCACTTGATCCTCATCCTTAAATTAGGAGAAAAAAATAATGAAAAATTATCAAAAGAGCGACTGAATAGCCATTGAGAGATCACCTCTTTATTATAAATTTTCAGTGTGTCGCCGCCACATCTGCCTGTGGCATTAGAGCCTTCCAAATCGAATTGTTCGAACTTCAAATGTATTGTTTTTGTGCTCTTCAATTTCCACAGACAATTCAAATGTTTGCCATAAAGCGGCGCACCAGCATTCGGTGATTTCAAAACTAGTTTCTGTGTAGGATAAAAAAAAATTAATTTTATTTTTAGTACATACGCGCTTCAACTCATTAACGAACCACCCACCTCTTTACTCTTCACCTCCAATTCCATATCGCCACAGATACGCGGCAACGATGTAATCTTCAAACTAAAGCCGGCACTTGTCTGCGCCGAATCACTCACGAAGCGCATAAATAAAGCATGTTGTGAGGACATCATGCGTGTTGGCACCACATGACCGCAAAATTGGCCGATCAAGTCACCGAATGGACCAGCACCATCACGCACCTCAAGAAAGTCATCTTGACACTTTTCGCTCTCCTCCACATGGAAACTATTGAAATCGGCAAACAACTGACGACCATGTGTTGTTGTAAATATGTAAGCGCAATCCAAGTTATTCGCATAACCACCAGCGTATTTCGTGAAATCATAAGTGGAATTGTTAGCATCCAGATGGATCTTTTGATCGCAATTGGGTAAGAATGTGACTAAAGCCTTGAAACCCATCGAATTTATGCTGCGATCCGTGTAACTGTGTATGAGACCACGATTGCCGGCAATATGTAGCGGTGGTATGATACCAGTTAGATTGCCGCAGAACTTGCCAATGCGCTCATTTTCCACCGGATATAGTGACTTGTAAACCTTAACACCATCAAAATCACAAGATGCATCACTCTCAAAGTCGAAATATTCAAACTTGATGAGAATTTTATAGTTGTCCGGCGCTGTTAGATTCCAAAAGCATTCGGTATTCGGTGGAAAACTGCCATCCTTAAAGTCGTGCGGCGTCTCGATGACCGTTGTATTGTGTACGGCGAAGCCACAGACATTGGTGCTGTAGGCAAACTTGAAACCGCGCGAAGCAAACGAGTGATCAGTGCGTAGGATCACATTCACATGATCACCACGAAAGCCATGTGCGCGCTGCGTGCCACAGTGCACCGTCTCTACGACGTTGTCGTCGTTATGCGTGTACACGGTAACATTATCGAAGAGACAACGCGTTATGGGCGGTGACTCGATCTCAAAGTCTATGAAATCCACCAGCACACCGGTTTTGGTACTCTGCTTCGGCACAATAGTATAATTACAATTGAGATTATTATTGTAGCGCACCGGATAGCCAGGACTGACCATATATTGCTGTTCGGCCGTCGCATATAGTATGCCACCACAATTGCGTTCGAAGTTCGCCGTAAAACCATCACCCAATGTGTCAGCGTCGGTGCGGAAAATCAGACGCATCGTGGTTGTTGTGCTATTCACCGATTGCGGCGGTACACGTCCACAGTAGCGGCCCAAATCCTCCCATGTACCATTTACCGCCAACTGTTGCACAAGCAAATAATCTTTAGTGCAATTTATACTCGATTCAATGAAGAAACGATCGGTGAAATAGACTCCAACGTGAAAACCAGCCTCAGTTGAGAGCGTCCACACGCATTCGATGTTATTCTTGTACTGATCGCTAAATGTGATCGGTCTATATGGATAGGTGAGTGTACCACCGCAACCGCTGCCTTGTTTCAGTGTTACGTTGAACTTGGATTGCGCTTCGTAGTTGCGTGTATAGTATTCCACAAATACTCCACGTTCCACCACTATGTTCTCCATAGATGATTGCGTGCAATAACGTCCGAGATGTGGGAAATTCTGATTGGGTCCATTGTATATTATCAGATATTGATCTTCGCAATTCGTCTTGAAATCTGTTGATAGTGAGACTTCGATCTGCCTGCCCGCCGACCAGTAATCCAGATCGTCCATATCATCTACGCTAAATTCATGATCCGGCCATATGGCCCAAGCGCACTCCAACACCCCGCTATAGTTGCCCATTTGCGGTTCGGTTATATTGAGATCCGTGTAAATGGAGCGTATGCCGCCGCATGGGTACATCTTATACTTAAGCTCCAAGTTTATGAGACCATTGCGTCTGTTGCCCATTAACTTCATTGTAACGGGATAGGGTAACCGTGCAACGGCATGCGTTTCATTATTACACATAAACTCACGCAATATTTGCTGCGTATTCAATTCCAATTTCAATGGCGATATGTACATACAGTATTCACGATACCAGCCTGTGGTAGCATTTCGTTCAAATTTATCTACTTGCAGCGTTATTGTGGAATTGTGTGGCATTTTAAGCTCGTAATTGCAGTAAATGTCCGTACTATTGTTACGTCTGAAACGCAATACACCTTCACCATTCGTTGCCTTGACATTATGTAGGCATACTTGTGAGTCCTCATCGGATGAGAAGCGTAGCCTGAAGCCACGATGCTGACTGAACGAGAGTAGAAAGGCATCTATGGCCATTTCATTATCAGTGGAGTAGACAGCAGCCGGCGGGTTCGTCGTGATACGTGCAATTATCGATTGCATTTCAAAGTCATTAGCAAAAGTTAGACGTCCACGGAAAGAGCTTTGGTGTCCGAATGAATTGGTCACATTCAGCGGCGCACCGATGTCGAAGTCAAGAATTTCCACTTTGACACGTTTACCCCTCGGCACGCGTATCTTCCAAGCGCAATGTGTCGGACGTGCAACTCCCTGCGGATAGCCGGGCGTGTAGAGTGTGCCACGTGGTGCGATAATTGTCTCGCCACAACGTGTACCGATTGACGTGTACGTGAGCTTAAATGTGTGCGTAGGTCTGAACTCCTTAATGTAATAACGTAAAATCAGTTTGTTACTCTCGACGATGTAAGTTCTATCCTTCCGACTACCGCATAGGCGTACAGAATCTGTAACATTGTCAGTGCCATCGTAGGAGACAATCTCTTGCAATTGCAAATTACTATCGGCGTTACAACCTTCGGTGTCCGGTAATTCCATTTTTTCTACGATCAATTTGATCGTACTACCACGCTCCACCTCTATTGTGTATACACATTCCAAGTCGCGCGCATCTTTCACCAGCGCATTATCGGGTGAGTCGATCTCACCTTGCGGCTCATAATAAGCACCACCGCAACGACCGATTGAAACTGTCGCTTTGAAGCCGACATGTGGCTCTGAGACGTCGGTGAAATATTTTATACGCAACACATTACCCGTCGTAAATTTCGTATTTGGCTTCGTTTTACCACAAAATACGCCGATCAACGGCATCAGTTCGGTAGCGCCATCGTGTAACTGTACATATTCGCGATCACAAGTGTCCGACTGACTTTCGGATGGCACCAAATCGAAATCGTCTTTGAATTCCACGGCTATGATGTGATGCAATGGCGCCGACACACGCCATATACACTCCGAATGTGGGTTCGGTATGTTCGGATAATTTGGCGAATTTATCGTTTGCATACTGCTAGTGGGTGTGTCTTCACTTAATACCAACACATCGGAACACTCATGCGATATTTCTTCATAATAGAAAGTGGCCTTGAAGTATGCACCGACAGTGGGGCGTGTTAATTTTACGAATGCACGGTTCGAGGTTGTCTCCAGTACATCTTCGATGTTATTCTCACAATATTTACCCTTACCGAGAAAAGGTGAGTCTTCGTCCAAGCCATTGCGTACCAAAAAGTAATTACGACAAGATGGCCCTTGACTATTGATTGATGATAAATTAGACTCTAAAAACCGTATGCGTATACGTCGACTTGGACGTACTTGTATCTTCCACACACATTCGCTTTGCAATCGGTTCCTGCCACTTAATATTTCAGTGAGATTGACTAATGCATGCCTGGCAGTCATCACTCCACCGCAACCAACTCTTACACTAGCCGAGAAGCCAGTCTTATTTACACTCATGTCGGTGACAAAAGAGAGTTTTAGATATGGGTTGCCATGGTATTCTTTCAATTCATTTTCCTTCTTGTTACAAAAACGTGCAGACTCCACCCAATTTTGCATGTCACTACTTGCCGAGACTGCAATGTAATCGGCCATACATTCCGATATATCTTCCAAATCTACCTTACTCATTTGTAGCACGATATGAGTAGCGGGATTTGTCGGCATCAGAAGCCAGCTACAGTTAAGCGAGGGCGGGTAACCATCAGGATAACCAGGTGACTTAATGAACTCAAATTTGCCGCTGTCTATAGAATATGCATTTTTCCCACAAATTGCTGCGCTTTCTTCTAAGGTTTCATTTTGCTTCAATTCTTCTTTTGAAATTGTCGACCACTCGATTTGGAATGGTCCTCGATATGACTTAATGTAAACTATATTTGTGCTTGAGCGTACATGATATGTATTGGAATAATCGATTTGAAGTCCTATATCCGCATAGCCATCGTAGATCTGTCGGACAGCAAATTTATAAATGTAAGTAATAACAAGTAAGGGAAGGCTAGGCTAAGACAACACACAATGTGACCCATATATTACGCATAAAGTGCACTACAATAACGAAAATCATTACACTATAAGAGATTTCTTTCAGGGTATTGGACCAAACTAATTTTTCTGAGGGATTGAGTCAAAAGTAAAAAAGTGTATTCTTCGATTTTCGAAGTTAGTCTCGATTATCGAAATATTTGGATTCGAAGTTCCGAAAAGGATTTTTTAATTATTTTTTACAGGATATAGTTACTTAAAAATCCAAAATTTGGATACAGTCTCTATTTTCCTCTTAATTCAATGGGGTATATAACTTTCAGTCAAACTTATATAACATATGCTATGAAAGGTGAAAGTTTGATCTTCGAAAAAAAAGAAAAATAAATTGTATATCGAAAAAAAACTGAACCTTTTACAACATCTATCTTGTAAGCTTAACGAAAAAGTCTTATATACCTTTGAATTAATTAAGGGGCTATACTAGTGTGAAACTTTCAAAAAATCAAAAAAATCGAATTTTGTTTATTCGATAGTTTATACTATCAAAAATATCTTGTGTAAGCCGGTAAGGTCGCATCTTGAATAGTTTTTGAATGGCAGCGTTCTAAAGAGCGACCGCTCGTAGGTGTAAACCTCTATAGTTTAAACTTTAAACGCGATTTTCTCCAAACGACATTTTTCATAATTGCTGACATCATAACTCATCGAGAAATTGACCGATCGACTTCAAATTGAAACTGACTATTCTTTAATATATTTACTATACAATGAACTATTCCGAAGACAGCACACAACTCCGGTATTTTTCAATAATTTTGTAAATATTAAAATATAGCTCAAAATACACCTTATTATATCCAAAAAACTTCGATAGCCCCTTAAGAAGAAAATATGGGGGCTAGAGGAAGTATTGACCTGATTTTGCCCATTTTTGTCACAGAGGCGTAATATTATAAGAAACACATTTCCTTTGAATTTCTTTAGAATATCTGAGGGATTTACTGATATTGTCGGTATAAAATTTGTCACGAGCTCTGAGGTTCTCATATTCGGTATATGGGGCTTTGAAAATTATAATCCGATTTCGGCGATTTTTAGATGGGCATTCCTACAAAATAAATGCAGTATTTGTGCACCGGTATTTTCACTGGTGTTTACTGTATATATTGTAATGTAAACGATTCAGATCGACTTCAAAGTTCTGGTATATGGGAAGTAGACGAGGTTGTGAACCATTTTCTCTCATTTTCAAACTATACCATTGAGATATCAAAAAATGTAATGTAATGTAGTTCCTGAGGTTTGGTTTTGGGTCCATAAGTGGGCGGTGTCGCGCTCATTTCAAATTTCGTATACTAATATGAGTGAAGCCTTTCGATATCATCTTTACCATATCATCTATATAAAATATTATGATATATATAACTACAGTTCAACTTCCCTAACTCGAATCATTTTAATCCACAAAAAAACCTCGAGTTATGAAAGGTACTTTGTACGAATTTTTACTTATATTGCCAAATGAAGAGTTCGAGTTATGGAAAACTTCGAGTTATGGAAGCTCACTCGTAATTTAGGTTTAGGACAGAGAAACAACCGTTATGCGAACAAAACTATTATACGCTGTGCAACTCTGTACGAGAATAATAAAATATATAATAATAATAAAATAATAATTATAATAAAATGATAAATATATATTTTTAAAAATTGGTATGTTAATTTATCCAAAATATCCAATTACCTTAATAAACGGCATATCGACATCTATGATATGGTTCAACAACAGCATGATCACAAAATCTTTATCAACAGTTATGCGCCAGGTGTATGGCTCATCTGTACGGAATTTGGTAGGATAATGCGGTGATTGGATTGTGCCATTCTTGCCAGTTATCTCATTGTGTGTAGCTTTAAATAGAGTAAAGACGTCAGTACTATATATTATCGTTCAAAAAGTACTCTTCATATTGACTTACCATAATTATAGGAGGCCACAAAGCCATTGCCCACACCATCATTATCGCTGGCGAATTTAATCCACATTGATTGAAGTCCGGTTATGGGTGATGGTATATCATTACCACAGAATACGCCCATCAAACGACCACTCTCCGTAGACTCGCGCACTTCCAGATAATCTTTATTGCAACCATCTGAAAGTTCCGTATTGAAGCTTTCAATTGTGAGCACAAGCGAATTGCCTTCACTCGCCATGATGTACCATTCACAATCGATATTCACCGGATATGTGGAAGGAAAATAGGGTGAGGAGAATTTGCCGCTTAAGGACATGTAATAGCCACCGCACCAATTATCCATCAATTGGTAGAATCCTTCGAATTCCGTTGTTACATTCATTGGCACCTTGATGGTGAGCGCATGGCCGTTCGAAATGATATTCGAGGGATGAGTTTTGCAAAATTTGCTGCGCAGCGCTGCTGTGTCATCCACGCCGTCATATATCTGTCATTGTTTTGATATTTACAAGAATTTAGGTATAATATACCAGATGAAATAACTGTATTTAAATATTTTTCTTTTTGTTTATACGTTACCTTAACGCCTTGCTCCATGCATTCTTCTTCAAGCATCTCTGATAATGATATTAATGGACTCAGCTGCACATGTGTAGGTGTGAATTGCACATGCTTGCTGAGATCCTTGGCCACCAAATGCCATTCGCACGTTTCATTTGTTATCGCATTGCGACCAATTGCTATATAGCCAATGTCGTCGTCCACAATTTGAATGCGCTGACCACAATTCTGCAAATATATAATTAAATTTAATCAGGTATACGACTATAAGGGTTTTTAAAGTACTTACCTCTTTGTAGCTCAATTTGAAGCCCTTTCCCTGTATGCTATCATCACTTTCAAATCGCACCACTGCCGCATTGGTCGTTGTGATCCACTCGTTTTGCGAGGATTCCGAGGAGCCGCACTCTTTGAATAATAGCTTCTCCTCTTCTGCTGGCCGATCACTATCACTGTTGGCACCTTCGTATGCTTCCACATAGTCCATTTCGCAGGAGTAGTAATTTTCCATATCAATTTCTTCCATTGTCAATGTGATGGAATGATGAAGGTTTACTTCGATGGTCCACTCGCATCTGGCATCCGCCGGATAATTGAGTGGATAATTTGGTGAAGTGATTACACCGGTTTTACTAGTCAAAACACCACCACATTCTGCGAAAAAAAAAAATTTAATTAATACGAGTATTGAAGACACAGAGGACGAACTCTATGAAAGTAGTATGTGATACAGAGGATCACATTCGGGAGGGGCATATTTGGATGTAATTTTTTTAACCGGGTGCGGCCCCGCGTGGATCTCGCAATACAATAAAGCTATATAAACCAATCTTTCTCAGTCACTTCACTTACGTAGCCCATTAAACACCCTAAATATAGGTGAAATCGGATAATAACCACGCCCATATCGCGTACAAAGGTTATGTTGAAAATTACTAAAAGTGCGTTAACTCACTAACGACAATAAAAATATGGAAAAAGGGCGTGGCCTCAGGAACTACTCAAACGGTTTCAATAAAATTCGGTACATTCTTGCCATATATGTATACATAATTATAGATTTTAATTCGGTGAATATGTGAAATATGTTAGCAAATTGGTTCAATTAATGTCTTGGATATAGAGTACCTAGGTGGTGAAAATGAGTGAAATCGGTTCAGGAATTACCTCAGTCCTTATATACTATTTTTATTGATTTTCGTTATTCTATTGGACTTTATGCCGAATATATGGGTCAAATTGTGTGTTATCTTAATAAAATTACATAAAAAAAATTGGGAGAGTATAAACTGTTCGGTTGCACCCGAACTTAGTCTTTCCTTACTTGTTGTATCTACATTTGAACAAAGCCATATTTGAACAAATCTGAAAGAACTTAATTTGAAAGACACGCATTTCATAGTAGAGCTCACAAATAGTTCTCAAATTGTTCGAAGCTGACTTTAAACATTTGGAAGACTTCATATGAACCATAACATTAATATGTATAGAAGAATATAGAATGAAAACAATCTTACGTGATTTCAGTATTTTGTAGGACGCTTTAAAGCCTTTTTCATTATGTTCCTTATTGCTAATAAATCGCACGAATAATTGATGGCTCGAACTCGTGATAACTAAGATGTCCTGTCGTCCACAATGGCGTTCTTTATAGTTTGTGCTCTCAGAGTGACTGGATATCTGCAAGATAATAAGTGTTAAGTTTAAAGGTTAAATGTTAGCACACAGTTATGTATTTTTAGTAAAGTATTCTCAGAATTTACCAAATCCACATAACTGTTTTGCTGTATACAGTTACAAATATATTTCTACAACAACTCTTAGCTCCTTCAACTCACCACCAATGCATCGTTAGTGCAATTCACCGTTTCCTCAATATTCATATCCGTTACGGTTAATTCCACACCTTGACCCGGCGTAGTTTTGATTTCCCACACACACTCCACATCGTTCGGATACGGTAGTGGATAGTTCGGCGATTCAAATTCACCAGTTTTACGATGGAACACTTGTACACAACCGGAAATGGCATATTCCAAACGGAAATTCATCCAAGTTGTGTTCTGTTTAATGGTTAGAACATTGCCGGTTGTAGTGAAATTCTCATTTAGTGACACTAGATTGAATAGAGTTTCATTCTTGCCGGGCTCTTTGAAGATGAGATCATGACCACCCTCGCTCTTCTCGTAATGTGAAAATTGTATTACGATTTTATTGCCTTTCGGTGCTTGTATGGTCCATGAACAATTGATGGCATCCTTAAAATAGGGATTACCGTAGTTTGGACTTTCGATAACACCATTAATATCGGTAATGGTGCGTGAGCAATTTGCATAGTAGGATAAGAGGAAGCCGCGTTCTCGTTGACTGCCGTCGGTGCGGAAACGCAATAAGGCTTCATTACTCGTGGTATACAACTGCTTTTGTTCGTCCCGCTCCAGCTGACATAATTTCGCCAAAAGTGGATGCAAGTCGGTGCGCCCATTAAATATTTCCAGAAAATCATAGTGACAATTGAACAGCTCCTCAATCGACATATCTTCAATAGTGAAATGTATGGAAGAGCCTCTCGGCACTTGTATATGCCAATCACACTCCGCGTTATGTGGATATGGATCGGGGTAGCGTGGCGAAGCGATTACACCGCTATCAGCGTTTATATTGCCACCACAGCCATTCGAATAGACAGACCAATGTATTTGAAAGCCACGCGCATTCACAAAATTATCGCTGTGAAAGTGTATGCGCATCTGATTGGTGAATGATGGCAATTGGCGTGGTATTAGGGTGCCGCAGTATTTGTTTATGAGCGGTGATTTCACGGAGCCACCGTTACTATGGTGAAAAATTAAGGAATTTGTGAAAATTTAGAAATTTTTAAAAATTGCACATTTAATAAAAAATAACTTTTAAGAAACTTACCGCACTTCCAGCCAGTCATTTTCACAGTTATCGCTCGCTTGCAGCTCAAACATATCGAAATCGAGTTTCATTTGTGTATTCTCCGGCGTATTGATTACCCAAATGCAGTCCACACCGTTTGAGTAGTTGCCTGGATATTCCGGCGAGTAGATACGACCGGTCGACGAGAATATTTCGCCACCACATTGTTTGGCAATATCAATGAATTGATAGGTGGCCTCGAAACCCGCATCTCCTTCGGAACTATCTGAGACGAATTTGATTGTTAGCAGACGTGAGTGGCTTGATAATGAAGGCGGCGTCTCGCAATATCTGAAAAAAAAATATTTAAAAAAAGTTATTAAAATTACTTTAGTCAGGCAAATGACAATTAGTTAATTTATAACGATCAATTTCGAGTATATTCGGATTTACTGCCACAACAAAAATCAAAATTAACGCTTACCTGCCCAACGGATGCTCATTGGAATCATTCGGCAAAGTGTCAAAGATTTCCACATAATCATACATACAGTCCATTGCCTTTTCCAAGCTAAATGAATTCCAATTGATCATGATACCTTTGCCCTCCGGCGCCATTAATACCCAGTAACATTCCAAATTGTTGGTATACGTATTATCCTCGCCAGTTGGCAGACGTATCTTGTGACCGGGCTTCGTAAAGACACCACCACAATCTGTTTTACCCATCGGTATGGAATTATATTCCAATTTGAAGCCTTTACCCAATGTTGTCAAGCCGGTTTTGTATGTCAAAATAAGCATATTTGCTTTGGAAACAAACTCAATGGGCGGTGTGTAATTGCCGCAATAAGGACCCATAATATTTTGATTGAGACCATCATTGATCTAGGGATGTATATTTATAGGTGCTTTAGTATTACCATAAACGCAAATACTTACTCTAAGCGAGCTAATGGCACAACCGCTTGCATCTACACTGCTATCTTTGATATCGAAATCCAATAATTTAACCGTTATAACGGTATTTGGTTCAGTGTTAATCTTATAATTGCAGAAACGATCGATATTACTCAATTCCGGATAGCCTGGCGATTGCACAATACCATTTGGACTCTCATAAGTGTAAGAGCAATCTGAAATTGTGTGACATACATACGTTGAAAGCAGAATGTTGAAGCACCACTGCTACTTACCAGCTTCGTATTTCAGCTTGAATTTACCAGCCTTTGCAAAATATTTAATACGCAGTGCATTGTATAGGGAATGTATAAGAACTGGCGGTGCAGTGTTATAACCACCACAATATTTAGCCTGCAATGTGAGTTCGTGCGTACTCGGCTCTATATCGAAGAACTAGTAAAGAAAAGTATATTATTATATATAAAATTAATAATTCAACATATAGATATCTCTTCATCAAATAAATATTTCAATTCTAACCTCCAAGCAGTCATCTACGCCCAACTCGGCCGATTCAAATTCGATTCGAATCGATTCACTTATTGGCATTTTTATATCATATTCACAGGATATTGATTCTTCCAGTGTATTGGGTGGTGATGTGATTGTGCCCAGCTTAGTTGTGTAGGTGCCACCACAGCCTGGCACACGTTCCTCGGTCGAGTAGTATATTTGAAAGCCCGCATCCGTGTCGATGTTGTCGGAATGGAAATGTATAATAGCCTCATTGGTTGGCAGCATTAGCGGTGACGGTGCAGTTGAATTACAATATTTCACTATTGTCGAATCGGAAATGGCATCTTTGATCTGGAGATAATAAAGATACGAAAGGTTAAGTAATGAAAAAAATAAACTACATGTTTGTTGTTAGACTCAATCAAAGTCGCGAACGCACACCCCGAACACTCACCTCCAAGTAATCGAAATTACAACTGTCATGTTTCTCAATTTGCAAACTGAAGAAAGTCAACTTGAAGCGTTTATTATTCGGCGCCCTCAAATGCCATATACAATCACGATTCTTCGGATAATTACCCGGTGAGCCGGGCGATGCCACGGTGCCATGTGATTCCACGTCTATAATACCGCCACATTGCGGTGGCACAGAATTCCAATCCAATTCGAAGCCAGCCTTCGCTGTCGAGTTATCCGATCGGAACCACAAATATAAATCACTGCTGCTGGAGATAATGTTACCGCCCCTCGGTTTGTGTGTGCCACAAAAGCGACCGATAATCTGCGCAGCGGCACTACGGCCATCATTAATCTGCAACCAATCGAAGCGACACTCTGTGGCGTCTTCCAATTCGAAAGCAGTAAATGTCACATTCAACACCAATGACTCATTCGTGCGTATGACCCAGGCACACTGTGCCATGTGATCATAAGCGGAACCTTCGGGGTATTTCAAATGTCCCGTCACACCTGTGAGTATACCGCCACAACGGCTAAAGCGTGCATCGCATAAGCGACCACTATAACCGGGCGGGCAGCGACACTCGAATTGTGTGCCACCCGTGGAGCGACAGCGGCCATTGTAGCGGCAGGGATTCGGGTTGCAAGAATTGATAACGCCCGCACATGTTGGACCGGTAAAGCCCATTGGACAGATACAGATGAATTTGTCATTAGATTCGACGCAGGTGCCGCCGTTCTACGATTAGAAAATAAAATAACAGTACATAAGTAATTTTATAAGTAAGAGAAACCAGTAGATCACCGCTTACCAAACACGGCAGCACATCGCAGCGCTGATGTGTATTGGGCACGCAACCATTTAAGCCCACGCCACTGCCCACCATGCCAGCTGGACAAGAGCACACTACTGTGTTCGACACTTCGGTACATTTAGCCAACGGATGACAGTAGTTATTGAGCGCACAGCTGGTCGCGGTAGCGCCATTGCCATCTATGCTGCCGCTACGTCGCACACAACTATGGCCATCGCCAACCCAACCGAGTGGACAGTCACCACAGTGATAGGAACCCTTAATAGAAAATATATTACAATAAAATCTGTCATTTCCTGGCCATCTTCCTCATTCAACGGTCAGTACGTCATACTTACATAGGTATTTAAGCAGGCAACACGTGGATTCATACTACAACCGCCATTTTGTGTAGCACATTCGTCAATATCACGACAATTAACACCGTTGCCGGTTAAACCGGCACCACATGGACTGCACGTAAAGGAACCCGGCAAATTGATACATTTGGTTTCGCATGGCGGATGCGTTTCGTTGCATTCATCCACATCCGCCGTACAGGACGGCGTCAGACCGTTGGTTTTCCAACCCACATCGCAGATACACTTATAGCCAAAATCATCGTTACTGTTTACACATGTACCGTGACCACAAAGCTCCCATGAGGATGATTGCGTGCAATCGCCTTTGCGTTGGGTACAGTGTATGCCATACCAGCCAGCGGTGCATATGCAATTGTAACCGCCATGTTGGTTCACACATTGTCCGCCATTTTGACAACCCAAATCGGTGCCAGCATAGAGCGCACACTCATTGACATCTTTTTGACAGGTGGCGCCCTAAAATAAAATAATAATAATGGTAGCTCAGGGTATCAAATAGTTTTGTAAAAAGCCGGAACGGTCCTGGAGATTTAACAACTGTGATTTTCAAAACCCAATTTTAAAGCTCCAAAAAAAAATTAATTTGACTTCAGCTCATCTTCCGATATATCTAGGTCCTATATATATTATATACATATAGGAGTTTTCAAAAGGAACGCTACAAAAGTAGACCGATAGGGACAGCAAAGACGCCATATTTTTTCCCGCTCTTTTGACATTTCTCTTTATCAAGGTTTGTCATTTCACCATTGACAGATCGACCAAAATTCGGAGTCAGTGGCCTGAACTTTTAGAGCGCTACGTCCAATTTATGGTCATCATAATCGTCCTGTGAGATCAACAATTAAGCATCTAGTGGAAAAATTTAAATCCACAGGCACAGTACAAAATGTTCCCTTGGCAGTGAGACAAAGAAGGGCCTCTCACACGTCATTATCAAGCGTTGGGCGTCTCTGTGACGTCGTTGTGGCGGGTTTTGTGAAAAGATCTTGGCCTACATCCTTACAAGATAAGATTGACGCAAGAACTGAAACAGCTTGTTTGTGAATTGGATTGAGCTTCAACTTGAAAATGATCCGGATTTTCATCGAAAAATCATCTTCCGCGATGAGGCTCATTTCCGGCTGAATGGCTTCGTCAATAAGCAAACAATGCGCTATTGGTCAGGCAGCAATCCATACGTACCCCATGAGTCACCCTTGCATCTCGAAAAAATTACGGTTTGGTGTGGTTTATAGGCCGGCGTCGTCTTTGGGCCGTACTTCTTCCGTGATGATCAAGACCGGCGCGTTGCTGTGAATGGGAATCGCTAGCGCTCAATGATAACCGAATATTTTTGGCTCGAATTGGGTGATATGGATTTAGACAATATGCGGTTTCAGCAGGACGCCGCCACGAGCGACACAGCAAATGTCACAATCGATTTATTGAAAACCAAGTTGGGTGAACGTGATATCTTATAAAATGGCCCAGTCAATTGGCCCCCTTCGGTCGTGCTATTTGACGCCGTTAGACTATTTGCTGTTCAAGACGTTAAGTCTATGGTCTATGCCAACGACGATTGATAAACTTCGAAAGTGTAATTGCAGCAGTATCGGCCGATTTATGCTAGAAAATTGTCGAAAATTTAGTTCAGCGTCTGGACTTCTGCAAGCGTACGTATTAAGAATTTCATTAATATCCCAAACCGTTTTTGTAAACTTTTGTAGCGCTCTTATTGAAAAACCCTTTATATACTTCGCAGCTGTTATGGATTTTATCTTATTTATGACCTATTAAATTTATGTTTCTCTCACTATCTGACTCTCTCCTTTTCTACCTTTTACTCTCGCTAAATCTCTCTCTCAGTCAAGATCGCTCTCTATCTCACACTGACTCGCGCTTTCTATCTTTCTCTTTCTATCTCTGTCCCTATCACTCTACTGAAAGTTTTATCAGGAAAGAAACATGAACTAAGATATATCTCGAAATAATTTTTCAAAATGTCTGATATAAATAAAAAATTAAGAAATACTCCATGAAATAAATTACATTAATCTCAACCATGTCTTTTACTCTCTAATTCTCATGCAAATCTCTTAGGCTTACTTACCTCAAAATTTTTCGTGCATTGACAAAGGAAACCGCCAAACATATTTATGCAAGTACCACCATTATCGCAGGGATTACTCTTACAACTGTCCAATTCCAGCCGCTGCTGTAGTACCTGTACTCTCCGTTCTACGGCCAGCATACGATTTTGATAGCGTGTCACTAATCGATTATTTATACGAGTTCTAAGGGTGATGACAAAATATAAAAAATTGTGTAAGAAATTATGTTTTAACTTCTTAAACCAAGGACTACAAACTGACCCATTCAACATTGTATTAAGACGTCTATTCAAACCATTTGGACCGAAAACTCTGAGACGCAATGTGCTTAACTCATTGGAGAGTTGTACCAAATTATCCGCTTCGATGGCATCCTTAGGCTTTGAAGCGGGCCCATTGGTTCGGCCACCTACAAATAGCAGATCCAGTAAATCAAATTCGTCGTTGATATTAATGCGTGAGGTGCCGTCTAGACGAAAGGTGATGTTGCGATTCAGTCCAGACTCCACAATTAGATTGCCATCCTTTGTAATAATTTTGGGTCTAGAATGTAGTAAAAAGCGCATTAACACACATCACACTTTTAGGGGCGTATAACACATTTTTTCTGTTTTTTTTGTTTGCATTTAACACTTACGAGTTAACAAATCCATCAGCTGGATCCTCCAAATATATTATAAACACGAGTAGAAGCACTGAAACGCGGCAGGATAATTTTATCCTATTGAGCGACATTGTTCTTCAGCACACACTTTTAATCCACATCAAATATTTTTTATAAATTTTATTTCAAGTCCCGTTGATCACTAAATATTTTATTGCTGCTGCACGAACTGCTGGAGCAAGACTGTGCAGCTTGGTCAAATGGTTCTAACGAAATAAATTCGGGGCGTTACATTTTATCGCTAACGTTGTAACGCCCCCTTAAATATCATCTGCACACTTTCATATGTACAAATCCAGAGTGTTGTAGCATATATTTATAAGTCAGATAATGGCTTGTGATCATCTCGTACCAATTGGTTACATGATCTTTTATCAATATTAGACTCCATGGAAGAATACATAGTAGAATGCAGTTTACCAGCACACTTATTTAGACGAGCCCCCTTTTTACAACTTAATGTGGTCGAAGTTTGATAAAGTATTATATACTTTTTCTAGAATAACAGGGCAGTTACATTAGTCAGACACTTAAACGAGTAGGGAAATTAAACATTAAAAGCAATCTGAGAATTAGTGAAAACATTAATAACGGACGTTTTTCAATGTAGTTTCCAATGAAACAATACTTTCTTCGGAGTTGGCCTTTTTGAAAGATGTTACTTGATTGATACTCAGTTAGGTTTGACATTTCATAATGAGCAGATTTACTCCCGATTAATGTTTATTGCTGACATACAGACCCAATTGCTGCAAAAAGTGGTCGAAAATGGGACTCTCGGCTGGAATATATTCGAACCAGCCACACTTGAAAACCCCATCTCTAAAAAAAAAACCTTTATTAAGCATTCGTAAAGCAATATTTCAAAAATAAGTGATTGCTCTGGTGACAACAATCTGTCCTGAACTAGTTTGAGTATTTCATTGCCAAATAGTGTTGATCTCTTTGACGACATTCTCCATTTTTTTTCAATTTGGTATCCCTGCCAAACTAATACGTCTGTGTAAGCTGACGTTAAGCAACATTTAAAACTACGTCATGGTAGGAACCGATCCGAAACGTTCGATACCAAACGTTTCAGACAAGGCGACTCACTATCGTGTGACTTCTTTAACTTAATGCTGGAAAAAATAATACGAGCTGCAGAGCTATATAGAAAAGGTACAATCTTCTATAAGAGTGTAGAACTGCTGGCGTACGCCGATGCTATTGATATCATTGGAAGCAACAACCGCGCCGTTAGTTCTGCTTTCTCGAAACTAGATAAGGAAGCGAATCGAATGGGTCTAGTGGTGAATGAGGGCAAGACGAAATAACTCCTGTCATCACACAATCAGTCAGCGCATTCGCGTCTTGGCTCCCACATCACTGTTGACAGTCATAACTTTGAATTCGCAGATAATTTTGTATACTTAGGAACCAGTATCAACAACACCAACAATGTTAGTATCGTAATCCAGCACAGGATCACTCTTGCCAACAGGTGCTTCTTTGGACTGAGTAGGCAATTGAAAAGTAAAGTCCTCTCTCGACAAACCAAAATAAAACTCTTGCAGTCCTGCGTTATGGTGCAGAAGCGAGGACGATATCAATATCCGATGAGACAATACTAAGAGTTTTCGAGAAAAAAAAATTTTGCGCAAGATTTATGGTTCTCAGAACATTGGCAACGGCGAATATCGCAGACGATGGAACGATGAGCTGTACGAGTTATACGACGACTTTGGCATAGTTCAGCGAATAAAAAGACAGCGAACGCTAGCTAGATCATGTTGTCCGCTTGGACGAAAATTCTCTACCTTTGAAAGTGTTCGTTGCAGTACCCGCTGGTGGAAGTAGCGAGAGAGGAAGGTCTCCACTCCGTTGGAAAGACCAGGTGCAAAGTAAAGGTAATGGTTACTCTGAACAGCGGTGGTACCCATGTTGAAAACGGGAGTGAAGGCCATGAAAAATATGCACGTCAATTTTGGCAAAGATAGCTTAAATAGTTGTAAATATTTAATAATAACAATATAGATTATGTTTTTTTGATTCATAGATTTGATTCGAAATTGCATATATTTTCGCTTACAAAAATTAGATTACCTCGTGTTACCTAGTGTAATCGTGAAATCATATAATAACCACCCCACCCAATACAAAGGTTTTCTACTAAAAGTGTGTCAACTCACTAAAGAAAAACGTCAAAAACACTCAATTTTACAGAAGAAATTACAGAAAACATTGAGCTTAAATTTTTATTAAAAAAAAATTAAAAAGGATGAGGCGTCCCCCACATTTGAGTCAAAAACCATATCGCAGGAATTACTCGACCGATTTCAATGCAAATTGGTACATACTATTCTTGACAACCTAATGTACCTATGAAGATACCGTGAGTTGTGGCATTACTCATTTAAAAATTGTAAAAATCGGACCATAAATTGTTAAGGCATCTGATATCGAATATAAAGACCAATATATAATTTTGTATTGAAAATACCGGTAAATCTCTCTGATATTTTATAGAAATGGCGATGGAATCCTTTTATTCTAATAATTTGTCTCTGTGCCAAAAAATGGTTAAAATCGGGTCATAACTTCCCCTACCTACCATATACCTAATATCCGGTGGGCTTTATACCGTTATATCGGTGAGATATGTGAGATATCTCAGCAATTAAGTGAGCGTTAGTCTTGGATATAGTGAACCTTGGTGATGAAAATGAGTGAAATCGATTCAGAAGAAACTTCAGCCCCCATATACTGTATATTGATTTTCGTTATTCTAGTGGGTTTTATGCCGAATAGATTGTGAATTTTTGAAATTAAAATTCATAAATTAACTTCGAAAGTATAAAATGTTCGGTTACACTCGAATTTAGCTCTGCCTTACTTGTTTCACTTTTACTATAAACCGACTCACTTTTTATTTCTATAAAAATTTAAACTGATTGTTCTTCAATATAGGTCAAGCCCTCATAGTATGTCTGTATCAAAACGACGAACAAAGGTTATTGTGATTAAAATATTATTTATAGAATAAAATATAGTGATATTGAATGTGAATACTATTTATATGACTTTTATATTTTGGGAAATTTCAGAACGCGTTCAGACTTCGAAAGATATAAACTGCATATTTCAAAATGTTTAAACATTTTTACGCGGCCTTTATTATTTTTGCCATTTTCGGTGTTGCCACTAAAGGTAAATTTATAAAAATATATATATATATATATATGTATATATTTCATTAAATTTTTGTTTAGCGCAATTACCGAACTGCCAACCGGTGCTCACTTACTTCGGCCGATTCGACAATGTTTGTCAACGTAATTGTGCGCCAAGAGAACCGGCAAATGAATGCTATATAGCCAGATTCGCCACGTCTGTGCCGATATGTCCGCCACCGCTCTGCTGTCGTGATGTAAATAACCAATGCATTTCCGCTGCGCGAATTGGTAAATAAAGTTCAGCGAAGTGAAATTTCTAATTGCCGGCAAATAATAAATAATTAAATATGCGGCAGATAACAAGAAATACCCTTGTAGTTTTATTTTATGTGTGCATTCTGAGTTTTGATAATACATTTTACTTCATAAGAGTCACTCCAGAATAGTTCGACACTAATAATACGATACTCCTGTTGACTGATTAGTTAAAGAATTAACAGAAAATCTGCGAGGATACTACCAGTTTAAAATTTGATTCGACTTAATCGTTTAAAACCATATTTCCAAATGTCACATAATTAATTGAACATGACGTCATTATGTATTCACATTTCTTGTCACAAAGCGTTCTCTGTTTTAATCTCTGTTCGATGTTTGGTAATCTCTTGCAGAGACACTTGTAGAAATCTACTACATGTCCTCTATTAATCTGCCAATAGGTCGAATTCTATTCGATCTTTGCAAATACTTCAATAATTACCAGTCTTTACTTTTCGTATATAAAATAATTTTCTTTTAATATATGTAAAACCTGTCCTGAAAGTGGAAAGAAAGCTATGTGAACACCTTCTGGCACATTTTTAATATAAACGTGGAGGAAGTGCTTATGAAATCAGTCGTTCTGAGGAAGTTTTTAAAATTCCATGTATTTTGGCAATGGGATAAAATGAGGACAGTTCGGACAAGCATGATTATCACTAAGTAAATGTGGACTTAAGGGGTTATAGTATATGTTGAAGTCGATCAATAAATCTAAATTTTTATTATCCTTTAATCTTGAAGTATACGTTCTTAAGAATGTTATCTCAAGTCGTTGCGGTGACTTCGTTTGCCGAAAGAGTTTTCAACCGATTCATTTTGTATTTTTTTCAAATTATTCGCTTTATTTGCCGTATCCTTGACCGATATAATTTGTTCATTTAAATTTTCATATCAATGAATTTTTAATTTTCAATACATTTCATCAGAGGAAAAAGTAGCATTTTGGAGAAAATCGTTCAAGGAGTCCCCATACTAACGAAATTTGTTTGGTTTTATCCTTTCAGTTGAGCTGATGGACTGAAATCGTAGTCACGGCAAGCGTCTTTGAAAAAAAAGCGTTTTGTGTAAAATGTGATAATTTTGACAATTGTTAGTATTTTTTTATGTTCTTGAACTGATTTTACAGATTAGGCATTGTACTACGCAAGACGTATACCAAGTATTCAATAAAAATATGACTACAAGCCTCTACAGAAAATCAAAAATTTCCCCATTTTCTCAATATATAACCCCTTAAATAAAGGTCGGATCGGATACCGCTTCTTATACGACCAAGGAATGGCAACTTGTTAGCACTACTTGAAAACTATTTGGACAATGTTTTAATAAAAGTTCAGCTTCATATTGGCTTTGAGATGAAGTATCAAAGAGAGTAAGAGGCTTACTTATTATCTATCTCTAAACTCATTTTTTTAAGTCGGTGGACAAGAAAAGTAAAGCATGCATTTTTTGAAATAACATTATCTAGTTATTGAAGGATATTTTTTTAAGTATCTTTATTACAACTAATTTTTTCGAGCCAATATATGGCGAACATTTTCCAAAAAAGAGAGTTTTTTGGTTGGAATTCTATCAACACTTCAAAATTTACACACATATTATGTATCTATAATAGCCTGAATCCAATCGCCTTCAGGCTACCGTAGCCCGAAAAATACATTAAGACAGGCTACTGGGAAAAACAAATTTAATTTCAAACTGTTTTCGATTTGAAAGTTTTCATCTTCACTTCAAATATTCCTTCAAAGTAATTTTTAAATGAAAATTTCACAAAATACTATTTAAATATGTATCATTGATAAATTTAATGCTGAAAAATAATATCTTAAAGGCAAATTCGCATAGTTCTCCCTTTTACTGTTTTTATAGAGAATCAAAATCAACAAATACCGTATGCTTTAAAATACAAATTTAACAATAAGTTGAAACCACGAATATTTCATTTAAATTGTTTTTAGTTCTTTCGCTTATTTATTTCTTTTGTTTTCACACTTTTACAACTCATACTATAACTATAATATCATTAAACTATTTGCAATAAATATTATACTTATAATACGTAAATTCAATAAAGCAATGTAATGAGTATGTACACTGAAGAGCAAAACTGGAACAATAATTACATAAATGAACTTTGATGCAATAAATTGCAAGCATATATATATTTTTGTAAAAAAAATGTTAATATATTATTTTCATACAGGTTTAAAATACACTATAACTAAAAAAAATTGACAAATTCACTCGTGAAACAAAAAAAAATAACAAAAATGTGGCAAAACTCCATTGTTCCACTTTTGCACCCATACAAAAAATTATATTTTTTCCATTAGTTTAGTAGTCCGTCCACAATCCTTTCACCTTTTTTAACGAATTCAGTCTTCGTGGCATGCTCTCATACAATTTTTGTACGAAATCTGGCGAAATTGAATACCACTCGTCCTCGACGCGCTCCCAAAGCTCCTGCATGCCTTTTGGTGGATTCGGGTAATTTGCCAGTTGCCGTTTCAAATAACTCCATAAGTTCTCTATGGGGTTCATATCTGGGCTCTGCGCAGGCCACCTCATTGTTGAAAAACTTTGCGATTTCAACCAATTTTGCACTAATTTCGAAGAGTGTTTAGGATCATTGTCCTGTTGGAATATAATCCTGTTTTCCCGTAAGCGAACCATATCCATAGCAATCGGCAAATTTGTTTTTAAAATGTCCCAATATTGTTCCTTTTTCATCTTTCCATCGATTTTCACAATGGGTCCAACTCCATACTGCGTAATACACCCCCACATCATTAAACATCCACCTCCAAACTTTATAGTTTGCTTTACTTGATGGGGTTGAAGTGGTCCTGAGTTGTTTGACCAGTACCAAGAGCGGCCATCTGACTGGAATCGGTTAATTTTGGTCTCATCTGACCAAATTACCTTAAAGAAATTCAAAAAAAAACTAAAGACTGCCCACAAATAATTGACATTTACAATTACTCGTTTCCAGTCATCACACGTCCAGTATTCGTGGCGTGCCAGGAAATCCTTTCGGCTGAAACATTTTTTTTTTGTCAATGCAGGTTTCTTCTTCTTCTCTTTCGCTTTGTAACCAGCATCTTTCAACGCGCGACGCAATGTCCAGACACTAACATTTTGCGTTAAAAGCGGTAGTCCTTGCTTTGGGGTAGTCAATTTGTTGGATATAAGAAGTCGTCCAACATGTCTAGCTTCACGAATTTGAATTTTTTTGGGTCTCCCGCCCTTATTGCATGTTAGCCTTTCCAGGTTGCTATTCTTTCCTATCCGCAAAACCGTTGTATGGCTGATTTTGAGCTCCTTGCCAATATCGCGGGCAGATTTCCCAGCAGAGAAATATCTTTCAACTTTTCTTTTAATTTCTTCACTTACACCACGCATTGTAAACGAATTTAACCGTAACACAATAAAGAAATACAAATTTCTGCCAGAAATTTCAATTTGAATATTAAATTGCAACGTTTACTTAGTGAGTGCAAAACTGGAACAATGTAGTTATGCCATACTTTTTATTTTTTTTTAGGCCTGCCACATAATTTCCTGCAATTTTTTTTAGTCACAGGGTAATTCAACCCACCTAAAAACGAAGATATTAAAAAAATAATAAAACAAATAATCCTTCTATGAAATACAGTACATCAAAGTTCATTTATGTAATTATTGTTCCAGTTTTGCTCTTCAGTGTATGTGCTTATAAATACAAAAAAAATCATAAAAATGTATCTATTTAATTATTGAACGCAATACTTTTTAGTAATTATGGTAATTATACAAATTTCATTGTGGTCAAGTGCTCAAAAAGAAAAAAATTATGGGAGAGCTTGAGAGTAATTTCCAAAAAAAAAATAATAATTTCGACAATTATATTGATTTCGAAAATAATAATAATTTCGAAAATAATGATTTCGTAAATAATAAAAATTTCGAAAATATAATGATTTTGAAAATAATAATAATTTTGAAAAAAACAAAATAATTAAAAATTTGCATTTCGAAAAAAAACAATTTCGAAAATAGTAATAATTTCGAAAAATATATTTCGAATAATAATTTCGAAAAAACTATGATTTCGAAAAAAGTATTGATTTCGAAACTAATAAAAATTTTGAAAAAAAATAATTAAAAATTTGCAGTTCGGAAAAAAACTAATTTCGAAAATAATGATTTCGTAAATAATAAAAATTTCGAAAATATAATGATTTTGAAAATAATAATAATTTTGAAAAAAACAAAATAATTAAAAATTTGCATTTCGAAAAAAAACAATTTCGAAAATAGTAATAATTTCGAAAAATATATTTCGAATAATAATTTCGAAAAAACTATGATTTCGAAAAAAGTATTGATTTCGAAAATAATAAAAATTTTGAAAAAAAATAATTAAAAATTTGCAGTTCGGAAAAAAACTAATTTAGAAAATAATATTGATTTCGAAAATAATAATAATTTCGAAAAAATAATGATTTCGAAAATAATAATAATTTAGAAAATATTAATTTCGAAAATAATAATTTAGAAAAAAAATAATTTCGAAAAAAAAAATAATAATTTCGAAAATAAAAAAAATTAAAAATTGCAAAAAACTGAAAGGATTGCTACAAAAACAATATTTGTTATGAAAATTAATACGCGGCAATTATTTGAACTTAACATAAGTACGCTTGCTGGTCCAAAGTGTGGGTGTGTTAGATGGATGGATGGCGACATAGGAGGAGAGGAACATTATAAGGCAATACGTATGCTATTTTAAGTTGTAACTTATAATAACACTTTATGCGCTATTTTCAACTGCTCGAATGCATTATGGAGAGATCAGCAAATCGTAAACTTAATAAACGTGCAGGCGATGTGCAGCTTCTACATATTGTACATACATACACAAATATTATACGTAAAACATATGTAAGTATTGTATAAGTTGCTACAAATATTCTTAGTATTCTTAAGTGCTTGAATGTATACGTCAGGTATTTCCATATATTCTATATATATATGTATGTATGTATATGTAAATCATAAATAATATACACTACTTGCTGCACATTTACATACATAATTGTATAATATATAGTTATTATTGTAAGACTACATAATAAATTTGGCCAACTACACATTACGCCTACATTACTAAATATTATATAATTCTATTTGTATCATATTATTGGCATTCAATGTAAACGTACTCAATATAATGAACTAATTTGCATTACGTTTTTCAATGTTTTCACGCTCATTTCAACTTTAATTTAGTTAATAATGAAAACAGCAGCAACAGTACAATTTAAGTTAAGTTAATCTAAAAATAATGTAGCCGCTTTTTACCGTTAAATTAAATTAAATGACTGTAGTGCCCTTGAGGCAAATGAGCATGACATTTTTACTTGAATTTTAGTTTTGCTTGCATTTTAATTTATTTAATGTGTGACATTAATATGCATGTCACTCTGACATAACCTCAATCTCTCTTATTATGCATTATCAAATATTTGAGGTTATAAAAATACAACTTTAGATTGTCTCTCTAAGCTTTGGTTTGTTAAAAAATACACTTGTGTTTTTTTTTTGTTTAATATCAAATCTGCATTTTTTTGCTTCTTATTTGCTCAAATTATAGGGTTTTTTTGTTTTTTTACAATTATAGAAAATATTTTACTTTTGACTTTGTTAAGCTGACGTTTTTTAATAAGGGGTGTTTGAAATAATAATTAAGAAATTAAGTTGACAATTCTTGCTTTAACTTGAAATACGTCTGTTGTTGTTTCTTTTTTTTCCTTTTCTTTTTAATACTTAAATCCATTTGAAATTGCAGTACTCATGACAGCAGACATACATACACATCCACACACAAGCGTTTTTTTTTTCTTTTTTTCATTTTTATCCACTTTTACTTTCATTTTTTGCTATTTTTTTTACGTTTTCTAAATTTGCCTTTTTACATTGCCGCCCGCTTGTGTTCTCCTCAAGTGCTCCTGCTTCTTGTAGAGGAATTTGTACTGTGGTTGGTCCTTGGTATAGCGCTCAAACTCGTCTTTTATAAAAACGAATGAAATATAATTAATAAAAATAAAATGAATAAAAAAAAATGTGTATACTCACCAAATGAAATGCAGCCTTTGTTCGCACTATCGATGGCAAAGAATAATGCATCGCACTTTTCCGGCGTCATTTTGCCCGTATGCCTCAGTATGCGTGCGAAGTTTTGACGCACAATACGTTGCGTTGACTCCGTGTAGAGCTGGGAGGATATAAATTTATATTATGCACTGAACACAGCACAGACTAACGTCTTATATATATTTTTTTTAGTTCCAATTGAAAGCAAATGAGTTAGTAATGAATTCGTTTGGTTTGCAACCGTTCGTTTATTTTGTGCACAATAAATGCGCGTGGTGTATATGAGTGTGGTGAGTATGAATGAAGTGTCTTTAAATAATATTGTACTCCCACGTAGGGGTATTTATGTAGATATGTATATTTTTATTGTTTATCGTATATTTAAAATTATCTTCATGAATCTAATGTAATAACTTAAGTTTGAAGTTCTTGATAAAATCTAAAGTGATCGATTAAATTTTAATTGACCATAATGAAATTATTTCTGGAAAATATAGTAATTTAAGAAGTTGAACTGATAATTAAAATAACAGTTTTACTAGTGAATTTTTAATGGTTTTAGCTGTTTGTGCATAATTTAAAACTGTTTTTAAAGAATATTGTTAAAGAAGTATCTACCGAATTCATCAAAGACAAAATTTTTTAAGGCAATACTAGGCTTATTATGACACCGTAATTGTTATCTTTTATACAGGAGGAAACAAGAAGCTATCAAAATATTTTCTTTATAAGGTCCATCCAAAAGTTATATTTCCAAAAATTCCGTTATATTTAATATAAGCTGGCTTAGAGAGTGGTGAATCGATCAAATAATCAAATAAACTATTACAACACTGTACAACATTCGACTGGGAAACTACATTTAACTGGACTACATTTTTGAATATAAGATTTATTCTCATTTGAGGTGTATTTGAGGTGAATATACGAAGGTCATTAACTACCCCTATTTATTGAAAACTTGAGAACATACGAGATCTACAGCATCACTATAAGAACACATAAAGCTTCAAACATTCGGAACACATGTCCAGAGAAATTTCTGAACGAAATGGGTTACAGAACACGAATACTGAATGAAAACTCTTAATAATCTTACTCTTACTTATTCTTTTTTTTCTGGATATTTTCGAAATATTTTAAAATTACTTATTTCCGGGATCACATAAGAAAAAAACTTGTATTCTTCGATTTTCGAAGTTAGTTTCCAAAATCGAAATATGTGCATACGATGTTCGAAAAAGTGCTTATTAAAAAAAATATTATTAATTACAGCATATTGTTACAAAAAAATCTGAAAAATAATTTCAATGGGGTATGACAGTTTTCGTTCAAACTTATAGCACATATACTATAGATAGGGTCAAAGTTGGATGTTCGAAAAAAATAAAAACTTTATATTTCGAAAAATACTGGTCCAATTTTTTTAAAATATTATAATATTTAGGGTTGTTGTCTAATCTGATAGATGTCGGAATGAATTCTGATATTACTGGTATGATGTTCGAATCAGAAATTATATTGCTTTTAGGTGTAATGGAAACCAATTTTATCGGTTTAACTATCAGAAACAAACCAAGAGCTTCAGGGCTGACATATTTGAGATATTTTGTTCAAATTTGTTTCGAATTGCCGTTGCAACGCATGGGGAAAGTATGAATAAATAGTGGCACAGCTGATTCGAATATTAGTTTGGCTTATATTCGAAAAGATGAAAGAAAATCCAATCAGATTCTTTGACACCATTGAAAATTAGAATTGGTTTGGCATTCTGTCATTCAGCAAATCTGCCATGGATTTCACAACCCTCATTATGATAATGAGTGTATAGACAGACACATGTTGAAAGTATTTCAGTAAAATGATGAACATTGAGGTGTACGCTTGGTATTTATACAATTTTACAATATTTCAACTCATAATATGAGAACGTAAACAAGAAATACAACTGTTACACAGACAGGTTACATATTTTTTAATATATTTTTGAATATTTTGAGAAAAATAACGATGCCTAGATTATTCGATTTTCGAACAATTCCGATTTTCTTTATGTTCACTTTTTCTGCGATGAAATTAATCGTATATAATGTTAGAACTTTCTAACACCATTACTGGGAAGGATTACATACTAAGTATGCTTTCTTCAATACTCTTATATAGTGGGTTACTGCAAATGTTCAGCATTTTCGAAACATATTTAAAGGTGATCACAGCAAATATGAGTACAAAGTTTCTTACGCGTCTTAATACTATATTATATTAGCTCTACAAATTATCAATAAACATCTGTAAAATGTTCGGCAATTAAATGCTTTTGCAATAGGAGATTATACAATATGGATTTCAAGGTGAGAATACTACAAAATAAAATAATTTTTATATAATTATTGACTGTATGCAATTCAAAATTTTTAATTACTACAATTTATCATACTTTTCGATTCCAGATCTTACTTATTGGATGGAAACCGCATCGGGGTTCCAATTGCAAAAATATTTCAGCTACTTTGTATTTTTGTTTTTAGTTTATATAACTGTGACTGGTTTTCAATGGAGATGTGATATGCCAATGATAAAATCAAAATAAAATAAAAAAGTAGCGAAGTAAAAAGTATTCTCACTTACATTTGCTATGGCACGTAGAAACACGATAATCTCTTCATTCTTCAATTTAAGGAATTGTGAGCATATCAGAAAACTCTTCAAATTGATTGTGTACTTGTGATGCTGGAAAAATAAATAACGGCATTAATTAGTAACGGGAGCAACTACTAATTGGGTTAACAAATCTTACATGATCTAGTAGTGCAAAAAGCTGGTGTAGTTGCGAGTTCTGTGGATCGATACGCAGCAATTCAGCAAATGTGAATATGTCTAAACGGTCAGTATTGTTTAAGCTAAGGAAATCCGCAACCAATTCTTGATCACGCACGGAATCCGGGAGGAAACTGAAAAATTTGGAATTTGGGATAAAGCAAAATAGGCAATATTGAGGGATAAAGCGTTTTTGAATTCTGAGAAGCAACACAAGACTTTCACATGCAACGCCTCAAACATACCCCAAATTGTGTAGCACTCGTTCGATTTCAATAATATCACCTGGGAACGGCACACGCATATCTTTGGCACGACTCATTGTAATCACATCTTCGAAGGAGTATTCTGACGTTGGCACATCTAGTGCTCTTTTCGGTACAAATAAGTGAGAAAAGAGGATTGTAAATTAGTGAAAATTTAAATTTTTTCTTAAAAAAAACTCGCACTTACTTGGCCATAACTTCGCGCACATTTTTCGCATATAAATTCGCATCAGCCTTTTCCTCTTCTGACGGTGTGTACACCGGTAGAAATTCGATTTCACAACGACTATAGAATTGCGCCATTGTCATCCACAGTAGTTTCAGGCTGTAAAGTAAGGGAAATTAGTTTAGCATATGAAGAACAGTTAGCTTCTTAGAATCTTTTTCGAACATAAGGTAAAAAGACAGAACTCATTTTTAGACAGTGTTTGAATATAAAAAGGGTTATTAATTAATAATAGGGTCATTAAATACCCCTATTTATTGATTGATCGATAATATACGAGGAATACAACATTACTATGGGAACACACTAAGCTTCGAACATTTGGAACACATGTCCAGAGAAATTGTTATCCAAAATAGATTAAGGAGGTGCAAAATGGGTCCCACTTTATTCATGTGCTAAAATGGCGACTAAGACACCTACCATACGATAACCGAATGAAAGCTTTTAATAAACAATTACACTACAAGGCAAATTCGACTTTTTTTTTGATATTTTCGAAATATTTAAAAACTACTTTTTTCTGGGAGGTTGAGTTATTAGTTAAAAACGTGTATTCTCCGTTTTTCGAAGTTTCGAATATCGAAATATTCGATTTCGAAGTTTCTAAAGGCTTTTAAAAAAATCGAAAATAAGGATACAATCGACATGTTCCTCTTAAATGTATGTGTTTGAAATATGTATGAAATTTTTCGGCCAAGCTTATTTGAGAGATGCTATAAGAAGTCAAAGAATGTTCAAAATATAAAAAAAATGTATCGAAAAAACTGGACCCCTTGTATTTTTCGTAGCTATAAGAGTTCAAAGTTGAATATTCAAAAAAAATATAAAAAAAATTTTTTAGAAAAATAAAATTAAATAAAAAATTTAGAAAAGAAAATTTTTTTTTTTAGAAAAATACTGCATATATATCGTAATTGATAATAATTTAAAAAAAATGTTTGGCTTATATCTCAGATGCTAGAAGAAGTCAAAGTTAAATATTCGAAAAGAAAACTATATCTCGAAAAAAACTGGATCCCTCATATTTTTCGTAACCACATCCTGTTATTAATAATAATTTTTTAAGTCTTTTTCATAGAACTATATACCTATATAATTTAGATAGCATTTTTTCGGCCAAGCTTATATGACAGATGCTATAAGGGGTCAAAGTTGAATGTTCCAAAAAAAAAAATATATCGAAACAAACTGGATATCTTATATTTTTAGTAACTACATCCTGCAATTAATAATAATTTTGTTTAAAGATTTTTTTTTTGACTTCGACTATTTCGATTTTGAAGGCTAAGTTCGAACACGAAGAATTAATTTTTTTATACTTATGAGTCAATCTACCGCAAAAAATTAGTTTGGTCCAATACTAAGCTGAGTATTGTACAGCATTAGGATGGGGGAGTCTGAGTTCAAACAAATCAAATGCTCCCTAGTGGAGATTAACAATAAAAATATAACTAAAATAATGGACTTTAAACAACTAAACTATTTAAGAGTACACTTACACGCCTGGACCATCCCAAGTCCACGTAAATGAATCATATTTGTTGGGATACTTGAGCAATACTGGTTGTACAGGTACGCCCGGATAGAAAGCACCAGGCTTAAACTTAATCAAGGCCTTGCGATTGGTACACGTGCCCTCGGCAAAGATAACAACTTGTGGCCACTCGTCTTCAGAACGTGCACGCTCAACAATCTCACGTATCGTATTCTGGCGAGAATTAGGATCCTCTCGCTGCACATAAATGGGTTGGGCGAAATTGATTATTTCTGAAGGGATAAAAAGAAGAATCTTTTGTTAAAAAATAAACACATTCTAAGGTATGAAATCACTTACTGCCCAACAGAGGTATCTCGGATGTCTCACGCTTCGCCACAATCGATGGTGGGCCAGTTGTTACCACAATAATCGAATCGACATACGATGAGTGCGGCGCCACCACCATAATCGGTGCTTGCTTCGGTGATGCACGTTCGCCAATCAATTTGACATGATGAAATGTGCCGGCGGCGAAAAGCGTACGTATAGCACCGGCGGTGATGCGTTGAAATTGTCTGCAATGTGGAAAATATATGAGATCTGACAATAAACAATTGTAATTTACTGTGCGAAATATTTACCTTCGCCAACCGGTTATTGGTTTCGCCTTTAAATCATCGAGTGTGAGACCGTACAGGCCGATGCAGGCGAACATCCATGCGGAGAGGAGTGAGAGCAGGCAGCCGAACACACGAATCGGCATCAAAAGCACTGTTAGCACGTAAATCTGCAAACAAGAAATTAAAAAAATATTATAAACAAAGTATAAATAAATTTGGTAAACATGCTCTTTCGTGCTTATTTATACCTAAAATACATTCAATGATTTACAATCAGCTGTTCGAAAGCGTGTAACTTATCGGAGCAGCAAAACATTTGTTTGAGTAATTTCGGTTTTATGGCGCACTTCAAAGTGAATCTTATAATACTCAACAACGATAAGATAAACGAAAAAATCTGTTTATGTTTCTTGATTAGTTTTTGCGTATGGTAACTGAAATTCAAACAATTCTTATGCGAACAAACCCGAATTAGCAAATAAAAAATAACTTACAACAGAAGCTTTCAAGGTAAAGAACAGTATTTGATTTGATTATGTTATGAATACTCTTTACAGAAATTCGAAGATCGAAAATTCGAAAAAATTTTACTACAACTTTGCATCCGCCGTTTTTTTATTTTGTAAATTTAAGACTTTTTTGTATAAAAACGGTTACAAAAATGTTATTCAAAATATTGGCCGTCGCTAGCTACTACTTTTAACCACCTTTCTGGCAGCATGCGTATTCCGTGACGAAAGAACTCTTCATCTTTCGAGTCGATCCAAATATCAATTCAATTTTTGACTTCTTCATATGAACTGAAGTGCTCGTTAGCTAGACCGTGTGCCATCGATCGGAACAATTGGTAGTCAGATGGAGCAACGTCTGGAGAGTACGGCGGGTGGGGTAAGATCTCCCATTTCAGCGTCTCCAAATATTTTTTGATCACCTTTGCGACGTGAGACCGAGCATTGCCATGCTGGAGAATGACTTTATCGTGTCTTTCCTCGTACTGTGACCGTTTTTCATTTAGTCCTCGGCTCAATCGCATCAATATGATGGTTTCACTTGGCTTTAGCGGCTCATAATATATCACCCCTAGCTGGCCCCACCAAATGCAGAGCATGACCTTGGTGCCGTAAATGTTCGGTTTCGAATGTCGGTCGACGTGGAGGCATGTCCAGTGGACCCATTTTTCGTCCCAAGTTACAACGCGATGTAAAAATCCCTTTCGGCTGTGCCTTTGAAGCAGCTGTTCACATGCAAAGAAGCGCCGTTCGACATCTCTTGGTTTCAAGTCGTAAGAAACCCAGTTTCCTTGTTTCTGAATCATCCCCATGGCCTTGAGGCGTTTTGAAACGGCTTTCACTTAGGACAGCCTCACCGTACGTATCCGAAAGCATTCGATAAGCCTCAGCCGCACTTTTCTTGGAATTAAAAAAGAAAAGCAAAATTTCCCGCAAATGTCGGGAATTCAGCTCCAAAAGTGACATTTTCAGTTGAGAATAAGTTTGGGATGCAAACAGATCTCTACAAATATGTTATTGGGTTAATGTTGACACAAATGTTCAAGATCGATATAAAACGATTTAATCGACCAGTGCTTGACGCTAGAGACATCTATTGGAAAACGGCGGAAGCTAAGTTGTAGACCTAATATTTTTAAATTTGGTTTAGGAGATAATTTTTTGTCACCATCCAAATAATGTCTAAGTTTTTTCACAATAGAGAACCATAATGGTTGGTTTTCTATAGTAATGACACAAAAAATTATTTTAAAAAATACTTAATCGAAAAAATATAATATCTGGTCTTCCATATTTATTTAAATTGATTCAGTTCCATGCTTTATAGCCTTTTCGCACAGCCAAATTAATTGATCAATTAAAATTTAATTGAGAAACCTATTATTTGTTACAAAATTGCATTTTATTTTCAACTCGATTAAAATTCGATTAAAAATTAATGGAGATAAATGAGATTTTTGATTCGTATGGTAAATCGATATAAATCAGTGATTTAATCGAGCAAAGACCGTTTAATTGTTCAATTAGCTCCTGTGCGAAAAGGCTATAAAATAGTAAACGCCTTAACCGACCAACCCATTCTTAAGAATGTCATTGGAGAGCATCACTTTCGATAGATGATCGTGAAAACCACTTCAGTAGGTTTGGCATTTAATGCATAAGTGATTTAAAGCGGTAGGATATCTTCAAATTGCTTCTGGAAAATAAGAATAAGAATTGACCAGCCGGTTACTAACTACACAAATGGGTACAAGGGTAGGCTATAAAGCTACAGCTTTAAGCTAAGCTCTGTCAGTAACAAAGCTACAGAACTGTCCAATTACTACACCCTTTACAGTGACAGTTAGAGCCAAATTTCTTTGTACAATCCTTATTGACAAATTAACGCTGCAAAAATTTATTTAAAGCAAAATAGCCTCTCCGGAATATTAAGACTAAAAATTTATTTAAACATATTCATAACATTCATGACATTCATAAATAACAAACAAGATCGTCAATGAGTGGGCGTATTGCGGCATTTCAAAAATAACTTTAAGAATATATATACCTATATATACTTTCTTAACACATTCGTATATACAAAAGTGATAGCAAAGGAAGGAAATGGCAAAACATACGCGCAAATAAAATTTATAAACAAAAAAAAAAAAAAAAATATATATATAACGGGTGATTTTTTTGAGGTTAGGATTTTCATGCATTAGTATTTGACAGATCACGTGGGATTTCAGACATGGTGTCAAAGAGAAAGATGCTCAGTATGCTTTGACATTTCATCATGAATAGACTTACTAACGAGCAACGCTTGCAAATCATTGAATTTTATTACCAAAATCAGTGTTCGGTTCGATTCGTCGCCGTTCGCAGCAATTGGGTTTGTGTTATTCGACCACATGGAAGATTTTACGCAAAGATCTTGGTGTAAAACCGTATAAAATACAGCTCGTGCAAGAACTGAAGCCGAACGATCTGCCACAACGTCGAATTTTCAGTGAATGGGCCCTAGAAAAGTTGGCAGAAAATCCGCTTTTTTATCGACAAATTTTGTTCAGCGATGAGGCTCATTTCTGGTTGAATGGCTACGTAAATAAGCAAAATTGCCGCATTTGGGGTGAAGAGCAACCAGAAGCCGTTCAAGAACTGCCCATGCATCCCGAAAAATGCACTGTTTGGTGTGGTTTGTACGCTGGTGGAATCATTGGACCGTATTTTTTCAAAGATGCTGTTGGACGCAACGTTACGGTGAATGGCGATCGCTATCGTTCGATGCTAACAAACTTTTTGTTGCCAAAAATGGAAGAACTGAACTTGGTTGACATGTGGTTTCAACAAGATGGCGCTACATGCCACACAGCTCGCGATTCTATGGCCATTTTGAGGGAAAACTTCGGAGAACAATTCATCTCAAGAAATGGACCCGTAAGTTGGCCACCAAGATCATGCGATTTAACGCCTTTAGACTATTTTTTGTGGGGCTACGTCAAGTCTAAAGTCTACAGAAATAAGCCAGCAACTATTCCAGCTTTGGAAGACAACATTTCCGAAGAAATTCGGGCTATTCCGGCCGAAATGCTCGAAAAAGTTGCCCAAAATTGGACTTTCCGAATGGACCACCTAAGACGCAGCCGCGGTCAACATTTAAATGAAATTATCTTCAAAAAGTAAATGTCATGAACCAATCTAACGTTTCAAATAAAGAACCGATGAGATTTTGCAAATTTTATGCGTTTTTTTTTTTTAAAAAGTTATCAAGCTCTTAAAAAATCACCCTTTATATATTTATGAGCGCTTAGGTAAGTTAGTCTATAAAAATTGCATGATTTCTTCCATGTAAAATGACATAAATATTAATGCACTGATTACAAATCAAATTGCACAGCTATTGCCATTGAAAGCGAAAATTACTCATCGATTAGAAATACATATGCACGAATACGTACAGACATAATATTAAACAAATAATAAAAAACTATAAAAATGTAAATATTCAAAATAAAATAAAGCAATAAATTTGCAAATAGTTTGTATGTGTACGAATGCGTTGAACTTTTTAAAACGCTTGCATATACAGTCGTTATCAAAATAATAGGGGTGCAAAATGACTTCATGGCTAATGAAGAACAAAATAATGTAAATGTTAGTTGATTGTTGCGAATTTAATTTTTTTGTCTTATTCAATGAGTAATTAAATAATATAACAGAATTGGCTTTCTTAAAATAATAAGAGTGTTCTCGATAATTAATCCAAAACCTCACAATTTACAACAATTTACGAATTTAATTAATATTTCTGAGAACCTCATTATCGACTTCACAAAATTTTCGATCGGATTGTGATCAAAAGACCGGGGGAAGCTTTCAACATTTATACAGCTTTATCCGTATACCACTTCTTTGCCACTTTGTAGTTTGTATGCTATGGTTAATTATCTAGCTAGAAGACACAAACCAATGTAGCCTCGCTCACTTTCCCATATGCAGAACTCATGGAATTGCCTTCATCGCCTTCCTGGTTACGCTAGGTTCGCTACCAATGACGCAAATGATACCCAATGGAACCTGGTGGGCCAAAGCGTTTGAGCCACCACCTCCATGAATTCCTTCATATTTATGATATAACCAGGCCATTCCATGATATCTCTGATATCAAACAATGTATTGGCCCACCACACCGTAGTAGAAAAAACAACCCACACCATTATGGTTGTCCCATCATGTTTAACTGGCTTTATGTAATGGTCTGGATTAAATTCGGTTTTGGGTGGTCTTCTTACATTCACACAGCCGCATTAATTGAACAATTAAAATTTTGATTGAGAAACCAGTGTGAAGGGCAAAACACTGCCGGCTACTCGATAATCAATCAGCTGATATACATTTTCGTTTTTGCTCTCCATAAGAAGTTGGTAAGTTTCATTAGCTCATTGCTGTTTTTATACTCTCGCAACAAAAGTTGCTAAGAGAGTATTATAGTTTTGTTCACATAACGGTTGTTTGTAAGTCCTAAAACTAAACGAGTTAGATATAGGGTTATATATATCAAAATGATCAGGGTGACGAGACGAGTCAATCCGAATGTCTGTCTGTCCGTCCGTCTGTCCGTCCGTGCAACGGATAACTTGAGTAAAAATTGAGATATCTTGATGAAACTTGCAACACATGTTTCTTGTGACCTTAAGAGGGTTGTTTTCGAAAATGGGCAAAATCGGACCACCGGACCACTGCCACGCCCACCAAATTGGCGAAAACCGAAAACATATAAAGTGTCATAACTAAGCCATAAATAAAGTTAGAAAAGTAAAATTTTGAACAAAGTATCGCACTAGGAAGGGTCATATTTGGATGCAATTGTTTTGAGAAAGTGGGAGTGGCCCCGCCCCCAAATCGGTTATTTATATATATCTCGCAAACCAATAAAGCTATATAAAACAAACTTTCTGCAGTCGTTTCTCCTCCACACACCATGAAAATAGTTGAAATCGGATAATAACCACGCCCACCTCCCATACAAAGGTTAGGTTGAAAGTTACTAAAAGTGGATTATCTCACTAACGAAAAACGTCAGAAATGCAAAAATTTTACAGAACAAATTGCAGAAGGATGTTGCACTCAGATTTTTTTACAAAATGGGCTTGGC
The DNA here is from genome assembly GCF_028554725.1 of Zeugodacus cucurbitae. NCBI lineage: Eukaryota > Metazoa > Arthropoda > Insecta > Diptera > Tephritidae > Zeugodacus > Zeugodacus cucurbitae. The sequence continues at coordinate 44,934,907 of NC_071670.1, forward strand.
ATCACTCACTTATGAGTCAAAAACTATATCTCAGGAACTACTCGACCGATTCAAATGAAATTCGATATATAATATTTTCTTGGCACCCTGATGACACGTGTGGAAAATGGATGAAACCGGTTCACAACCACGACAACTTCCCATGTAACTTAATTTTGAATTCCATCTGAATCCTTCACTTTATAATATATACATAAAGAACCAATGAAGATAACGAAATAAAACTATACACAAATACTGTATATGATCTGTGGCATCACCTGTGAAACAATTGTCGAAATCGGACTCCAACTTTTCAAAGCCCCGAATATCGAGTATGAAGAGTTCAGTGCCCCATGGTAATTTTTCAACGAAAATTTCGGTAAATCTCTCAGGTAGCTTAAGGTATCTCTCACGTATCTTAATTTAGAGGAAATATTTTTCTTCTAATAGTGTCATAACTTTCCCTAGCTCTCATATAACTAATTATAGGATTTTCAAATTGGTTCAAATTGAGTGTTATCTTAATTAAAATATATCAATAAATTGCATGAGTATAAAATGTTCGGCTGCACCCGAACATAGCCTTTCCTTACTTAAATTTAGAAATTCTTTGCAGGATTTTATCTCCACAATATATGCTATAACAAGTAAATACATAAGTACATAAAAAATATTTTTAAAAATAAAATGTACAAAAAGATAAACACCAAAATTAAATCCTATAAATGCCAGCATATCTACCATAAATATATAATATCTATGTACATATGCTCAGTGGTTAAGCTCGTGGCAGTAGTAAATACTTATACATAAATAAATACATACATACATGACGTTTGTTTTATTTTTAAAAAATATATCAGACAATATTATGTACATATGTAAATTTTTGTTTGCGCTCAGTCATGCCACCATATCGTACCACCAGCCGGCATACACACGCATAGCATATATGTCTATGTATTTGCATATTTGCACACAATCAATGTCGACATTGAAAACAGCAGTGAAAGACAGAAGCGAAGATGAAAATAAAAGTGAAAAAATCAGAAACACATTTTAAAATCAACGGCCGAGACCAAGTTAAATGCAGAATATACACTGACTATCGGTGCGCTAATCTCGGAGAGTCCTCGAAGGGCTGCAGCGTAATGTAATCGGACTTTAACACTACCGCAGCACCAGTCGCGGCGCTGAATGCAGTCAAGTGCATTTGTCGTAAGCAAAGAAACTGACAGTTATTTGCATACTTAATGCAAGAAATTTAGGTCAAATACGTAAAAGCAAATTTTGTAATATTTGAATGCGCTTTTGTTTCATTTCATGCATTGGCCGAGATTTTATTTATTTATTGGAAGCTTGGAGGGATTGGGTGTCTGAAAAGTGGGAAAAAACACAAAACAAAGCTCTAAACAGTTACCAATTTTCAAAACCAAAAATATCCAATCAGAGTTGTGTATATGAATATCAAACCGAGTTGAGTACAAAGTAATAAAAAATAGTAATTTATGAAACTGATGAGCTTAATGGATATACAGTTGTGTTTGAAATAATAATAGTGCGTCTGTTAGTGTTTCAAGCCTTTTCACACAGGAGCTAATTGATCAATTAACCGGCCTCTGCTCGATTGAAACGGTGATTAAAATCGATTTACCGTACAAAATAAAAATCTAAAATTTCTAAATTAATTTTTAATTAAATTTTAATCGAGTTGAAAATGAAATGCAACGCTGCGACAAAGAACGCACTTTTATGGTCCTGGGCCCATGGATCAAAATGTCTACTGTGATAAATTGAATAGCACAATTCTACCTTATACTGAATACGAAATGCTTCTAAAATGGGTCTTCTAGTAGGATAATCACCCGAAACATATAAGTCGGATGGCCAAGGAGTGGTTTCGTACCAAAGGGATTAAGGTCATGTATTGGCCTGCGCAATGGTCCGACCTCAATTCCATTGATAACCAATGGGGTGTTATTCAGAAAAGCAATAATCGCGAACTTCGGGTAATAGTGAAGGATTCTTGGGAAGAAATACCTAAAACCCGTAATGACGGCCTAGTCAACTCTATGCCGTGTCCCTGTAAGGCAGTTTTATATAATAGGGGCTTTTCGACCAAATATTGAACCCCATTTCTTTGTATCTATATATAATTTTTAGATTTATCTATGTTTCATATACTTTTTTAAACCAGAAGTGAAATACTACTATTTTTTGAAACAACGAATTTTGGAGCTATTTTAGTTTTATTATCGATATTGAAAAATGTTGCGGTTTTATATTAATAAAAGCCATATATATGTTCCGACCATGAAGAAATTCAAATAGCAATTACCCGCCTGAAGAACAACAACGCGGCAGGGGCCGATAGATTACCGGCAGAACTATTCAGATACGGCGGCGAAGAACTGATAAGGTGCTTTCATCAGCTTCTTTGCAGAATATGGTCGGAAGAAAGCATGCCTGACGATTGGAATCTCAGTGTGCTCTGCCCAATACATAAAAAGGGAGATCCCACAAACTGTGCCAATTACCGTGGAATAAGCCTCCTCAATATCGCCTATAAGGTTCTATCGAGCGTACTGTGTGAAAGACTTAAGCCTACCGTCAACAAACTGATTGGACCTTATCAGTGTGGTTTTAGACCTGGAAAGCCCACCAGATATTCACCATGCGCCAAATCTTGGAGAAGACCCGTGAAAAGAGGAACACCACCTTTTTGCCGATTTTAAAGCTGCTTTCGACAGCACAAAAAGGAGATACTTTTATGCCGCGATGTCTGAATTTGGCATCCCCGCAAAACTAATACGGCTGTGTAAGTTGACGTTGAGCAACACCAAAAGCTCCGTCATGATTGGGAAGGACCTCTCCGAGCCGTTCGATACCAAACGAGGTTTCAGACAAGGTGACTCACTACCGTGCGACTTCTTTAACTTAATGTTGGAAAAAATAATACGAGCTGCAGAGCTAAATAGAGAAGGTAACGGGTGATTTTTTTGAGGTTAGGATTTTCATGCATTAGTATTTGACAGATCACGTGGGATTTCAGACATGGTGTCAAAGAGAAAGATGCTCAGTATGCTTTGACATTTCATCATGAATAGACTTACTAACGAGCAACGCTTGCAAATCATTGAATTTTATTACCAAAATCAGTGTTCGGTGTTCCGCTTTTTTATCGACAAATTTTGTTCAGCGATGAGGCTCATTTCTGGTTGAATGGCTACGTAAATAAGCAAAATTGCCGCATTTGGGGTGAAGAGCAACCAGAAGCCGTTCAAGAACTGCCCATGCATCCCGAAAAATGCACTGTTTGGTGTGGTTTGTACGCTGGTGGAATCATTGGACCGTATTTTTTCAAAGATGCTGTTGGACGCAACGTTACGGTGAATGGCGATCGCTATCGTTCGATGCTAACAAACTTTTTGTTGCCAAAAATGGAAGAACTGAACTTGGTTGACATGTGGTTTCAACAAGATGGCGCTACATGCCACACAGCTCGCGATTCTATGGCCATTTTGAGGGAAAACTTCGGAGAACAATTCATCTCAAGAAATGGACCCGTAAGTTGGCCACCAAGATCATGCGATTTAACGCCTTTAGACTATTTTTTGTGGGGCTACGTCAAGTCTAAAGTCTACAGAAATAAGCCAGCAACTATTCCAGCTTTGGAAGACAACATTTCCGAAGAAATTCGGGCTATTCCGGCCGAAATGCTCGAAAAAGTTGCCCAAAATTGGACTTTCCGAATGGACCACCTGAGACGCAGCCGCGGTCAACATTTAAATGAAATTATCTTCAAAAAGTAAATGTCATGAACCAATCTAACGTTTCAAATAAAGAACCGATGAGATTTTGCAAATTTTATGCGTTTTATCAAGCTCTTAAAAAATCACCCTTTACAATCTTCTACAAGAGTGTACAGCTCCTGGCGTACGCCGATGATATTGATATCATCGGAAGCAACAACCGCGCCGTTTGTTCTATTTTTTCCCGCATGGATAAGGAGACGAAGCGAATGGGTCTGGAGGTGAATAAGGACAAGACGAAATATCTCCTGTCATCAAGAAAACAGTCGGCGCATTCGCGTCTTGGCTCCCACGTCACTGTTGACAGTCATAACTTCGAAGTTGTAGTCCTATCTCGACGAACCAAAATCAAACTCTACAAGTCGCTTATCATTCCCGTCCTGCTTTATGGTGCAGAAGCTTGGACGATGTCAACATCAGATGAGACGACACTAGGAGTTTTCGAGAGGAAGATTTTATGGTCCTCAGAACATTGGCAACGGCGAATACCGCAGACGATGGAACGTTGAGCTGTACGAGCTATACGACGACATTGACATAGTTCAGCGAATAAAAAGACAGCGGCTACACTGGCTAGGCATGTTGTCCGAATGGACGAAAACACTCCAGCTCTGAAAGTGTTCGATGCAGTACCCGCCGGAGGAAGCTGAGGAAGGGGAAGGCCTCCACTCCGTTGGAGGGACCAGGTGGAGAGCGACCTGGTTACACTTGGAATCTCCAACTGGCGCCGAACTGCGAAGGAAAGAGAGGAGTGGCGATCTCTCATCGATTCGGCTATAACCGACTAAACGGTTAAACGCCAAATATGAAAATTTATGTATGCGAAATCTCTCTGCGCAAAGTGAAAACATGCGATCTCGAGATCGTGACAATGCACCATATTCCAAATCAATGGGAACTATAGACAAATTGGATGATTTTCTGATTTCCCAATATACTCGCTGAAAAGAAATTTAGCGATAATGAAGAGAAACAGACGCAAAAAATCAAAAAGTTGGTCGATTGAGTTAATAAGTCTCTCGCTCTCTGGTGGACAAACCAAAGTGGTATGAGGTAAGTACTTTAATTTAATCAGAGATTTTCTTCGTAACTTCCATACTCATTATCTCCGACAACTACAACTACCATCATTTTTTGTAAACTAAACGAACCATCAACAGAATATATATTATACTAGAAGCATGTATTACATATATTTATGAGGCCTAGTCACACCAAGTGGTCTCACACTAGGTGGTCGAACAATCAATTCATTTGTTTAGCTAAATTACAATGTTTAGTTTTCAAACGGAATTTACGTTCTGTAAAAAGCTTAACAGATGTTACTAGCTTTTCTCTGAAGAAAAAATGTAAACAAATAAACAAGAACAAAAATAACGAAAGTAGAAGAAACAACAAGAATAAGAAAACAAATCGCATGATCTGATGATGTTATATCTAATTTAAATACATTAGTGTAAATTCATGTTAAGCACTTACTCATTAGTTGCCAGCGAGCGAGTGAATGGCATACATGTGCGAAGTTGCAATATCTATTTACACTCGCATTTAAACCTGAGTGCGAGTTATTGTTGTCAATTGCAAGTGGTGAGCTAATGTATCTGTAGTATGACTATGTCTCCTAAATAGATTTATGTACGAAGCATTGAATATATGTAAGGTTTCCTTAATTATGTCGAAATGTGGAGAAATAGGGGAGAAATTTTTCTGCAGAAAAATCAGAAACTATTAAAAACTAATAAAAAAGTCAGTTTTGCATACAAAAATGTCTGACGAATAATAGTTAATAAAAATAATAACGGTTCTTATAAATTTCGAAGTATTAAATCGCGGTTTGGAGAAATGGTACAAGGGCATAAGGATTGGGAAGTCCAATACGTCCATTACAGACTCTTTTCATGGTTGAAAGAAGTTATTTCCCATAGATTGGAGTTTGTCATTACCAAATAAACGGTATGTATGTATATACATATCTTTTTAAAAATTCATATATTCAAATACTGCAGAATATTTCAAAACAATATACGGAGGTCAATTTACCGATGACTTGATTTTGTTTCATATTTTTACATAAATTTATACACCTTTGTTTACATCTAAAACGAAATGGCAATTTTGATTAATTATACACTAAATGAAGTACAGCTATTAAACAAAAACAGCAAATCAATCACATAACACGCCACATACGTAGTATGTATGTATGTGTGTGCATATTGTGTATAAAAAAAGAAAAACATTATCTTAACACATCTACAAACGACGATTAACATTATTAAAATGTACTCACCTTCGCCAAATCGATGTTATTGTCGATTTGTAAACGATGAACAAATGGATTTATGTAATTGTAACCGGTTGATGACCAAGCATCTTCCTCAGAGTCTCTTTTTTCCATTGTATGATTTAATTCGGCGGTATTCACATCGTTGGAAATGTGACCATCGGCTTCCGTGTCATTGGATGCCGCGTTATTACGCTTACTTTTAAATGCTGATGTTGTCATACTCTCGTGTGGTGGGGTCACTGGTGGTGGGATATGAATTTACTTGAGTTTATGCTCTTCTGACCGGAACACAGTTTCCTGTCACTTTATTAGTTTAGATGTTAATGCGAGTATATAAACACGCTGTCCAATGCAATAACCGCATAAATAAATTTGCAACAGTATTCAATGCATTAATTTCAATTCGATTTCTTATTTTCTTTTGGTTTTCGTAATTTCTTTCCTTTAAAATTGTTTTCTGTTTTATTTTTTCAGCGACGCGTCAGCACATTTCATTTTACGGCATTCACTTACACGCTAGTTAATCACTTTCTCATATTTGGTTAAGCGCAGCTGACGAATGGTGATTCAACGGCGTCGACACGCCAACCGACTCTTGGATACTGATTACTTTGAATTGCGTTGGTGTCAACTATTGCTAACAATGTTATATTTTGCGAGCGACGCTTTGAGTATGTTGACTTCTTAATGGCGCTTGCGCGCTCAGCTATTGAGCGTGAAAAACACTTGATCGGTCAGTAACTCACTGTGGTCGCTCACAATTACTGAATGCTCAGTGGATCTACTATATCAGAACGTTTACTCCCGCAGCTGATAGAAGCATTTACTCTTGCGGTAATTCGTGCCGTTTTTGGTTTGTTTTTTTTTTTCGGTCCAAAAACGTTTATTTATGCATGTATGTGAGAGGTAACAATCTCATGAAAACAGCGTCTGCAATTTAAAGAGTTATCAGCTTTAGAAAGTAAAATAAATTATTCCATGAAATATTATATAAAAATGTGCGATTATATATTTGCAACAATCGGTTGAAAACAAACCGATTTCTTCAATTAGGTCCATGCCAAATTTTACTATGACTTATAAACAATTTAGTTTCCTAGTTTAATTTCATGTTCTGTTTAATTTAGAAAATAGTTTTATTTACAAAAACATGTCATTTTCAACAAATTTTTCTTCATGTCGTTTTTAATTGAATAAGGAAAACAAACAACTCTCAAAAGCAAAAAGTAAATAATAATAACAAATTGGTGATAACAGCTTTTAACACACACACATATTTCTAAAAATCGGCAAAATTACGTCATTAGTGTGGGAGCTAGAAATGGACCTCGACCGTTGCTAAAACATACGATTCTCTGGTATATAATTATACACCTTTAAGAGCAACAATATGACGGTCAAATGTTATAAAAGAGATGATGACGATTTATATAGCGATTACTTACGACTCATGTCCATACGTCTTTATATTTATAAGAACTTATAATATATTTTCGAAATCTAGAAAAATAGTAAAATTGATAAGCTCACAAAGAGTGGCGACATTGAAAAAGTGAAATATAAATGGTCTGTTTTGTGTTTACTCATTTACTGCGTGCAAATAACGTAATTTGTCCTACAAAAGCAGATTGTACTATCTACAATTTTCAATTTCTTATAGCACCAAACACATTTTTCTTATTACTATCTCAACTCACATGTTGGATGAGCAAATATACACGTATATATGTATGTCGATATAAGCCTTCAGTGTCTAACAGAATAGCATCGATTATTTGCAAAGACAACGTATGATTTAAGAATTAGTGCTGCTCAGGCCACTCAAAGCTGGAAAGAATTATGGCAGCTAATTGGGAACTTTGCTTTATTTACGGATATTATGTGGTGTAGTAAATCATCCAACTATGCCAGCAGTTAAGTAGGAACCGCATTAAACCCTCCACAATAACATTTATGTAATATAACAATTTATTATTTACATTCACATGAATACAAAATCTTCAAATTTATAAAACATGTGAATGCGGAAATTATAAAGAAAGCATATGCATGCAACCATACACACAAGCATTTGCAAAACTAATTGGACAATATGCGGCAAGTTAATATCAAACATATATTGAATATTGAATATCAAACATATATGAGCAACAAACTGCAACTATATTATATTAATCACGTCTTTAATATAACTTTAATTTAGTTTTCACAAATTAAATAAAATAGCCCAACTCGGTGCCGCCAATGTAGCCGCACCGACGCCATGGTATTCTAACTTTCATCCAAAGAAAATCGCAATACTTAATGCTTTCTTTTCGTTAACACTGATAAAGTTTCTTCACTGAACTAAATTAAAGTATTAATATTCACTGAACTCACCAAACTTTTAAACTTTTTCCAATATGATTTTAATATTCTTACACAATTTTTTATGCATTCTTTAAAAATCAAACACAATTTGCGACATTCCACAAATGTGCCAATCTTTCTTTTGCTTTTGCTTTCTTCTTGTTCTTCTTCTTTCTCAAAATTTGGAAATTGGTGCGTAAAATAAGCGTTGCCACAGTACAGAGAGGGGGTGTGAAAACTGAAAGCAAGAGTTAAAGTTAATATTGGCAAACTAAATATTATTAACAGTTTTATTTATGTAATTCATCTTATATTCCACTGAGTACTTTTTCTAACTCTAATAGTTTAACGGTTATCATGTTGTATGTGTATATCTCAAATACTTTTCATACTTTTTAATTCAAATCTGTTTTTTTGATACGTTGGCATACAACACTGCAAAGACGAGAAAACGACGGAGCAAAAAGAAGTGGGAAAAATCAGTATTGGCAGAATTGTCAGCTGGTGGTGTATAGAAATAGTTGGATGAGCAAGTGGACTTGGGATTGTGTGAAATTGAGTAATTTATGGAAAATTTATTAACTACAACTTAATTAATTGAGGCTAAACATTCGCAGGAGCTTTAAAAGTTGTGCAAGAATACTTCGCGTGCTTTGGACACTACCTTACAAATGACAAAACTATAGAGGTACTATAATTTTCCAAAATTAGAACACTTGAGAAACGAATGATTGGAATTGAGGTGAATGTGTAAATAGTGGTGCTGGTGCTAATTCCCTGTGTGATTTCACAAGAAATAAATTGTGTGCATAGAACAACGCAATTAATTAGCGATTCAGCAAAAAAAAAAGAAACGAATATCAATTGTGCAAGTGAGTATTATAAAAGAGCAACGCTTTCAAACCTCCTACCACTTTATGTATCCGCTGAGTGCACTCGACGAATATGACCGTCAATGCTACGTCATAGCTGTAGGTGGGCAAGGAAACAAAAGGAAGGTTGCTAGCTTAACCCCTTATCGATTGAATTTGTAGTCATTCGTGTTGCATTCTTGTAAAAATTTGCTGCTTATTCCAAAGGAATGTTTTCTAAAAAAAAAAACTACTTTAACTTTTATGCTAACCTCAAAATAGCAGTGACGTTTTAAATTGTGGGAAATCTAATGGCATTTGCGCCTTTGTTGTGGCGCCTTGAATATGGCTTGTTAACAATGCCACGCAATGCTTCAACAATTATATTACGCATATTTTTGTTTCTAAAGTTGTAATTTATTTTCTTCTGCGCTAATAAATAACTTGACAAGCCAATGTGGTCCTCAATAGCCTATTACGCAGTTACTTTTATAATTAAGTATAAATATATAAAAAACAACAAATACGTATAAATACAAAATAAAAATTTCAAAAATATATACTACATTTACCTTATTAACAAACAAATCTTCCCTCATATTATAAATTTGTTCAGTTTTTCTTTTTCTCTCTTTGTTACATTTGTTATTCCAATCATTTGCGCTGCTCGTTCTTATATTTTTTTTTACATTTCGTTTTTGACATCTGTTTTCTATTTTATTATCATACGATTCGTATATTTCTCTCTGTAATCAGTTCGTTTCTTTTTTTGTTGTTTTCTTTGTTCTATGTTTTTACCATCTCCTTCTCAGCTTTATGTTAAATGCATATTCACATAGATATGTAAACACATAAGCAGCTCTGTTATAGTTGCGGAGAAAGGTTTAATTGTAGTTGAATTTTAGGTTTTTGATTTTGCTGAAAATTTATTTAGATTTGAATAAATATCATTCCTAAATATATAATATGAATATATTAAAAATATAATAGTAACATTAATTAAATATATTGTTATTTTATAATATAAAGTTAGGCAACCCTATTAAAACAGCTGCTCCAATGTTGATATGCTGCTCTGTTCTGTGCGCTCAGGCGCATTTCTCTTGTAACATTTCTGTTTACATTTGTTGCTAATGCTCACAGCAACACATACATGCGCACACAGTTGCAATTGCATTTCCCCATTTCCACCTCCAGCTGTTCTTTGGGTGCTATGTTTGGCATATGTAGCTTTTCGCTATATGTATACAGACCTGCTTGCATATATACATATGTATCTATTTACAAGTATTTGATTGTACGCTGTTGCTGTGCTCATTTTGAACTGTTCCATTACTTTTGTTTTTGTTTTTGTTTATTTTTTTACTTTTGCTCCTTACTTCTACTTTACAAGTTTGTCCTTGGTTATTTGCTTTTCCGTCATTTCCCCTGTTTCCAGCATAATATTGTTGTGGTTGTTGTTGTTTTTTGTTTGTTTTGTTTTTGCTTATATTATGCTTGGTTTTCATATACATAAGTATCAAAGGTATCGCATATGTAGATATGTAGTATATGTGTGTATTTATATACATAAATATATATATATATATATATATATGTATTGTTGTTGTGTATTGTATACAAAGTCATTGAAACCCTGTTGGAAAATACATTTTATTCGAGTTGGTGCTCCACGAACTTTTGTTGGAGATAAAGAAAGAAATAAAGAGAGATAAAGAAATGAGTTTATTCTATGTAGTCTGAAAATATAAAATCATCAGAATTAGATAAATTATCAGATAGGCATTAGACGTAATTAAAATTTTTAGAATATTTCAATTCATTTAAAAAGTCAGTTTAGTAATAGTTTAGACTAATTTTCAAACTTATTCAAGAATTAGATATTAATGCAGTTCAAAATATAATTCATAATTCAAATAAAATTATGATTATTCTCTTTTGAAGACCCTTTTGTACATTATTCTTAACGAAACTCGCTAAATTTTCATATAGAAACAATCGATCAAATCAAATATATTAGTTTAAGGCTCCAGATGCCATAGCTTCTATTTAATATATTGTTCTGCAATTTAGTTATAGTTTCAATATTCTTGTAAATAAATAAATAACTATGTGATATTAAATCCCTTCAAGCTTATCTTCCTTGAAAATATAAATTTTTTAATTTATCCCCAATTTACCTCTAATTTTCCCCATTGGGTATTTGCTACCATCCAAATTGTCGAAACATATCTATATAAAAACATCTGTATGTGCATATACAGACGTGTGTGTGTGTGTGTGTTCGTTCGCATGCATTCATATACACAAAATTACAGAAATATGGAGGTTTGGGCATACACAAAACGTTCACCGTTGCTCAGCACTGCATAGCAAAGTTCAGTTCAGTGTTTACTGTGCAACGCAAGCGAGTCGAGGTGAGTGCGAGATATACCGGAGTCAGTCAGTGGATCCAGTCTAGTTTGTGTGCGCTCGATTTTTAAGTATCCACAGAAATAAATAAATAAGTTGTTTTTTGACTCTCTGTGCTCGGCTGTGTTCTTTGCAGTGCGCTACAAAAAAAGAAAAAATAAAAACAAAGCACTAGAAATAAAAAAAATAAATAGAAAACAAAGCAAGAAGGTAAAGAAATACAAAAAATACAATAATATTATTGTACAACAGAAATCTGCGCTGAAATTGCATTTCAAATGGTCGAAAAATTAGATTTTTTTTTTTTGAAGATTTGTATTAATTTTTTGCTGACGTTTGCTTTGCTGCTGTTGTTTTGTATTTCATAAGTATGCAAGCAAGCGAGTGAACCAAATTGTGTGATTGAGCGTACTGTCTCATACATATCTTGTTTGTGCGTTTTTTCACGTAAATATAGACACACACACAGACATACTTATGCATAAGTACATAAGTCAATTTGATAATCAATCCACTTACCTCACACGCACACATGCACACACACACCTACTTGGCTGCTCATATTGACACATCTGATTATTGTTTTTATTTGTTTACGCATTTAAATCTTTGCATTATTTTTAAATGCATATTTCACACACATAGACAAATCTATAAAGAAATTTTCATTTTTGTTGTCTACTCGCATAAGTAGCTCTAATCTGTCATATGCTTGTAGTCACTTTATTTGTTGCTGTTGCTCCCTTTTATGGCAATTGTTTATGATTACATACGTACATACATGCACATTTATTTTAGGCCAGTGTCATCGTTATATTTGTCAGAATTGTTTAAATGCTTTGTGTCACAAGCAGCTGCAGTGAAAACAATAAAATACAATTAGAACTTAAATGGTAAAAAAACAAAATAAAAAAAAAAAATACAAAATCATCAACACAAGTGCAAAGCAAACAAACAGCAAAAATAAAGAAAACAAGAATCATAAAAGTAGCTTATTAAAAAAAAAACATACAAGTTGACCAACCCAACGATTATTAAGCAGATAACAAGGTTGCCAATATGCGACTGCGGGATTTTAAAGATAATTTTTCGTTTAGTTGCAATAATAATGGCTGCTAAATAGCTTATTTTTTTAAGGTTAGAAACCTTAATTACTCTATATTAATATATTTTCCATTAATATCTGGTGTTTTTCAATGAGAGAAAATAAAAAAAAAAAATATAAAAAAAAATTTTCAAAAAATCTCATTTCAAAAAATGAGAAAAATAATTGCAAAATATATATGGAGAATATATGTAGATGACTTTTAGTACTTAACAGGAACAGTGCTGTTTAGTCTCGTATCATTTTAAGATTTTTAAGATTTTTTTTTTTGCAAAAAATTAGTACAAAATATCTTATACATATATGCATTTATGAATGTATTTTGGGTAAATTTATCTATATATGGCAACCCTGCAAACTATTAAAACGCAAAGTAAAGTCAGATCGACCGATAATGGTTTTTTTATTTTGATTTTTCTATTTGGTTTTTATATTTCTGGGCAATGTGTGCTTATGCGCTTTGCTTTTGTTGTTTTTCTTTTTTGTTTTGCTTTTAATTTTTTTATATATAAATCTGTAAGATCAAATGCATACTAGTCGCGTTTTTTTTATATGTATGTATGTATGTATGTATATCTGTCAGCGGGAGGGCGTTTATGGGAGCTGGTAGAAGCCAATGGCACAATAATGTGTTAAGTGGTACAAAAAAAAATTAAGATAGCCAATAATTATAAAAATATGCATAAAAAATAATAAAACTTGTTACTGATGAAACTAGGAAATATATATTATTATTTATTTTTAATATAAAAATATTTTTTCATTTGTAAAACATTATCGTTGTTGTAGTAATTGCATAAAATAAAACTGAAAAGTTACGATATAGAGTACAGTGCAATGAGGCAGTATGAGCGCATACTGAACAGCTGAGTGTCAGTTAAAATGAAAATAAATAAAATAATTGTCTGAAATAAGAAAAATAAAAATTATTTTGATTAAAAAAACTAAATAATATAGTAATATAATAATTATAGCAATTATAAATAGATATGGCAAGAAAAGTATTTTAATTGAATATATGTCTTGAGACCGAATGCATTTATTTAATCACACTCCCCGCCCTCGTAGTTTCACATACATTTATATATATGTATGTATGGCACTACATATCCCATCGCATTGCGAGCGCCATCTCTTATTTTTATTTATTTGCTGGCGCAGCTTTTGTTGGCGCGTGGGCAGTTGCGTCCGACTATTCAACCGTACAAAACGTGCCTTATTTCATATTGCAATCGCAATCACAATTAAATAATTCAATTGCTTTTATGATGAATGTATGAAGTGTTCAACCACCACACAATCTTTATGATAATTTTTTTATTATTATAGTTAAGAAATTGTAATTAATATCAAAATCAGAGTTTTTTTTAATTTTTTATTCTTTTTATATATATATTTTTTTTTTAATTTTTTAAAATCATTTTTATTTTTTGGTATTTTTTTTTATTATTTTTTTATTTTGTTTTTTTTTTATATTTTTTTAATATTTTTTAAATTTCTTTTAAATATTTTTTATATATTTTTAGCATTTTTTTTTAATTTTTTTTTTTTTGTATTTTTTATATTTTCAAAATATTTTTAAAAATATTTTTTGTATTATTTTTATGTTTAAATATTTTTTTAATATGTTTAAAAATATTTTTTGCATAATTTTTTCGTTTAAATATTTTTATTATATTTTTTTTATAATATTTTCTTTTATTTTTTTTTTTGTATTTTGTTTTAATATATTTTTTTAAATTTTGTTTTCATTTATATTTTTTAATTTTGTTTCTTTATATTTTTTTAATTTTTTTATATATATTTTTTAATTTTTTTTATATATATTTTTTAATTTTTTTTATTTATTTAAATTTTTTTAATATTTTTTTAAATATTTTTTTTATATTTTTTTAAATATTTTTATTATATTTTTTTTATAATATTTTTTTTTTTATTTTTTCATATTTTTTTAAATTTTGTTTCTTTATATTTTTTAATTTTTTTTTTTATTTATTTAAATTTTTTTTATATTCTTTTAAATATTTTTTATATATTTTTTTTTTTTAAATATTTTTTTCATATTTTACATATTTACGCATATGTACATACACATATAAATATATTATCCATTTTCTTTTTGTATGCGTTTGTCTGATCTACTCTTCCTGCTTGCGCGTTGGTCAAATTGGTTCTTTGTTCGTTGCTCCTTTGCAATGCTTCGCAGTTAACTGCTCAACAAACAGTTTCTACAGCTCAGCTTAGCGACCATGTGTACCATATGTTTGTATGTGTGTCTGTACATTTATATGAATTTAAACTTTGTCTGTCTTTTATTATTATTTTGTATTTTTTATATATATATTTTGGTTCGCGCTTTCAGTTGCTCCTTTTGCATTTAGTAGTGTTGTTGTTACTTTTTATTTATCTGCGATCTTCTGTCAGCGGTGTATTGTGCATTGTTGTTGTAGCACTGTATGAAAATGGGTGAGTTCAATCACTTTGGCCCACTACGCTGTCGGAGGAACAGTGCCTCCGCAGACAAGTAAATACTTTGTTATTCGTAAAAGTGTGTAGACAAACACAAACACACATACATACACACATCCGTTCACATTTAGTTCTGTTTGTGCGCGCAGTCAAGTTGAATGCCCAGTGGCGTTGCACTCTGAGAACACAGCGCGTCTGACATATGTAGCTCTTTCCATAATTTTTGGATTTACTACACCTTTATTGACACACGATGGAGTTTTCATGATTAAATGTTATTAAGTGGAGCGCAACAGGAGTGTGTTTCAATTTGCAGTAAAATTTTTGATTTGGAAAAGGTTTAGTAAAAGTTATCGATTAATTTTGGAAATAATTTTATATCCAAATTAGTCGAGATAATTTATCGCACGTTCAAAAAGTATATTTCTTTTATCAAAAAATATCGATGTATCGATTAACGATTTTGAAAAATATCGATTAACGATATTTTTTCTATATTTGAACCTTTTGTTCTCTTATTCTTTTATTATCATATTAATTGAAAAATTGAATCGATTAATCTTTATTTTAAATTTATAGAAACAAAAACTATCATGGAGTGAATTTTTTAAAATATTTTTTTATATTTATATAGTTAAATAATCGATATACCATATTTATCAAAAAATCAGCTTTTGGTGAACCGGATTCATGACCATTTGTTGTGTTAGATGAGAGTAACAGCATATGAAGTTCAGTCTTTTTCAGTACTTTTTACCTAAAAATCAATATACTATGTAGAAATCGAATATGTGTATCGATATCATATTGGTCGATAATATAATACTTGATTAGGTTAACTAGTATTTGAAGATTAGTCTTCCAAACAAAGAGCGCTGTAATGAAAATAGGGAGTACGATTCATCGCTTAAACATTTTTGGGCTCGAAGTGGAGTAATCTAGAAGCTCTGTTGGCATTTCCGGGTTATCTATACTATACTATTATAAAGAGGAAAGATTTGTATGTATGTTTGTAATGAATAAACTCGAAAACTACTGTGCCGATTTCAAAAATTCTTTCACCATTGGAAAGCCACATTCACCCCGAGTACAATAGGCTATATTTATTGCTAGAATCTCAATTTTCTGTAAATAGTTTCCATGTGAGGGTATCAAATCACTCCGTGATGGCGAATCTTAATCTGAAACTAAAAATCGTCTTGCAAGTCATTCTCTTTCAAAACCTGCCAAGTACGCGCTTGAGAGTCGAGTACGGAGCGTCTGCAGCGGCTTGAAGAACAAAATGTTAGAAATATACAAGTTCGCACTAGCTCGTCGAACTCTGAGCGTTCCCAACGCCTTCATAATCAGAGAGAAAGACAACGGACACAACAGACTAGAGGTCGCAATCAAGTTTTAGCTAAAGTACATATACATATATGTATGGGAGAGTGTGAAAAGTGTGTAAAAACTTATAACTTTTGAAATGTTTGTTTAAGCCCGTGCGAAGCCGGAGTGGTCTGCTAGTCTACTAATAATTTACAAACAATTCTATAACTTCAAAGTGAAAGCATTCATAAATGTAATACATTTGAGAGTACTTATCGGAATATATCTAGGTATGAAGCCAATATTTATTTACAGACAATCATATGGATGTGTGATATTTTCTCAATGCAATTTCCCCGAAGTACGTGGTGCTTTTAACAAAATGACCGTTGTCATTGTAGATTTACTGAAAAGCACAAAAATAAATAAATTGCTAAGATTCTTATTTACACATGTCTACATGCAATATGAATATATATTTATGTATATACAAGTATTCTACATTACCATTTACTTATCTAAATGTGTATATAAGACTAGATATATATACCCGAATATTTCTGTTTATTTTAAATGACTTCATACTGCAGTGTATTTAACCGCATTATTACACATTCATAAATACCTGATGTCTTTATGCATAGCGTAGTGTAAACTCCGATTATAGTAATTACCTACTTACCTTTGTTGATTATTAACCACATTAGTTGAATGATAATACACACACTCACGCATACATATGTTAATTGTCATTCGAACAATTATCGTGATTCATTATATAAGCTTACCAACTCAATTACATTACAGCCGATGAGTGTTATTTGCTTAATCTTTTTAACTGCGCATTTCTATATTTAAAACAACAACAACAAATATGAAATGTTAATGAGCTAAACGTTCTTTGTTTGCTTTGTTATTTAGAAGTGTCTGAAATAAGTTAGCTAATCATTACTAGAAAGGTAATTAAATAACTTGCATAATATTACAACACAAGTTTCTTAATAGTTACTCTATCAGCTGACAACCACTTTACCTACCTACCTACTCTATGGTAGTCATCAGTTATGCAGTTTTATTTATAACCTCAATTTACTCATCTTATGGCGCAAGTAGTAGGTTGTATTAGCGTTTCGAAATACCCAATATTATTAATTATTCTCATTAGTATATATAACAATAAAACAGTATTACAAAAGAGGCGCTAAAAACTGGCTCCGTATGATATATGAGGTGTGTTCAAAAAATAACGGGAATTTTGGTTTTATTAATCATTCGTCTACATTAATGCCGTCGCCTTCAAAACACTCCAATATGACGAGTGTTCAAAAACTAACGGGAATTTTAGTTTTTGAAAAAAAAATATTTATTCATTCGTCTACATTAATGTCGTCGCCTCCAAAACAGTCCCCAATCGATATGAGGCACCTATGCCAGCGCTGCTTACAATCGTCAAAACGCTTCTTAAACTCGATTTTTGTAATAGCCTTTGGCTATTTCAGCAATTGCTCATGTGCTTGTAAACCGACGAACCTTTAAGGTGCTAGGGGTAATCAGAGACACGAAATAATTAGAATTTTCAGTATTTTTTATTTCCTATTAAATCATGTTACTTTACAAAAGTAATAATATTGTATTATTAAACAATGTTTTGACTTGAAGTCACGAAAATTTCAAAAAAAAATTGCAATTTCCAAATTTATAGCTGTTTGTGTTGACCCAGTTTCAAAAAAAGGTCCTTGCGGTGACAATCATAAGTCCTTGGAAATTCATCTAAAATCAATCGGATAGGAAAAAATTGTTTTATATTATAAATAGATAATCCTGGGTCGTACCGAAGCTTTTTTCTTTTTTTCAAAAATTTACAAAATGGCGGGCTCATGAATTTTTTTCTAGTTTTTCGGGAAAAATTCGACAGTTTCTAAGAAAAAATTTTTTAAGAAAAAAAACCTTCGATAAATTTCGGGATTATTATGAATTCTAAAACTGTATGAATTTCATTAAAATCTATTGAGCGGTTTTTCGAGTTACAGTTGTCACCAGTTCAAAAAATAGAGTTTTGAGAAAATCACATTTAAAGCTTCACGCTAGCGTTTTGAAGTGCCTGAGCGCTCTTTGTTATTTTGTAATTATCGGATCAACTTCAAATTTTCAGAGTATATTTTTTAAATATTATAATTAACGAAAATGCAAAAAGAAAAAAAAAGATTTTTTGAAAATCGGGATAGTCATGATAACCCTTTAAACTATACAAAAATCACGTACTTATCAGTACATGCATATGTGCTTCATTACAATTGTTATTGCATTCGCTATCTTCCAAGTGATATTCACTCAAATGTGTCTATATTTATGTAAATTTATGTTTGTTGGCTTTCATTTTGCGTTTTTTTTTTTTTTGGTTTTTCAGACCACAGTTTTAGTTATCCATTTGCATTGTGATATTCTTAGACACGGTGTCACCGCGTGATTCACGTTGGCCAACAACAACGAAAACAACGTCAAATATGTTTTTACTGCAACCACAACACGTGTAGTTTTATATTGAGAATACTCGCTTACATACATACATACTTATATGTTCGAAAAACTAAAATTTTCAATTATCAGTAATTTTCCACAAAAAAAAACATGTGTGTAAGAATTTTTAAAATCAAGCGAAAGAAAATCCAATAACTCTATTATTATTAGAATTTTTAATTTTTTTAATACATATATTCCATATTTTCTGCCTTATAGAAGAAGAATAAATAAAATTGTTTTTGTAATTTTTTTTTAGTTAATGTATTAGACCAATTTCTATGCAAGTAACGTAAATAACAGTTTTTGTTTACAAATAACTCCATTTTATCCATCAACCAAGCATCAGCGCCTATAAGTATGCTTCAAATTTTATGTTTTAGCGCTCTCTCCTTTCCTACCGATACAGTTAACTGATGCTTTTGACTGTGTAGCTTACAAAGTCAATCTGCTCGTTGTGTATACATACCTTTGCTATATACATATGTATTTGTATGATTGCTTTAGCGCTGCATTTTATGTACACTCATATATATATATATATATATATATATATATATATATATATACAAATGTATGTGTAAAATTTGAATGCTGCAGAGTTGGCCTCGTTGTAACCGCGTTGTTGTTATTGCTGCTGGCCTCATTTGCTTTTGACCCCATTTTCGAATGTTTAGCGCGTGCGTGTGCGTGTGTGTGTGTGTGCGTACTCAATATTCATTTTGTTTGAAAAAATAAATATTTATTTATACAAAAATCTGCGTTATGATTTTTAGAAATAAATTATTTATTTATAAATTTTACTCTGAATCCATACGAGATAACTTCAGTTTGTGGCGGCCTTGAATACTGTAGAAGACTATTTAGCCTAATTAGTATAATTCTAATTCTGTAATTAATTATAATTTTTTAACAAGCCTTTTTTAGAATTTCGAAAGCAAATATTTCGATTTTGGAGGAATATACTTATGACTTGAATCTCCCGAAAAAATAGTTTTTTTTGAATACCCAGAAAAACAGTTGATTTTGTTGCTTAGTATTAATCCTGAATTTCTTTCAAAGCAACGCTTTTAAAAACGATTTCATTTACTTTAGAAAATATCTAATAAATTCCGCAACAGCACTGAACTTAGGTACTTAAACGTGCCACACTTCAGGGCTTCTCCGGTTTACCATTACTCCATTTCTCACCAATTCCAAATAAAAGTCATTGTACTACTTGTATCTATTTATTTTAGAATCTCTTCTCTTTGTTATAAACTAGATGAGAATTACAAAATTTGCTTCATACAGAATGGAATTGCGCCGTTAATTATGCTTTCAAAATACTATCTAAATATATTGCTAATAGCCTTTTCGCACAGCCAAATAAATTGCTCAATTAAAATTTTAATTGAGAAATCAGTTTTTGCCCTTCACACTGCCGGCTACTCAATAATCGAACAGCTGTTATACATTTTTGTTTTAGCTTTTCATAAGAAGTCGGTAATTTTCAACAGCTGATTGCTATTTTCTCAATAAGCACAGCCATTATATCCAACAGCGACTAGATGTCGAGTAGTATTACTTACAAATACGTTCTTTGTCGCAGAGTTGCATTTCATTTGTTACTTGATCGAAATTCGATTAAAAATTAATGTAGAAAAATTTAATTTTTATTTTGTATGGTAAATCGATCTAAACCAGCGCTTTAATCAAGCAAAGGCCGGTTAATTGATCAATTAGCTCGTGTGCGAAAAGGCTATAATGAAACATAAAGTCGTACAGATCGGTCTTTAATATTTAATATCCATCTTTAATACAACACATTTCCATTTAAAACTGGAATATATTTTACCCGTATGCCTCCTTTCCCTTCCTCACTGTATATTGTTTGTTGAATATTTTCGAAATTTCTCTTGACAAACGTTTAGCATTTGGTTTTTTGCTTCAATAAGTCAACGTTTCCATTCATTTGTTTCATTGCAGTTTCAACAACAAACAGATCAGCAAACTAAATCCAACAACAACGGCAGGGTTTAACTGAGGCACGTGCTGAGAAATCGGTTGCTGTAGCTGTTGTTTTGTGTCGGGATCACCAACTCATTGCACCGATTTCTCAACTACAACGGAGGCGGCAGCGACAGCGGCATAGATACTTTCAAGCGTTCGTCAACAACACACACAATCCGAAGCCGAACACAATAACGGCTGGTCCAGCGCACACTTCTTGGCTGCATACATTTGCAGAGCGCTTGTTTGCGTGTACAAGGCTAGGCGTCCTTGACATTTGCTGCAGACGGTGACGGTTGAAACTAAATTGAAGTTGTTGTAAGATGTCCTCACCCAGCGCTGGTAAGCGACGCATGGACAATGACGTCATCAAGCTAATTGAATCCAAACACGAAGTGACCATTTTGGGTGGCCTCAATGAGTTTCATGTGAAATTCTTCGGACCACATGGCACCCCATATGAGGGTGGCGTATGGAAGGTGCGCGTCTACCTGCCCGACAATTATCCCTTCAAATCGCCAAGCATAGGGTTCGTGAATAAAATCTACCATCCGAATATCGACGAATCGTCCGGCACTGTGTGCCTGGACGTGATCAATCAGGCTTGGACAGCACTCTATGATCTCTCAAATATATTCGAATCATTTCTACCACAATTGCTGACATATCCGAATCCGGTTGATCCGCTGAATCGTGACGCAGCGGCGTTGTACTTGCACGAACCGGAGGAGTACCATCGCAAAGTGGCCGACTATGTGCAACGCTATGCCACCGAGGAGGCGTTGCGTGCGGCGCAACAGGAGCGTGAGAGCAGTGACAGTGAGTCGAGCATGTCGGATTATAGTGAAGACGAGGCCCGTGATATGGAATTATAATATCGGTTTATGGTTAAGCTAATTATATGAATTTGAATTAACATTTATAAAAAAAAAAACAGAAATACAAATACAAGAAAGCAAAAAATAAGAAACAAGAAAACAAAAAAAAACAAAAAACATATACACGCTCACTCACGCGTACTACCTACTACGTAAACTGAAAACATACATACATACACGTACATGCATACTACAATCCTACCTAGAGCAACTAAAATAAATGCAGCAAGCGTAAAGAACACAAAATATACATATACATACTTACATAGAGAATGGATTATGGTAATGCAAGAAAGAAGTTTTGGCAACACGAAAACCGTTAAATGCGATGTTGTAGTGTATTTGTGTGCGAGCATACACATACATATAGATACATATAACTAGGAAGAATTCAGTTTGCTGTGCTGCATACCAACAATAATAATAATAACAATAACAACAACAACAGAAGCCGCAGTAAAGAAATCCAAAACTTGCACATACAACAACAACAACACAAACACGAGCAGCACGAGCAAGTGCCAGCAAAGAGAAGAAGGCCAATGTCAATGTCAAAACGAATGGCTAAGTGGCTGCGTAGTTGCTTGGTGGGCAGTGTGTAGCAGCAACAACAACAACAACAAATACTAGCTGCGAAATAACAAAATTCAATTTAACTCCAAGTGTCGGCAAACATAGCAGAAATGCAGCGCATGATCCTTGCTTTGGATGGCCAACAAAAGCAAACACATAACTGCGTGGAACAACAATAAAAACAACAGCAATAGCAAGGCAACACGACAGAGTCCACAGATGGTTGCTACTGGTAGTCAGCAGCAAGCGTATATGGTATGCAGTCAACTGTCGAACAACAGCAGCAGCAACAATAACAACAGCAAATAGCAGTGTACAACAACAACAACAACACTTCAACTAACTACCCACATATACTACAATGCATACAACAATCATCACAATCACCACATACGCACACAAAGAAGGAAATATGTCTATGTTTTTTTTATGTAAAATTTTGAATTCGATTCAATTGTTGTAAATTTAAGCACATTTGGAATATTGGCAAATTTTATAATTTTAAGCTCTGATCATTTGTAACAAACTCGTTGTAAGTCGCCATTCAAAACATTCATATTAATGATTTTAATTTGTTTTTCTTATTATTTTTTATTATTTTGTTTTTGTAATCTAACTAGTATATATTTTTGCATATTTGTTTTGGTGAGTGTTTGCAACAAAGCAACAAAAAAGAGTAAACAACAAAAATATAAAGAAAAAAATGAAACCAAACAGATGCATACAATTATTCTAAGTCTTTTGAAATAGATAAAAACGAAAATTAAACAAAATTAAAATTAATTGTTTTGTGTTGTTATTTTTGTGCAAAGCTGTGGAGGACTTGCACAAGCGCCAAGTTGTAGCTTGAAATTTTAGTAAAAACTTGACTTTCCTGGAAAGTTAATTTAAATATAATTTTTAATTTTTTTTTTAATAATTTGTTTTACATTTTTTTTAAATAATTTGTTTTAAATTATTTTTTAATAATTTGTTTAAAATTTTTTTTAATAATTTGTTTTAAATTTTTTTTTTAATAATTTGTTTCAATATTTAAAAAATATTTTTAATATTTCATATTTTTATAAATTTTTTAATTTATTCTAATATTTTTTAATTTTTATTTTTTTTAGTAATTTATTCACTAAATTTTAAATGCCCGAAAATCGTAAATTTTCCATGTTAGATTTTATTGCCACCCTAATGCGCCTAAAAATATGCTACGAAAAATTTGGACAAGACTTTCATTTCTTGTTTTTCACTTTCATTACTGTATAATGCGGCTTTTGAATCACGTTTAAAAAATGCGCTTTCATCCTATGGACTGCAAGAAGTATACTTCTAATTCTCAAAGTAGTAGTCACAGCAACAAAGTGACGGCAAAGAAAAAGAAAAGTGCAGATTAAAGAAAATTACTTTAATTAAATAAAATAATTTAAATTAAATTTATTTAAATAAAATAATAAACAACAACAAAAATTAATTTAATGAATGCAATTAATTTATTTAATTATGTAAATTATGTAGTTTCCGGCAGAAAATTCCTTAACCGCATTTTTATTTGTTTTTGTTTTTATTTTTTTAGTTTTTTTTTAACCAAAAAACTGAAAATCGCAATTAGGACGCCGAAGATGCAATGAATATGCATAAGTTAAATTTTTTTGTGTTAGTAATTGATAAAGAGCTTACTGGAGTGAGGTATAATTTTAGGCGCATAAGTTTCATTATTTGAAACTTTTGATATGTTTGATAACTAAAAGATCAAAACCTAAATGTTAACAATTATATTATAAAATTTCCGCTATTGTTAGAATATGATTCTGATTCGTATTTATTATTTACTTTTTTTATTTTATTTACTCACGTACACATACGCAGCCACACCCACCAAACAACGAATTAATAAATTCAATTTTATTTAAAATATCTGCTGCTTAATATCGAACATCTTCACTTTATATGATATTATTTTTATTTTTTTATTGTAATTTTTTTTATATTTTATTTATTAATTTTGATACTTTTAATTTTGTTTTTTGGAAAATTTTATTTTTTATTTTTTTTAATGTTATTAATTTTAAGTATATTTTTGAAAAAAATATTTTAATTTAATTTTTTATTTCTAATTAATATTTTTTAAATATTATTTTTAATTTTATTTTTTTATTTATTTTATTTTTTAATTATTTTATTTGTTTTTTAATTTTATTATTTTTGATTTGATGAATTTCTATTTATTTTAAAGTGATTAATTTTAATTCTATTTTTTTAAATTTTATTTTTAATTTATTTTATTTTATTACTTTTGATTAATATTTTTTAATTATTATTATAATTTTGTTTTTTGAAAAATTTATTTTATTTCTAATTTTTATTTTTTAATTTTATTATTTTCAATTAATATTCTTTAATTATTATTATTTTTATTTTTTTTTAATTTATTTTATTTTTCAAATTATTTTTATTTTATTAATTTTAATTTTGTTTTTTGCAAAATTTATTTTATTTTTTAATTTTTTTATTTTTAATTAATATTTTTTAATTATTATTATTTGTCTTTTTTTATTTATTTTATTATTAAAATTTTTATTTTATTAATTTTAATGTTTTTTTTGTTTTAATTTTGTTTTTTGAGTTATATTTTTTTGTTAATTTTTTTTTTATTTCATTATTTGTAACTAATGTTTTTTAATTTTTATTATTTCTAATAATAAATAATAATTTTCTAATAATAATAAATAATAATTCTAATAAATTTTTTCAATTATTATTATTATTATTTTTTTATTGTTTTATTTGTTTTTTAATTTTTTATTTTATTATTTTTGAATAATATTTTTTAATTATTATTATTTTTATTTTGTTTTCTGAAAATTCTATTTTTTTATTTTATTTTTAAATATTATTATTTTGATTTATTTTATTTTTGAAATTATTTTTATTTTATTAATTTTAATTTTGTTTTTTGAAAAATTTATTTTATTTTAAATTTTTTTTTATTTTATTTTTTATTTTTTAATTTTTTTTATTTTTAATTAATATTTTTATTTTTTTATTTATTTTATTATTAAAATTTGTATTTTTATTTTATTACTTTTAATTTTGTTTTTTTTTTTAAGTTATATTTTATTGTTAATTTTTTTTATTTCATTATTTTTAACTAATGTTTTTTTAATTTTAATTATTTTTTTCAATTATTATAATTTTTTATTTATTAATTTAACATTGCTAACATATCCACAACAAACACCGCAATAATATTGATGATATATCTCTTCTTAACAAAGTGAAAAGCAAATCAAAACAACAACAAATACAAATGGCCTCAAATGGGACAACACTTGATTAAAACAAATCTATGAGTGTGTGTATATCACGCTCATGCGACTTAATATTAGAATTTTATTAATAACAATAATATTATTACATACTTACATATATAAATATAATTATTATAATTTAATTTAATTAACACTATTATATTGTGGTTTAAACATACACAGTTATAGATATTTGTAAGCTTAAGAAAAAACTTAAAAACGGAAAAGAAAATAATTTTAAAATATAAAAATAAAAAAAATTTTATTTTTAATTAAGTAAAGTATAAAAAAAATATAAAAGTGTAAACAATAAAATTATTAATAATTTACATAATAATTAATAATAATAATGTAAGCAAGTTATTTACAGTTAGTAGCGCCGACAAATTGTTTAAACGGCATATTTCAATTGCAGTAAAATAGAAATAGCAGAGCAAGTGACAAGTGCGACAGAAAACGTTTTCAAATTAGCAATTATATTTGAATTTGAATTTTATTAATAATACATTGTACTAAGAGTATTGCGTGTATTACAAATGCAGCCAATCAACAACAAATTACAACAACAAAGATAAAAATAGTAAACCTACAACAACAACACAATACAATAATACACAAACACAAAGAAAAACCGAATTAAATTTACAAACAAAAAATAAAATAAAAAACAACAACATGATAATGTTACATGAATACAAAGAACAAATGTAATAAAGCAGCAACAAATAATATATATTTAGATGTTAGCTAACAGTTTTAGCAATTATATTTAATAAAAGTAACAAGATAATAATGAGCAACACACACACACACACACATACAAACAAGAGAATAAGTGCAGACAAACAAATATAACAAAAAAAACAGAAGACAAAATAGCAAACATAATAAAATATTTAATTACAATAAATGCTCTAATGATAATAAGAAATTAATTAAAAATATAAGAACAAAAACAAAAACAACTGTGAAACATACAAACAATTACATACATACATGAACGAAAATGGGCGATAAATATTACAAAACCGATATTTAAAAAAATATATAATTGAATAAAAATTGCAAAATTATGAAAAAATACAAAAATTTTAATGTTTTCTATAAATTATATGAAATATTTATATACATACATATTTTCATTGCACAATATTTCTTCATTTCTTCATTTCAGCATTTATTGCTTTTATTCTGAGGCATCAGTCAGAAGCAGGTTAAATGTCGGCAAAACGAATGGATAAGTATTAAAGTAGGGTAAGGAATGATAGATCGTAGAACAGATCTCAGGTCTGCGAGACGAAAAGCCAGTTCTGAACGAATATACGATATACTCAGCTTAGGTTAGGTTAGGTTTGTAGGCAGATCTCAGCAAAAACAGAAGATCTCACTTAGACAGCCTGGCGCTGTCCATTGTGATACCAATAAAACTCCCTGTGGATCAAAGACCTTTAAGATTCAGCTAAACGCTTGGAATCCGTTACAAATTTCTTAAGACGGTTAATATCGATTCTAGCCAATTCGTTAGGATCGCCGAAAAAGGGTTTTCCGAGGTGATTCAACCTCAGATGATGATAATAGATGATTCCATCTCGCCTTCCTCCATACAGCTTTGGCAATTTGCATCTGCCACGATCCCAAATCTCACCGCATTGGTACCCATTGGACAATGTCCAGTAAGTACACCAATGATCGCGCTGAGATGGACCTTGCCCAGAGAAAGCAGTTGAAAGAACCGCTTACGCTCTACAGAGGGCCAAAAGGACTTCGCCACTGCACAAGTACTGGTAGTTGATCAGCGCTTGACGAGGTCATGCGTAGTCTGTATGTCCACTCCGCTCTTGCGCAGGTGGACCATGGACTACCAATGCGATCTCATTCCCAGCTTAGTTTAGCTCTAAAAAGGAGAAAAGGATAGATTATAAGTGATCAGATCTCTGAAATGTGATGACTAACTCTTGACTTCATTCACACACAAGACTTTCCTTACCGTACCATGTTACAGTGCTTAAGGTTTCAAAGAAGATGAGACAGGTCTATATATGATTTCTTGATAGATCTGAGTTTTCTGATTAACCGCAATTGCGATGTTTAGTTGTGTATGAATCACCATACTCTAGTATCTCTCGTTAAAATAAACTTCAGAGCTTCGATATTAACCACAATAACCTTGTGATTGAATATATTTATCCGTTTCTATAACAATTTACTTCCTAATCAATAGAATACCCTACAATCGGTAACTTCTCTATCATAGATTCCTACATATATACTCATACATATGTACATTTATATACATACATACATCTAATATATCCTTATGTATTGGTTGGTAACATTTCGTTTTGTCAATAAGCAATGGCAGCTGGGACAACAACGGCTGTATCGGCATTTCCCTTTAACGATGCATATTGACTTGTTGGTCGTCCTACCTTAACTCATTCAACGGTATATTATGCAAATAAAGGGGAATATTTGTCCTACTTGCAAAGTTAGCATTACTTTAGCGAGTTGTTTTTGCATAATGCTGCCATGGCAACGGAAAAACTTTGTTTATTTTGCAACAAAAGTAGGTTTTCGCTTTGGTGCGACGGAGTGTAGAGGAATTTTTGTGAAATATCAAATTACGAAAAATGGGTGAGTTTGGTTGAAAAGAATGGAAAACATTAAAAAATTGTACTTTTCTATTTTTTTAAACTGACTATTCATTGATGTGAAGTTATGTGAAATGTAACTAATTTAAAATTAAAAGTTAATATGAGTAGAATGAGAACTGGTGCTTTCAATATGTATCTCTAAGAGTGATCTATTTGATTTAGCAGTTGCATTAGAATATGAATGCTTATATGGCTACTTGTTAAGGATAATCAGATATCAATATATTACAGGAACTCGCGATATCAGAAGTGAATTTATCGACTATTTAGCGAATTCAATTAAACTAAGAACAAGAGATGCAGAAGATATTTGGTTAAGCAAATGTTTTATTTTTAAACTAACTACGATTGTGCCACATTTAGATTATATGAATCTCAAATTTGTTAGTAAATCGGAATTTATATCTTATTTTCTACAAAACGATCTTATTTTTCAAATCTCTTATAAATAATATAATGTATAATAATGTAAGTAAGATGTTGAGTAAATTAGATTAGCAATTCTAACTTAGAAACCTTTATTTAATCATTCCGATTAACACTATATTTCTGCTGCATTGCGTATAAATCAGGAGCACATATCATATTCAACTCTTCAGCCAGCTTGCTTTATCCAATATGATCTTTGTGTGTTTTAAATTAAAGTTCTTACAATACCAACTTATCTCTACTATAACTATGGGCCAACATTTGGCCGTTAAAAAGTCAACTAAATCAAAATAGAATTGAACAAATATAATTTGGACCTGAATATATTATGGATCCACACAAATCCATCGCTATAGTTTATGGCTCGTTTACTTTACAATATATAAATAAAGAAGCAGAGAAGATATCGGTACAAAACTATAGTGTAGCATCGTCGGTTTATAAATCGCAATCAGCTCTCTACATTTTCAAGCCCCAAATATCGAATATGGGGACCTCCGTGCTTGTGGTTGGTTTTTTACCGAAAATATATAGGTAAATTTCTCAGATATTTTAACGAAAATCAAGTGTTCTATATTCCTTCTACACAAACGTTTGTGTTGAAAAAGGGCAAAAACAGGGCCAACACTTTCTGTAGTCACCATATTCCTAATATACTGGTTTTTAAACTTCCCTCGGTCTTTATACTGTATATATGGGTCAATATGGGAGGTATCTTAGAAAAATTTAGTAAACGTATAATCTTGGATATAATGTAGTTTGGTGACGAAAAAGTCTGAAAAGACAACATATACTTTATATAATGAATTGCCGTTTACTAGCGGACTGTATGCCCAATATATGAGACAAATCGTGTGTTTTATTAATAATATTAACCGAACATCATCGACTTGCTTGTTGATGTTAGGTTTGTTAAGGAGTGAAAACCAACTACCCAACACCAGTATTAAAAAAAAATGCAGGTTTGCCTGTTAGTACTGGTAACAAATTGCTAATATATTAGAAATACCTATGTAGGTCTCATTGCAAGGACTGCCTAATAGGTGTGGCCTTGTCTTTACTACCCTTATGTGTAAATTCATGTACTGACAATTGCTGAGTCAATTTGAGCAAAGCTTTCGCGGAATGTCTCCGCACTTTAAATTCACTAAAGGTAATTTAATGTATAAAATAGTAAAAACTACGAGACATACGCATTTTTTATTCAAATGTACCTTAAATATAAATTTTTTTAAGAAACTAAACCTTTCTTTCTTTCTTCGATTTAACTTTTATGTTTGCATGATGTGGCGTATGAGTAACTTTCAATTAGTACGAATAGTTGATGATAATGTAGTTACGTATACGCCATGCCTACCATATCATATTCAAATCTAATTCAATATGCAATACTATGCATTCAAAAAAGTTGGAGTAGAAAATATTTTAATATGCTTGTACTATTTTATGATTTATTTTATTAAAATAGTATCCACTTCAAGATAAGCCACAATCCCTGGGAGCAATATTAAATATTGAATATATTAAATTATGCTCAATTTAATTTCGATATTTAACAATAAATAATTCCTACCGTTGCATATATAAAATCAAATATATCAGTTAATAAAAATTACAAATTTCAGCTCAAACATCACTGCTGATCCCTTCATTCACACACACATACACATACACACATTACAAAAGTATATAGTTTTCATGTGATTTAATTAATTGTTAAAGTTCGCTAATGAATTCACACCTTTCGTTGGGCCAATTTGACAAAACGTCATTTACCACAACACAATACCACTTCCGACTGCTGTTCACACTGCTACTAATTGCACTCTCCTTGTGTGAGTCCAAATTAGTCGCACAAAAAGCGGCAAATGAAAAAGTTTTACTAAAACCAGAAGTGTTAAGCTTGCCACCAGGCGATGGTGTTAATGTTTCTAGCGAAGTTTCGCAACTATGACAGCCTCAAACCAAACACTTAAACATAGGAGTATGACTGAAGTAGTGCGTGTGGGACTAGCGGGGGAA
The DNA here is from genome assembly GCF_028554725.1 of Zeugodacus cucurbitae. Taxonomy (NCBI): domain Eukaryota; kingdom Metazoa; phylum Arthropoda; class Insecta; order Diptera; family Tephritidae; genus Zeugodacus; species Zeugodacus cucurbitae. Next base: position 44,965,846 of record NC_071670.1, read on the forward strand.
GTTAGGCGAAATAATATTGGTAAACAGTTTTGCATTGCTAAGTATTAGAATGTGTGTAGCATATGTACATATGAATATATTTGAGTATGTAAGGAGTGTATACGCCCAGAAATTAGTGGAGCTTAGTGAGTGTACTGTAAGGTAGTCGAAGGTGGCTTGAGTGAATTTATTAGGTAGGTTGGGATGTTTCATTTGTTTTATATCAATAGAAATATGGTTTTGAACATATTTTTTTTATTTTCAAATAAAAATATAAAATATTCCTGTTTACTTTCCATCTATAATTAATTTTTTTTTTTATAAAATTAAAAAAAATAAAATGAGGAATGGCAACTCTTAAAATATTGTAATATTTGAATAATGATGATTGGATGCAAATTATCTTGATAATTTTGAAATTCGGTAATTAAAGTGTTATGGCAACCCGGTTGATAATTTATTCTCATATTATATGGCAACCCTACACTTAAAATATGTCAAAAATGTATCAAAAGTGTCAAAAGTATTCAATCCTTTTGTATTAAGAAAAAAAAATAAAGTAAACAAGTTTATATGGCAACCTTTAGAAATATCGAAATACAGCCCTTCGAAATTCAAAGCCAAAATTCATATTAAAGATATGTATATTGTTTCAAGTTGGCAAAAATTGTTTTTTTGAAATCTTGAGAGACCGGGAATTAATTTTATCTTTTAAAGTTTGTGATTAATGTATAATGGCAACCCTGTTGTTAATATATTCGCAAATTATATGGAAACTCTACTCTTAAAATGTGTCAAAATGTCAAAACTGTGTCAGAATTATTCAAAATCGTATTTTAATTAAAAAAAGTTACATTAACATGGCAACCCATTTAAAAAAAAAAATAGAAATACAACCCTTCGAAATTCAAAGCCAAATTAAAACAAGAAAAAACGTTAACTTCGGCTGTACCGAAGCTAATATACCCTTCACAGGTGCATTTCTTTTAGTAACTATGTGTGTTTAAGCAAATCTAAAGACGTAAGAAAAAGTAAGTAAAAAAAAAAGAAAACATTTTACTAATTCTTTTTAGCCGGGTTGTTTTCTAGTTAACCGATCCGATATGCTATAGCCTTTTGAAATTCGCAACAAACGCTGGCATCCTAAAGGATGACTACTCCTCATTAACCGAGTGACGGCACTCCATCTGGTTTCACAAAGGACCAAAACTGGTTTATGTGTGGCGTTGTAGCCTTCCAGAGTAACCTAACCTAACCTATATGCTATAGTGAACCGATCTGAACAATTTTTTCGGAGATTAAATTATTTCTATGAACAATAACTCACACCAAATTTAGTGAAGATATGTATTAAAATGCGGAAGTTTTCCATACAAGCCCTTGATTCCGATCGTTCAGTTTGTATGGCAGCTATATGATATAGTGGTCCGATATCGGCAATTCCGACAAATGAGCAGCTTCTTGCAGAGAAAATAACATCTGCAAAATTTCAATACGATATCTTAAAAACTGAAGGACTAGTTCGTATATATACAGACAGACAGACGGACGGACAGACGGACATGGCTAAATCGACTCAGTTCAACATACTGATCATTTATATAGATACTTTATAGGGTCTCCGACGCTTCCTTCTGGGTGTTACAAACTTCGTGACAAACTTAATATACCCTATTCAGAGTATAATTAAAGATAAATTGTTTCAAGTTGTCAAAAATGTATTTTTTTGTGATCTTTACGAGACCGAAAATTAATCCGTTTGAGGTAATTAATAAAAAAATATAACCCAACGATTGTTTTTGTATTGCTTTGGTTAAATACACACTAAAAGACGGACTCGGGCAATTCAAATAATGTACATTATCAGCAACGATTACTACCTTATAGATCGTGGATTCATAAGGTATTATTAAGCTCAAAATAAAACAAAATCTGAGATAACCGTGCTACCCTAATAATGTGAGCAATATGGCTTCAAGGAAGTGGCATTTTCACGTACATAACAACATTGTTGGCAAGCACACGGCGGGCATCACATGTGTGTAGTTGGAAACAAGCGAGTGCATATGCTAAATGGTTTTTTTTTTTGTTATTTTTTTTACCTTTTTCGGAATGGAATCAACAAATTAATGGCATTATTCAAGCACTCGGTCTGTATACTTTTAGGCGGCACATAGGTGTCTCGCGCCGTGTCTGCTTGCAGTGCATTCCACACTTCCATGCATGTGTCGGCATGTCGGCGGTTGGCGGAGAGGTGTGAGCACAAGTTAATAAAATCATTTACTTTTGCTGCCATTCAATAATCACGCTACACAAATGTCTTCATATGCAGAACTTGCAGGCGATTAAAGACAGGAGGCAAAGCAAGGCGACTACTAAAAGTAGCAGGCACATATTTAACCGTTAGGCAGACAGACAGACCTTGCACATATGCAAGTGAGTAGGTATGTATGCAGGTGGACTGTTAGACTCTGCCATCAAGGAAGTTAGATATCAATCAGGCGCAAATAGCGATACAATATGAGAAATTCGAAATATGCATGCACGGCAGTAGAGCCTGGCTTCTTTTTGTTGATTTTTTTTTTTTGATTTTTTATTGTAAGCGTTTTGTTGTCTGCTGTCTACTGTCATTATTGCATGATTGACGCGCATTTAGTCGTTATTTGGTGCTGTTGTTGTATATTACTTTGTTGACTTGTCAATTTTTATGTGATTCATATATACCTTTTTTCTATTTTCTTCTATTATTTTTTACCTCATATTTTCACTTACCACATAAACATATGCATGCATGTATGTTATTGTTGTTTTTCACTCCTACAGTGGTAGCACAAACAGCTTCAAGTGTGAAGGTGGCAGCTGGTGGTGGTGGCGCCACTGGCAATGGCAATAGCAACAGCAACGGTGCGGCACGACGCACACCAACCGGTGCTGAACCAACTGATGGCGCCCAACCGCCACAAGCGTTGAAGGACAAGTCGACTGCGGCAGCGGCGGCGGGCAAAGAGAAGCCCGGATTGCTGAGCAGCAAATGTTTACTACGGACCATCACCGCATTTTTGGCGAGCAACAAACGCAACTCCTACAATGCACAAATGCGCGCCAAACAGACGAGCAGACGACGTCGCCAACGCAAGATGGACGAGTTGAGCGGTAAAATTAATCCGAAATTGTTGGAGAGTTTGCGTAAAAAGACAAAGTTTGCCAAGTGAGTTCAAGTGCATAATTATGCTATTTAGCGGTGATTTAATTTGGCGGAAGTTATTGTGTATAATAAATTAAAAAGGACTTCATTGTGCTATTGTCCTTTCAAAAGTTGCTTATTACCTTAAGTACTGCATGACATGTCGTATGAGTAACTTTTAATTAGTATTAGTATTACATACAAGTAGTTGCTGTTTAATTAGTAACGTATACGTCGTGTCGCTACACAGATAATTACGCTATGTGGATATATGACTACTTAACAGTATCGCATTTTTTTATTTCAAATTCTTATTCATTATTTTTCAACAGAAATTTCGAAAGAAAAAAATCTGGTAACCTAGGATCAGACCTTTCGTCTCTTCCTTTGTATCTTCGGTATTTAACAGATCAACATTTTTGTTTTAGGGAAACGATTTCTGTTGCGGTAGTAAATTTTTGTACTTACTCACCAGTTACCAGTGAATTTTAATTGCTTCCATGTCGTATGTGTAACTTTTAATTTATGCAAATAGTTGAATGTAGTAACGTATACGCCTCGACGTCACATACTCATGTAGGATGTGTATCCTCATGAAAACATATTTTACAGTTTTCATAACTATGGATTTAAAAAGAGCAATAAACTCTATAATTGACAGAAAAGATGGTAGAGGAAAGCTGTACTCAGATATAAAAAAAAAAATGAAAAATGGCCATGGCGTCGCCCATATTTGGGTCAAAAACCATATCTCATGAACTACTCGACCGATTTCAATGAAATTTGATATCTTGGCACTCTGATGTTACTAACGGAAAAATGGCTGAAATCGATTAACAAACACGCCTACTTCCGTTACAACACAATTTTGAAGTCCATCTGATTCTTTCACCTTGCAATATATATATAAAGCAAGAACCAATGAAGATATCGGTCTGAAACTCTACACAAATACTTCATTAACATATAGGTCTTTAAAAATTGTCGAAATCAGACTATAACTTTTCAAGGCTCCAAATATCGAACATGAACCACTGTGTACCAATGAATAACTCTTTACCCAAAATATCAGTAAATGTTTCAGATATGTTATAGAAAACAACCCCCAGCCCCAGTTTTCATATTCGCCAGACATGACTAGGCATTCCTTTTCCTTTTACCAAAAATAAAGAGTACCTTAAAAGGCCGTCGATTTACAAGCATACGAAAAATCACTGAAAAATCCAAAAGGGTATCCCGAAAATCGAGTTTGAGAGGTGTTTCGACGATTGGAAGAAGTGGACTATGTTGAAGGCGACAATAATGATGTAGACAAATGAATTAAAGAGTTTTCAAAAAAAAAATTCCCGTTATTTTTTGAACACACAAAAAAAAATATTTTTTTTAACTGTTTTTTATGTATTTCAATATTTTCAGAGATGAAGTCGATGCTTTGTGTCGCATTTATCGCAAACTCATATCAAATTGTCAATATGCAGCAAAAACCTTAGCAACTGGCAGCTCGAGTGCAGCAATTGTAAAACCGCATGCAGCAGTGGAGGTAAAAATATGTACAAAGCAATGAAAAAAAATTCTAAAAAAACATATGCATATTTTGAAAAAAAAAAAATTGATTTAAATGCAAAAAATTTAGCAATTTAAATTAAAATAAATATTTATATAAATTCCATATTATTCATATTTATTATGATTTAATTTCAATGACATTGGCATTAAGTTTTCTTTTATACCCATTTTTTATAATAAACTTTTTTCTATAATAACCTTATTTTATTTCCAACTCCCACAGGGCATTGATCGCATTGTCTTTCGCGAGCTGCTGCACAGCACATTCGACATTGTAACCGAAGAGATTCTCATGGAGCGCATATTTTGCTGCTGGGATCGTGCACACGAGGGTCTACCCTTGCGTTTGGAGGGCTGGTTGACCGGTTTGTCGATATTCCTACGCGGCTCATTAGCGGAGCGTGCAAACTTTTGCTTCCGTGTCTACGATTTGAATAGCGATGGGTTCATAACGAAGGATGAGATGTTCACATTGCTACGCAATTGTCTCATCAAACAACCGCAAGATGAGGATCCCGATGAGGGTGTCAAAGATTTGGTGGAGATTGTGTTGAAAAAATTCGATTTGGACAAGGATGGCAAGGTAAAGGGGTTTAATATTATTAAATTATTTTTAAATTATTTTTTAGATTTTTTTTTAAATAATCAGTATTCTAAATTATTTTAAAAAATATATATTTTTTTAAATTTAATTTTCTTTTTGTTTCAACGCAAAGTTTTGGTGTAACACTTGTTTATCTGGTTGCTTTTATTCTAGGTTTCTATCGACGATTTTATGGGCACTATTGAAGCTGAACCTTTGCTGTTGCAAGCTTTTGGACAATGCTTACCATCTGAAACGGCTACTGTTTCATTCTTCTCAACATTACAAATATAAATTTTCTGTTTTAACAATAAAAATATATCAGAACTATATATGGGAAGTCAATAAAGTGAACAATTTTGACTTGAATGAACTTACAGGTGTAGTTTCAGAAAGAAAGTAAAACTTCGAAACTCTGAAAAAGAGTTAGAATATTAAAGATAACGAATTCGGTAGATTTTTCGGTGTAATTCAGAGATCTTTATTTTTCTAGTCCATACCCTACATATAATTTTCTAAACTCAACACTCTGAATACGTATGAAAAGATAGCTATAAGGGAAAGTCATATTCTCGTTTGAAGCCGATCGATGGTAGGCGAAGAAAAGAGGTTTGAAGGAAGTATGTAGATAAGCAAAGCTCACCAGTATCCCTTTATTATGGGGGTCTCTTATAGTGCGCATTGTGGTGTGCTATAATTACATTGATAACGTTGTTAGAAATAGAGTGCCTCAAATTGTTAAACTCATTCTCTATGAAGTCTCATTTTGGTTTTTTAATGACTTCAGAAATATCGCACAAGCTCTGCTCTCGCTTATCACTAACTGTAAAAATATGTAAATATTTATATTTCAAAATAGCGCATCACCGAATAACATATCTTGAAAATGCATCCGTTATTTTTGTTAAAAAAAAGAAAATGTTAAATACCTCTACACCTACTTCAAAGTGCTAAACAACCAGACGCCAGTATCCAGTAGCCAAAAGTTCATCGGTGTCATCAACAGTAGCGCACACTCATTCAACCCCGATGAGAGGCGGCTTTGTTGCATGCGTCATGCAAGGTAATAAGCGTGTGTTTAAGCGGGGCCAACAAGCAAAACATTGAAAACAACAACAACAATATAAATAAATATTCAACTAGTTATTACTACATGCCGAACAAAGTGGCGCACTCAACAGAGATCAACAGTTCGCAGATCAACACGTCAGGGTGTATGGTACATATGCACATATGCATATGTGTATGTACACATGTAAATATGTAGAATATGTAATTTATGTAACACTTGCAATACAACAATGCGGCAAGCATGAATTATTTGTTTTTATCGCTATTTTATGGCTTTTATTAAAATGTAAATGTAAATGAAAATGAAAATTGAAATTATTGCCACTTTGTAAGTACATGATTACAGTTGGACATGTGCACGTGCTTATATACATAAATACATACATATATATATAGTTTTTCATATAGCTGTAAAATATCAAATGTTACATGGTCGTACTCAGACATGTATGTATGTATGTACGCCAGTAAGTATTCAGAGCAGCTTATCACCTTAAACAATTGTTTCTATTTTCCTTATCTACATATATACATACACACACATAAATATGTACATCTATTACAACAAATTTATGCACTTGAATATTCTCGAGACACTTCTAAGCATAACATAAGGTGCCCACATCAACTGTGAAAGTAAATCTCATGTCATATGGACCCACCATGTTGTTTTTATTGTATTTACTCTTCCTTATCATCAACATCTAGTACATACATCAAAGCAATCAAACTGAGCGTCACATCAATTTGTTTCGGTATTAATTCCGTACGGACATGTGCGCCTAGAATGCGCAATAATTTGGGGACTTTGGACGCGTGGATTATACGAGCCAATTGTTTTAGTGTGCAACAACAACAACAACAAGTGATGGCGAAAATTTAAAATACCGAAAAAAAACAAATTATTTGCCGCTGCTGCATCAAACCAGATTCAATTTATAAACAAAATAGAGGCGTGAATACATGGCACAACAAAGCAGATCAGTTGTCCGACATATGAGTATGTATGTATGTACTTCTGTATGCCTATGTGTGTTATGCACCACAAACTATTTATAATGCTTGACATTTAATGGTGACGCAGCCCATTTACAGTTTATTAAAAAGTGTTTTTGGCGTTCGCCATTCAATTCTGCAACTCATATTTATTACGTGCATAGATATATGTATGTACAAATATAGTATACCATTTATATGAGCGGTCACCAGAGTGCATTAGTGCGTGACCAATAAACTGTTGTTTGTATGTACGGCGCTTACAAAGCATAACCTTTCAAATTTAGTGTGTTTTTTTGGTATACTTAACAATAACTAAGACTCCACGACCGAGTTTTGACAACACAGGCATTCTCATATAAATCTGTATACCGATATAGAAGCTTATACCTGTAGCGCCCCCAATTCTAAGCAAAAGTTCGGTCAAATGCCGAAATTCGTTACTTGGAGGTTTTCGAGTGGATCCGACATTTTGAGTTTTAAAAAACCGACACCGGATTCGTAATCAGCTACTCCGAAAACCCTTGAAAAATGAGTTTCATGCGCATCTGATGAATTTTTACAAAAGCTGTCTCCATATTGTTTTTTTTTGGGTTATGTCAACACGCCGATTTGATAGTGATAAATGGACCTGTAATGGATTCGCATTCAGTGACCCAAAGAACATAAGTTACAGATAGTAAGACCCCCAGAACCAAAATTTTTTTGTGTGACTGTATTATCTAATGGATTATTTTCTTCTAACTATACTTAATAAATATCTAGTTTGGATTACATACTTGATTTTCCCAAATCTCATCAGTCTTTTCAAAGAGTGTATATATTTCTAAGAGAATTTATATTAATATTAACTTCATAATATTTCATTCAAAACCCTCACTTTCAAATTAAACCGAAAACTCCGTAAACTTGTTATCTATATGGGTGAATAATCCCGAAGCGAAGGGAGGTGGTGAAACGATTATTAGTCGTTATAAACAACGTTTCTTACACAAGAAACCTCAGGTTTCTCTTGAATTCCTTATTCTGGATTTATTTCACAGAAGTATCCGAGTGGTCAGCATTACTGAAGTTTAAGCAGTATCTATCTATATATATTTATTAGGAGTCTCTATTGCTGTATTATAAGTGTATAAATAACTAAATATATTATCAATTTATAAACATATTACTAAGTATATATCTGCTGAATTATGACAATTTATAAGAAATATAAACAATCTTATATAATACATATGAATTTCACGAAATGCAAAGAAGACCTTTCCACATTTTTGGTATCAGCTGATTTGTCGACAACACTGTGCACAGCTTTTCACAGAACGGAGATCTCCCTCTCCCTCTGCTACTGCCCTCAACTTCAGTGATAGATTATTTGAAAGCGATCAGCCTACATGTGTCAGCAAACGTAACCGTTATTTTTGATTCACTGATCGAAACTGATAGGCGCTTAATGCAGTTCAAAATTTCATCTTATTGTACATCACATGTATGTTGTCACCATTGACATTGACTTCATATATGTATTAGGGTGGCGATATCGAGAGACTTATAAAGTTTTTTTTTTGACAATTTTTTGTTTTAATATAAAGTGGTATTATAGGCAGGGTTCTTCTTCTTTGTGCTGTATTCATGTATAGAGGATAACGCTGTATACTTTGTCGCTATTTATTTAGTGAAGCCTGTCTTCAAAAAATCTAATCTCCGATCTTACGACACTTAATCGTTTCCAAAGCGAAGAACTACCGTAATTTTAAAATTTTCGTTTTTTCTTAATTCCCTTTTGAAATATACAAACCCGTGATCAACTCTAGATCGGCGCATGTTTCATCAAATCATTGAATCTATCACTAAATCATTAGTTAGGCTCAATCCACAACGGGTTAGTCAAGACGTCTTTTCCTGTCTGACACGACAACAACCCATAGCTTCATATGTGACAACCCACATCAAACAAGACGAGACAAAAACGCATGTTCGCTTGGTTTGGGTTAGAACAAAATACGTTTTTGTCTTTGTCAAATTAGTCAAAGAATGTTTTTGAGAATGATGTTTTTGATTAATCCGTTGTGGTTTGAGTCTAAGAGGCAGTAGTAACATATAAAAATAATACTAATAATTCTTTCAAACTTCTAGCCTTTCTCAATTTCGCAACTAACTCACCAACCCCAAGATTATGCCACTATTTCTTCTGACTTCTATTTTAAGTGATCTTCGTTATATGTTAAAGAGTTTCTTTTCTTTCTAGTGTCATGGTTCAGTTCAAAGTTGCTGCCTAGACGCTGAGTAAATATTATTGTTATGGTCACATAGTACGGACGGTCTTTGGAACTATTTGCAGATGAGTGATAAGCCACGGTATGCGATTACAGTGGCATGTTCGGTCGAATGCTATTAAATTTATATAAATGAGTCAACCAGAAATAAATGTGACCGTTTCACTAATTTCATAATATATACGTACATAAAATAATAACGTTGCATGTATATATGTATGTATGTACTAAATATATGTACATATATACATATATAATTATTAACGACAAAATGCATTTCACTAGCATCTGCAAATATACATGCTGTCATTCTTATCTACGCGTCTACATGTCTTTTCGATCGTGAATCAATGCGATAAGCGCTTCTTCTGCCAATAAGCGAGTACATTCCCATATGTAATAGTATATACATAACTGCACATTTGTTTGATGAAATAAAAATAACATACAGTTAAACAAATACACAAACGCAACAGTTGTATGTCCCTATCGCTCCATTGCCGGCTTTATCAGCAACTAATAAACTTGTGCGTTCCGATTAGAAAACACCGCGGCATCGCCTATGTGCGCTAAATAGTTCAGATATATGTACGCACATAAAATATTTAAGTTTTGAAATAGTTGTTGCTTTGTTTCTCAAAAAACGTCGACAGCGCTGCCACCCCTACACATACACACACACACACACACACACATCAGGAGATGGTGAGGTCACTGAAAATATGAGAATATTGCAGCTAAATTTAAATCACTGCGCTGCAGCACAAGAACTGCTGAAACAAACCTTAGTAGAAGAGAACATCGACGTTGCCTTACTAAGTGAGCAATATTCACAGCGTTCGGAAAGCACTTGGGTCACAGACAAAACAGGCAAGGCAGCAATATGGTCTTGTAAAGGACAACCGTTTATGTCCTGCGCTAAAACATCATCAAATGGTTTCACATGGGCAAAGTTGAAAGGTATATATTTCGTAAGTTGCTACGCTCGTCCCAGCGCTTCAATTACACAATTCGAGGACTTCCTCCTAGAGCTGTCCTTAGAAACCAGGAGCAAATCGCCAGTAATAATTGCGGGTGATTTCAACGCATGGTCAACTGCTTGGGGCAGCAGAAGAACAAACCATCGTGGGCGTTTAATAATGGAATTCCTCAGCCAAGCAAACCTTACGATTATGAACAGCGGCACGAAAAATACCTTTCAAAAAGGAAATAAAGGTTCAATAATTGACCTAATGTTTGCCAACGAGGCACTTGGCCGACGCATTAATTGGAGTGTTGCGGACATATACACAAATAGCGACCACATGGCTATTCTGGCCGAAGTTTCGTTACACGGAGAGACGGAACTCCTCAGTAGGAACAGGTCTAAGAAAAGAGGCTGGAAACAAAAAGAGTTCGACCCGGACCTTTTTACGGCAGCCTGGCGCGCAGCAAATGTTCGATGCGAAGACGCAGCCCACCTGGTATCCGCAGTTCAGAAAGAACTGGTAGCAGCATGTGACGCAACTATGCGCAGGACAACGCACCACATCAAACGAAGGCCAGTATACTGGTGGAATGAAGAAATAGCCACGCTCAGAAAGCTATGTCACTTATCTAGACGTCGCCTACAGCGCAATCAGGGTGGAGAAAATGAAAACAGTCTCAGAGAAGCGTTTAAAAACCATAAGAAACTCCTGAAGTCAGCTATTACCCGCAGCAAACGAAATTGTTTTGAAAAGCTCTGTGAAGAGGCAAACGTTGACCCCTGGGGAACAGCATATAAAATTTGTATGACAAAATTCAAAAATAAGTCACAGGAAACCAAAAGTGCATCATTTATGAAGAAAGTCGTCGAAACACTATTTCCGACGCATGACCCGATCTCATACGCTGAACGACATGACGAAACGGCTGAGTCACCGCTATTAGTTACGGAAGAAGAGCTATTGGCCATAGTAAAAAAAATTAAAAACAACAAAGCGCCTGGAATAGATGGTATACCAAACAGAGCCTTAAAGGAAGCTATAACTTTGAAACCCACCCTGTTCACTAATATGTACAATGCATGCATAAAAGAAGGAGTGTTCCCCGACCCCTGGAAAGTCCAACGCTTAGTTCTCCTTCCAAAACAAGGGAAACCACCGGAGGAACCTTCATCGTATCGACCCTTGTGTATGCTCGACACAATGGGTAAAGTATACGAAAGCATTATACGAAACCGCTTGGAAGTTGCAATCCAGGAAGCCGGCGGATTATCTGAGAGACAATACGGCTTCATAAAACGCAGATCCACTATCGACGCACTAAAGGAAGTCGTTGACACTGCAAAAGATGCAGTCAGTGGAAAAAGATGGAAAGGTGGTACAAAAAAATACTGCGCACTGATTACCCTGGATGTTAAAAACGCGTTCAACTCCGCAAAATGGGCAAACATTATCAACATCTTATATGTAATGCGCGCCCCCCAATACCTCATTAACATAATAATAAGTTATTTTAAAAACAGAAAACTAATATTTGACACGGACGAAGGCACCAAGAGCTATTTTATTTCGAGTGGAGTACCGCAAGGATCGGTCTTAGGCCCCCTCTTATGGAACTTGATGTATGACGGGGTTCTAAGAATACAACAACCAAAGAGCGTGAAATTAATAGCATATGCTGACGACCTTATAGTGGTAGCAGTGGCCAAGCACCTCGATGACCTCAGGAGAAAATGCAATGAATGCATCAACGGTTTACGCCAATGGTTTTCTTCCATGAGTCTGGAACTAGCAGAGCATAAAACTGAAGTGTTGCTCATAAGCACAAGGAAAATTGAGGAAAGATTAACTCTTACTATTGGGGAGTGTGAGATTATCTCGCAGCCACAGCTGAAGTACCTGGGGGTAATATTAGACTCAAGGTTAAAATTCAAGGAGCACTTGGCGTACTCGTCGAACAAAGCAAACAAAATATATAACGCATTATCAAGAATGATGGCAAATACGGGCTGCGTGCGTTCCAGCCGAAGATTTTTAATTGCAAAGGCTATGAGCTCTGTAATTTTGTATGCGGCGCCAATTTGGATTCAGGCGGTAGATGTTAAAGCGTATGCGAGACCAATAAACGCAATACATAGACTGTCGGCAATAAGAGTAATAAGTGCTTTCCGAACCATATCTAGCGATGCTGCTGAAGTGTTGGCCAGCATGCCGCCTATTGACATCCAGGGAGATGAATTCGTGCGACTGCATATGGTAGCAGCGCCCCCCTCAGAGAATAAAAAGTTAGACGAGAGGAAAATGAGCATCTTGAAGTGGCAGCAACGGTGGGAAGCCTCAACTAAAGGACGGTGGACACACAGACTAATACCAGACATCCATTCGTGGATATATAGAAAGCATGGTGACCTTGATTTCCACCTGACCCAAATTTTAAGTGGTCACGGGTGCTTCAGAAGTTACCTATACAAATTCCGTAATGACGTTAGTCCGTACTGTCCGGTGTGTGCAGAGTCCGTAGAAGACTCTGAGCACGTATTTTTCTATTGCCCTCGATTTTTAGATATAAGGGAAAAGTTGATAACAACCATGGGTGGTAACTTGACGGTGGAAAATTTGACTGCACTTATGTGTCAGTCCTCTGATAATTGGAAAGCTGTTAGCGAAGCGGCAGCCATAATAATGACAGAATTGAGACATCTACAACAGGCTAGGCGTCAGTCAGTCCGCGCTATAGAGGAGACTTAAATTGTCTTGACACTCCCATGAAGTAATACTTAATCCGGTGGTTCCGTGGGAGTGTTTTGTGCTGGGAGTAGGTTAGGTTTAGCGGATTAAAGTTCCGCACTTCGGCTTTCGATGCTTCCCCCTACTATAAAAAAAAAAAAAAAAAAAAAAAAAAAAAAAAAAAAACACACACGGAGATACAACTGTTTATAGCTTTGATATGTGCGCACACCGGCTAGCTATGCGAATTGCTTGACATATTCTAACTACACGCTGACGGTGAGTTATGTGATTGTAGAACGACGCCGCCGCCGCCGCTGAGTCGACAGCGCTGCCAACGGTCCAAGCTGTCTTTACACAACTGATGCGCTTATATATAGATAATATATGGCGTTTGTGGCTTTATTTCGGTGTGAGTGAGCGGTGCGCGCATTTCTAGATTTTCAGTTGGAATTCTGAAACGGCCGGTTACGGTTTATACGATTGCTCTGGTCTCTAGTGGAAGTGCAAATAGTACAGAAGAAGGATAAGAATCCTTATTTCTTTAAAAATATAAATTGTGCATCGAATATTTACTTGAAAATGGTGCAACCGTCGAATTCTGTGAGGTGAGTGGGTGTATCTATTTTTGTGTGTTTTCTTAACTGAAAAAGTGTCCAGGGCGTATGAGTGTTATTAACGCCAGTGACCACTGCTTCGGTGGTAAGTGCAACATGTGCAAAGAATTATTGACATTATTTTTAAATCTAAAAAACTTGAGAACCGAAGCAGCTGGAAAATGTGGCGCGCATAAAAAATATTGTTTGTTTTTTTTTTCAAAAGACATGTGGGAGCGTGTGAGCTGCGCGTACATATGGATATATATGTGTATAAAAATATGATAATTTTTTTTTTTAATGCGAGAATGTAATTGTTTTTGTCAGCTGCTCATAGAAACATTAGAAAACTGTATATATAATCACACTTATATACATACAATTATATATAAAATAGATAGATTACAAAATTCTAAAAATTTAAAAAATTATATATTAAATCAAAACTTGCAAATTTCAATATTAAAAAATATTTAGAGTTGCCAGCTTAATTTAATTTTAAAAAAATATGAAAACAAATACTAAGTAAAAGAGTACAGCATAACTAAAAACGTTTAGCCTTTAAATACATTAAAAACTTGTGGTTTTCATAAAAATTACAGTAGGGTTGCCACCCTCAATAAATTTTCAACTACAGTTTAATCCAAATTTTTTTCAAAATAATAATAATTTGTATAAAATTAGCACAAATAGTAAAAAAAAATTATTTAGAGTTGCCAACTGATTTAGAAAATTAAAAAAAAAATAATAATTTAATTTATTTCATTTTTCAAAACTTACTTTAAATTTAATGCATTAATTTAGAAATATTATATTATACGGCACATTTCAGTATGTAAAATTAAATTAAAATAAAATTATTTTAACATAAAAAATGGAAATAAAAGAAATTATAAAACAAATTATTTCATGAAATAAATTTCCCTTTCATTTCTTTAAAATTTATATTCTACATAAAAAAAATAGTTTATATTTGTATTTGAACTGTTAAATTTATTAAAAATTAAGTTATTGTGACTTTAAATGAGCTCTAAAATATTTATTACATTGATTACTCCTAATTAAGTGTCAACTATCTGTTGACTATCAGGTTATCAATCAGATTACAATAGTGTAAAAGCGATTTAATCTGTTTTAGTGTTATTTATTAAGTTCAAAGTTTTATGAAAACGACCATTACACTTCATATTATCACCGCTCCATGCAATAGTAATCAGTACCTTTGACCAAATACTCAAAAAACAAGAAAACTGCTGATAAGAACATACAGTGGAAGTTTAGTATGAAAGAGTAAATAAACACATATTAGTAAAAATTATATCTACAGTGGAACTTCTATAACTCGAAGATCTCAAACTCTTGAAAAGGCAATATAAGTCAAAGTTCTTACAAATTTCATACCATAAATCGAACTTTGCTACCAGGGCATAATACAAAATTTTAAATTTTACCATCGAGGCAGAAAAGAGTCCCTATATCGTATGGAGGCGAACAAAAAATATGATATTACATAAATCATGTAACAAAGACATGGGATACAGACATCAAGAGCCAAATCTATATTTTACAGATGTTTGAAAAAATTTATGTTTTAATAAAAAACTTTTAAAACTCGAAGTTTTTTTTGTGGATTATCGTGATTCGAATTATGGGAGTTCCACTGTATATACATGCATACACGATGTACTACATATATATCGCTTACAAATTTAGTATATTTTTTAATTATTTACTGCATTTTAGGTATAAATAAATAATTTCGTATCTAGGGTCGAAATTTGAACTAAAGCTGATTATTTTGTCATTACTGATATGATTATCTTATCAATAGAAAATGTGTTTGTATGTGAATAACGAAATTGAATGCATTTCTGTTTACACAATTCGTAAGAGCTAAGAATTTTGAAGTTAAACCGAGTAGATTTCGAGTAGTAATAAAATTTTAGGCAACAAAATACATGATATTTCTACATATGTATATGAAAAATTATCATATTTAAATACTTTTTATTGTGGAAAACTGTAACTAATTTTGCAATAAGCTTTTTTGAACTTAAAACTTTTTAAATACTTAAGGAACTGCAATTAAATTTTTAGTTTATGTAAACATACATATATGTAAGTCGTTTAACAATATTTTTGCTTCCAAGTAATTATACAACGATAACATGTAATTAGATCCACGCATAGCCTTCACTTGCCGCGTCCAATCGCTGCAATTGCTCATGTATGCCTGTGCATAAATATTTGTAATTCAAGTTCAATGCGATTTTAACGCGAAATAACAGTTATCTAACAGATCACTAATCACTAGCATTGACATTGGACACCCCTTCCCTTTTACCATAGATTTTCCACTTAGTCGTTATTACTTATATTTTGCAGTTAATAATTTGAAACGTTATTGTTGCACTTATTACTGTATATATGTAAATATGTTTATTTATATACAGGCAATTCGGTTGAAATTATTGCTAATTTAGCTATTAAATTTAATTTCGTATGTAAATATATTTATATCTATTAGAAATGTTAATGCTAAAGCATTTGTTTATTATAATTTTCAAAAAAGAAACATAAAATACAGAAAAAAATTGTACAAAAATGGTCGATCCAATTGTACTCGCTTGGGTAAAAAAACAAAAATATTTTTTTCTGTACCCAAGCGAGTAAAAAAACAAAAATATTTTTCTCTGTACCCAAGCGAGTACAATGGCATCGAATGGGTTAAGAATATTATTCTATCCAAAGATATCGCACTTTTATCATTGCTAGGAATTCCAATTTTTTAGCTCCATTGCAATCCTACCATATCATCACCTTCTCGATACTTATGGATCAAGGATAGAGCTCAAAACAAGTGAGGAATTTTTTTCACAAGAAAAATTTTTTTCAAGGATCGATCTTATCCTACTCCAGAATTAGCATCAATTGAGTATGGAGAGGTGTTTTGTTGAGTAGCCTAAGGAACAGTACTTATAGTTACTAGTTTTACTTAGAATATTTAATCAAGCTTCAGTTTTAATTCTCATCATGGGACCCTGCTATTCGTTGTGTATTCAAAAAATAACGGGAATTTTTTAAGTTCATGTGTTAGGAAAGTCCAACTGTAAATTTTTTTTAAGTACATGCCCCTGTAGTATTCAATGCTTACTTTATTTGTATCCGCCGGTAAGATTAGATGCAACTTAATAAGCTTGGCAATTTTCGTTCGTTAAAAGCTCACACTTTGTTGCTTTTTCAAAAACAATACGTAACTGTAACGATACTGCAGCCTCCATAAGCGTCAGACATGAATCCATATGACTTTTTCCTATTTCAAAAAAAAGAGAACCTTAAAGAGCCGTCGTTTTACTACCATACGAGAAATCGCTGAAAGAGTCAAAAGCTATCGCTGCGTCGAAGTGTTTCGACGATTGGAAGTAGCGCTGGTATAAATGAATCTTCGAATGGGGACTATTTTAAAGGTGATAACATATAAATGTTATATGCATACGAATTAATTTTTTTTTGTCTAAAAACACGAAAATTCCCGTTATTTTTTGAACACACACACATTTTTTAAACAACTATCTAAAAAGTACATGCGGTCTCTTCTGGTAATTTCGGTATCATCCAAGATTTTTTATCACAAAAATTATATAAAATAAAAATTATTAATTGAACTACAATTAAACTACATGATGATGAACAATAAAACAATATTCATATTATTTATTATATTATATTGTAGTTATAAATGTGCTAGTCGCGTGCTCATTGAACTGCACCGCATGGCTGCCGATTGCGCTTGCGCGGCAATTTAGAAATAAAACAAGTTAATTGGCACGGCATTTAATAACAATATGCAAAAGGTTAATAATAGTTGATACCGTGTGTGATTAAATAAAATTGAATGAGGTAAAAAAACAATGCTGTTAAATTTCACTACAACAATAAAAATGCTGTTAACTTTTGAATGACAAGCAACTACAAAGTTGCGAAAAAACACGTTTAAACAAATACATACAGCTATTGTTTACCGCTATTTATACTTAATGCCAATTTAATGTCATAATCTAGAACTGTACACACGTGTAATCAATGTATTTTCAGTGTTTAAGTTAATGGCTTGTTAAAAACGCTTCTTTTTTTGCAAGTCATTGAGCAAAGTCTCTATAGTGATTTCAAGTGGAAGAATTAAAAAAAAAATTAATTTATAAACAATTATTAACACTTTTTAATTGTAAGACGTTTTTAATTAGTTGCATGTACAGTTAGTGATCTAATAACAGGATTTGTGAGGAGTAATTAGTTCCATATAGAGTAAATGAACTAATAACTGGATTGCTGAGGAATAAACTCGCTTAAATTGTATTTAATGAGCGATTTAAGATAATAATACATTTATAATAATTATTTTTTTTTTAATTATTTTTTTTTTATTATTTTTTTTTGATTTCTAAAACGCACGTGTTTTGCTATATATTATTATTTTTTATGTAAATAGTTTTCTCTGTATGTATCCACTACCCTCTGACACTAATCCATCTTGTGTAAGCGCTAATGACAGTAGTCGGCCATTAAAATGCAAATAATATTTAATTGCAGAAATTAGTAATAATAAAATTCAATGAGAAATGTATGTAAATATTTTGCAAAATCAATTTTTTTTTTTCTAGTATATACGAGTGATGGATTTTATTGGTTTTTAATGACTTGCGATTAACGGTTAATGTCACATTTTCTAATATTATTCATACTGAAACGTTTTAAGCTTAATTAACGCATATTGCATGTGGACTGGGGCAGTATATATAATTTAAGAGCGCCAGACCATTTTTTTAATATTTTTAATAGGGTTGCTAACGCTTTGAAAGGCCTTTTAAGTGTTTTCTTTTATACTCTCGCAACAAAGTTGCAATCCTTGCAACGAAACTTTGCACACATGTTCCTTGGGACCGTGAGAGGGTTGCTATTGAAAATGGAATCGGAACACTGCCACGCCCACAAAATGGCGAACTCCGAAAACATATAAAGTGTTATAACTAAGCCACAAATGGAAATAAATATGGAAATAAAATTTGGTATGATGGATCGCAATATGAAGGGGCATATTTGGATGTAATTTTTTTTAAATGGGAGTGGGCCCGCCCCTAAGCAAGTTTTATGTGAATATCTCGCAAACCAATAAAGCTATATTAACCAAATTTTCTACAGTGATTTCTCTTACATACCCCATCACACACCATGAAAATAATTGAAATCGGATAATAACCATGCCCACCTCCCATACAAAGGTGATGTTGAAAATTACTTAAAGTGCGATAACTCACAAACGAAAAACGCCAGAAACACATTTACCGAAGAAATGTCAGAAGGGAGCTGCACTCAGACTTAAAAAAAATGGAAAATAGGCGTGGCGTTGCCCACTTATGCGTCAAAAACCTTATCTCAGGAACTACTCGACCGATTTCAATGAAACTCGGTATATAATATTTTCATGACAGCCTCATAACGCGGATGAAAAATGCGCGAAAATGGCTCACAACCACGAATACTTCCCATTTAACTCAAGTTTGAATTCCATCTGATTCCCTCAACAGTTACATATATATTACGAACCAATGAAGATCGCGGAATAAAATTTTACACAAACACTGTATTTGAGGCGTGGCAACACTTGTGCAAAAATTGTCGAAATCGGACTATAACCTTTTAAGGCTTCAGATATCGAACATGAAGAACTTAGTGCCAAAGCGTAATTTTTCACCGAAAAAATCATTAAATCTCACAGATATTTTAATTTAATTCAGAGGGAATCTGTTTCTTCTAATAATGTGTCACTTCACCAAAAAATATGAAAATCGGTACATAACTCCCCGTAGCTCCAATATATCTAATTATAGGTTTTATCAAAAATACGGCGTACAATATGAGTTATTAATAAATATATCAAGTTTTTCGAAACATCTCAATAATTTGAATATTTCTTTTTCTTCATCTTCCACACAGCGCCAATAACGCCGCCAGCACTAACAACAATAACAATAAGACCAACATTGATATTTACAATATCGTCACGCTGGTACTAGATATAGCATTGTTGATCTTCAAATTCTGGATAGCGATAATCGAGTCGATAGTCAAAACATTTGTGCCGCAAGAGATCAATGTCAGTGGTAAAACTGTGTTGATCACCGGCACTGGACATGGCATTGGCAAGGAGCTCGCCTTGCAGTACAGCGCACTTGGTGCTAAGCTCATCTGTTGGGATGTGAACGAGGAAGCCAATCTGCAGACGGTGAAGGAAATCAAGGCTTACGGTGGCGAGGCTCACGGTTATACGTAAGTGACTATACCACTATTAAACTGTGAATATAAAAAATTTTGATTAATTCTCGCTTAAAGGTGCAATGTTACAAAACGCGATGAGATCAACGCCTTGGCTGAGCAGATCAAGAAGGAACATGGCTTTATTAGTATTGTTGTAAATAATGCTGGTATTATGCCTTGCCATCCAATAACTGAACACACCGAGACTGAGATTCGAACAATGTATGAGATTAATGTGTTGGCACATTTCTGGGTGAGTGAATATAGAATTACTGTTAAATCAATAAAAAATCAGAGCTTGATTTTATATAAGAGTTATGAATGGTGGTTCTTAAGAGGATCACTACAACAAAGGGAGTAGAAAAGAGCCTAATTTGTACTCTTAACAATAACTTACCTTAATATTGAACTTTGTAGTGGGTCTGTCTCAAGACCCACCGAGGTTTGTGTAGAAGTCTGGACATGTACATGTTTACAAGTACATTGTCCATAGAACCCTTGGTTTTATGATTTCTACGAGCCAACACGAACTTCTCATTTGCAAGTAGGGTTCTTTCCCGATGTTCCTGGGAGACTGGGAAGAAGCTGTGCTCTGGAGTCTCGACTCCTTCTCTTCCCCTCTGAACTCTTCCTATGCTTTGAAGTTGCTTATTTATTTTATTTCATTCTTACAGATCATTCAAGCTTTCCTCCCCGAAATGGTCGAGCGCAATGAAGGACACTTTGTCGCCTTATCATCGTGTGCCGGTCTCTTCGGTTTACCCAATTTGGTGCCATACTGTGGTACAAAATTCGCTGTGCGCGGTCTCATGGAGGTGAGTAGTAGTAGATAAGAAAACTTTTTGGTCCCATTTAGCCAATGGATTGCATTGCATGAGAACAGTTACTAAGCTACGTTTTTCATTTTTGTCTACTTTCAGGCGCTGAGCGAAGAATTACGACACAAGAACCCACAGAATAATGTGAGTTTACTTTTAAATTGCATTTTTCACAATTTTAATTAATTTATTTAATTCTTTTATATGTTTCTCTCATATTCAGATCAAATTGACCACCATCTACCCATACATGGTCGATACTGGCCTGTGCAAGCGTCCACGCTATCGTTTCCCCAGCCTCTTCAAGCTGGTCAAGCCCACCGATGCGGCAGCGAGCATTATACGCGCACAACGTACCAGCACCGAACACGCCAGCATACCACGTGATTTCTTGTATTTGGAGAAAGTCGGCCGTTTGCTGCCACGCAATGCTATGCGGCTGGTGGATGACTTCCTCGACTGTGGTGTGGACTCAGATAAATGAGTGGAAATAAAATTTTATAATTTTTATAATTTTAGAGTTAGGCCGCATTTATATGCCATTTTGTTGTTTTTGTTTTTTTTTTCATAGAAAGTACCAAAAAAAATATATACATATACATATGTATATTGTTAAGTAACATACATACTTTTTATATTACCCTTTTCAAATTATGCGCTATACGTTTAATACGATTTTAATAAAAAATAAAAATAATATTTTCGTAAAATTTTACATAAATGTTTTTTTTTCATTATTATTTATCCACATACAGTGTTACATAATGGTTGATGTATGCTGGTTGTTTGGTTTTATATTGAATTCTGTAGAACGTTTGTCTTTTGAACATGCAGATAAATACATACAAACATACATTATTGACTTTGAAAAAGAAAAAAAAAAACATTCATATTTTCTATTTAATCGTATATGCTGCAATTATTGTTTTGTGTACATGTATACAGAGATTTGTTTGTTTGTTTGTATGTTGGTTACATATAATGTTATTTTTTATTTGTTCGCTTTCGGCAACTTTTACGTTAACTGTGTTTTGCTGTATTAAATTTTTTTAATTTTATTTATTTTTTTTATTACTTTATTTAAATTTTATTTTTTATACATTTTTTAATTTTTTTTTAAGTTTCTTCATTTATTTTTTCATTTTTTTTAATTTGATTTTATTATAATTTTTATATTTTTTTATATATTTTATTTTAATTTTTTTCTTTATTTGTTTTATTTTTTTTTAATTTTATTTATTTTATTATTTTTCTTTCTAAATTTTATTTTTAATTTTTTTCTATATTTTATTTTAATTTTTTTATGTATCTTTATTTATTTTTTATTTTTTTATTGTTATTTTTTTATATTTTATTTTTTTCTTAATTTTTTAATATTTTTATTTTTTTTATAGTTTTTTTTTTTAATTTTCAAATTTTATTATTATTTTTATTTTTTTATATTTTATTTATTTTTCATTTTTTTTTTAATATGATTTTATTATTATTTTTATATTTTTTATATATTTCATTTTAATTTTTTTCTTTATTTTTTTATTTTATTATTATTTTTATTTTTCTTTTTCTAAATTTAATTTTTAATTTTTTTCTATATTTTATTTTATTTTTTTTTAAGTTTCTTTATTTTATTTTATTATTATTTTTTTTATTTTTTTATTTTATTATTATTTTTTTTTATTTTTTTATTTTATTATTATTTTTTTTTATTTTTTTATTTTATTATTATTTTTATTTTTTTATATATTTTATTTAATTTTTTTTTTTAATTTTCTTTATTTATTTTTTTACATTTATTTTTAGTTTGTTTTTTAATTATTATTTTTATTAGTTTTTTATATTTTATTTATTTTTCATTTTATTTTTTTTAATATGATTTTATTATTATTTTTATATTTTTTATATATTTTATTTCAATGTTTTTCTTTATTTTTTTATTATTTTTATTTTTTTATATTTTATTTATTTTTCATTTTTTTAATATGATTTTATTATTACTTTTATATTTTTTATATATTTTATTTCAATGCTTTTCTTTATTTCTTTATTTTTTTATTTTCTTTATTTTTTTAATTTTATTATTATTTTTTTATATTATTATTTTTATTTTTTTTCCAAAATTTTATTTTTAATATTTTTCTATATTTTATTTTTTTTTATGTTTCTTTATTTTTTTTAATTTTATTTTATTATTATTTTTTTATATTTTATTTTTATTTTTTTATATATTTTATTTAATTTTTTTTCTTTTTCTTTATTTATTTTTTTTACATTTAATTTTAGTTTGTTTTCTAATTATTTATTTTATTATTATTTTTATTTTTTTTTTTATATATTTTATTTTAATTTTCTTTATTTTTTTACATTTATTTTAAGTTTTTTTTTATATTACTTCCTTTAATATTATTCGCGCTGTTGGCTGCATTCGGCAACTGTCCTTCATACATATATGTAAATATATATCTCAAAAACTCTCTTAGCTATTATATATTTGTAGTTGTTGTGTTTATTTGTGTGTAAAATACATTTATGGAAATCACATAAACCCACCAAATTTCTGCCAACAAAATCACTTACAAATTTAACTATTTCATACATATAATATCATTTTGCTATAATTTACTATAATGATTACTTGTTGCTGTTGTTGGTATGCAATTACAACTAATTACAGTTAATATTGTATTTTGTGTTTATTGAATTTTTACTTTCACTTACACATACATATAACCTTTGGAATGTTATTATTTATTATTTTTGAATATTTCAATATTGCAATTCGAAATTTCGAAACTAATACTGGTTATTATTATTACATTTGATAAATAAAAAATAATAATTTTTTAAAGAAAAAGAATTTAAAAGCATAAATATAAGACTGTTTCAAATCATAATCGTCATATTTACAGTTAGAAATCATAAAAAATAATATCTACGCTTGGAAAATTGTCATATTTCACAGAAATTAATTAATTATAATAACACTATATAAAACATTGATTTATAAACATATCTGTATATATATAAGAGATTTCATAACGGAGTTTTTTTTTAACATAAATGAGTGTAGTTGCAGTAAAAAGGAGCAAAGCGCTTTGGTTAATCACATTTTCTTAAAATTACCACCTAAAAGTTTAAAGCCATTCATGGTTACTTAGTATATACATACATACACATATATATATAGTGTATATATAATGCCCTTATATAGTAAGTAATATTTGTATATATCGGTTGTAAAATTCTTTTTTATTACTTTGGTGCTAAATTTGTGTTGTTTTTGTTTTTTTCCTTACTATTTACCGTTGCTAGCAAAGTGATGTTGTTGAAACTGCAAAGGTTGTGGTTTCTCAGATGGTTGTTGGTATGTCGCATGCTGTTGATTGTTGTTATTAGCGCTGCCACTACCACTTCCAGCCGCAGCCGCCGCAGCTGCTGTTGTTGTTGTTGATGTAATCAAGGTGGTAGCAGCATGACTGTAGTTTGTAGTTGTGGCCGCAGCGGACGTTGCGGACTTCGTCGCGCCAGGCAGCTTTAGCTGACGTATTTCGGGAAAGAACTCAATCATTAGTATTTCCAGCAGCTCCTGTGGAGTTTAAATTAAATATTATTACAAACAAATTTCGACTTTCAACGCATTTGTACGCACATAGAATAGCTGCTTGTTGTATGTGGGATTTTGCATGGCCTCAAAGACCTTCAGCACACCGTGTTTAGCCGTTTGTGCGCCCACTAAATTGCACAGCACCTCTGGTATATGATCCATGAGCAAATCCTTTGCTGCATTGCGTGTCATCTCCTTGATGTCTTCCGAACGTACAGGGTACGAAGAGGCCAGCACGCCACCGGGCCAAAATGACTTCAATATGGCGGAGAAGTAATAGTGCAACATCGATTCCTCGAACAAATATGCCACGGACTCGCGTATTTGTCTGGAAATTATATAAAATTATATATTTTTTTTTATTTCTTTTGACTTGAACCTTTATTATCCAACCTATTTATTGTTCTGCCATAGGTGATCTGCACAAACGATATCAAACTCTTGCGCAACCACTTGAAAACGCCACCCATATCGAATATTTCACCTAGCAACGCATACAAAGGTTCCGCTATGGAGTCTTTGCTATCCAAGTCGGCTAAAAACTTCGAGTCTGCACTGGGATCACCTTCCAGATAAGTCGAAATATCCTCGTCATCACGATGTAAGCCCCAAAAGGGATCGTTCGCTTTGCTTAATTCACCGGCTTTCGCGGTGTCACTTTTGAACAATGTGGATAATGAGAATTTCGACTTCTTCGGCGAGGGCAGCGTCTGTTTGAGATGTTCCGAACTGGGACTGAGAAAACTGTAAATCGCCTCGCTACCATTTAAATGATCGTCCTCCAGTATGAACTGTGGTTCAATGAATAAAAAAATTAAGATTCTAAAATTATTGATTTTCCAACAACAACAATATAGTAGTGATATTTACATTCAAAAACTTTTGTATTTGTCCTTTAGCCTTTTCAAGCGCGTGACGATCATTTTTCAGAAAGAAAAACTTGAAGTTCGTTGGCAGATCGAGTGATTTAATATTCGAATTTACGTGACGTAGTTTGCGTTGCAACTCCTGCGAATATTTTTTAATTTAAATAAAATATTGAGAAAATAAAATAGAAAATTCGAAATCCAAAAATTTTAAATCGAAAAATTCGAAATCAAAAAATTCGAAATCGAAAAATTCGCAATCCAAAAATCGAAATGCTACTCACATGCACTTGATTTAATGAACGCATCACGACCCAACCGCTTGATATAGCTCCCGGACGCGCTTGCAGACCACCAGTTTTACCCGAACTGCTGCTGTTTTCAACTGCACGCGGCATATTGATATCTTCATCAACATGCACGAGTATCATGAACTGCAACGACTCCTTTTCGTCCGAAATTTGTAATTGATTTTATATATATTAATCAATTAATCAAAAGTTGCAAAAATAAAGTTTCATTTATACTCCGCATACCTCCACGCTTTGTAGCGTCGCCTTCCACTTGCCCAAATGTTCTGTCCACGCATCCGTGCGTTTCAGATGTGTCTCCGTTTGGCGTTTCTCATTCTTCAACCACTCCATCTCCTTCTCCAATATCTGCAACACTTTCGACTCAGGCTTCACCGAACATTTCAGCGCATCCAACGCCTGACTCTTCTTATCAATACGCTCCTGCAGCTGTTCCAACTTACGACGCGCATACGATGTGTGTGCTGCGACATCCAATGTCGTATTGGCACCATCGGCGCCCTCAAGCGCAGCGCTTGACTCGTCCGAGCTGGCATCGCTGCCGTTGATTGTGCGCAGCAATAAGGTGGGATCTTTAAAGTCATCCGCATTCAACGCCTCACGCAATTGACGATATTGTTCACTCAACACAAATGAGGCGTAATACTTTTCTTCGAGTGTTCTCAAAATATTCTTTTGTATGTCATATAAGATATCGGGACCGGTGTCGCCGAGCAAAAATGTTTCAATAAGTTTGCGTTCATGTTTGTCAATTTGTATTTCTGGTTTTGGCACGCGTATGTAAGTGTAGAAGATTTCCGTACCCAACTGATGCCAAGCAGATTTGTGCGAATGTTTCAATTCCTCTACGGCCAAGTAAAAGCCCACTAGAGCGCTGGCTTTTAGTGGTTCCAAGAAGATGGTTAGATAACGGCGACCAACGGCGGTGCTTAAGACTTCAATTAGCGACAAGTCCTAGAGTAATTATAAATTAATGTTAATCAGTATGCAAACTTATAGTTGTTTTTTATTTTACCACATCGCTCGTATAATTGCCGTTCCAACCGTACTTGGATAAATTCTTCTCACACTGCGATTTGGCAAACGTCAGCTGTTGTACATAGCGTTTCAAACGCACAGCGGCATTCATTTCCGACTTCGACAGACTGTGATCTTCGGTGTCAGGATCAAGTCCTATAAAAAAAATATTAAAAATAAAATAAAATAAAATAAAAAATATTAAAAATAAAATAAAATAAAAATAAAATAAAATAAAAAATATAAAAAAAATTAAAACAAAAAATATTAAAAAAAAGTAATAATATATTAAAAAACAATATATAAAAAAAATTAATAAGTAATGAAAATAAAAACAAATTAAAAAAAAAAATATAAAAAAAATAAAATAAAACAAAAAATATAAAAAAAAAAATAATATAAAAAAAAATAAAATAAAAATATTAAAAAAAAATATATAAAAAAAAAATTAAATTAAAAATATTAAAAAAATAAAATAAAGTTGTAAATGAAATCAAATCTTATTATCTCACTCATTATGTCACACACCTTTGGCACGTTGCAAATTTTGTATTGTAGTCGCATGCATCAGATCATTTACAATGCTTTTGCGTATTAGAGACAGCTCCTCCAAATTGCCAGCGTTATTTATG
Source organism: Zeugodacus cucurbitae (assembly GCF_028554725.1). Lineage (NCBI taxonomy): Eukaryota > Metazoa > Arthropoda > Insecta > Diptera > Tephritidae > Zeugodacus > Zeugodacus cucurbitae. The sequence continues at coordinate 44,993,349 of NC_071670.1, forward strand.
ATTTTTAAAAAGTCTTCAAAACTTGCTGCATACTCATAACTACGTTTACTAATGGCCGCCGCTGCCAAGCGTGTTTCGATATTTTGTACCACTTTCTGATTGATGTAATCCGGTGAGGTGAGCATTTTTATCAATGGAAAGAATACTGCAAAAAGTTCGACAAATTCTAATTAACACGAGCGAAAACGTTGAAAAACATTTTCTACGCACTTTTGTAAGAGAGTATCTCGCTAAGTAGCACTTTAAGCGGTGGTAGTGAGTAGCCGCGTGGCAGTAAAAGAATGATCATAATTTCACTAAGCCGACGTAGAAATTTCAATTCCGTATCCTCATCCACTAGATAGGAATTTGTGGAGAACACTGGTGGATTGCCGGTTTCAGCGCTGTTAAAAACGACGAAAATTAAAGTTTTCATTAATATTAATTTAAATTTTTTTGAGGTTAATGTAATTTTTTTTTTTAAGTTTAAACCTACGCTCTTGCTTCTGCTATGCGTATTTTCTCTAAATGCACCGTTACACGGTTCACCATATCCACAGCTATAATTTTGGCGGCATCGATTTTCAGCCCACGATTGTGTAACTTTTGTATGGCATTCCAAAAGTCCTCGCGCACAATATCGTTCATCAATTTGGGTTGAGTTACCACATGACTACAGGAGGGTTAAAGTATTAACGAAAAAATATATTATTTTATGAGTCATATGTAGGAAATATCACATAGAATAAAGCTATATGTTGATTAATCGACAATATTTAAAGAAATTCATTTTGAGGCCTGAGTCATGTTATTGTTGTAATAAGAAATGCTGACTCCAATGACAGACACAGACTGATAACACTCACAAGCCTGCCATTGGTATGCTAAATATTAACACGGTACGTACCCCAGCCAATGGGTCATAAAGTCACGCAGCACATATTCAATAAGCTGTTGCAGCTGTAAGTCCACGGTTTTACCAAAGATAAGTGGTAGATTTGAGGCATTCTTAATGGGATTGGGCAGATCGAAAATGTTACTTCTGTAATATAAAAATAGTTGTAAATATTATATTATGTAAATAATCATGAATATTATAATATGCACTTACTTCGTGGCATTGTAAAGAATATTAGTTGGTTCACGTTTCGGTGGCGGCGCCTCTGTGCTGGTAAAAATGTAGTGCACATACACTGTGCTGGCCACAGCTGCGAATTGAGAAAATAATAATTAAATAATTGATATATTTTTCCAGTTTGCAGAATGTGCGGTAGCAAGAAATACCATTAACTGGCAATCACTTCAATTCAATTTAAATATTTTTGATTTGATTATGAAAGTGATATACACACACGCACACAAGCGCAAAAGCATAATTGAAATGGAATGTATGGCTGATAAGCGTGTAAATTGATAGACTAAACAAAAATAAAACAACTGAGGCGTTGCAAAGAAGCTATGATAGTTAATTATACATATTCATATATCACACTCACCTGCTAACACCAGAAACGTGGAATATATAAAGAATATGAAGAAGAAGAAAAATGCCGGATAGTACCAAATGATGGCCAATAGCGTCAGCACTGCAGCGGAAGTGATTACCTTCCAATTCAGTTGTAGTAGACGTAATGCGCGCGTAGCCAAGAGAAATGCATTGCGTGATGTTAGTTTGCCGGTGCTTAGTATGTGCCATGTAGATAGCGACGTTGATGACGATGACAACGCTGCCGTAGCAGTAGCCGTCGACAACGGATCGATGGGAAACAACGGTCGATCAAGGGTCATTTTGAGGCAGCGTCACGCCCGCGGCAACTGACGTGGTGTGTGCTATCTCACAAGCGCTTAGTTGTCAAATACGCGATTTATTGCTGTGGAATACTTTCCTTTTTAATATTTTATAGCGTTGATTGTACGCATTGTACAGACGACCTTGTTTTATTACGGGCTACTGTCAATTTGTGGATTACAGCAGGTGCTGTGTCACACGCTCGTCAACCAACATATGCAAGCACTTATATAGCAAAACAAGCCGCAGCAATATTACAGCATTTGCAGAGAAGTTATTTTATTTAATAATACTAAATTTTCGTAAATGATTTATTTTAAAATTTGAAGATTTTCTTAATCGCTTGTAGTGGGCAACAAGTTGAACAATTGACAAAATGACAGCGCGATTTGTGGGCGTCGACGCGGACAGCAGTTGTCGTTTGTATCGGCCTCACAGTGCCCCCAAGTAATTATGTACATTCATATGTATGTATATTTATGTATTTATCGCATTCAGCTTCCTTGTAAATAATCTTGAAACCCAGTGTTGAAAATGCATTACAAGCGCTAGCCTTACATACTTGGCTTGCTAATCGTATGGATTATTTATTATTGCGTTTTAAATATCAATTTACTTCCGCTTCCGATTAAAATTTAGTTCATTTTTACGCACAAAAATTGTTTGCTCTTTTTATGTAGTACTTAGATAACAAATCAGTACTGAATGATTCAGTTGTAGTTGCGTCAGTTTCTTTTCACTTGCCGTCCATTTATAATCAGAATGTTAATGTGCGTACTTCTGTTTCTGTGGGAACTCGCCCGATGACTACTTCACTGATTTCTGTTACGGATTTAATTGCCCCACCACTTAAAATTCTGATTGACTCCAATAGAAGACGGGCTGAAAAATTTTTACAATCAAGTGATTTGAGAAGATGGTAGGAAACAAAATTCATAAAATGCGAAAATGTTGTTAAAAAGGAAATGTCAGACAGACGAATGGGTGCGCAAAATGCAGAGCCCGTGTTTTTGTACGAATTCGCTTTTTAATTGGATTCGTAACTTTGGCGCCAATTTTTTTAGACGATTTATTTACTCAAGATGGCGCTGTTGTTCGTGTAATATTGCTTTGCATACTTTCGTAAACAAGTAGGAAAATATGAAAAGAAAAGAGGAAACTGATAGCTCAGATTGCACCCTGCGCGACACATTTTGTTCCTTAAAGTGTTGGCTAGAAATTTTTCGTCTATTTTATTATGTAAATTACGTGAACATACATATTTAAAACAATAAATAAACATTATTAATTGATTGATTGATTTTATTTGTCCGAAATCGTGTGACCATAGCTCTCCCATACTACTTAGATATACTCAAATTGTAATGAAGCACATTGGTATTTTTTCTCCCTTTTTCGTTCCCCTTTCAAATGCAAAACAAACAAGGTTAATATTTATTAATTTTTCTATTCATTTATGAATGCCTGTTACACATTTTAATCAAAATAAGTTTTAGATTACATAAATAAGATATGTAAATAAATATTTGCAACTATATATGCACATTCTCATTAGAAACCCCCACAAATCACATATGGGTTAATGTGCAAACATTCATTGCGAAAATGGAAATCGAACAGAACTGCGAAAGTTGAAATTTTGTTAACAACTATTACTTGCCGGGGAAACAACAAAAAAAAAAACAATAAATACTTGTACAATAACGAAACTAACGCTATTTTCAACAGGATTCATTCTGCGAAAAACCAAAAAGCGTTTGAATTTTATTTAATCCCTTACAAACTGGAAATTTCGCAAATCTGGATGAAACTAGCGAAGTTATGATTGCCGCCTCTGAACCTTTGGTAAGCAGCGTATTAAATTGTATTTATAAATAAATGTTTAATAATCTAATATTTTTTATGCAGGAGTTCATTCCTCGGGGTCGTCAGGCGGTTGAGGAGCATCCGGGTCCCACCGATGTAAAAGCGCACAATCACTTATCCACAGAACATGTGCTGCTACAACGCATGCAGAATGTGAATATTTCCGCATCGGATGAGCATAATGAATTTTGGTGTGTGCGTGAAATTTTCGAGGATTTGAATGAAGATATAGCAAGAGCGCGTGGCAATCATTACAATGAACAAAAGCATGGGCAAAACAATAAGCCAACAAATGCGCAGTGCGACAAAGATGAAGGTGACAATGAAGCATATTTGCTGCAGCAACAGCGTGTGGCACTTGCGGATGTCGATTATATGTGCGAGTATCTTGTTAATTCCGAAGAGGAATTATACGTAAAAAAGAACACAGCAGTGTGGACAAAAGGTGCTGGTAACAATGTGCTTCGAATAAAATTTTATTTTAATGAATTTAATTGAAACAGGCCTATTAGATGAGAATGGCGTTATGCCGCGTTTATGCTTCACCTGTGAGACACCAATCAAATTTGCTTTCTTCTGCAGTAAGTCATTTGTAACGGGTAAGCGCGATGCACGTAGTCAAAGCAAAGGTACCAACAAAAAGTCATATTCGGAGGAGGAAGAAGACTTTAGCGCAATTTGCCTAATCGGTAAGAAATAGCAACACTAATTGCGTAAATTATTGATAATTTGATTAATGTTTTATGAAATATTATGAAATATATTAGCTTAAGGCCCCAGATGCCATAGCTTTAACTTAATATATTGTTCTATAATTTAGTTAGATATAGTTTCAATATTCTTGTAAATAAATAAATAAATAAATTATTTTTAATTTTTTTTTTTTATATTATTTTTAATATTTTTCTTCTATATCATTTTTAATATTTTTTTCTATATTATATAGATCAGTCAGCACTCCACATTTACTGCAGTAACGGTGAAGATTACCTCTGTAATCTCGAATTCCCGGTGTCGCATGTGTGGCCAACGTCATTTGGCATACTTTTGGAGAAAGTAGCCTCCAGCGCCATTATACAGAATCACGCAATTTCAATGCCGCGTCTCTTCTCGCTCGCACATCCATTACAAGAAATATGCCCGGTGATCTGTAAAACGTCAACAAATGTTGGCTATCTCGTTGAGTCCGACTACAATATAATCTACACTTCGGAAAGCTCAGATCTTGTGCTGTTATATGACAACAGAATAGGCAAGCAATTTATTGCGCGTTTACGTAAAGCCACCGAAGAGGAGATACAATATGTGGGCATACAAAATGAAACTGCGCTTGGCGGCACAGTTGGTGGACTGCCGCAACACTCTTTAAATCGTGGTGCTGGTAGCGGTATTGGTGGACAAGGTTAAATAATTTAATTTCTATTTTGCTTAATTTTACTAAAATTATTGTTGTTTAGCTACACCAAAACACAGTACCGCACATTTGGGACGCTCCAGCTTGGGTAATCCTAATTATTCTGCGCATATTGGCAAATTTTTAACAAGCGCGCATTCGCTGAGTGGTGCTTTTGGTAACTTAAAGTAAATATTTAATAATAACTGTAAATATTTGTTGTAATAACACTTTTTTTCTACATTAAGTCGTACTGCTTCGCCCTTAAATCACTTGCAGTCCACTATTGGTCAGCACTCTATATCAATGCAAGATATAAGAAAAGTGGGACAAGCGCAGCCCTCAAAGCCCATAGTACCGGAGTTGTGTTTGGAACACATATGGACCGAAAGCACGCATGGAAGGTACGTTTTTTTATTTATTTGCATATTATTGCTTTGTATTAACTACTAATTAACCGATTAGCAATCGTGAATTTGGCGAAATCTCCAACCGCGCTTTTATACACACCGACTTGGTGGGACAAACATACTTCTGCTATTTACTACCTTTCTCCTGTAAGCTACAGCTGGTGCGGCTCGTTAACTATGGCACGAAAGAGCTTAAAATATCAAGCAAAAGCTTAAGCATACCCGCCAAAGATGCGGTGTCATTAGAGGTATTTGTTATTTTTGTAAATTTAACTTTAAATGAAATTAATTTTTGCTTATTTACATTGTAGCGTCTGCGCATGATTGCCGTTTTGGATCCTTCCGGCAGTTTAATCTTATATACCGGCGCTGTTTTGGTGTCCAAAGTGCATGTGGCAGCAGCAATGGGTAGCACTAGTGTATGTGCGGGCAATTTGACGCCAACAGCGAATGCAACGGCAAGCACACTCGCTGGAAAATCACCAAACACATCGTTTCCACGGTAAGTTTTCGGAAATTTAGCTTTTAATGTTAGTTAATTCTGCATATATTTTTTATACATTTCTTTACTGTTACTTTACAGACGTAGCAGCCTCTTACCCACAATACAGAAGCCCGCCGATACAACGTTCGAAGAAGAATTACATCTTTTATCGCCCGTACATCCGCTACAACCACAATTTCCCAATCGGTAAGGCTGAAAGTGAGGTTATATTCGTAGAAAAAATTAAATTCCTGCTTCTTACAGTAAAAACAGCAACATTTGCTTGAGTTTGCGCGATCCGGCTGGCAATCGCTTGACTTTGGTCTACCCATTCGGGAAAATGTATCGCATTGAGTTACCACAAATTAATGAAACCAAATTCATTTCACGTTGTATGGGTGCGATGCGTCGTATTTTGAATAGGACACAATTCATGCAGCTCATAACGCGTTGGTATGGCGCACGTAATCCGCCGGGTTCGCGCGACTACAGCGGCGCACAAGAGTGGGATATTTTTCGCAATGTGCTCACCGATCTCATGGGTTGCGGTGCAGCCACACATGAGCCTACCAATAACGCTTCATATTCCTATAATGCTGATGAGCCGAAGAAGCGACGTAAAAACGATGAAATCACTGAAGGTACCGTTGCGGATTGGGAATTTATGTTGGCTGTGCTCGATAAAGATGGTAGCGGTTGCGCTAACGATGGTACAAAAATGGAAACGGAACATGCTGCGGCAGCGGTGTGCAATATTGATGTGAGCGCAAGTTTGTTTAGCTGCTTGCCGGCCATCTTCTATGGTTTACATTTGTTGTATGAAGACTTTAAGCTGGATGAAACCATGCATGATTGCTTGCCATATTTGGCTAAGGTTTGGAAATTTTTTTTATTATTTTAAAATTTTTTTATATACATTTTTATAAAAAAAATTAAATTTTCTTAATAAGTTTTAATAAAAAAATAAATTCTCTAATAACTTTAAATAAAAAAATTAATAAATTTTAATAAAAATAAATTAATTTTTTCAAATAAATTTTAATAAAAATAAATAAATTTTTCTAATAAATTTCAATAAAAAAAATAAATTTTTCTAATAATTTTAATATAAAAATTATATAAATATTTTTTTCTAATAAATTTTATTTAAATAATTTCAATAAAAATAAATTAATTTTTTCTAATAAGTTTTAATAAAAAATTAACTTTTTCTAATAACTTTTAATAAAAAAAATTAAATTTTCTTAATAAATTTTAATAAAAATAAATTAATTTTTTCTAATAAATGTTAATAAAATTAAATTAATTTTTCTAATAAATTAAAAAAAAATATTTTTCTAATAAATTTTAATATAAAAATTATATAAATATTATTTTCTAATAAATTTTATTTAAATAATTTTAATAAAAATAAATTAATTTTTTCTAATAAATTTTAATATAAAAATTATATAAATATTATTTTCTAATAAATTTTATTTAAATAATTTTAATAAAAATAAATTAATTTTTTCTAATAAATTTATAAAAAAAATTAAATTTTTCTAATAAATTTTAATAAAAATAAATTAAATTTGTCTAATAAATTGCAATAAAATAATAATAATAATAAATTTTTATAAATTTGTTTCTCACAGTTTCTTCATCAATTCGCACTCGATATGCAACTGACAACATATACATTTCATTATACCTTGGATTTTCCACATTTCGTATACTCAACGAAAAAATTGTGCCAGCTTACAGAGGAGCATGCCACGCATATGCGCTCCAAAGAGCTGCTGCAAAGTGTTGCACCAAGCGTTTACAAGCAGTTGGAACATATTTTGAAGAGCAGAGACACATCACAGTACACATATGTGGAGGGTCTAAACGATTTGAGTCGAAATGTGCTACAGGTATGAGTGTGTGAAACCTCAAATATTCACTTCATTACATATTATTTTCACCAAAGGTCATCTCACTGATAATGCATGGCACAGAAAGAATTAAGGACTGGATTAAACCGTTAGAATTCGCCGACTCAGTGCATTCGTACTACCCGAAACGACCAAAACGTTTTATATCCACGAATGTGCCGCGTTCGGAACAAGTCATACAAATGTTATTAAATATGGGTATCACACGCGCTGACATCGCACGTTTGCCCGTCGCACTGCATCTCATCATCGCTGAGTGTTTGGAGCAAGCACGTCTCTCGCCGCCTATCGGCTGTTCAGCCGCCACTTATGAGCTAATCTTACGCACAGAGTTAGTTGCACATGCGCTTTTGCAGGACAATTCACCGGCTAACGGGGTGAGTCGGCCGCAACAGAAGTCGCATGTTGACGCCGAAGATTCGCTGTCGGCACGTTGTCCACCCGCCACGAATGGCATATCACACATGGAGGCCGCACTCGACGATGGCATGGATAATATCGACACTAAATTGCTCAATTTACGCTTTCCCGATGACATGCGCATTGCCGAAGTGCGTCGCTTGCTCACGTCCTCGGAACCGGTGCTCATTGATATTGTGCAGAAACCCGGCATGACCGATCATCGTTTCATTGAGGAGCAGGAGCGGCAGCTATTCGCCTTGTGCAAACGCACAATGGCGCTACCGTTAGGGCGTGGCATGTTTACGCTGCGCACCTCCATACCAACACCCACCGAACTGATGCCGATACCGAAGTTGTGCCTGTCGGGCAAGGAGCCTGTCAAGGGCGCCACAGTTGAAATGCAGCAAATTGAATTGCCACCCAATATGAGTCTGTGGCCATCGTTCCACAATGGTGTGGCGGCTGGTTTGAAAATTTCACCAAATGCACGCGATGTGGACTCCACGTGGATCGTTTACAATAAACCGAAGGGTCAAGAAGATGTCTCCACCGAACATGCTGGCTTTCTTATGGGTCTCGGTCTGAATGGTCATCTCAAAACACTCTCTTTCATGAGTATTTATGAATATTTGGTGAAGTGCGAAGAGATGACGAGCGTCGGTTTACTGCTGGGCATCTCCGCCACACATCGCGGCACTATGGATACTACAACCACGAAACTGTTGAGCGTGCATATTGAAGCGCTGTTGCCCACTACGGCGCTGGAGTTGGACATACCACAGAATATCCAGGTGGCTTCATTGATGGGTATTGGATTCTTGTATCAGGGCTCTGCCAAGCGACACATAGCCGAGGTTTTGCTGCAGGAAGTCGGTGAGTTTTGAAGAAATTTAGTATTTTTTGAGTTGTAGCAAACAAATATGAAATTCTACTTCTCATCCAATAGGTCGTCCACCTGGACCCGAAATGGAGAACAGCGTTGAGCGCGAGTCGTATGCTTTAACCGCCGGCCTTGCTTTGGGCTTGGTGACTTTAGGTCTGGGTGAGTCGCCAGCCGGTTTACTTGATCTGCAAATACCCGACACGCTGCACTATTACATGGTCGGCGGCAATAAGCGTCAACTCACCGGCTCACAAAAGGAGAAATACAAACTGCCTTCGTTTCAAGTGCGCGAAGGCGACAACGTCAACATCGATGTAACTGCGCCGGGTGCGACACTAGCACTCGGTCTCATGTTCTTCAACACCGGTAATCGTGCCGTTGCCGAATGGATGAATCCACCGAATACACATTATCTACTCGATTTGGTACGACCCGACTTGCTGATGCTGCGCACTATAGCACGCGGTCTAATACTCTGGTCCGACATAAGGTCCGACACTGATTGGTTGTTCGGACAGTTTCCGTCAAATTTCAAAATTGATCTGGAACGTCCCTATTACTGGGGCGATAAGTACGAGACGAGCGTGGATTATGAATCGGAAGCGTAAGTTCGATTTTGTTGAGTTTGAAAAATAAATAAAATGTTTCCATATCCCTCACAGTCAGGCCTGGTGCAACGTCATTGCGGGCGCCTCATTCTGTATGGGTCTGAAATATGCTGGCAGCGAGAATCAGGAAGCTTTTAAAACCTTACATAAAGCACTAAAGACATTTATTGGCTTCCAAAGTAAACACGTATTCGAATTTGCTGGCTACACAACTGTGGAGAATTGTCTTATGGTTATTCTAGTCTCGATATCTTTGGTATTCGCTGGCTCCGGTGACTTGGAAGTGCTACGTATCATACGCTATTTGCGTTCGCGCATCAGTTTTCGCGATCGTTGTCGTGTCAATTATAATCCGAATGTTACATTCGGCTCACAGATGGCCATACACATGTCGCTGGGTTTGTTGTTTTTGGGCGCTGGTCGTTATACCATTGCGAATACACCGGAAGCTGTGGCGGCGCTCATATGTGCCTTCTTTCCGAAATTTCCAAATCACAGCAACGATAATAGGTATGTATGTGCAGGGAGAAAATGTTTTTGAAAGTTTGAGAATTTTGCTTTGTGAGAAAATTAAAATTAAATTAATTCAATCTTAAGCGAATTATTTTTTTTGTTTATAACCTATAACTTCCTGCAAATGCAGAGATCTGCCTACTAACCTAACCTAACCTAAAACTTACGGATCCAAATAGGTTCGAAATTTTGCCGGTGGGGCTACGGCATCGCCCACTTATGGATCAAAACCCATATCTCAAAAACTACTCGAAATTCAATGAAATTCGGTACATAATACTTTCTAGACACCCTGATGATGGAAAATGGACAAAATCGGTTCACAACCACAACTACTTACCACATAACTCAATTTTGAATTCCATCTGATTCGTTCAGAAGCTACATTAGAAATCAATGAAGATAGCGATATAAAACTTTATACAAATACTGCATTTGAGCTGTGGCATCACTTGTGAAAAATTTGTTGAGATCGGGCTATAACTTTTCAAGGACCCGGGTATCGAACATGAAGAACTCAGTGCCTAAGGAAAAGTTTTCATCGAAAATATCGTTAAATCTCTCAGGTATCTTAATTTAATTCAGAGGGAATCTTTTTCTTCTAAAAGTGTGTCTCTGTACCAAAAATCGTTACAATCGGGTCATACCTTCACCTAGCTCCCATATACCTTATAGTCGGTATCATGATTCCGGTGGGCTTTATACCGCATATATCGGTTAATATGTGAGATATCTTATTAAAATTAAGTAAGCGTATAGCCTTGGATTGGAGTATAAAATATTCGGTTGCACTCGAACTTCTGCTTTCCTTACTTGTTTTGTATTGATATTACTATTATTTCTAAATTCTCCTCACTCTTTTTCAGATATCATTTACAAGCATTCCGTCACTTATATGTGCTCGCCGTTGAGCCACGTCTCTTTCTGCCACGCGACATCGACACGAAGAAGTTATGTCTCTGTCAAATATCAGTGCTGGAGGTGGGCAGTAAGGAGTTGCGACGCCTACCAATGGCACCTTGTATGCTGCCGCCATTGCACACTTTGCAGAAGGTGATTGTGGACGATGCCAATTATTGGCCGGTTTGCTTCGAGAAGCAGCGCAATTGGTCGCAGTTACTGTAGGTTTTCTAGTCTATTTATATACCCTTTTAAAATTACTATTTCACATTACATTTGCAGCAAAGCGCTGGAGAATTCCGCCTGCATAGACATTAAGAAACGTTCCGGTTGCCTATCGCATCTCGAGGATCCCGATCGTCTGAAGAGTCTGTTTGCGCAAACTCTCACCACAGAACAGTATACATGTTGGCATGTGAATGCCACGGCATTGGAGCGTTTCTCAAATGATCCATTTGTTACTAGTTTCACGGATCGTTTCCTGCACATCGACGCGGAGATTATCACGCAAGATGAATTGCTCAAAATACAACAGTTGACGATGCTCTTCTACAATGCCGTCATCAAGGATAAGATGCATGTGTTGCCCATTTATTTGACGACATTCAATGTGAGTTGAGTTGCCATAAAATTTTAAGAGAGAAAGAGAGATTATGCAAAAAAATTATTAATTCCCTCTATTTTTTCTTGTTTTCCTGCAGCTCATACAACGCGTACAACGCAAACCCGAATGCAATGATATTTGGCAAATAAAATTAATTGATTTGTATATGGAAAAGTATACGCAGCCGCACACACTCATAACTGCCGAATTGATGGGTGCGCTCTTGGAGAAATTTAAAGTGTTCATCGAGAATACACGTCGAGCCATGGCGTCTATTTTGCGTAGCTTCATCAGCAGCAACAGCTTGGCGCCAAGTATTATCAACGAATTGTCTGCGGTGGAATTGGCACGACTCTTTTCCGTGGTGAATTTCTATAATTTAACGCCGAACTTGTTGATTTTGGTTGACCTAAGCGGTACAGTTAACTACATAAGGTATTTATATGAGTTTAAAAAGCTCAACTTGGACGTGAAAACCATACATTGTTTAATTAAAATATTACTGCAAACCAGTAACAGTGAAGCTACTTAGAGGTTAAAGGTCAGCAAATTTGCTGTAACTTAAAACCTAATAAAATCAGCCTTTCAGAAACAAATGAAAAAAAACTATGCTTGTTAACAGTTCGAAGTTGATGATTTTTTATGTTGAAATATAAATATTTATTGCACAAATACGCTGCAAATGCAGAGGAACCGGCGCCTTTACTTACAATTTTGAAGAAAGAAAGAAATGCTTTCAACGTTTCAAGGATTTATAAAATGTTGCCTACATTTAGGATGTTTCGATGGATCAAGGTATCCCATACCGACCTTTTTTTTATCGCAAGCTCATAATATATCAAAATTTAAATACTACAAAAAGCGAAAACATAACCTCCACAAATAAAAAACTACTTTAAAACAAGTAAGGAAGAACTAAGTTCGGGTGCAACCAAACATTTTATACTCTCGCAATTTATTGATATACTTTTATTAAGATAACACACTTTGACCCATATATTCGGCATAAGGTCCACTAGAATAACGAAATTAAGCATATTTAGTTTATGAGAGCTGAGGTAATTTATGAAACGATTTCACCAATTTTCACCACCAAGGTACACTATATCCAAAACTATATGCTCGCATAATTTGGCTAAGATATCTCATATATTAACCGATATATGCGGAATAAAACCTACCGTATTTTGAAAAACCAATAATTAGGTATATGGGAGCTACAGGGAGTTAAGACACGATTTTAACCACTTTTGGTAGAGAGACACACTATTAGATGAAAAAGATTCCCTCTGAATTAAATTAAAATATCTGAGAGATTTACCGATATTTTCGGAGAAAAGTTACCCTTTGACACTGAGTTCTTCATGTTCGATATCCGGGGCCTTGAAAAGTTATAGTCCGATTTCGAAAATTTTTTCACAATTGATGCCACAGCTCAAATACCGTATTCGTGTAAAGTTTTATTCCGCTATCCTCATTGGTTCCTAATGTAGATACTAAAAGTGAATGATTCAGATGGAATTTAAAATTGAGTTATGTTAGAAGCAGGCGTAGTTGTGAACCGATTTCGCCCATTTTGCATCCGTGTTATCAGGGTGCCAAGTAAATATTATGTATCGAATTTCATTCGAATCGGTCGAGTAGTTCTTGAGATATGGTTTTTGACCAATAAGTAGGCGATGCTACAACCATTTTCCATTTTTAATCTGAGTGCAGCTTCCATCTGCCATTTCTCATGTAAAATTTAGTGTTTCTGACGTTTTTCGTTAGTAAGTTAACTCAATTTTAGGAATTTTGAATCTAACCTTTGTATGGGAGGTGATCTGATTTCAACTATTTTCATGGTGTTTGATGGGGTACTTAAGGGAAACGATTGCAGAAAGTTTGGTTTATATAGCTTTAATGGTTTGCGAGATATATACAAAAAAAAAACTTATTTGGGGGAGAGGCCACTCCCACTTCCTCAAAAAAATTACATTCAAACATGACACTTCCTAGTGCGATCTTTATACCAAATTTTGTATAGCTTAGTTATGACACTTTATGTGTTTTCGGGTTTCGCCATTTTGTGGGCGTGGCAGTTGCTAAGCAACTTTGTTGCGAGAGTATAATAAGTCGTTGCCTACATTTAGGTGTTGAATGATTGTAAAATTAGAGTAAAATCAACAAAACTAATTAAAAATTCGTAAAGCTGTTTAATAAAATAATAACAGTACAAAATACCGTAATATCAAATAAAAATACAATTTTAGGGATAAAGCACAGTTAACACAAAAAACCTATATAATTCGCAGTTCCATAATAAAGCAAATAATAAATCTATATTGATGTTAACTCGAAGTTAAAAAGCAACTAAAAACTCCTAGAATGTTAGGGTTCCACAGCGATTTTCAGTTGGAAGCTGCATGAGATTGTGATAAATAAATAGGAACGACCACTTTAGAACTCACTAATCTAAACGACTAATATCTATGTGTTGGTGTGATGGTTTCTCGCGTATCTGGCAGTCCATCTCGGATGCCACGTTCGGCACAACGCTTGTAAATATATAAGCCAAGCAGTGGAATTGGCGTTAGCAGAGCCACCGAGACGGGTATGACTGTGGTGAGATCGGCTTCGGGTTGTGGCAGACTGAAACGCAGCAGGAATATCGATATGCCGGTGTTTTGTATGCCCGTCTCGATGGCGATGGTCAAGGAATCAACAGCATTGCGACGCAGAGCTTTCGACGCGCACCAAGCCAATATGTAGCCCAGCCAAGGCAACGCCAAACCGGCCACGATAATCTATGGGAGGAAAACACTTGTTAAAAAATCAAATACATTTTATGAAAGCTCTGCACTCACCTGCCAGGAGAACAACTCAAATAGGTAGAGATTTGTGACAATCGCAAAGATGATAATAAAGAGGATGAGACAAGTGGAAATCGGTTTGAGTAAGCGCACCAGCACGCGTGTCAGACGCGGCGACCAACGTTGTATGGCCAAACCGATGGCGAGCGGCACCACCAGTGATACCGCAAACGTCGCAATATTTTCGTAAGGCACCGTTATGTTTGCACGATCGAAAATCAGCTGACCGAGCGTAAAGATCCACAGCGGCATCATGCCGAAAGCGGCGAAATTGCTGACCGTCGTCATTAGCACGGAGAGATTAATATTGCCACCCAAAATGACAGCCCAAATGTTCGATGCGCCACCACTCGGCGAGACGCCGGTGAAGAAGAGTCCCAACTGTAGTTCTGGTGAATCCGGAAAGATGAGCACACCCAAACCATAGCCGAGCAATGGCATAATTATGAATTGCGTTAGAAAGCCTATAATGGGCGCCAGTGGGCGCGACAATAAATTCCGCAGTACCGTAACATCTAAAGCGGCGCCAAAATTAATATACAACAATGAGACGAGCAGCGCTACGGAGCCGGTGAATATGTGATCGATGACACGCGTGCGTCGTATAATTGTCAAGGCGAGTGTACCTTCAGCGCGTTCGCTGCTATTGACGCGGCGCACATACACCTTGGTGGAGCCGAGGAAGAGCGCATCGATGGTGACGTTGCCGCTCCACGAGTGTGTGTTGGGATTTATAACATCGACAGGTATGAGTTGCGCCACACTGGCGAGATGTGGATTTTCACTTAAGACCTCAAAGGAGGCGTCCAGTGGTACATCTGTAAAGGTAAGTGTGTATGTATGTAAATGAAAAGTAGTGGATAGTGTTGGAAATTCTTACTTAAATATACATTTTTTATTAATTAAAATTGAAAACAAGAAAGGAAGGGCTAAGTTCGGGTCTAACCGAACGTTTTTACTCTCGCAATTTATTTATGTACAAAGTTGTATTATGTTGTTGTATTATGAGAACACACCTGTTCGACCTGTATATTCGGAATAAAGTCCACTAAAATAACGAAAATTATTATATATAGTATATAGGGGCTGGGATAATTCCTGGACCGATTTCAACTATTTTTGCCACCAAGCTACATTATATTCAAGACTATTCGCTCACTTATTTTTGCTAAGATATCTCACATATTAACCGATATTTGGTCCACCGGAAGTTTGAAAACCCGTTTATGAGGTATATGGTAGCTGGAGGAAATATTGTCGTGATTTGCCAATTTTTGAAACACATCTTCTTTGAATTTCTTTAGAATATTGGAGAGAGTTAACGATATTTTCATTGTTCTATATTTGGAGCCTTAAAATTTTATTGTCTGATTTCGGTGTTTTTACAGTTTTTATGCAAAGTTTTGTTCCGATATCTTCACTAAGCGTGGTTGCGAATCGATTTCTCCACTTTTTGAAAGTTTAGCATTAGGATGACAAGAAAATGGTTCGAACCGAATTTCGTTGAAATTGGTCGTGCGGTTTCTGAGATATGGTGTTTGACCCATAAGTGGGCACAGACACGCTCATTTAAAATTTTGTATACCAAATTGAGTGTAGCCCTGCGATACCTTCTTTACCATGAAATTTAAGGTTTCTGCTGTTTTTCCTTACTGAATTAAAGCATTTTTAGCAGTTTTCAACATAACCTTTTTATGGGAGATAGGCGTGGTTATAACCCGATTTTACGCAGCATAAGGAAGTGCCTAAAAGAAACAAGTCTAGCGAGTTTGATTCGTATAGCTTTAGTAGTTTACGAGATATATATTAAAACTTAGTAAGGGACAGTTCCACGCCCATTTTACCAAAAAATACATCCAAATATGCCCCTTAGAGTGATGCTTTGTACCAAATTTTACTTTCTGAACTTTAATTTAGATATTTGGATTTCAAATCTACTCGTCACCCTGATCACTTTGATATACATAACCTTATATCTTACTCGTTTAGTTTTAGGTGTTACAAACAACCGTTATGTGAAAAAAAAACTATAATACTCTCTAGCAACTTTGTTGCGAGAGTATAAAAATCTCACCACGATGACATTGACAAAAACTTAAATCCAAAGTGAAATTCGGCAACAGAACTCGTTGACCTTCAGCTTGACCGCTTCGTTTCCGAATTTTACATGCTTGAGTTATCACGCTGAAATTTCTTCCACGTACTTTTCAATAACTAATAAAAATAATTTTATAAGAAATGGACGTGAGCGCATGATAACTGCTAAAATTCTAACTAATATTAAGTGTTTCTAAGAGTTTTTCGTTTTTTGTGGCCTTCGGTAAACCAAAGGTAACTGTTTTTTTTATTATTTTTTGCTCTCAATTATAAACAATTCTATTATTTTTAACCGCTTTGCTTTACACTCATTCCATTTGTACATTTTGTAAACACACTCACACATACCTGTCAGTTCCAACAACACTTCGGAACTCGTTCCCATATGCAATTGCAGTTGTTGTGGCGTGAATTGAGCATGCCAGCTGGGGGCGGCTGGCCACAAGTCGCGCTTGCTCTCCGCGCCCAATTTGTAAGGTGTAACTTGTTGCACTGCTGTGTTGGCTGTTGTTGTTGTTGTTGTTGTAGCGAATGTGGAAATCACAGCTAGCAAAATGCCACAAATTAATTTTGTACGCGAATACATAGCTTTTGCGCAACTCAATTCAATTCAATTCAACAGGTGATTATAGAGGTTTTAAAGTACATATATATTTATATAAAAACAGTTCGAGTGCGCGTAGAAATAACAACAACACGAAATACAAATTAAAACGATCACTTCATTACGCCAATTGTAACACTAAAAAGTTGTTAAAGTTTGCAGTTGGAGGTGTGTGTGGGGGGTGGAGGTGTTCTATATACATATATATTAACACACTGCTTATCACACAACGCGAGTGTTGAGTGGATAACTTTTAGATATATGCACTTTCTTATTTTTGCCTCTTCACATTTCAATCTTATTCTACATCATACTTCACAACAGCTTCTTGCTATTTACTAGAAAGTAAATGGAATAAATCGTAGCGAAATTAAATCACAACACAAAATGCCGAAAAACACGAAACGCGACGAAAATATATGTAATTATTATGTGCAAACACCGACGAAGCCAGTCAAAAGTCGAGACACCAATAATTTAGTGAAAACAAACATTGAGCGCTTTTACCGCTACACTGTCTAAGCGCGGCTTGCGTGTGAGCGCTGCGCACCAAGAAAGCGGAGAGAAAATCACAAAAATTACACTCAAAAAGTCAACAGTCAACTCGCGTCTCAAGCATGCTTCATGCTCTTTTGCTCATACGACTGTGCGCGTCCATCCGTCCGACCAGCAAGCGGCAGCAGCAAAACGTGAATGAAGGTCTTTTGCGATTAGTGAGTACAGCACAATTTTACTAAATATATTTTTTTAATGTTTTCTTTATCACTAATATTCTATTTAATCACCACTTAGTTCGGCTGCTCTATATTAAGAGCAGCAACATCTTTGTCACGCAAATGCGATAAAATTGTATTTTTGTATTTTTTGCTCGTTTGTTTTTTTTGTTGTAACTTGTTTGCGTTGAGATAAGATTTTTATCTTTTTTGTTTTTGTTTTTTATTTATGATCGGCAAATAATACAATTGTGAAATGAAGTGTATGTGGCACAAATATAACAAAAAAAAACATGATTCAGCGAAATTAAGAGCAATCAGTCATGCCAAAGAGATACATACATACATACATACATACATACATACTAATAATGTCAACGATGTTAAACATTTTTTTTATTAAAATATAATAATAATTATTAATTTTTTTGACATAGAAAATTAACAAAAAATATATTATCAAATTATACAATTATGTAATTATAAGTATTTTTTTTTTTTTGTAATTACACGATAATCAGTAATTTTCACTAGAATATAATGTATAGAAGAAACACCGGACGGTTTCAATTGAGATTTTTAAATACTAAACATTTAAAATTGTACACATTTAATTTTCAAACTAATTGAACAAATTACTTGATTAATGGAACCTTTAAATTAGTCACAATCAAGTAATCAAAATTGTTTTACAATATATCTTATCTTAAGTCATTTCTTAAACTTTAAGTAAACCATTACATATTGATTACCTGCAATAATGATTATGGTAAAAGTAATTGAAAAGCCATTGACAATTACTATAATTGTAATTAATTGCTAATTATATTGTCAGTAATCGTAATTGATATCAATTTAGATCTTATTTCTCAAAAATATTAGGTATAGTTTATAATAAAGGGGGTTTCAATAGGGACGCCATAAAAGTAGACAGATAGGGACATCAAACGACGCCATATTATTTCACGCTCATTTGACATTTCTCTGCAGTAAGGTTTGCCATTTCATCCTATTATAATTTACTACCGAAATTCGCAGGCAGTGGCCTCAATTTTGCAGAGCGCTACGTCCAATTTATGGTCGTCGTAATCGTCCTGTCAGATCAACAATTGAGTGTCTAGTGGATTTGAATTCACAGGTACAGTCCAAAATGTTCCCGTTCCAGTGAGACAAAGAGGTGCCCGTAGTGTCTAAAATACTGGTGCTGCTAGCGCATCAATTGAGGAAGACCCAAATCAGTCTCTCACACGTCGGTCTCAAACGTTGGGCATCTATGTGACGTCGTTGTGGCGAATTTTGCAAAAATATCTTGGCCTACATCCTTAGTAGATCAAATTGACGCATGAACTGAAGGCAAATCGTCGTATGTTCGTGAATTGGACTGAGAAACAACTTGAAAATGATACGGAGTTTCATGGAATAGTCATCTTCGGCGTTGAGGCTAATTTCTGGCTGAATGGCTTCGTTAATAAGCAAAAATATGAGTTATTGATCAGGCAGCAATGCACACCTACACCATCCGTCACAATTGCATATCGAGAAATCACGATTTGGTGCGGTTTATGGGCCGGCGGCGTCATTGACCTGTACTTCTTCGGTATTGATTAACGACCGGCACGTTATTTTGAATGAGAATCGCTACCACTCAATGATAACCGAATATTTTTGGCCCGAATTGGATGATGTGGACTTGGACAATATGCAGTTCCAACAGGATGGCACCACAAGCCACACAGCGAATGTCACAATCGATTTATTGAAAATCAAGTTTGGTGAACATGTAATGTCACGAAATGCTATTTGACGCCGTTAGCCTATATCGAATAGAAATTGCAGCAGTTTCGGTCGATTTATACTTGAAAACCGTCGAAAATTGGGTTCAGCGTCTAGCTTTCTGCAATCGTGCCCATGGTGGCATTGCAAAAGAAATCGAGTTCCATACTGGCATCGATGGTAATTTAACAGGAATAAAGAATTTTCATTGATATCCCAAACCGAACCAAACTTTTGTAGCGCTCTTATTAAAAAACTCCTTAACTATGATAATTACAATTACAGTACTGCTATTCCTTAAACCCCCTAAATGACAATTCATATAATCGAAAGCCACTAACAAATTCAAGTTCAGGTAAAATAAATTTAAATATTAACTTTTAGTATGCACTGTATTCAACATATTTTTTAATAGCAACATTTGCTTGCGTGAAGTAAATATAAGCAAAAAATGATTAATCAATCAATTAACATGCGATTGTAAGTATAAAACATTGCCTACATTTAGGCGGTGTAAAATGAAAGCGTTCTAATTAGAACGGTATATACATATAAACAAATCCAATTAATAGTATTTATAAATTTTTAAAATTGGCAAATAACGTAAATAAACAAAATACAGTTATCTGTATAATTTATGTCGCGTAAATTCCAAAAAAAAATATTTCTTAAGCTACGAGAATATATTGGTCAAATCACTGAATCCATTTCGATCGAAAAATGGTTCGATACGATCGAAAAATATTACACCGAAATTATTGAAACCGTATCGAAAATACAAATATAATGTTCATAAATTTAAATAATATAAAATACATACTTAACTGTGATGCTATATTAGAGAAGAGAAGCCAAGTATTTAGCAATGATTTCACAATTGCACAATATTAGTATGACTTAGAGATAAGGGAATTATCATATTTATTTTATAAGCGTTTGTATCCGCAATATTAAAGAGATTTGTTTGCGCCGCTTAATCACAGAATACAGCGTCATATATATACTTTCAACAACAACAACAAATTTACAAACGTGCTTTTAAGCTTGAAAATCCTGTTTTCCAAAGCACGGTTTCGAACTAGAAAGCAATTGCTCCAACAATAACACTAAAAACAAGAACTGTTTTGTAGTAAACTCTGAATTATAGCAAATCTCTTATCAATTACGTGACTGTCAACAATTTTTCGCTCATATACTTTATTTCAATAATACAAATGCTTATCAATTCAAATTACAACAGAACCAATTATGTGTAAAAAAAAAATCAAATCTCCAACAACACTACGTGTTTATCGCACTCATGTGGCAGAAATGATTTTTCCTAGTATCTGTAGTGATCGGGTTTGAATGGACCAGTCTTAGGCACACCCAAGTATTTGGATTGTTCCTCACTCAATTTTGTCAACTTCACGCCCAATTTGTCCAAATGTAGACTGGCAACCTCTTCATCCAGTATCTTCGGCAACATATGCACATCAACGCTGTACTTCTCGGCTTTGGTCCACAATTCAATTTGTGCCAGCACTTGATTACTGAACGAATTGGACATCACAAAGCTGGGATGGCCATGCGCGCAACCCAAATTCACCAAACGTCCTTCAGCCAAGAGTATGATATGATGTCCGTTGGCTAGTGTATAGCGATCTACTTGTGGTTTGACATTAATCTTCTCCTTGGCGTTGGCATTCAACCAGGCGACATCGATTTCGCAATCGAAGTGACCAATGTTGCAGACGATCGCATCGTCGGGCATGTGCAGGAAATGTGCGCCAGTAATGATGTCCTTGCAACCGGTTGTTGTTACGAAAATGGTGGCTTCTTTGCATGCTTCCTCCATGGTGGTTACTTCATAACCTTCCATAGCAGCCTGCAGCGCAATGATTGGATCGATTTCGGTGATAATAACACGTCCGCCGAAACCACGTAGCGCTTGAGCGCAACCTTTGCCCACATCACCATAACCGGCAACACAGCACACTTTGCCAGCAATCATCACATCGGTGGCGCGTTTAATGCCATCAATGAGGGACTCGCGACAACCATACAGATTATCAAATTTGCTCTTGGTCACCGAATCGTTGACATTGATGGCTGGCACACCGAGACGTCCCTCCTTCACCATTTTGTATAAATTATGTACACCGGTTGTAGTTTCTTCGCTCAAACCCTTGATGTCCTTAAGGTATTGTGGGAACTTTTCATGTACCAAATTGGTTAAATCACCACCATCATCGAGGATCAAGTTCAAGGGTTGACCATCTGGGAAAACCAAAGTCTGTTCAACACACCTGAAAATATAAAAAAAAAATTATGTAAAAAATTATTTCTTTTTTAATTCTACTTAATATTGTCTCACCATAAGTATTCTTCATCGGTTTCACCTTTCCAGGCATAGACGGGTACACCGGTCTTGGCAATAGCGGCCGCAGCATGATCTTGTGTACTGAAAATATTACAGCTGGACCACTGAACCTGAAAACAAAAGCATAAAATGCATAATTTATAAACGAATATTTAATGAATTGCTACCGATAAAGTGACAAGGTTACTAAGGCTATCAACGCAACATCTTTTTGAACTCTTGGCCTCAACAGAACAGCTTATCAACAAAAGAATACTTAGACACTACTAATTACATACGTAAAATACTTAAGCATGATATGAATAATGGATGTGAACGCAATTATCTTCCTTGACGTATTATATGAAAACAATAATGATAAGCATCTTAAGATTTCCGTTTGAGGCCTGGCCGCCTAGAAATTAAAATACTTACTTCTGCGCCCAATTCGGTTAGTGTTTCTATCAATACGGCTGTTTGTACTGTCATATGGAGACAGCCAGCAATACGTGCACCCTTCAGCACCTTTTGTGGTCCATACTTCTTGCGTATGGCCATCAGACCAGGCATCTCATTCTCTGCGATGATGATGGCTTTGCGTCCCCATTCAGCAAGGCTGATGTCGGCTGAAATTAATTAAAGTTAAAATTATTACTTTTGCTATGGTTTTCAATTAGATTTTCTAATTTGATTTCATTCCAATTTGACTCAACAGCTGATAGCTAACTTAACCTACATTGCATTTGGCACACTTACCAACTTTGTATTGAGGCTTCATTTTAAGTTGTGTTATTTGAGTCAGACCTGTAAACAAGCGTATATTAGATCCTTTATTTAGTTTTATAACTATAAAATAAATAGTATAGTTAAATGCACGGGAAAACAAAGACTCACTTGCAACCGGCACGTATGGAGTTGGAGGAAATAGTGAATTTTTGAACAGTCTGTCTTTCAAATGAAACCCAGCACGCGTGTATTATAAATAAACGTACAGGGTTGCATGCGGCACTTAAAGATAAACAAAAAACTGGTATAAAATAATTTGGCTAAATGCAACTAAAGTATTTTTAATATACTTATAAACAAAAAACTAAATAAATAAGTAAATTGGAATAAGTATAGAAAATCATTAGAACGTTTGTTAAAAAGCACATAAATTGTACAAATTTATACTAAATCGTGCTAACCCAATTCCACGTACATATGACATTGAAAACTTTGTATTTCAGTGCATTTCAGCCGCAAAGTTACTAACTCAAACTCAAAATTAAACAGTAAAAGTTTTGAATAGCTGTAGTTACTGATTATGTACCGTACTTAATTCTGTGAACTTATGTATTAGCTGATTTTCTAAATTTTGATTTCTTTTGATATAAAATTTAGCTGAAAATTTGTTGATTTTTAAGTTTGTACAGCGCCAACGTGATATGGCAACTCTTGCATTCCAACTGGATCCAATTGGAACATTGTGTAGCAGTGTGGTGAATAAGCACAGGGTTGTATTTTACAATTTGAACAAAATTTGCTTTCACAATTTTAAATTTTTTCTTTATTTAAAATAAAAAATATTATATAATTTATTTTATGCAATAATTACATCTACTTGCTTTTAAAACTGTTTGTCTTATTCTCATCTAGCCTTCACATAATTTTATACCAGCAAATAACTCACCACTATCCAATACCAGTGTTGCCGTTTTCACATTAAACTACATTTTATTAATGCGCAACGAATTGGAAATATGCGAGCACAATTTGCTCATCCCTGTTTCACAGTTGTGCGCGAGAAGCCGAATTGACGAGACGTGAATTAACTTTTAGTGAACGTGAGTGTAATTAGTGCTGGCTGAGCTGCTTTTACAAAAATTCTTTGCTGGTAGTGGTAAATGGGTAACATTTTTCTTTTGTGCGCTTGGATTTTCAACTATTAACCAATTAAATAGCCAAAATTGAAGTGTAGTGAATTAAAATGAAGTTTATTGAATAAATCAAATAAACGTGTGTTAATAAACAAAGAATGAATTTGTGAAAATAACAATACATTAAGAAATAGCAGTTTTGTGTGTATCTTTGCTGCTGCCGAAAAGAAAGCTTTCGTTTTAGCCAAGATAGAAAAAAACAACAAATTACACACGCTGCATAGGATGTGTGAGAATTCAACAATCTTTGTGGAATATTAACAAATTTTCGGGTAAATAACTTGTTTTACTACTTATTTATGTTAAATATGGTTGAAAATTAGTTTTATCAAATAAAATATTTGTAATAACACGCAATTGTGTTAGTGTTGGTGTAAAGCGAGGTCAAAAATTATGCCTGAATCTAATGGCTGTGGCAGTGGCAACAGTCTGAATCGGCGATGCGAAATTTCGCCGTTTCACAATTTTTTCTGTGTAGTCAGTTACGTTGCATTTGTTCTGAATGCAACGAATATGCTGACGTGCAATAGTAATAAATGTAATAAAACAAAAGAATATTACAACAATAAATGCAGTTTTAATCACACAATTGCATTCGCATAGTGAAACAAATTAAAGCCGCAAATATTGTACGCTGTTGGTTCAGATACAATATTATTGTTGTTGTTGTTGGTAGTGTAAGTTGTGGCAACAAGCAATAGGACACAGTTATTGGATACACAGCAACAACTACAACACAATTTATTAAAAAACGATATAGCAATAACAACAACGCTGACTTTATTAGACATCAAGAGAGCTAGCGTCGCAACTAAATACAACAACACACCACATATAATTTACGTGCGAAAACAGAGTATACGCGGCAATAACAACGAAAACAAAAACAGGTTTCTATATGAACGCCGACGTTGGCGTCACTGCCACGGTTATTTTGGCCGCTGCGCCTACCTTTTGCTAGCGCTCGTTAGCACATTGAAAAGGTGGGGCAGAACGCTACCAGTGTTGCCAAGTAAGCGCCTACTCTGACCGATACAGTTGCGCGCGCGCTCTCTTGAAAAATGTTAATTTTGTATTGGTCAAGTTTCGAAATGTTATGATTTGAAATTCAAATTGGTATGGAAAGATATACAACAAAATATGAAGTGAAGCAGATTGCGTGATAAATGAGTATGCCAAGTGGTAATAGTGAAAATGTTAATTTTTTCAAGCCATTGCTGTTGTACGTTCAAAAAGGGAGTAACCGTGTACTATTTTCGACTGATGACGTCAGTTTTGAAGTTCACTATTATTGTCAGCTTATTTTGAGCTTTACTTGGCGTTTTTTAATATTGTTTTTAGTAAAATATTTAATTTAATTGCTCCTATAATATTTTTTTTTGGCGGAATTCTAATTGGATTTTATTGGAAAATTATATGAAAATGTGGCTTGTAGCAATGCTGTTGTAAAGTCAGACCTTGGACTCAGAAGACGTCCATACACTGATGCTATCGATATTTTTAACTTATTCTGATCATTATGAACAAATATCAATAGACTATACTCACTAGTTTAGTATTTTTGTTTAATTGCTATTCAAATCGAGTGAAATTTATATAATGATATTACAAAAATATATTTATTCTGCAAGTATTTAATAGTAATTATTATTTATAGGTAATTATGTAAAAAATTATACAGTTAAAAGTTATAATTGAACCCTTTGAAAAAAAAACAACAACATATGTATATAAAAATAAAATAATATATAAAAATATTTTCTAATTGTTTTGTGTAATTAATATTTAAATTATGCTATCTCCGATGTGTTCCTCTTCCTTAAAAAGGCCCCGCAAAACGTACGCAAACAACAATTATCACTAATTTTTATACCAATTAAAAGACAAATTCTTTTTCCACATTTTTTCATATTAATTAATTAAAAATAATTTTTTTCACATTTTTGCTCAAAATACATTAATGACATTCTATAATTCTTCATTATTTTTATGTGTGTAAGCATTCTGATACCTTAATTGCGAAACGTTATAAATAATACAAAATTGTGTGTAATTGCCTGCCCGGGCTGACCTGTCAAGCTCAGTGGCACAGTTTCTATGATATCACTAGTGAATTATGTGCTTTTTTAACATATGTTTTTACTTTTACAAAAAAAAGAAGAACTTCTATAACTCGAAGTTCTCGATAATTCGAACTTTTGAATTGGCAATAGAAGTAAAATTACATACAAAATTCAATCCATAAATCGAACTTTTAAATTTTACTATCGAGACAGAATTTTAAGAAATACTATATAGTAAGGTGACGAACAAAACATAATTTTACATTTATGGATTTCATAAATCATGTAACAAAGACATGGGATACAGACGTCAAGAGCATGTGTTAACGTATTTAAATAAGACTTATTGCGAAAATTATGTTTTAATAAAAATTTCTATAACTCGTAGTCTCTCTAATTCGAAGTTTTTTTTGTTTGTGGATTATGGTTATTTGAGTTAGAGAAGTTCCACTGTATTTCAACATTTGTTTGATTTTGTCCAACAATTTATCCATTTGACAGTTTATTCTTTACATACATATGTACATACATTGTCAGCTTCAAGCATTTACGTCTGTTTTGTATTATGAAAGTGAATTTAATTCTTTTTTGTTTGCTCTTATTTTTCCACCCTAAATCATTATTGCAAAACCAATGCAAACTGACAGTCGCCAATCAGCAATTCATCTCTACATACATATGTATGTACATAGATATGTACATGCATTGTATACAAAATTGAGCCCTTTGTGTCGGTGGCTGCAGCAGCTGCTATTTTGCTATTTATTTAATTTATTTAATTTTTTGAAATTCGTATTGAGTAGTTTAACGAAAATTGTGCACAAATGTTTTTGCATTTTCAAAGTATATTTTCGAAATTGTTTATTTACATGCTAGAATTTACTTAATATATAAATACATATATGTATGTAAGTATATGCATATGGTGGCTATAAATTTACTTCATATAAAATCGTAAAAACATTTTGAAATTTGCATTTTCCCAAAAATTATAATTTTTTTCCAGCTTTTTGTATTCATTCAAATAAAATCGTCCACTTAACTTGAATGACAAAAGAACTAACACAAAAATTCATATTTATACCAGCAGTCTATATACTTTCATATGTATAAGAATACACACATATGTAAATATGTATATAATTCATACAAAAGTGTTTTTATAGATGCCATAAGATACTCAAAAGATTCTTGATCCACACACAACTCGGTGCGAATTTACTTATTCGCCGCTTTATTTTTGTATACACATACACAAACAGTTGCAAAGTTTATTTTTTATATGGTTGCTATATTATGTATTTGTCAATTTAAGTAGTATTTATTCACCGTCGTTTGTGTATATTTTTGTTGTTTTTGTTTTTTTTTTTTGCTTTAGTTTTTTGGTTTCATATAATACTTGCTGTATTTGTATTTGTATTGTCTTCTCTTTTCTGTTGTCTGTCGTCTCTTTTGATGGTGTCTCATTAATTTGTTTTTGTTCGTATTATTATTTATGCGAATGCCTTTGTTGTTGCTATTGTAGTGGTACAATTTTATTTGTACAATTCTCTACAATTTTGAGGTTTTGCGGTCGTTTCATGCCGCAACTTTTTGTTTTTTATTTTTTTTTTTCGCTTTTTTCGACCGCCGTTAGCACACGCATTGGTTTGCGCGCTTTACCACAGCTTGTTTAACACCCGCGTTTGCGTGCGTCCATGTGTGCGTGTTGGCGTTTGCGGCACTGGCGGATTACGTCATTTTGTTAGACATTCTCGGTTGCTTAATTTTCGTCCGTTCACTTGCTTGCTTACTTAATAAAGCTTCCATGTGCTGGTCTCCGCCATCTGTAAATATGCTTTTTTGGGTAGGTTGTGTGTTGAAAGTGATTTTTTATGTTGTCCTTGATTTAGTCATATTCGTTTCTAGGTAGTAAGGAAAAGTAGCTGGTTGAGCTTTAAAGTCTTACTGAGAAGAAATCCACTAAGTTAACCTGCTTGGGGGATTAAGAAATACCAAATAAAATACTGGTACTTATTGGTCATGAATCTGAATATTAACCGATAATTGAAAAGTGCTAAAAATTTACAAACTTTCGAAAATATTTTGGAATTTAAGCATATTTATGAAGAAACGTTGGTTGTGGTGAGGCATACTTGATGTTGATGAATCAGTATACTGAAAGTAGCAACAACACTCAGCTTAGAACTGTCGATACTATTGCAGTTTGTACAGTCAAAGTCAACACTGACTTCATCAACTTTGCCGTCCACCACAATCAGTTAGCAGTAGATTCCAAAACGAGTAATAATGAAACCGCAAGCGTTCTAAAGTAGAAACACAAACAAAAATTTTTATATACTGTGATATATAGTAATAAACCAAGAATAAATGCTTAGAAATTGCTATGAGTAATGACATGAGTACATGAAGTAATACATACAGTTGAACTTCCATAACTCGAATCACTATGGAAGGTACTTTAAATGAAATTTGACTTCTATTGCCAATTCAAGAGTTCGAATAATGGAGATATTCGAGTTATAGAAGTTCGACTTATGGAAGTTCAACTGTATTTAAGTGTAAGGAAAAACTCTAGCTTAAGCATGACTTTTGTGCAGCGTTCAGACGCTACATCTGCATTTTCTAAATTTGCAGCAACCAAGCGAGCGTGTCGTGTCATCGACTGACAGTCAAACCATAGAATCGCTTACAGACGAGTACACATGCATAAGTATGCTTCTAGTTACTTAATTGAATTCAATTCGCTTACATGAATCAAAAGGCACCAGCATGAATGATGAAGTCAACAGCGAAGAAGAATAATATTCACCATAAAAAATTAAAGGTAGAGTGGATAGAACTTGTTGGTTGGCTAAAGAAGAAAAGAAATACATGGGTTATTATATACATACATACGTACATATACCTTTATATTTATGGCTACAATACAAAGTTAGTTAAGATTTTATTTATTTACTTAGTCTTCATGTGTTTGTGTGCGGCTTAGTAAATAGAAATCATATTAAATTTAACGTTGAAAGCGCGAAAATACGCATACATACTTATGTACATATATATTTTTATATACTTGTTTGATGCTATCTCTGCCAGTAAGCTGCCTTGAGGATTAGTTGTAGACAGTAGCGCTTGATAACTTCTCTAAATAGATAGGATAAAAAGGTGGTGACCGATAATGAATGCGAAATCTGATTATTTTTGTTTTATGTTTTTTTTTTATACAAAGTTATTGCAAAAATTAATTTTTAGATTTTAGAGTGTCAGGAAGAGATGATGTCACGTTCGGGAAATTGTTTTCAAAAAAGAAAAACTGAAAATGTGTGATAAATAAATGAATCGATGAGATTTATTCTAATAATTTTATAAAAGTAAAATTAAAAAAGAATAAAAAATGTTAAAAATTAAAAAAAAAATATTTTTTAAATATAAAAAATATAAATTTTAAGATTAAAAATAAATCATTGTAAAATAAAATCTTTTTAAAAAATATTTTAAAATTTAAGAATATTTAAAATATACGTTTTTTAAAATCTTAAAAAATATAAATTTTAAAATAAAAACGTAAATTTTAAAATTAAAAAAAAAAAATAATTATAATTAATATAAAATGTGAAAAATATAAATTTTAATATTGTAAAAAAAAAATTTAAAATAAAATCTTTTTAAAAAATATTATAAAATTTTATAAAAATTAAAAAATATAAATTTCAAAATTTTTAAAAATATTAATTTTATTTTTTTTAATATAAATTTTAAAATTTATTTTTTTTTTATATAAATTTTAAAATTTATTTTTTTAATATATATAAATTTAAATTTTTTTTTAACTTATTTTATTTTAATTTTGCACAAATTTTGATATTACTTTATTTTTTCCTATAAAATATATTATAATTTCAATATTCAACATATCCTACTCATCAGCTTTGCAATGCTATCACGTACGATAAACAAAATTGAAATGCCATCCAGCGTATTTAAACTCATAACTGAAATTAATACCGCATAAATCAAAAATCATTCATCGAAGCAAGTAACTGAGCCATTTATAATATTTATTAGCTCAAAGTTGGTCGAGAAATGCTATGGGGAAGCATAAAACAACAGCAGCGTACAACGCCGGCAAATGAAGTGGGTGGGGGAGTCAACTTGAGTGGCAGAACTTAGTATGATGTCACTTTCTATATGTGAAAAACCTACATATTTACTCTTGCACACATAAATATGTGTAAGGCGCCGGGTGGCATTGGACACGCAAATAAAGTGTGGATTTCATATTGTACAGACATACAGACATACATACAAAACGCATAGTGATATAGAGAAGTGTTTGTATGCTTAATCGTATACAAAACCAACTGCGAAGTGCAGGCGAGCAGGCGACACGGCGTTACTCAGCGATAAATTTTGCCCGCCTTGAGGAGAAGGGCAAGGATTTTTGACGCTATGAGGGAAATATGTATAAAGAAAATCAGCAAAATTATTTGTAAACGCAATATAAATATGTTTATTTACATGTATATATACTTAGTATAGGCATAAACATATTTCCCTGTTTTCTGTAGGTATGTATGAATATGCGTCTTTGTGGAGTAAAAATCGATAATTCGGTTTTTGTTTTCTTTTCTTTGCCACAACTCTGCGGTGGCAAGCAGTGACAAAGTAAATACGTCAAAAGGATTTTAATTCATGCTTCTTATTCACTTTTTTTCGTCCTTACCGCTGCTTAATGCTGAATCCTTTGACTCTCTGCTGCTTGACTGCGCACTTGTGATTCGGAATTGAGTTCACATACATTTATGTATATAAATAATGTCTATATACACTTGTTTACGCTGTAGTACATATATACTTTCATAATGGAATACATAAAAATATTCAAGGACAATATTTTGCAGCTGCTCGGCACTTTGTACGAATTTACCGGATATAACTTTGGTGTAGTCTAAAGGAATTTTTGTGTATCATAAATGTTTTTTATGTATTCTGTAAATATATATATATATATATATATATATATATGTATGTAAATTGATGTAGGATTGTGAAGGAGTTGTCAGCCATTTGAAAAAGCAAGGCATCAGCAAAAGTATTGTACTTCAAGTAAACAAGTAAGGAGTAGCTTTCCATTTTCAAACAGCAAAAAGCTTTATACAAAGATGCATGTATGTATGTATTTACATAAATCCGTATATATATTTTTTTTATATTTTTTTAAATGAACTTCTATTCGCTATTCTTCCTTTAATTTATTTGTTCAATTGCGTGATTAAAATAGGTTTACTAATAATAAAATGCATAATACCCTCGCACTGCTAATAATACACACACAACAACAACAACCACAATCTTATCAATTCCCACAATTGAAAGTGTGTAAATAAACGTTAGAAGGTGGCTAACATGTTGCCGTTGACTACTTACTACACTTGTATTTGCTAGCCGGAGGGTTGCTTACATAAAAATAGAAATTATTTTCACTTTCATTTATTTTATTTTCCACTTATAGTACTATAAATGACTAATAACCAGCTGCTGTGGGCCAACTTCTTCCCCCTCGATGTGCTTAGAATGTACAATTTGTTTACGTAACTACTGCCAGGGGTGTTAGGGTGCGGTTCGACCTGTGCTAAATGCGTAATTTTGCAGGTTTAGTGCGCTTAAAGTGGGTGCAATTAGTGGGTGATGCGGTATGTGGTGGTGAGGGGAATGTTGCGCTATATGCAAGAAGAGTACCAGTAAAAGGATTTGTAATCGAATTGGTCATTCATTTATACTACTTTCATGAAGATTAGATCAGATATATTTTGAATAATATATATGTTTACATAATTATTATTTAATTCAAACAAAAAAAAAAAAATATATTTTTTTAATTTTTTAGAATTTATTTAAAATAACTTAAAATAACCATGAAAAAATAATACCCTACACAAACAATTTTAGAAATAAATATCAACTGAAACTCTATTTTTTTAATATTTTATTTTTAATTTAATTTCTTATTATTAATTTTTTATATATTTTATTATTTAAATTTAAATTTTCATTTTAATTAAGGATTTTCTTTAATTAAACTGTTTGTTCCACATATTCTTAGATCCATTCTACTTTTTATTTCTTTTTAATTTATTTTATATTTTATTTTTAATTTTTTATTATTTTTTTATAATTTTTTTATTATTTTTTTAATTTTTTTATTATTTTTATTATTTTTATTATTATTTTTTTAAGTTTTAATATTTTTTTTAAAAAATTTTCATTTTTAACGATATTCATTAATTAAGCTGTCTTATTCCACATATCCTAAGATTAGATCCATACCACTTTTTATTTTAAATTTATTGTTTTTTTTTTTAATTTTTGTTATTATTATTATTTTTAAATTTTTTTTATTATTACTTTTAAATTTTTTTTATTATTATTTTTAAATTTTTCTTATTATTGTTTTTTTTATATATTTTTTTTAATTATTATTTTTTTTATTATTTTTTAATTTTATATTATTATTTGTTTAATGTTTTAATATTTTTTCATTAAATTTTCATTTTATTTAATAAAATTTAAATATCCTTAGATCCAAACCACTTTGGTTGCGTATACGCTCCGTCGCACAAGTGCTCATATTCCACCTCAGAAGTTTCTTCACATTTTTTACAAATGTCAAGCAGCAGAAACACAAGCTTAGCTAACTAACTGTTAATAGATATATGTATATAGGTAACCACGCCCACTTCTGCACGCCATCACAACACTGTCTATGTGGTTGTAGCTGTAGTTGTACTGCAGGTGATTTGTTGCAATACAAACTTTTTCTCGCTGCCTCTGCATACCTTCCAATTATTTATTTAGTGTTGTCGTTGTTGTTGTTTGTTGTGCGCAACCCTCTGCAAACCACAATTCTATATACCTATATATGTTCGTATTTTTTGCGCCCCAACGCTACTCAAACGCCTGCGATTATGCAATTGCACCGCGCGCCCAGCTCGCTCACCAACTTAGAGTGCATTGCACTTTTAAGTGCCGGCCGGTTTGTGTAGCGAGCAGCGAGCAGCAGGTTGGCAAACGAGCTTTGGCGCATAGTTGGCAATTATATTGGTAAGCCAGCCCCCCAACCAACGTCCCTCGGCGGCGCTTGTAACTGCCGCTTAGCGCCACACTTACGCTTGCAACACTTCGTTTCCTCACCACTACCAGCACCAGCGGTAATTTTGCTTGCAACATTTCTATTAGCTGCGCGTGTGTGTCTGTACTGCTGTGCAACATTATGTGGCATGCTGGCAATTACATGTTGTTTTATTATTTAATTTTACTTTCTTGTTGTTGTTGTAATGTTTTGCTTCTTATATTTTCGCACTTTTCTAGCTGACTGCATTCGTTCGCTCAGCGTCATTTATTCGATTCAGCTTGAGTTGGTGTTTGTTGCCTAGCATGTAATTTTATTATAATTTTGTTTTTTTCTTTTTTTTTTCTTTTTTTTTTCTCTCTCGAAAAAGTAGGTTAGAAGTTTCTGCACTCACATGCAAATTCATTTTCTGCCTTCTTATTACCCCAATCCAGTCTACTTGTTATCCTCCGTCACTCTTCTGTTCCTCTGACAGTTGTGACTTACTGCCGAAGTACACTTTTGTGCGCCTGAATTGAATTACTAAGTGCAATGAAGCAGTTTACAACAAAAGTTATTGTTTTACTTCTCATATTATATAACTTGTGAGAAATGTGAGAAATGCTTAGCCTGAATGTGTTGTTAGCTTGTGGGCGCCTTTGTTTCGCATTTGCCGCTGTGTAAAGGGTGTTGAAGTTGTTAATACTTCAGCAAACTTTCCCCTAGATCGGCCGTGCTTCTATTGCATTACACGTTAGTTTTTAGTTTGAGTGAATTTAAGGTTTTTTTCATTAAAGTTTTATTTCATTGTGTCATTTGATATATTCTCTCTTCAAGCTTTGTGGCATACAGTTTTAATTACATACATATATTGTTTACTGGTTGGCGTTTCCATAACGTAGTTTTTTTGTAAAATAATCGATTTTTTTAATGTATTAGGTGGTTACGGATAGTTGAGATTTTTAAAAAATCAATTTCTTTTTTTTTTGTATTTTCGTTCAGTGAAATTTCTTAAAAATATTCTCTGAAAATTTAAAGTTGATCCGACAATTACTTTTCGAGTTATTCGACAAATAACAAAGAGCGCTCGGGCACTCCAAAACGCTAGGGAGCATGTAGCTAGCGGCAGCTGCACGCGGACTTAAAACTATGTTTTTTGAACTGGCGCAACTGTAACTCGAAATTTGCTCAGTAGATTTTAATGAAATTTATATAGCTTTTAGAATACATAATAATTCTGGGCCTGATCGAAGCTTTTTTACCCAAAAATTTCGATTTTTTAAGACCAATTATGATTTTGATTGATTTTTCCCCCGAAAATCTAGAAAAAAATTCCTGAGGCCGCCATTTTGCTAATTAAAAAAAAAGAAGAAAAAGCTTCGATGAGGCCCAGGATCATCTATTTATAAAACTAATTTTTCGTAACCGATTGATTTTAAATGAATTTCCAAAGACTTATGATAGTCACCGCATGAACCTGTTTTTGTAACGCAAATTGTAAATTGTACATTGTTGTTTTCAAATAATGTCTTATTATTGCTTTTGTAAAATAACATGATTTAATAGCAAAACAAATTACTGATAATTCTCATTTTTCGTGTCTCTGACTACTCTTAACCCCTTAAATTTCTCTGATGTCTGAGGAAAATGGACTCGAATAAGCAAATATTCATATTATACATGAATCGTCGCTCCTTAACGTTCGTTTTTTTTTTAGATGACCACTACAGATCGAGTGTGAAGTTATTAGGGAAGACCAGAAAGTTTTCGAAAATTTGGTTATTGCAAACCAAAAAATATTAAAAAAAAAATATTTATTCATTCGTCATTATTCACTTATGCATATGACCAATTGGCGAAAAACTTCTCAAACTCGATTCAACAATCGATAATCGAATTCAACAATATATATTTGTAGATTAGATGTGAATACCTAATTAGAAGTCCTGAACACCCGGCATTTGCTTTATGAAACTCTGAATATATCTCTCCGAAACAAGAAGTCGTAAAAGAACCTATACTATTTAACAATCGGGTTGATATCAAACATGTTCTTCATGCACTGGAAGTAATCTAATAAGTATGTCAAGAGGTTTCATGGGTAAAAAAGACCTATTTTCAATATTTTTTATTTAAAAAATTATTTATTTAATTCAAACCATTTTCTGTCTTCTACATATTTAAAGAATAATTTCTGAAGTTTTCAACATAAAAAATATTAAAACCTCTCCATTGTGACGTCATTTTCGGCGACACCTCTAAAAAAAGTGCGTTCGCGTTGTCAGCATAACTCCTGACAGGATCATCCAAAATGAAAAAAAAAAAACAAAAATAAGTGTTTTAGTTAAGACCATAACTCGTGCTTGAACGAAGGAAAGACAAAAAAGGTAAAAATTGGAATTTTGGCAGAAATTTTTCCAAAAAAATAAAAATTTCGTTCAAATTTGCTTGTCATTTTTTTTTTTTAAATAGTTGTAATTAAAAAAAAATCCTTCGTCCAAACACGAGTAAATTGTATCTCGAACATCTGTGCAAAATTTCATCAAAATCGGCTGAGTAGTTTTCGAGAACATTTGACAACCGACTTTGAAAACACGGTTCCGAGAAAAACGCGATTAAAGTTTTGAGTAACAATAAATCAATCGTGACTTGGAGCGCACACTTTCCAAAGGCTGTATCTCCGAAACTATTATTCGGATCGACTTGAAAATTTAGGATAATATTCTTGAGATATTGATTTATTGAACCCACGAAACTCTTTTAATCCTTAAGTGGTTTTCATAACCAATAATCAAAAAGATCGTTTTTTAAGACTCTATATTGTATATCCGTAACATGTTAGATCACCTGGTTTATCATGTGGATCTTCTTTTGGCCTGTCTCAGTACTGAACTCTATCTTTCTGAGAATGAATATATGCGTATTTTCACTAAGCGCACAATAAAACGTAACGTAAAGTGAATAACGCACTCCACAGAGCATTGACATCTTTGCGCATTGAATTTAATGTTGGCACTTTTACGCTATTTATGATAACATGTAGAAATCTATATGTTATCAACAAAGTAGAAGTTATGGATTGTCGGCAGACTAGCACTCAGACCTCATTTTTTTATAGTTAAACATTTTACTAATATTGCGTATGTTAGCTAAGGTGACATAGCGGTTATGTAAGTTACATATATGCTTGCTACTATGCATACCATATGTTTATACCAATATGTATGTATATCTATCTATTGAGTCACATAAATTTCTAAATGCACTAAGAAGCACATATGTATGTATGTCTATATGTCTTGTATGAATGACTGTATGTAGGTTTACGACGTCAAACGGTAATGTTTTCCTCACTAATTACAGTTAGTTACCTTATGAGTGGAAAATTATTATAAATGCCGCCATAATATGAAACACATTATTATTAACGACTGTAAAATTACGCATGTGTGTACTATTGTGTGAATTTTTGTGTGAGTGTACCTACAAACGCATTTTCAACAATTAAGAGTCAACACTTCTGTTAAATAATAAAGAAAAAAGTAATAATAGAAGCGTCGGAATAATAACGGCACTTGTGAACACATACACACTCTTCACAGTGACAGCACAACTGTTCCCAAGTCACAAATTGTTGGGAAAATGTGAAAATATACTTACATTTCTCCAAACACACATAGTACATACATAGACATTCTTACAACCGTCCAACGTCGGTCTCAAGCCTATAAATTAAATTAGGAAACGTGCGCTTAACCCAACTCACTTGCGCTAGGGGAGAACG
The DNA here is from genome assembly GCF_028554725.1 of Zeugodacus cucurbitae. Lineage (NCBI taxonomy): Eukaryota > Metazoa > Arthropoda > Insecta > Diptera > Tephritidae > Zeugodacus > Zeugodacus cucurbitae. Next base: position 45,030,350 of record NC_071670.1, read on the forward strand.
GTGCGAAGCTCTAGACAGCGGACGAAAGCACCAAAAAAAAACCACATGGCATACACAGGGCGTAGCCGCCAAACAACTCTCCTACAAACTGCACACTCGCACACACACAAGCGAACGCTATAAACTCATAGCTTAATGGCGGGAGCCACGCTTAGATGAGCTGAAGTGACGGCCGCTCTACGGAGCTGTCATTTCTACTTCTGGTCGTTTAACGAACTTGTGCGCTGATCACTGCCAGAGCTCAGCAGTTTGCTTAGAATTTCCGAAATTACTCATAATTCTTCCATATTTTGCGCTCAACTAAGAATTGTGAAGCGTCTCAAGCTAAGCTTAGGTTGACTCACATGTGTCTATGTTGGCGGTTATACGCACTGAGGCGTGTTCAGGCTGTCATTTTTAATTTTTATTTACTTCGATATTTTTCGTAATTTTTTCAGCGTATTCGCAGTCATGAAGATACGATTTTTTTTTCAATTTCCGATTTGTCTGTATTCATGTGGTTAATTTTTATCCGAAAACAGTTTGAATTAACAGTAAATATTAATTAAATATATTCGATCTGGCTTCTGAAGTTTGTGAATACATTTCAAATTGAACACGCAATGATATTTCGTAGAGGAGGGCGTCTATAATTCATAAAATATCTAAAGATCTTTATTAGCTGTGAATAATGGGCAAATAAAGTAGCTGACTCCGGTTCTAACGGTCAAATATAAATGAGAAGAGCTTGAAAAGTATAGTTCGCGGGTTTGAAACACAAATTTTGAAGTTTCGATCACACAGTTTGAAATCTATCAACGGTCCCAAATTTATATTACTTATCCATATACCTTTGCGCAGAAATGTAAGCAACATTTGCTTCATTATCCATATGTCTTTGCGCCGAAAGGTAGGTAATACTTGTTTCATTATCTGTTTTCCTATATTTTAGTTGAAATTCTTTAAAAAAATACATTAGAATCAGGCATTAACTATTAATGAACCACCGCTCTTAATATCAACTGTAGGTTTTCTAAGTTCAGCAACACCTATTGTAACAGAAAATTTAAATTAACAAAAAACAACAAAATTGTCAAAAGTTCACTTGTAACAACAAAAAACTCTATAAAATTTCATGAAACTTTTGCTCTGTTGTCTGCTGAAAAGTAAAAAGGCCAAACACAATTGAGTTTACAACCAGAAACAAAAACATACCAAAGTCACAGAGTCACAGAAAGAACCAACAACAATACTCGTACAATAACAACTAGAAATACAGCAATTTGTTGTTGACCTTTTGTAGTGTTAATTGACAATTGACAACTGATGTAGTCAAGTAAAAATAGCAAAAAGCAAATACAAGAAAATATTTCAACAAATACTAGATGTGAGTATGTGTATGTTATATAGAGCATTTTCAAAGAGCAGCTACATATATATGTGTGGAGAGATAGTCTCATATAAAGTGTGGTCATAAACCAGAGCAATGAGACGAAGAGTTGTCTTTGAACGTTGTGTACGTTGAACATGTTCAGCTGTTTTCGATGCTGCTGCCGTTGACATTAGCGCCAAGCCTACGATTTACAATAAAATATACCCAGTGGAGAAAGTTTGTGGAATCGTAATATATATGGTTTACAAATCAGGGATTTCAAAAATAAATTCTGATTAAAAAATATATAAAATTTTAAAAATTATAAATTTAATTTTGAATTAATTAATTAATATTTTACCTAATTTCCACCTTCCAAACCTTCCAAAGACTTGCGGACGCTCTGCCTGAGAATATTACCCACAAATAGTCATAGTCACTATTGTCGTCTGATAACGTTTGATGAAATAACGTCTTTTTTTTCTTTTCTTTTTTTTTCTCTCTTCCTTTTACACCTCTTCTAATTTGTATTTTGACCATTTTCGATTTAAAATGAACATATGTTTGTTGGTACTAATAGCTGAGATAAGGTCTTGTAATTATAATTACTATTACATATTGACGTCTGTCATACAATTTTTTTTTTTTGTTATCTATGATGACACACTCAAATACAAGTTGAAAATTAGTAAATTTGTAAAAAATTATCATCATTCCTCTTTCGTTACATCCATTAAGTTTTAAAATATGAAATATCAATGAAAATATCATTGTTTCATTACTCCGAATTTATTCCTAAATACTGTATGTTATATAAAAAATGCTAAATCCCACAAAATACAATATTTTAGCATTCCACACTTTATGCCACTGTTAAATACATTCACTTTACAATTTTATAGCTAAGTGTTTTAAGACATTATAGCCTCTCATAATTCGTTATTATCCAGCTTATTATCTATCTGTATTGATATTCAATGTGTCTGCGCTTCATTGAAATTCCTATTGTCACATCTCCTTTGTAGCTAATTGCCGACACTGAGTCCTGAGTTGAGTTCTAAGTTGAGCTTAATTAATATGCGAAACGGCGAAATCTAGATAAATTTTGACTGAAATGGAAAGCAAAGGCCGTCGTATAGACTTGATAATGTAGTGAATTGCATAATCAACGATTACAAGATATAGAAATTTGTATGGTTTTCATTAAAATTTTTTGCAGCATTTTTTTTGAACTTTTTTATCCGTTATTTTTTTTTGTATATTTTTATTTTTTTTATATATTTTTATTCTTCAATTTTTTTTATTATTATTTTTATACCCAGAACAGGGTATATTAAGTTTGTCACGAAGTTTGTAACACCCAAAAGGAAGCGTCAGAGGCCCTATAAAGTATATATATAAATGATCAGTATGTTGAACTGAGTCAATTTAGCCATGTCCGTCTGTCTGTCTGTCAGTCCGTCCGTCTGTCTGTATATATACGAACTAGTCCCTTCAGTTTTTAAGATATTGTTTTGAAATTTTGCAGATGTTATTTTCTCTTCAAGAAGCTGCTCATTTGTCGGAACTGCCGATATTGGACCACTATATCATATAGCTGCCATACAAACTGAACGATCGGAATCAAGGGCTTGTATGGAAAACGTCCGCATTTTACTACATATCTTCACGAAATTTGGTGTGGGTTATTGTTCATAGAAATAATTTAATCTCCGAAAAATATGTTCAAATCGGTTCATTATAGCATATAGCTGCCATACAAACTGAACGATCGGAATTAATGGCTTGTATGGAAAATGTTCGCATTTGACGTGGTATCTTCACGAAATTTGACATGGATTACTGCTTAAGGTAATAATATAATCTCCGAAGAAATTGTTCAGATCGGTTAACTATATAACCTTAATGTTTCTAGCAAACAACCCGGCTAAAAAGAATTAGTAAAACGTTTTCTTTTTTTTTTACTTACTTTTTCTTAAGTCTTTAGATTTGCTTAAACACATAGTTACTAAAAGAAATGCACCTGTGAAGTGTATATTAGCTTCGGTACAGCCGAGGTTAACGTTTTTTCTTGTTTTATTTTTATTTATATTTTTTAAATGATTTTATTATTATTATTATTTTTATATTTCTATTTTTTTTTTAATTTTTATCGTTCTGCTATCGCCTTTGTCTAAGTTGTTCTAAACTTGCCAAAACATTCTTTTACAGTAAATCTTCTGGAATTTGTTTTTTCAATATACATTTTTTTAGAAAAAATACTTTGTCTAGACTTAGCGGTGATAGACATTTTGTTGAAAAACAATTTCTGAAAATAAAGGAGTGACGTATTCTTTCAAAAATGTGTTGTCACTAGACTTCTGTTATTAATGGTTCAACTTTTATGTAATATATTATATACAATTAAATATTTCAATACTAAAGATATCGACAGTAAATACGAAATATTTTTTCTATGTATTTTCTGACTATTTTCTCATTTTAATTTATTTCCTCTTTGAACTTGATAGATATTATGTAGGTACATACATATTGCAATAATCTCTACTTTTAGATTAATTTTTATTGTTATTATTTTCATTAAAGAACGATATTGGAATGTGCGTACTTGTCCATAATAAAATTAATATTAATAAAAATACATATTATAATTTAGCCTTGAAATGCCTGAAATCATATATTTTCTCAAGTATTTACATGCATATATGTGTATTAGTTCACTTCACCAATTTGTGGTTATGTATTTTTGCTAACGCGCTTATTTCATTATTTCATAATTTATTTTTAACCATTATTATTATTATTTTTATTTATTTATATTGTCATAACTAATGTACTTCTAAGCTATGTTGACTCGAAAAGCTTATTATGACATCAGCTTCTTTTGCAATTAGTCACAAAAAGTATTGTTACTGTTGCATATAATATATTTTTTTTTACAAAAGACTTGGAAACTTCACTGTGCTTCACCTCAAATTCTGCAATCTTTCACACACACACAGTCACACGCATATAGCTATTGCATATGGAACTAGCGAAGCGTAACCGCAAAATGCGTTCTTTTGCTTAATACGCCTCAGCAGCGATAGCAAAAGGAATTTTTTAATTTTACAATTTACAAAGCAAAGGAGTCATTTATTTCGAGACCTGCTTACTGCCTACTTTGCTTGGCTGATTATTATTTTACTTGAAAACGTGAAAATTAGTGAAGCATAGCAAGAGAATATATATTTTTGTTGTAGTCAAGAAAAATGGCTGCAGTTGCTTGCCTTTGTGTCGCTAGACTTTTCCCATACACAGTAATCGCTTGAATTGGTAAAAATTATGGGAATTGCACACAACAACAAAATCGCAAAAATGTTGATAAAAACGACTCGTTGCAGTCGACAAACAGACTGGCGCACCTTCGATTGCATTTTAAGTGTACAAAAGCGCAATTGAAATTAATAATCTTAGTAAATCGTAGAAATAATATTGGATTATAACGGTACGAGCACGCTGCGATGACTAAGCGAAGCTCAACTTCTTAAACTTCAAAATTCAATCGCCGCCAATTCTTATGTGTCAAACAAGTTGCCAGGCGCAATAACCTTTCATTGAATTCCTCTAAAATTATTTTGAAAAAAATATAACAAAATGTTAATATCACAAATAGTTAATCAAAGCATTCATTCATTCAGTCCTAGTAAGTAGTAAGGTGTCACAATACGCCTTTTAATTGGTGTGGCATGACCATTTATAAAATGTTTAGCTTGCTGTCGGCATCACTGGCACCTTGCACAATACCATTCAATGGTCAGTGCATTGCACGCCAAATAAAGAAAACTTTTCTGTAAACAAGCATAAATCACATTGGCAATCAAGTATGAAATGACAGCAAATGGCTGCAATTAATTAGTCATGTCACTGAGTGGTAATGTAAAAGTGAGAGTAAAATGCGAGAAAATCAGGTTGTATGAAAATATATATAGACTTAATATGAAGTAAGATCGTAAACTTATATAACAAAAAGTCCTTTAAAGAAAATATAAAAAAAAAATAAAATTATGAAAAAAATGCCGTCAGATCTCTCCTGGTTGCACTCATATTTTTTTTTAAATAAAAAAAGGAAGTGACGTCGCCCACTTATGGATCAAAAACCATATCTCAGAAACTACTCGAGCATTTCAATGAAATTGAGTATATACTATTTTTTTAAACACCCTGATGACACGGAAGGAATATGAACGAAATCGGTTCACAACTACGCCTACTTCCCATATAACTCAATTTTGAATTCCAACTGATTCCTTCACTTTATAATGTATACATAAGAAACCGATGAAGATGAACCAAATTCTGTATTTGGTAAGTTGGATCACTTGTGAAAAAAATTTCGAAATCAGACTATAATTTTTATGTTCCCGGATTTTGAACATGAAGAACTCACTCCCTAAGGGTAATTTTTCACCGAAAATATCGGTAAATCTCTCAGATATTTTAAATTATTCCAGAGGGAATCTTTTTCTTCTAATAGTGTGTCTCTGTACCAAAAATGGTTAAAATCGGGTCATAAATTCCACAAGCTCCCATATAACTAATTATAGGTTTTTCAAAAATATGGTGGACTGGCTTTATAACTTATAAATCGGTTAATGTAGTACAAATGACTAGCAGCCAAATTAACTGAGCGAATAGTCTTAGAAATAGTGTACTTTGGTTCGCAAAATGTGTGAAATCGGTTTAGGAATTATATCAGCCCTCATATACTATATATGATGATTTTCGTAATGCTATTGGATTTTATGCCGAATTGGGTCAAATTGTGTTATTTTATTATAAAGTATATCAATAAGTAGATAAATGTTCGGTTACATCCGAACTTAGCCTTTCCTTACTTCTTATTACAATAATTTAAATAAGAAATGAAATGCTTAACACCGTTTAATTATAGCAATTCACGTTAAAGCATTTTTCAAGATTTCCACGTTTTAATAAAACAATCTCTCATTTCAAAATTTCGTTTCACACTCTTCTTCCGAAAGCGACCTCATGGTACGACAGCATGTCCTTGTAGGCAATTTTCCGCTTTGTTTGCATTCAATTATCCTTCGTACATGCTCGTGTTAGTCGCTTGTTGCAGCGTGTTAGCCTTGACCTGCGTTGCAGCGCCGGCAACAGCGGCATCATCATCAGCTGCAGCAGCAATTCACTTATGGTACTTTACAACAGGTTCTTTTTTCTCTCGCCAATCTACCGTTTGCTGCATTGTAATTTGCTTTATCGCAAAAATTAAATTCAAGCCCACAATTGTTATTGGCCTTGAGTGATCCATATGGATGGTATATATGGCATGTGGGGTGTGTGTTTCTGCCACGTGTGTCCGCATTGTTGTGTCCAAGTGTATATTGTTCGGCGTAACAAGTCTTTCGTGGCATTTGAATTTCGTCATTTTGTACAAGGACTCGATGTGCAGCGCGTCTCGCCGGTTCATTGTTGCGAACACACTCTTATCTCGAGTAGACTACTTCAGTGTTTCTTTTGGGCGTTGTGTTTACATATATACATATATTGTCTCTGAGTTGGCTGGCGGCATAAAAGCGCAAAAAAGTGCTTAAAAAGTTATTGTTTGCAAAATGCTAACGGAATTCCGTTACAGATTGATTTATTGATTTTTGTAAATTTTTGGTATTACATACTAGTTAAAAATTATTTTTTAAATTGTTGAAATTATATATTTTCATATTATTAAAAAAATAATTTTGTTTTCCTTTTCTATTTCAGGTATGTACTTACTTTGGTGCAATTCGGTATGGGATCTTAACACTTGATACATTTCTATAAAATCATAATCGTAAATATTTTCATATACTTTATATGTAATATTATTACGTTTCCATACTGGTTCAACTGTGTGAATCTTTAAGATCTTAAGGGGTCCATCCTATGTCACGGCCTGTTTTTTAGGGAATTTTTTTAGAATTATTTTTCTGCGACCAGTATATAGATAGAGCCTTAAGTTTATTATCATTTATTAATATATATTTCGAAAGTATAAATATAAATTTTAAGCTAAAAATATTGTGCGGGACATCTCTCATCCTCTAAAATTCCGGCTGATTGGCTTATCGGAAACAAAAAAATTAGCGGCATTTTAATCTGTAAGCTGACGTGCATTTACATGTTCTGAGTACGCACAACAAATTTCAAGTCCTTCGGTCAAGCCGTTTTTGAGAGACGCTTGAGGAAAGTTTGAAAAAAAGCAGTTTCGAGAAAAACGGTTTCAAAAGTTTCCAACTGTGTGCTTCGGACAGCTCCTTTTTCTAACTGATGTATCTTTAAAACAAAGAAAGTTAAGAAAGCAATTTATGATACATTTTTTTGAGCCCCCCCCTTAAGCCTGACATTGACTTTGAGACATCTGATCCTCCTAATTTGAGTGAAATTTGTCATCCAGTGAGTCAGTTCAGTCTGTAAAGAAATTATAGTCGCTGTGGGCCGTATGCGTTGGATGGCGAACTTATTCATAGCTTTATTCTTTCAATTTATCGGTCGAATCACAAGCTGAGCTGAATGATGATATCCAAAAACCCGTTATTATTTGTATCATTGAATATTTTTTTTATTTTTCACATCAACTTATAAAGTGTGAATCGCGAAAATCACAACCTTTTTGATACAATACTCATAAATTTCGAATTTGATTAAATTTACAAAAGTCTGACAATCTGTCTCGTGCATATAGAGCCAATCAATATGTTTTATGCACTTAATTAACAAAGCCATTAGCCAGCACAGTCAACAGCCAACAGGCTGTTTACGAAAAAATGTTTTCCGGTGATGTAACGTGACGATAGCCAGCACAGCACATTGATTCACTCTTCATCCATTCCATACATATGTTTTTTTCATATATCGAGGCATCCAGCCATCCGCTGAACCATCCGTTGCCTGTTTACATTTATTTTCCTGTTGCTGCCGCAGACAAAAATCCATTAAAATTACCAATGATTGCAACAAGCAATGCCGGAAAATAGGCAAACGTCAGCAAAAACAAAATCGGGAAACCAACTGATGGTTTCCACAACGCCCCTTTCAGCGTGCCGATTGAGGGGATTGCATGGGTAAAGCAATAACAATTACACTTTACAGATTACAAATTGGTGGCAAGCGACGTGTCGCTTCAATCACGCCGTGCGCATCGAATCAACCGACCACCCACACACCCACCGCCACACTCGTCCCATCAAATCGACAGCAAAAGCCGAAAACAAGAGCATTTACTCCTGCAATTTCATGAATAGTCGTATAATTTCGGTTTGCCTACCACACTACCCTCCTCTTTCATTCTTCCTTTCTTCAGATAATTGTATGTACATATGTGTGTGGGGTTGGAAAAAATCAAAAGCGGAAAATAAAACCTACTTACTTTACAAGTTAATTTCAACATTCGCATTCATTATACACCGGGCGCCCAGCACCCCAACACACCAGCCGAACAGCCGTACCAACGCCATCAAGAAAATGAATCTTAATTCGGCTTTTCTATTCTAATACGGGTGTACTTTTGAATAACTGCCTGACTACACGTGCAATTGCCGTAATGACACCGACTGCCTAGCAACGCACAGGCGACTCGACTCAGTTTAAGAAACCGCAAAATTGTCATTGAGACTACCCGCTGAGTGGGACAAAAGCGATTGAGATTTCGAAGTGTGCTACCGGTAGTAGTAATACACTCATTACCCATTTCGACGCCGCTGTCCTCCCACTCCCAGACTGTCATAAAACACCCTCTCTGTTGCTTGGTTTTCATACCTTTTTTCTAAATTAGTCAATCTCGAGCGCTTAAGCGCACCGTGTGCGGGTGGCAGGGTGTTGCTATTTATAGCTTTTGTCGGTAGGTGTTGACAACTGCGTGTAGGTTGTACTTGATTTGTCTGAGACAAAAGCGTTAAGTCGTAAAATAGCTTATACTTGTACAAATCTGACTTTTGACACTGATTTTTGTGCCTTCAACCCCTGCGAATGGCGTTAGAAAATCGTCTTAACGAATTTCCAAGTTATAAATGCTAGGCTGGGTGTGGCAAACTTTGGATTACGAAATAGATGTAATCACTTTTGTTGTGGTTCCCTTCAAATATGTGTTAAGTACTAGTTAAGTGTAACTACTTAATGAAAAGCTAGAAACATATTGTGCTCCGAGCAAATGCAGAAGTTTCAATACGGAAAGTTTTTTTTTTTTGGAAGTCAGCAATGAAGGCAGAAAACTACACTGAGAGTATAAGTGGTTCATTATTCTAGGCCAGTGATTCATTTAAGTCACTTTTATAGAGTCCGTAGTAGAGTTTGGATCACACCAAGAAATCATTGACTTTTATTTTTATTTTAGAAAGTGAGTTTAGTTCTTCAAAGAAGTTTTTCCTAACGATTCACTCAGCAAAGAATTTGACCAGTATTTCTTAGGTTATATTGGTTCTATAGCCACTCAAAAAAAAAAATGATTCTGACATGGGGGTCTTACTATGTGTGCGTATGTTTTTGGGATCACTGAATCCGAATCCGAGGTCCATTTAACCCCATCAGTTCAGGGTTTTGACATAACTCGAAAAATCGAATATGGCGGATATTGTTTTAAAAAATTCATCGGATAGGCTTGAAACTCGCTACTCGAAGTCTTTCGGGGTCACGGATTACGAATCCGGTGTTGATTTTTCAAAATTCAAATAAGCAAATCTAATATGGCGGACGTTTCCACGGATTCAAATAGTCTCGAGCTTATAAAATTTTGTATTTGTAAATCCCCCTATTTTTATTACAATATAAGGTAATACATTTGTGTCACCACATGTTAAGCTGTCTTCCATACAAGCTTTGTTACATCTCGACTTCAATATCTAGTGAAATAATTAATCCAGGGTTCATTGCACTCCCTATGTACAATAAATAATTCAATTTGCTGTTTAATAAGAGTAGAATATTACAAATGCATACTGTCATTGAATGAGCATTTCATATGCATACATGTAGATTTATGTAAAAAACAACATTTGTAGGCGTATACACGAGCTCCTAGTCAAGTCATGCATTCATACTGTTCAGTTATGCAGTCATGAAGTGATAAATTATGCGTTGCGTTGAGAAAATCATAAAATCCTACGCATATTTGAAGTGCATTTGCCATAATTAACAGCACTAATTGTAATTAAACACTCATTCACACAGCACAAACGCGTTGGAAAATGCATCGCTGCCGGGGAAAATGCAAGTTAAGTGAAGCTAATGAAGTTCAAAAAAACTTGTTATCTGAGTTGTATATTATTATGATCATACATTTTTACTGCATGTAGTTTCCACATAACCAATTTCATATTTATTAAACTGTGTAAATAAAATTCGACGCTAATTCAATTTGTTCACTTAATTGAACACGATTATAAACTGTTAATTAATATAACGTTTGTTTTGTACAATTTTATTGCGTTCACTGTGGATAAAGAATGGCTGTTTCTATTGATTAAGACTTTTTCATTAAGCGTATCTGTATCCAATTGATAGTTCCAGAATTTATATTAATTAATATAATATCGTGAGTTTATTTTATAAACAAATATGTGCGGCTCTATATAGCACATTTTGAAATAGAAATCTATCTAATGGTTTTTTTGAAAAGCGACGCTACAAAATTAGATCGATAAGGACAACAAACGACGCCATATTTTCCCGCTATTTTGACATTTCTGTTCAGTAAGGTTTGCCATTTCATCATGTAAAGATATACGATCCAACAACGAGTCGAAATTGTTAAAATTTACTACCGAAATTCGGAGTCAGTGGCCTCAACTTCAAGAGCGCTACGTCCGATTTATGGTCGTCTTAATCGCTCTGTCAGAACAACTATTGAGCGTCTAGTGGAAAAATTTGAATCCACAGGCACAATACAAAATGTTTCTAGGTTTCCTGAGTAAACAAAATATGCGTTATTGGACAAGCAGCAATCCATACGTACTCCATGAGTCACCATTGCATGCCGAAAAAATTACGATTTGGTGCGGCTTATAAGCCGACGGCTTCGGTCGTGCGATTTGACGCCATTAGACTATTACCTGTGGGGCTACGTCAAGTCTATGGTCTATGACAACAAGCCAGCGATGATTGATAAACTTTGAACGAATATCGAAAGTGAATTTGCAACGGTATCGCCCGATTTATGCTTGAAAACCGTCGAAACTTGGGTTCAGCGTCTGCAAGCGTGCCCGTGGTGGTCATGCAAACGAAATCAAATCCCATACATAATGACATCGAATGTACTTTCACAGGAATTAAGAATTTCATTGATATCCTAAACTTTTGTAGCGAACTTAGTGAAAATATTGCTAACAAATAGTTTTAAAAATCTAACAATATAGAGTTCATTATTGATGATTCTAGTTGTTAGAAAATTTCTATTTTTTGGTTTCGTACTGTTAAGGAATGATGATGTTCTATTAAATATCTTTGAAACATAAATCAGGAATCATTGTTTTTAGTATTCAAGAAAAATAATTAAACCAAAATCCCAAATAACATATATGGCATTTGGAAGCACTTCAAATATATTTATACTTAATAGAAAAACTGTTCTCAATGCATTAAATGAGGCACGGGAAGTTCCATTTTACAACTATGAAGAACCAGCAAGTAACAGCATATTTTTATGATTCCAAGACCAAAATTTCGAAACAACGTCAAACGAAATATCGTTTAATTTTATTAATTAAATTTAAATTAAATAAAATTTTTTTTTTTCGGTTCGTCTAATTGCAATATTGATTTGATATCCTTCAAAATAATTTATTTCATATATAAAATGTTTTCAACGTCCTCTGTTCCAAATGGATCTATACTAATTGCAAACATTTATTATTTTCCACCATAAATACATATTGTATATCAATATCACAATTTATTAGCATTATTATGCTCACACATCCTTTTGAGCCCTTTTCTATTTCTTTGATATCTAAACAGTGAAGAGAACATCTGCTATTTGGTGCCCAGCTGGGCATTCACCTCAAATAATTCTTCGCTTTTCAATATCCTTTAGATATTTCTCATTATTAACGTTGATTACTGGTAGAGGATATGACTTATTTGAGAGTAGGTAACTGTCAGCATGTTGAATGGCATTTGCGCTCCCCTACTTTTCATTTGTAATTAGGCAGGAGCTGCAGCGGCAATGAAAAGGTGAATGCATTCCTGGCTGCGCACAAATCACGGAAGTTTAAATTTTCATTGCATTTCAGCAGCTTGCTGCCGAATAACAGTAGGTAATAATACTTACTCAGGGTGGTGTGTTGTTTACCGGCACCAGCTGGCTGCATGCTACCCTCCTGCGTGGTGACTACCACTGCACTCCTGCAGTTCCTTTGGCTTTTGTTGTTGTTGGTGCTGCAATGGGACCACAATGCATGAAATATATTCGTACTTTATTTGTGTGTGTGTGCATTAAATTCATGAATGTGCGGCTGTAATCAAATTCCCAGCAATTTGTGTGCCTCTAAAGAGCGGTGTGATACGAAAATTTGCTGATATGGAATTTTGCTTTCCCAAATATACGTATATTATTTATTTACTTTAGTGCTGCGAATCAAATGAAACGTTCAGGTTTTATTTGCTCGTTGTGTGGTGCGGTGTTGCATGCAACATATGCATGCATGCAAAATGCAAAATCGGGTGATACTCTGCTGCCAGCCGGCCAAGTAAACAAAGACGCTGGAAAAACAATAACACTGACAACGTATAAAAACAAAGTAATGCTTTCAACGGGTTTACATACACCCACACACATACAATTGGGGGAATTAAATTATTCGTGGGTATGAAAAAATCAGTGAATGGAACCGAAAATCAGACTTTTGAGGTTAAAAGTGTGGAGTGGTAGTGGTAAACTATGCTATAAAGCATTTTTATTATTTTATTATTTTCTTTTTTTCTTGCTACTTTTTGTTCTTTTTCATACAGTAGTGGCACGAGCTATATTACTGTAAGCACAATGTTAAAAGAAAATCACTCAAGACTTGTTTCGAATTTCAACACTTTTGTTTAATCATTCATTATACTGTAAACAAATCTTTTTTTGCTACAATATCCGTTTTGTATTACACAATTCTACTATGTGCCGGAGTGCCATAATGAACTGATTTTTATAATCGCCCACAGATTTTTGATCGGGTCGAAATGAAGACTGTTCAAAGGCCACGCCAAACTCTTCATTTAAACTTGGATTTAACACTCCTCTATTAAGCTTGGATTTATTCGAGAAAATTACAGTCTGCCACTGATCCATTCACCAGTTTTAATATCCTTTCCCTCATACATACCGCTGTTTCTTTTTTCGTTGGCTCAACTTCATTCCAGTATCCAAAGTGACTCTCTCGTAATTGTTTTCTAGATTATGTAGTAGATCTACACACTACTTATACAGACATGACACCGGCATACCCAACAGTGCCACGCCACTCACTTAACACTGGTGAAGAGCTCGATTTCATTTCGGAATCCAGAGTATCAGATACTCTTTCTGGATTATGTAGTAGAACTAACCTCTACTTAGCCAAATTTGTTCTCGGCATACTTACATTGCCATGCCACTCCGTAAAATTACCGAACTGCCGTGCATAAATACTTAGATAAAATTAACATTTTAGATCATTTGGGACATTTTTTCAAAAATCCAATATTCATGCTGATAAACCTTTAGTCATACTGTGTCCAAAATGACTATTAGAACCTTGCTAGTATCGAAGGTAAAAGTGACACAGTCCCAAAGGTGTATGTAAGCCAGCTGACTGCTGACAAGCTTTTTATTTTACACGCACTTACTTTTAAGTGTACTAATTTCGCTGGAAATACTCTTACGAGTCATGTCTGATGAGGTAACAATGGCAGCAGGCACACAAAATTTTCGCTTTATCGCACGCCTGTCCAGTTGTCCGTTAATTAATTAACATAAATTAGCAAGTAAAAGCATGATATAACACTCGAGTGGTACCTACATACATAAATATTACCTTATTTTCGGAAAAGTATATGTGCTGTTTATAGGCGCTTACTCACCTAAATTGCTGGTGGGTGCCTGTCTACTGACTCGTTGCAGCATGACGGACACTGCGCTTAATTTTACACACTCAAATATTTCATTATACTTATGTTTATACATACGAAATGTGCATTATGCCCCACTTCCGTGGCTCGCAGTCATAAAGCAAAATCAACCCTTATGCTGATCGGGCGTCAGCTGGCGTTTGGCGCGCATGCGCGGGTAGTTTACAGCGTTTGCCAAGCAATATGTGCTTTTGAACGCTTCATACTCGCAATTAATAATTCGAGTGCACTGAGTGTATGTATGTTTATATTCATTCAGCCACCCCAGTTGCTTAAGAGCCACCAAAGATCACCAACAACTTAAATCACTGTATCGATTTCCATGTTTAAATTTTTTTTTAAGTTAAGGGTTGCTATGTTACGAATCCAAATAATTGATTTAAAAACATCCTGTGTTCATTAAAAAGTAAAGAAAAAACTTAAATATTTATAAGCGCCACTCATTCTGTATGAGTGGTATCTGCTCGTGTCCCAGGCGCCCTACCGTGACTTTGTTGCTGTCAAACGACTGCCTGATTAGGGTAGGGACCAAAATATCAGCGCCTTGATCTCTACGCTTCAGCTTGTTCTACGTAAACACTGCGTTGTGTGGCAACTCCTGCTGTTTGGTCAATCTCGAAGCCAGCCCCTTTTGCACTATTTTTCGCTCTACTGTCCACACGTGCTTAATTTAATCAATACTCATTTTTCTTGCACATTTAATGGTGTAAATTTAATTTGTGGTTCTCTTTAATGCCACCACAGGGGTAAGCCATTACACGCACTTCGAGGCACATATGCTCTCCGCTTGCCAAAACAGCATTTGGATTCCTCTTTAACTGTTTAACTAGCGTTAATTGTGTGCTGAATGGATTATCAAACGATTATCGACAGCTGTGCTGTGGCCTAAGCGATGTTTGTTTATGTGATTAACTGATTTTTCGTGGAAAATTATTTTTTCTTATATTGAAATATACTGGAATGTATTTGGCTTCGGTAGATTTAGCACTCTTTGTTAGCAAAAGGCTGGAAGAATCTACCGGAATGCAAAACCGGTATAAAGCGGTAGGTCAGAGGTAACGATATTTCTACTGGCGCTCGATAGAAGGACATGTAGGAACATGGTTGGCATACTCACTACAAGATGTGGCTGATAGATCGTGAAGACTGCAGGAAATGTCAAGAGCAAGGTACCAGAGAAATAATAGAGCATCTTTTGTATGATTGTTCTGCATTATCAAGACAACGACTTCATCATTTGGGGGCTTCACATTACGGTATTCTGGAAGAGATTTCGTTAGTGAAATCACATAACCTTTAGAAATTCGAGTCAGGCGCAGGCATCCTAAAGGATGATTACTTCTCATCAATTAAGTGACGGCACTTCATCTGGTATCACAAAGGACCACAACTGGTCTATATGTGGCCTTTTGGCCTACCAGTTTAACCTAACCTAACCTAACAAAAGGCTAGTTGAGCTTTGGAATCCATATTTTAGATCTTTCTTGTCGCGTAATTATCTCTTTTCCACAAACATGTTCGGTAACTTCCTTGCGGATTTATATTTATTACTTTAAATCATATACATTTAACTATACAACTGACACTGCACAACACTTTTATAATATAATTTTATAATACGAAACTGCATTCAACTCAAATCTCCACAACATAACGGCTGCTGCCAGTCGAACTTATCGAATAGTAACTGTTTTCTGTAATTAAATTATAAATTAATTTCGCAAATCCACCGAAAAAAGACTGGACTCACCATCATCACTATCGAAGGATAAGAATTTGTCATCGTCTCGCGTCATAGAACGTCGCGAACGCTCGGCACTTTTCAAATTTTGCACTAGTTCTTGCGGCCTGCGTTCGGGTATCGGTGTAGTCTCGGTCGAGCCAATCAAACTTGATGGATACTCCAACGGTGAACCGTATTCGGAGCTTGCGCAACTCAAATTCAAATTGGAATTGTTGTCGAAATTTAAGGTTATACGTGGTACATCACTGTAGACCTTCGGCGGATTGCCATTAGACGCATTGCTGCGTTGTGTTGTTGTAATATTTTCTTCTATCTTGATGGTTGTTCGTTTTGTTGTTTTGCTCACATTTGTTGCAACTGCCGGCAAACTTTCTGTATCGGATTCTATAGAATACATGCGTGGTGTATTTGTTGGTGTTGGTGTGGCATCACGCTCGGTGTTTGCATTCACTATGTCCGTTTCCTGTTCACCATCTTCTTCGTCTTCTTCCAAATCATCTTCATCGTCAGTGTATTCCTCGGACTCGTCGCGCGTCAAACGTCTTTGTATAACTCGCGGTCGTTGTGTCACTTTCGTTTGTGGTGTCTCGAAACGTGAAATGAGCTTGTTGACCTTACCCACGTCGGAAGGCTTAACTTGTTCGTTGTAGGCCAAACGCAGTGATGAGGTCTTTACCAGTGGTTTGGCGATACGTGACATCGATGGTGTACGATCGGGTATACGCGGTGGTGGTGGTGGTTTATTGGGTGGCATCGGTGGTTTCATGGTAGGTACTGGCGGTGATTCCTCCAACGATTTGGTTGGTAATAGAATTGGTTTTCTTAAGGGCAACGGTGGCGGTGGTGGTGATATTGAAGGTGGTGGCGAAGGCGCAGCCGACGGTGGTCTATCCTCGTCATCATCATCAGCCTTGCCTACATTTTCGGCGCTAGTGTAAAGCATTTTACGTTCATATTCGCCTACATAGCTGCGCGGTGCATCACTTTTAGCGGTAAATTGCTCGTCCATCACTGGAGGCAATTTAATATTCTCGCATTCTTTCATATCCTCACATTCCTCGCGTATGACACTCACAGAAATCCTTGTTACGCGCGAGGAGTTATCGTCGTCCGCAGCGAACGGCTCTTCGCTGCTATCCTTCTCGAATGACGAATCTATATGCTTCTGTGGCACTCGCAGTATCGGCTCATCTCGCAATTCCTCTTCAAAGTCGTCGAAAGCTGCTTTTGCACCGCCCTTTCGAAAGCTAGCTTCGAATATGTCAATGCTCTTCGCTTTGTAGAGTTTCTCATCGCAATACGCATGTTGGTGTACTTTCCATGGTTCCTCATTCTCATCTATGCTATTGAGTGTCACCCCTGAAGCGGCTTCTACTGAGTCCTCTCTGTTTGGCTGACTCATTTTTTTGTTACGTGCACTGTCTGGAATCCAAGAGTCAGAATCGGAATTGGAGTCCATTGACATTTTGCGTGTATGACCGCGTGGCGCTGGCAGTATAGCCTCAGCGGATAAACGTCGTTGAGTCGGTGGCGTTATTTCTAAGAAGTTCGATATAATTTCATTATTTGGTATCCACTCGGCGCGTGCGCTGCCGGGACTTGGCGAACGACTTGCTCGTGGAGGCTTATATTTCGGTACATCATCGTGTATTTCCTCTATTATGGGTGTGGTGGGAATTGATGGGGCGGGACGTGTCACGGCTATTATAAGTGTCGATTCAAATTGATCGGAATTATCTTGGTGTATGAGTACGCGTGGAAAAGCGACATCGATTTCGGAATCCAATGATTCGTTGAGTAAATTTTTGGTGGTCCAAAGAGTGTGTGTATGCTGCATATCATCGTCCTCGTACTCATACTCATGTTGTGTAGGCTTGTCGTTTCTAGCACGCTCTCTTCCTGCTGCTTGCTGTTGCTCATCTTCGGAATCGCTTGGCGTATCACGTGTTGCAGCATGTCTTGCCGAGATATGCGGTCGCACATAAACGGTACGCTCGTCATCTGATTCTTCCTCAACTTCCACTTCATCGTGTTTATTAGCCTCTTTCTTGGTTGCTCCTGTTTCTTTTTCGAGATTCTCCTGCGACTTGTGAAAGAACTTGATCTGCTGCATCTTCTCATTCATCTTTTTGAGTGTACGTTGACGCGCTTGCTCAAATCGTTTTTCAAAGTTGACCGTCTTCCGTGCACCGGTATCTTTTGGTGTGCCAGTGGGCGTATTGTGTGCCTCATCGTCTTCAGTGCCATCGAGATCATCTGCAGAGTTTGCACGTTTCTGTTGACGAATATTACGTAGCTTCTTCATTAGATTGTCCGTGCGTTTCTCACTTTTCTCCGTATTACGTTCGGGTGATGTTTCATCGCCAGTTTGCGCCTCAGATTCAGTTGGTCTACGCTTAAAGCTCTTCTTCCAATTCTGCAATTTATTGGTGATGACAGTACGTATGGGTGAACGCTGTTCTTCAGTTTTCTTCGTTGTCGCTTCGTCTAGATTCTCTGTGGAAGCATCGTGTGAGGCGAATCTACGTAAGCGTGCCGTCAACTTTTCAGTGCGACTAATTTGTTTCTCTTCTTTCTTCGGCGTGCCATCGCCATCTGTGTCTTCTGCCGTATTTGCAGGCGTACCACTTGGTTCGGTGTCTTGCGTGCGCCTTATCGATTTCGAAAATCGTTTGATATTCTGTTTTAAGACACTAAGTGGATTATTCTCGTTCACCGTTGTGGCTGGCGTTTCCTGCTTTTCCTCGGACTGCTGTGGTGATAACGGTGCACGTCGTCGTTTACGCTCACCTAACTTCTCTGGCGTTTCCTCACTACTTTGACTCGTGTTACGCAATTTCGACAATGCCTTTCTATTCACTGCCCCCTTGGACATGTTCTCTGGTGAACTTTGTACAATCTTTGGTTTTTGCTGTGTGGCTCTCGGCACAGGCACTTCTTCGTCCTCGTCCAACTCGTTATTACTCTCATCGGTTATATACTGCTCCAGCGGTGGATTACGCACCCTGGCGAAACGTGTCGAAGCGATGCCTGGTTTGCGTGGTGGCGGCGTCGCCTCCATACCACTCTCATCTTCACTCTGTTCATGCATATTCTTTGCACGTCCCTTATCCACTTGCTTTTGCGACTCGTCGGAGCTTACGCTACGTTTGCTATTATCTGTGTCCTGTCGCGAAAGCTTGAAGTTAAACTGATAATTATCGGCAATTTTACGATCACGCCGCTCTTGTTCGGCCTGCTCTCGTTCACGTTCCTCATTGTAACGCTCCACATACTGATCCACCAGTATGATATCCTTACGCACCACTGTCTTCTTCGCAAAGATGTGACTCAAACGAAATTCGCTTATATCCTTATAGCCTTTCTGCAGCTTTTCGACCAGCGACAGCTTCGCGACAGTCGGCTCAACGCGTTCATCACCGCCGTCATTTACAGGCGTGTGTATTGGACTTATGGGACGCGATAAACGACCCGGTGCCTGGAATTGACGTGGTGACGGATAGTCATCGTCCACGCTACAGGCGCTGCGATAGGTGCCACGTTGCGAGTCGCCACGCTGGGGCTGCTGTTGTTGCTGCTGCTGCTGATGCATCAGCGATGAAACGGTTGAAATGTGGCGCGGTGAGTGATTTATAAAATCAGCAGGCGGTATGGGCGGTTGTCGTATCGACTGTTGACGTTGTTGCTCCTTCGCTGAGCCTGCTTGGTTGCGACTGAGATCCTCACGCGAACGCCCGAATATGCGACGTGAGCGCAGTTTCGGTAATGACTTTGGCAATTTAATTTGTGGCATTGCTGGCATTGCGGGCAATGAGGGAATTCGTGCTGAAATGCGCAATGTGAAAGAGAATTAATGTGAGTGGCTAAATAAATTAATTGACGGATTTGTGATTAAGTGGCAGTGGCAGGCGGTGGGGTTGGGTTGCGCGCTTGTGTAGGTGGAATCGCCACAAATGGCTGACGCTTGCGAAAAAAATTTGCATTGAAATATCGATTTTCAGTGGTTGGCATTGAATGCCCAAGCTCGACCCAGAAGCGCGCATAGAAATGCAGCCGAGAATGCATGCAACATGCCACGTTTCACAACTAGATCACACATCTATACCTACCTCGTAGGCTGCTTACGTCGATGTTCTGGCACAAATTTTTAAAATCCATGTTGGCAATTTGAACTGTAGTTGATATAACAGTTAATTAAATACTTTTATAAAACAAGAAGAAATAATCGTTTAATCCACACTTACTTTAACGTGCCACGCTCGTTATATTAGGCACTTCTTACTACTGCCTTGTTCTATGCCTACACACAGACTGTATAATTAGAAATCACTAGCGACAGCAAAATTTTCGTACTCGATTTCGTTTTTCCAACACAAATGATTGAAAATTGTAATTTTAATAATTTTTTCAGATTTTCAATTTCTCCATAATTTAATTGTTGTCCCCAGTATAAGTATAGTAGGTCTTTGCTGCCGTTCTGATTCGTTTCTGTGCGTGTTTCGGCACATTGTTTGACCGAGGTTTCACAGCGGAGCTTTCAAAGCGCATGCTTGCGAAACCCTTTACTTGTAGCACTCAGTTTTGTCTAACCTTTTTGTTCCTAATTTTAGTTTTTAAGTGCTAATTGAATTAACATGTGTACATTGTTCTCACATTCTACGCTCGAACTCTTTATTTAACATATACAAATTTTCTTTATCCTCTTCGTTTTGCTTGTCATTTTCGCTTTCGTTTTCTTTTCTCCTAGATTTTGTTGTCTATTAATAGGTGTTTTTATTCCGATGCATTTCTTTCACATTTGTTAGATTTGCTCTCTTTTTGCACTTTCAACGCTTTTCTATATCTCGTTTTATATTTGTAAACAGATACACTTGGAGCTTTTCTTGCGTAATTCCATAACTACTTACCCACTTAGCTTGTTTGCTTTCGCAGTAATTGTGCGGAGGCTTGTCTTTGGAGGTACATAGCTGGTTTCAGTAACAGTTCTTTATTACGCTGTAGGCAGTTGGTATGGACTGCAGTCGGTTTCAGTCAGTGAGTTTTAATGTTTAAAATTTATGGTTTTTACATAGAACATTTATTTTTCTTATAAAATTTCGAGGTCCTTGCTTAAAATTGGTCTTCTAGTATACGTGAGACGATCTATTAGCACTACTGACGATCTTACGATGGATCCGCATTGAAGTTCTAGTTAATCTTCGCAACGTAGATGAGATCCTATTATGTTATCATGGGGGTTCATTGCGTTAGATGTGCATATTCTTCTTCTTAACTGGCGTAGATATCGCTTACACGGTTATATCCGAGTATACAATAGCGCGCCACTCGTTCTTCCTTCTCGCCGTTTGGCGCCAATTGAAAATCTCAAGTGCAGCTAGGTCATTCTCACCTGGTCTTGGCAGCGGTGTGGAGGTTTTCCTTTTCCTCGGTTTCCACTAGCGGGTACTCCATCGAACACTTTCAAAGCTGGATCGCTTTCGTCTATTCGAACAACATGACTTAGCCTTAGCCAACGACAACGTCATTGTCGTCGAATAACTCATACTCATCGTTTCATCTTCTGCAGTATTCACCGTTGCCAATGTTTAAGGGACCATAAATCTTCCCCAAAACCTTTCTCTCAAAAATTCCTAGAGTTATTATCGTCCACGCTTCTGCACCATACAGCAGGACGGGTATGTTGAGGGGCTTGTAGAGTTTGGTTTTTCACCGTCGAGAGGGGACTTTACTTTTCAATTGCCTACTCAGCGTTGGATTTCTAGATGTCAGCTTTTGTTATTGGTAATGCTGGTTCCAAGATAGACAAAATTATCTAGAACTTCAAAGTTATGACTATCAACAGAGGCATGAGAGCCAAGTCGCGAATGCGCCGATATACCCTTTGCTTCCTTATCCAGTCTGGAAAAAGCAGAACTAACGGCGCGGTTTGCGGCTCGTATTATTTTTTCCAGCATCAGGTTAAAGAAGTCACACGATAGTGAGTCACCCTGTTTGAAAACTCGTTTGGTATCGAACGGCTCGTAGATGTCCATCCCGATCCTGACGAAGCTTTTGGTGTTGGTCATCGTCAGTTTACACAGCCATATTAGTTTTTCGGGGATACCAAATTCAGACATTCAGATATCGAGGCAATGTCTGAAAAGGTGGTGTTTGTCGATCCTCTTTACACGGGTCTTTTCCAAGATTTTGTGCATGGTGAATATATCTGGTCAGTTGTTGATTTTCCTGATCTAAAGCCACACTGATAACGTCCAATCGGTTTTTTGACGGTGGGCTTTTGTCTCACACACAGTACACTCGATAGAACCTTATAGGCGATATCAAGGAGACTTATCCCACGATAATTGTGATTGCATATTGTGGAGTCTCTGTGCAATCGTGAAAATTGTTCTTGTTGGCCTTCACAATCATTTTTTGTGCTTTACTACTCTATTTTAAGATTATTTACCCGGCGAAAACTTTCAAATTCTCTTCCTCGGAGTTTTTGGCTTGTTGAGCACTGATTTGAACCAGATTTGTCTCTTCAGTTAGATCAAAGTTCTGTTATAACACAGTGTTATGAGAAGTAAATTCCGTTAATTCAAGCGATTGAATATACATAGTTGTCATATATAGCACATACTTTCTTAGACTCTCTTTCAAATTATATTCCTTTCGTAAATTATTCAAATACTTGCTACTAAAATTTCAAATACCAAGATATTTTTAAGCAAGCATATGAAAAAATGCCATTACAACTTGCAAACTGAATTCTAATAAAATGTTTTTCTTTTTCTTCTCATTCCAGCTCTTTTGTGAAGCTTCCAACAAACTCACACTCATACTACCGACTGTGTGCTTTAGTGTTTTTGTGTTCTTGTGCTTAAGTGAATTACAACTACATCCCTAATTTATACATATATTTTTACTTTTTTTTTCAATTTCAATTTAGGTTTAATTTACAAAATTTATTAAAATTGCATAAGTGTACAGTTATTCCCAAGGACACCACTCATTTAGTTAGTGCATGGAGCACTTAGACGGATTGAATTAGTTTCATATACAATACGAGTACATTTGTACACGTATCCTCGTACATTTAAAAACATACATACCTACAAATGTGTGTGCTCCTCACGTAACTTGTACATATTTGCATAGACTGAACATTCCAGACATTGCTCTCTTCCTCCCCCCGCCGAAGGAGAGTAAATAAATAATAACCACAACTACAAATAAGGTACATCAACGGCACATCCTGCTCGAATTGCGTGCAGGACTAACGTCTATAGGCGCACATACCTAACCTAAACATCAGACACAATCAGGATGGGGCGGCTAACACAAATGCTGGCCGTCCTGCTGCTGGTAGCTGTTTTAGGCACCACAAATGCAGAGAGTAAAAGTAAGTATATAATGAATATTAAATGTATTGTAAATGTAAAGATTGTAATATTATGTTTATACGAGTATATACAGTGAGACCATGATTAAGAGGTTTATTAAGTCCGAAACTGCATAAGGGATAAATATTTCGAATATTTATTAAACACATTTTGTTCAATAATCCGACAATAATTAAGTTACTTTCATTCATTTTCATTTTCGACTAAATGATTTTCTGGAAAGATCATCGATTGTGATCGGTTATAGAAAATATCTTCTAGAGAAAATATCATCTAAAGTTGTCCTGCAACCCTTCGAAAATAAGGGAAGATCGTTGAGGAAATATAATTAGCAGATGAGTCAGCTTTTGCTAGAAATCAATCGATTATGCCTGGCTGAGATCGTGGAAGCTATAGGGTAGAAACCATTCAAAACTCGTAAAGAATCATTACTTTATCTTGCGGTTGTAATTACTGAATTCTGTCCAAAATCAGGACGCTATAAAAAGTTCAGTGGTGTATTGGATACACATGAGGAAAGATCTTATAAGACCTCTTTAGATCTCACTTAAATTAATATAAAAATAATAATCTGTATACCCCGATTTTATGACTTTTTAAATAGATATGATATTTGAGCTTGTATTGATAAGATAGAGTTTGTAAAGATCTCATCCTTCATAATCGAGTAGAATATTTTATAATTGGTATTAAATAAAGGGTTTTTCAATAGAACGCAACAAAAGTAGACCGATAGAGACGGCAAACGACGCCATATATTTTCCCGCTCTTTTGACATTTCTCTTCAGTAAGGTTTGCCATTTGATCATCGAAATATGTACGATCCAACGAGTCGAGTTTGGTGGAAAAATGTGTGTGCCAGTGAGACAAATAAGTGCCCGTAGTGTCGAGAATATTGCTGCTGCTAGCGTATCAAATCAGTCTCTCACACGTCGTTCTCAAGCGTTGGGCATCTCTGTGACGTCGTTGTGGCGAATTTTGCGAAAAGATCTTGGCCTACATCCATACAAGATCAAATTGACGCAAGAACTGAAGCCGCTTGACCACCGAAATCGTTGTTTCTTCGTGACTGAGCTGGGCTGAGCAACAACTTGAAAATGATCCGGATACTCATCGAAAAATCGTCTTCAGCGAGGAGGCTCATTTCTGGCTGGCTTCGCCAAGAAGCACAATATGCATTATTGGTCAGGCAGTAATACACACGTACTCCATTACGGTTTGGTGCGGTTTATGGGCCAGCGGCGCCATTTGGTCGTAATTCTTCCGTAATGATCAAGACGGGCACGTTACTGTGAATGGGAATCGCTTCCGCTCAATGTTAACCGAATATTTTTGATCCGAATTGGATAATATGGCCACACAGAGAATGTCACAATCGATTTATTGAAACCAAGTTTGGTGAACGTGTTACCTCACGTAATCGTCCAGGCAATGGCAGCCTCTGTCGTGCGATTTGACGCCGTTAGACTATTTCCTGTGGGGCTACGTCAAGTCTATGGTTTATACCAACAAGCCAGCGACGATAGATGAACTTCGTACGAATATTGAACGTGAAATTGCAGCAGTATCGGGCGATTTATGCTTGACAGCCGTCGACTTTGCAGTAAATGCTGTCCTAATAGAGCTCTCAAAATATACTAGCTATTATTAATTTTCTTCTGTTTCCCTCGTCACTACACTCCTTTTCCATTACAGTTTTACTATTTCTCGCAACTCAGCTGAACAATTCATCAATTTCTATACAAAATTTCGAATATTTCTTCCATTTTTTCAGACAAAATCATGCATTCAATGCTGCGCTCTTCTTTCTAAGCTCCAAATCTTCCACTTCACTTTGAATTAAATACTTTTTTTCAACTTCTACTTTCTTTTTTTTTGTTCAATCAGTGAAAGTTAGTCATAATTCACACAACAACTTTTCTCACCTACTGCTGCATGTGTTGTTCAAAATCCAAAATGTTTAACAATTGTTATTTATTACCCACATCATACGGAGTACCTTCACTTCGAAACTCCATGCTTTACCAGCAGCTCAGCTCACAGCGCCGAACGTTAGATCGTCGTGTAAACCACATTCATATTTATTGCATTCAATCATTACAGCTTTGACGGCAACCTCATTTTACATATCGCTCATCACCCATTTACTTGGCGCAACATCATCAGCTTCACTTCACTTCAGTTCAGTTCGGCTCTCCGCAGTTGAGTCGCGCTATCAGTCTAGAGGCAGTACGTCAAAAGCAAACATGCAGTAAACCCGCCTATTTCATGCTTCATTCAATACGCTGGCGTTAGATACATACTACAAATACATATATGGAGATCTGTACATAGTTAGTTACCTTAGCTTCACTCCCCAAAATGCCAAACAATTGTCCACGATTTTCTTGTAATTTGTGGCATGAAGCCATTTCGATAGAGCAGCTATGCTTAAACCTTCATACAAGCTTCATACATTCAAACATACTACCATGTGTGTGTCTGCAGTCGTTTCTCCACTTCAAAACCACTCATCTTTCATTGTGGCCCGTCTCTTTAGTCAATTCGTCTATGCAAAGTGTGTGTTAAATTAATCTATTGTACTTCAAATTGTGTTCCATTCATTTTACATACTATAATTATTGTTGTTGTTTTCGGTTTTCAATGTTATTTTGAATTGAATCGTGTACTAGACACATTCATTTGTTTACAAGCATCCATAACTATCTTCGCTCTATGTTTGTTGTGTGACAATGCCAGACTATTTACAACAAATACATTATAGCACTAATTTACTAAAGGATATCCAGCTAACTATCTATTCCCATATTTGAGTACGTGCCTATGAATTGCGAGTTGTCTAATTATAGAGAAAATTGTGGTTTGTTCCGTTTAGATTAGGTTAGAATAGAGATAGTAGCAAGGACATGAAATGGTGGTTCCTTTGATATCACTATGTGTAGACAATAGGCGGAGAATTAGTAATAAATAATTGAACTGTAAACATATGATAGGAGAAGACGAACATCCCTTTAGCACCTTGCTCTGACATTTTTGAAGATACCTTGTAAAACAAAAACATGGCGCATGCAGAGATTTAGGTTTTCGGCAATATATGAAATATGTCAAAGAATGCTCTATCCTCAGAACTATTATTTTTTTTCTTCTCCTATTTTGGCACTACAACCGTCTTAACTGAGAACACAAAACTTCGCCAGCGGCCTCTATCCTTTGCGCAGTCACGCCTGTTGTACTTGATCCTTCCATTGGTTACGTGAGTGCCCTTTCTTCCGTTTTCCGACCATGGCTCACGAATTTTAGGATATTTTCACTGGAGCATCGTAACCAGCGCATTAATTGGTTTTTTATGCGCTTAACTATATCCATATCGCCGTACATGTCATATAGTTCATGATTCCATCTTCTTCGATGTTAATCGAGCAAGAAAGTTCTTGCGGAGAACAGTTCTCTTGAATGCTCTAAGTACCTTCTCATCTCGGGATATCATCGTCCATGTATGTCTAAAACTCGTTTTGTAACGAACGGCTCGGATAGGTCCTTCCTGATTTTGACGCAACTAATAGTTATACTCAACGACATTATAAATAACCGTATGAATTTCGCAGGGATACCAAATATATACATGGCGTCGGCCAGACAGCTACTGTCAGTGCTATCGAAAGCGGCTTTGAAGTCAACAAAAAGGTGATGGATGTCGAACTGTTTGGATTCATTTACTTTAAGCTCAGTTCAAAATATCTCGCGTCTTTCTGAGCTCTTTCCAAGTAGAAAATCACCGATATTGCATCGAGCTAAGCTGAGCACAATCACACATCTCACGTCAGCTCATGAGAGGTTAGCTTTGTGTCACTGATGACACAAATTCTACTACGAAACTGTGATCAGAGCACTTTGGAGTTACTTAAGAATATAAGACGCGAACTCTTCATACAGCTTCTTTAGAATAATGTCAACTTTGTGACTATGATACTGACATGTTCGAGATATGCAAATACCTAAACACTCTCAACGCGTTAAACTTCAATTTTTCACTTCAAAGCATTGAACTCTGCCACCTGACTCGGTTAGTTGGCCTACTTTCCGTTAAGTAATTGCGTGGACATGCAGTTCAAATTCATTTAATACCACACACTTTTTCATGCCAAAGTTTTAAAATAGATGTTTACGTTCGCCAGCGCTACGTCGGCGGCATGCATGTGAACACTGGCCGCATTTCCAACTGAGGGTCTGTCTGTCTGTCTGTCTGTCGCTGTGCAATGTACGTACTGAATGCTCAAGTTCTATTTAGAATACACAAAGTGTGGTATTGTATATAGATATGTATGTGAGTATATCAGGTGAATTAGCGCATTCACGCCTTCATGAAAAAAAAGAGGCGTACAAAAACGTAAACATGCGCCGGTATTTTTAGACACCTGTTGTGTGTGTGCGGCGTGAAGGGATAACGTGTGAGTTTGGGCTAGTAGGGAAGGGTATGGAGGTTTAAAATTTCGTATAATGTTGCATGATTTGTAGCTTGGTTCATTTGTGAATTAGGTCTGATGGTATTTAACGATATCGGGACCGTTTCGTTTACGTAAAGTCGACTGTCTGGTAATGGATGTTATGATCGTTTAAGTTTCTGCATTATATTCGCTTAAACTGTCAAAAATTTGGTTATTTTCGTCCCATACGTTTCTTCATAATATTCTAGCATTGAGCGTCTTTGGGAAGTTCTTCCAATTCTAAATGAGTTGCTTGTATAGTTTGGAGGCATACACGTTTTCCGGAGTTCAAATAGAACTTTAGTGATAGAAAAGTAGCACCTTTGTGTAACTCTGATCCATTATGTTCCATAATCTTAATATGTCGAAATGAGCTCGAGTCAATATGGGGTCTCATCCGAAGTACAAGTTAGGACGCTTTGAAAAAATTTCAGTTTTTTGTTTTTTCATTTTTTCATTTTTTTTTAATTTTGATAAATTTTTTCACTTCTTGAAATTTATGAAATTCAATATTAATCCCTATAATGAGTATATAATGAAATTTTTCCCTACAGGGTATTCCCTCACCGTATGTACTATATACGCTTGTACTTTCTATTTCGAAATTCTTTATATTTGTGTTTTTTTTTATACACTTGTACCTTACTCGCTACTGTACGGTGGCATCGTTGTCATCGTGTCGCCTATTTTTTGTTGTTGTTTTATTCTGAGCTCATAAAATGCATTCATGCATTTTCGCTATAAATTTTGTTATGGCTCATTCATGATTTAAGTTCGCTGACTAATGTGTTTATTTAAACTTTTATATTTAGTGCCACACTTTCACATGGGTAGCACTGTGTGGCTGCCAAAACAATGCTTGGGGTTAAAGGTGTGGAATTTTTAATCGCTTTTTGTTTGTTTAAATAATGACTTCATAATTTTGTATGGCTGCTGTTGAAAGTTTTCGGAATATTTCTATTTTTATAATTGGTTTATAAATTTCGAAGTTTATAAGAAGTGCTAATGGTTTTATAGACATTTAAGTATATTTTTTTTATAAATTATTGGAAAATTGAATTTAATATTAATTGAAATACGATTTGTTCAGTAATGAAATATTTCATTGATTTTTTTATGTAATTCATTATTTTTTATATTTTTATTTATATATAATATTTTTTTTTTATAATTTAATTTTTTTATAATTTAATTATTATATTTTTCTCTATAATTTAATTTTATTTCTTATAATTTTATATTTTTTTTATTTTTTTATTATTTAATTTTTTTTTATTTAATTTTTTTTTATTTAATTTTTTTATATTTTTTTTACAACTTAATTATTTTATTTTATTTTATAATTTATTTTTTAATTGTTCTTATATTTTAATTTTTTTTATTTTAATTTTTTTTATTTTTTTTATAATTTATTTATTTTTTATAATTTAATTATTTTGTTTTTTTATAATTTTATTTTTTTATAATTTTATTTTTTTTATAATTTATTTATTTTATTTTTTCATAATTTAATTATTTTAATTTTTTATAATTTAATTTTTTTATTTTATTATTTTTTATAATTTAATTATTTTAATTTTTTTATTTAATTATTTTATTTTTTTTTTGTAATTTAATTATTTTATTTTTTTTATCATTTAATTATTTTATTTTTTATTTTTTTATTTATAATTTAATTATTTTATTTTTTTTTTAATTTAATTATTTTATTTTTTTGTAATTTAATTTTTTCTTTATTTTTTTTTATTTTTTTTTTTATTTTTTTTTTTATTTAATTTTTTAAATAATTTAATTATTATATTTTTCTCCATAATTTAATTTTATTTCTTATAATTTTATATATTTTTTTTATTTTTTTATTATTTAATTTTTTTTATTTTTTTATTATTTAATTTTTTTTTATTTTTTTATTATTTAATTTTTTTTATTTTTTTATTATTTAATTTTTTTATTTTTTTTTATAACTTAATTATTTTATTTTATTTTATAATTCATTTATTTTTTATAATTTAATTATTTTGTTTTTTTTATAATTTTATTTTTTTATAATTTTATTTTTTTTATAATTTAATTATTTTATTTTTTCATAATTTAATTATTTTATTTTTTTTATAAATTAATATTTTTTTTATAATTTAATTATTTTAATTTTTTTATTTAATTATTTTATTTATTTTTGTAATTTAATTATTTTATTTTTTTATAATTTAATTATTTTATTTTTTTATAATTTAATTATTTTATTTTTTTTATAATTTAATTATTTTATTTTTTTATAATTTAATTTTTTCTTTATTTTTTTATTTTTTTTTTTTAATTTATTTTTTTATAATATCTAACATTTTATTGATTTATTTATTTTAATATATTATCAGTCTCGATCAATATTTGCAATTACTATAATAATTACCTTATTTTTCTTTCCAGTAAATTCACCGCCTCGTATTATCAAACAACCCCCAACAGATGAACTGCTTTTCAAAGTCGCAGTACAAAATAAGGAAAGTGATAAACCATTCATTATCGAGTGTGAGGCTGAAGGAAAACCGGACCCAAGGTAAGCTGTCATAAAAATTTATTTCATAAGTTTAACATAATTTCATCTTACAAAGATCACACACAGAGTTGACTTTATCGAAATGAAAATATTTTTTCCCCAATATTAATAATTATATAAACGCAATATCCATATAATTTGTAAAGTGACCCACAATGCAGTCGGTAGTTCGGCGTGTAGCTCACCACTTGTGGCGAGTTGTTGAAAAGGGGTGGTGTGAGTTGGTATGCCAGCGCCAGCAATTGTCGAATTAAATTGCAATTAGCACAGCAGGAATTCACGCGCTCGCATTTTTTTTGAAAGCTAAAAATAAGAAAATAAAAAATAGAAAATATAAAATAAAATGGATTTGCTTCAAAGGAGGCTTTAAAAAAACTGTTCACGCTTAATTTAAATTAATTGTTTTTATTCACAAATTCTTTTATTCTTTTTTATAACAAATTAAAGTGATCACGCAGTATAAGGCTTCTTAATTTTTTTTTTCCTATCAATTAATTTTTTTTATTTAAAGCAATATTGTTTTTGCTTCATTTTGTTTACGAGCACTCTTCAGCCGCCGCGGAATTTTTGTGTTGAAGTAAAAATAATAATAATAAATAAATGATTTAGTAACAATAGCATGCATAGCGAGGAGAAAATATAAGCTCTTCTAGCGACGCGTTTTATTTTTAGTTGCGCTGATGGTGGAAAACCATTTCTTCGTTGTTGTCGAAAATGTGTCTAAAGCATAAAGAAAATATATTAAAGTATTTATTGTTATTTTTTTAATTTGTTAATGTTTTTTTTTTTATTAAATTGCCACACATGTTGCTTTTAACTTTTCTCCCTCGCTAGGAACTCGAAGAATTTCTGAGATTCCGTAAAGTTAAAATTAGAAACATCTGGAAGCGATATATATTTATATATACACATGTGTGTATATAAATTTGTATGTAAATTATTTTAATAAACATATTTTTATGGAATTTCCTTCTATGAAAAGTAGCCTTTTTATATTAAAAATTTAAACATATAAACATAAGTTCGAAGGCATATAAATTGCTGGTTCATCATCAACTGTGCCTAAGCATTATTCCAATATTAATATACCATGATACCATGACTTTTCCCCATAACATTTTCCATAGCAATCTACACACTTGATACTATATATAAATAATTCCATACCTACATATAAACATTTGTATCATTGCAAATGTATAAAATTTAAATGATTTTCAGTTCAAAATACCAATAATTCTGTTGTAAATATTTTCATGGCAATCGAAATGAGGTCATGTTGCTGACTTTACAGCAATGATTTACTATTTGAATTTATTTATGTTTGCTGTTTGTTTTTATGCTTTTATTAACATTTTATATTTATTATCTTGTGGTCGGAAAAATTTGGTTGTTGGTGTTTTTTGATTTAAATGTTGATTGGTTTAAATATTTTTTTGGTAAGGAAATGTCGTTATGAAATGTATAAAGTGAATGGAAAAAAGTGCTTCAACACTGTGAATTCTATAAATTCGAGCGAGAATTTTTTAAATTTTTCTTTATGTAAAAATAGTTTGATTACCTACCAAGCACAGGAAATAATAGATATTATCAAAGCATTTTTTTTATGTCATAAGTACTAAGAAGGCATGACTTCTTCTGTTTGCAAAAGTTGGAGTAATTTAATTTTTCAAACGTTGATTGCATTTATTCAAACATAAACTCTTAATCCTTGCAGTTAATAAATATTTTTAATCAAACAATTCTCAACTTATATTATACGTTTATCAACAAGTTCTCTAGAGATAGCTATTGTGCTTCTACAAATTACGTTGCCTTGAGTGGTTTGATTTAATCCACAAGCGGTTTATTTTAAATTTAATCAATTTGAATCAATATTTTTGCTTCCAGTTATTATGTAATAGAAAACACAAAATTCTTAAAATGTATTGAAAATTTCTCAACTTGTATTGAAAATTCCCAAATGATGTTGAAATTTTCTCAACTTTTTTGGAAAGCTCTCAAATAGTGTTGAAAATTTCTCAACTTGCATTAAAAATTCTTAAATTGTGTTAAAAATTTCTCAACTTGTGTTGAAAATTTCTCAACTTGTATTGAAAATTCCCAAATGGTGTTGAAATTTTCTCAACTTTTTTGGAAAGCTCTCAAATAGTGTTGAAAATTTCTCAACTTGCATTAAAAATTCTTAAATTGTGTTGAAAATTTCTCAACTTGTGTTGAAAATTTCTCAACTTGCATTAAAAATTCTTAAATTGTGTTGAAAATTTCTCAACTTGTATTGAAAATTCTCAAATGGTGTTGAAAATGTCGCAATTCGCAAATTTCATCAATTGTTGTTGAAAATTTCTCGAATGATGTTGAAAATTTCTCAGTTTGTATTGAAAATTCTCAAATTGTGTTGAAGATCTCTCAACTAGTATTGACAATTTCTCAACATGTGTTCAAAATGTCTCAATTTGTATAGAGAATTCTCAAATTTTATTGAAAATTTCTCAACTTGTGTTTAAATTCTCAAATTGTGTTGTACATTTCTCAACATGTATTGAAGATTCTCAATAATTTCTCAACAACAGTTGTTATACAGAGAAATCCGGTGTACCGAATTGAGAAAACTTTACTACAACTTGAGCATATTTGAGAATTCTATTTTTTTTAACCAGTTCTCAATCAACACTGTTTGCCGACGTTGTTTTAATTCTTCGATTAACTTAATACGACACTTTTGCTCTGCCTACATTTAAATGCATATTTTCGCATCCCACACACGCACATTTCCTATGCGCACTTCTTTCGCCTTTCGCCATTTGCCATTTAATAAGCACTTTAGCCCCATTAATACTCGGATATCTGCCACGTACAAATTCTGCGCGCACTATCTGTGCCACATCGCGAATTTATTAATAGATCCGCCACATTATCCATTACTGTCACATTTACATGCTCCCGCTGCATTTCACAGTTGACCGAAAAAAAGATATTTTTCCAACTTTTTTCCGTTTTTCAATTTCAAATTCACGGTCATAAAAGTTGCATTGCATTAATATTTGCACACGATGTCTGGCATAATTTGTAGGCTTACCAAGCGTGGAAGTGCATATCATCGTGCGAAACTGTAGAACTGCAGAAAGAAGGGAGCACACACCAGCGACGGTGTAGATAAACACATTTGTTGTAACTAGTAGCTGCCTCTGCTCCACACAAATTTCGATTAATCGCCACCGCTGCTGCTGCTGCTGCCACTGGCGACATGTTGCACATTGCTGTGGCTGGCTGCTGTTGATTTTCGCCACCAAGTTGTTGGATAGCAACGGTGGCAGCGGCATCAGCGTTGGTACTTGAGAGTGCAATGCCGGCAACAACAACAGCAACAATAAACGACTACTGACAGCGTTCTACGCATGGTGCAGCATGAGAAATCTGATTTGCTCAAGTGTTGCACGCACACACAGCCATACTATATAGACTCTGTGTGTTGTTGCTGCTGTTGCGGCATTTGCAGTTACTTGCCGCTGATTATTATTTTATTGCACTTGTGATTAAGTCAAGTGGCTGCAACATCATCAGCAGACAATTGCAACAGCAGCAACAACAACAACAGCCGGCAGCTACTCATACACACATTATATACCGAGATACACGTGTAGCTCTTGACAGTGTGTACATATTTATCTGCCATCATGCTGTCATGAAACAAGTGGCAGTTGCTGCGGTTTTTGCATTGCCTGCGTATGGTAGCAGTCGCAAAAAACTGGCGTGTGGAGTGCTGTTGTTGGTGGAGCCGCCTGCCAAAGTGATGCTTACAAATTGGCAGCGCTACAAGAGAATTGCAGTGGTGGATATTCCATTCACATATAAACACAGATATACTCGTGGTTATATTTATTCTACATGTTTTCTCATTACTAATTAATCTGATAACATTCCTGCGATTTAATGTCAAATGCAATTTCTAAGCTACTGGCAAATTATATGAATGATAAATGTGGTGTGTAATGCTATGAGCTTAACCTTAATTATATATAAAGATAACCTATATATGTAGATATACAATATTAGGTTGAACGACTTAGTAAGTTAGAATTTGACTTCACTCATCTGACAGTAGTAATTTTTTTCGAAAAATAAAATAAAAAAAACTGTTTTGATTCTGTAATCCTTATTCCAAGCTGAATTCCTTAAATTGAATTTAGCTGTGATATTAGAAGTTTATATACATATGTTGAAAAAAAAATCGAATTTTTTTTTATTCTCTTACGTTCTTAAGAATGTTGTCTCAAAATTTTATAGAGATTGAAGCAGTAGAAGCGAAGTTATAGATTATTGCATCTTGCTCCGCTACACTAAAAAAAGTGTACTTGAAACTTTAAACGCGATTACGTCGAAATCATATTTTTCCGAAAATGTCTTTGCGGTGACTTGAATAGCCGAATTCAATTTTTATTTGTATTTTTTCAAAATGTTAGTAATTTATTTGCCGTATCCTTCAACGATTTCTTTTCGTTTAGATATTCATATCAAAGTTATGAATTTTTCAATACATTTCATCAGATGAAAAAATTAACATTTTTGAGAAAATCGTCCCCGTTTGCAGAAAAAAGTTTCCTCATTTCAGTGAATCGTTCAAGGACACCATAAGTCCCCATACTAACGAAATTTGTTTGGTTTTAAGTTTTCCGTTGAGTTGTTGAATTGGAATCGCAGTCACGGCAAACCTCTTTGAAAAAAAAAAAACGCTTTATACGTAAAATGTCATAATTTTGACCAACATTAGTATTTTTATACTCTCGCAACAAAAGTTGCTAAAGAGAGTATTATAGTTTTGTTCACCTAACGGTGGTTTGTAAGTCATAAAACTAAACGAGTTAGATATAGGGTTATATATATCAAAGTGATCAGGGTGACGAGTAAAGTCTGATGTCTGTCTGTCCGTCCGTGCAAGCTGTAACTTGAGTAAAAATTGAGATATCTTAATGAAACTTGGAACACGTATTCCTTGGCACCATAAGAAGGTTAAGTTCGAGAATGGCCGGAATCGGACCACTGCCACGCCCACAAAATGGCGATAACCAAAAACATAAAGAGCTATAACTAAGCCATAAATAAAGCTATGATAATAAAATTTGGAACATAGGATCGCATTAGGAAGGGGCACATTTGGATGTAACTTTTTTGGAAAAGTGGGCGTGACTCCGCCCCCAAATAGGTTTTTTTGTATATAACTCGCAAACAAATAAAGCTATATAAATCAAACTTTCTGCAGTCGTTTATTTCTTTATACAGTCCAAAAATGAAAGAAATCGGATAATAACCACGCCCACCTCCCATACAAAGGTTAGGTTGAAAATGACTAAAAGTGCGTTAACTCTCTAACGAGAAACGTCATAAACACCAAATTTTACATAAGAAATGGCAGAAGGATGCTGCACTGAGATTTTTTTTACAAAATGGAAAATGGGCGTGGCGTCGCCCACTTATGGGTCAAAAACCATATCTCAGGAATTACTCGACAGATTCGAATGAAATTCGGTATATAACATTTTCTTGGCCCCCATGACACGTGTGGAAAATGGATGAAATCGGTTCACAACTACGCCTACTTCCCATATAACTCAATTTTGAATCCTTCTGATTCTTCCACTTTATAATGTATACATAAGGAACAGATAAAGATAGCGAAATAAAACTTTACACAAATACTGTATTTGAGCTGTGACATCACTTGAGGAAAAATGGTCAAAATCGGACAATGACTTTTCAAGGCCCCTGATATCAGACATGAAGAACTCAGTGCCTAAGTGTAATTTTTCACCGAAAATATAGGTAAA
This sequence comes from Zeugodacus cucurbitae, assembly GCF_028554725.1. Lineage (NCBI taxonomy): Eukaryota > Metazoa > Arthropoda > Insecta > Diptera > Tephritidae > Zeugodacus > Zeugodacus cucurbitae. The sequence continues at coordinate 45,066,821 of NC_071670.1, forward strand.
TCTCTAAATAAATTGCGAGAGTATAAAATGTTCGGTTGCACCCGAACTTAGCCTTTCCTTGCTTGTTATGTTCTTGAGTTGATTTTACAGCTAAGACATTGTATTACGCAAGATGATTCAATAAAAATATGGCTAATTACCTCTACAGCAAATCAAAATTTTTTCCCATTTTCCCACACTTAAGCATATATAACCTCTTAAAGCATCTCACAATACGCTTTATAGTTCAAGAATTGAGATCCGAAGGTCCATCTGTATCCATTATTCCTAATAGAGCGCTGTTATTAACCTTAAAGTTTAGTCTATAGTTCTCTTTTATGGTCTTTTGGGTTTATCGTGGTAAATCTAAGAGTTTATGTTACATTCTCAGGAATGAGTGATACTTTATTGTAATTTATTTTCTTCGAGTTCCGTATCTGCTGCAGCTACTTAATCTCTAAAGGAACTCTATTTGAATGCATTTCGAGACTCTAGGTACATTTTCAGCCAACACTGTACATTAACACTGATTAAAGACAATGTGATCTGTCTCTTTATATTGATTTTTCGCCGCAACTTTGTTAGGCTACACTTCTGTATTTATTTATTATCTACTCTACAATTTGTACCATCCAACAGCAAATATATTGACAATGGAAATTATTGCTGGAACGCATCGCTAATAACACTTACAGCAAGCATCCGCCATTCTTTTGACCGTAACTAGTTTTGTAATTTCTTCCGCCTGACCATACTCATACTACAATATCGGCGCCAGTTATGTGTTGGTATTTATAAGTTGATTATTATACAGTATTTTGAAAAAATATTGGAACTGGATAATATCTTCCTGGATAGAGCGAATACTGAATTAAGTTATTTGAAGCATCTTAGTGTCTTTTCCTACTTTGGTTCACATTTTTTTCTTATGTAAATATCTAATGGATGATTTTAATTTTTTGACAAAATACTGTATATTTTAGTATCTACTGTCAATTAGAGCTACATATGTACAGTAGTAGCATTTTTCAAAGTCATGGTAAACTATTTACCGGCTAACATATCAGACAACTTGTATGCAACCAGGTAGTGTTGTGCATATTAAAGTCATCGTAGACTTCGTTCAATCGACGTCAATTTACCCAACAAACAATTTGGTTATGGTTGTCTGATTAGACGCTGAAAACGATTTTCAAATTTCAATATACATAAGTGGAAATAAATTTTTTTGGCACCAAAATATCTGGACCCAAGAGGATTAATATATATTTGAGAGTTACAACACTCACGTCTTCATCAAAACTTGGTTAAGACAATAAATAGTAATAGATCGAGATTTATGAAAAACCTGAACTAAAGAAACATAAACTACTATCCACTCTCTATATTAAACAGAAATTTGGCGGCCAACAAAGTGAGGTTAACTGGTAAAACAAGCTCTTGTCATACTCATCATCTATTCATGGCCATGTAGCAATGCCAGTATAATATGAAGCCGATCATTGGATGGTAGTGGTGGGGAGTGCAAAGTAGTGGGGCGCTTACTCATTGACAGCGCCAGCAACGCCAACAATCTACGAGTAACGCCAGCATCGCCAATCTCACTCACTATTGCCAGTGCGATTCGCAAGAACCAGAACCAGTATCTGTGCCTCTGTGAATATTTTATTAATGACAGCCGAGTTCTTCTTGTTTTATGTGTCGTAGTCAATACAAGACAGGCAGAACAGACAGAAAAAAGGAAAATAAACCAGAATAAATAAATAATAAAAGTCATAAAAACGAGAATAAACGATGGAACTACGAAACTACGAGCCAATAAGCTATGGCGAACTGAATGAAGTTAATTCGGTAAAGGTTACGTAATACGTTTACGTGTTTATATAACATGCCTGGTCGGTCGGTTAGACAACGGGTTGGCATTTATGGTTATTTCCGTATAAACATTCTGAACCGCCGTTTTTAGCTTTTTGTGAAAATTCCTTTACACAATCAGCCGTCTGTTTTTGTACGTAACATGCTTGTCAATTACGTAAAATGCAGTAGCAGTTATTACGCTCTTTTACTTTACGAACCACATATATACATATCTACGTTTATTAAATATGCTTTTTTATGTATTCATCACCAGCACCATTCACTTATTTCGATTGCCACCGTGTATGTTGGTGACCACAAAAACCGTTGGAAAACCGCTGCGTAGCGGTCGAAAGGCCGTCCAACTAACAGCAGTGTCAACTAGTCTGTTTGTATGTATGGAGTTCGTTCATTCGTTCGTTCGTTTGTGTTACGCGCGAAACCTGAAACGGTGTTTTTCCTTTTTCTTTACCTTCTCTAACGCGCCAGTCCACGAAATGCAGTTCATGGAAAATTCAATGTTGCAATTTGTGCGTATGTGTTGGTGGCATACAAGTATGCTATATACTCCCATGTGCCCGCAATCTAAACGCCGTAAAACGTCAAACATCAACAACCACAATAACCGCAGCAAAACAACCACACCGTCCACGGCAAAAGATTAATTTCCCAATTTACGACAACTCGTCACGAGTTTGCGAATGTAAAACGAATTCGTACAGATACCTAAAATGGTTTACCAGCGGCGTACTGTAAGGCTGAGAACACAGTAAAGTGTGCGTTGGAAAAAGTAGTTCCTACTGTTATGTTTGATTATAATTATCTGGGATTGGTTCAAATGTGTTCCAATTGACTATCGATATTTTGAAAATTTATAGAAAAGTATTATAACAACGTTTTGAGATCTAATCATAGATCTCCAGTCTGATCTACTGTGAAAAGACGTATTTAGACTTATTTTCAGGTTCCTAATTTTTACTCTAGTTTTGCTAATAAAGTTCTTTGGCTATTTGGTCTCCTCAGCTAACATGTAATATTCGTTGAATTATCATAGAATTTCTGAAGGTTCGATACTTTGGAGAATTTTGAAAATAAGTAATTTTCAATCTATTATTGCATTTATTTTTCCCTGCTCTACTATGTTCCTAGCCTTGCTGCACACTTTCTAGCACCGCAAAGCTATTACCTTGCAATATTGGTTTATTTACTTTGCTAATAGCAATTGTCAATCTACATGGATGTTTTTGCATTCAGGATGCGACAGTGAATTTGCCAATCAAAAGCGTAAATGGAAACATTTTCAGTGTAACTTCAGTTATGTACGAGTATGTAGCTTCTGAGCTCTGGCATCACTCTCGTCTAGTTGAAGTATACGAAAAACTTCCTTTCCTATACGCTATTGAACTGTCGACGGTTCATCGTTTAGTATATCAATTTCCATTAGTCAATGACAAAGCTGCTACGAACTGCGTTTTGTTTTATGTACTGAGATTAGATTAGTTTGGGTGGGCTTGTGGCGTGGTGGGTGAGGAATATGTTTAGGCGGTAACTATATTTTAGTCTTGGAACACAGTTTAAGTTATTTCACAGCGATTTTTAAAGCCCTTTAATAAATTTAAAGAGCCTTTTAATTTATGATTAATTAAAATTGGGATTTATGTTTGGGGTCTGAAAATGAACAGTTGAACTTCCCTAATCTCAATCCCAAAAAAACCTTCGATTCTAATTTGTATGAAATTTGAGATCTATTACCAATTCAAGAGTTCGAGTTATGGAGAACGTGTCGCTATAGACGTTCGAGTTATGGAAGTTCAACTGTAATTACGTCAACTTTGCCAAACATGGACATCGACTAGGAAATGATTAGTAGTCTACTCACCTTCTCTAATATCTAATGCTAAAGAACGACCCGAGAAACAGTGGCGTTCTGAATTAAAATGGAACATCTTACCCTTCGATCTACAAGGGAGTGTTCTACCAAGATTTTCAAGATTCAAGACATTGCATACATATTGCGATTGTTGCCATTTTATGACTTTTTGAATACATGACTAATTCAAAGTTCTTGACCGGATATGATTTGCGGTTCCGTAATTTGACTGTCATCGGAACGGCATATAACCTATATATACCCATAATTCGTAGTATTTGACTTTATTCATTGCATGAATTAATTAATTCGGTAATTTTTTTAGAAAATTTAGAGCTTTAGAAGATTTTCAGCACAAGTGTCAACTAGATCGGCATGTGTTTTTAAACTTGAAAGCCGTTCCATTAGGTTGAAAAGCTTCAAAATGTATGGTAAGGAGTGTTTAATTAACTTTGTATAAGACATACTGGAGCTGGAAGAAAGGGTAAACAAGAAAAAACAATAACTTCGGCTGTACCGAAGCTAATATACCTTTCACAGGTGCATTTCTTTTAGTAACTGTGTGTTTAAGCAAATCTAAAGACGTAAGAAAAAGTAAGTAAAAAACAAGCCCTTGATTCCGATCGTTCAGTTTGTATGGCAGCTATATGCTATAGTGAACCGATCTGAACAATTTTTTCGGAGATTAAATTATTTCTATGAGCAATAATTCACACCAAATTTCGTGAAGATATGTAGTAAAATGCGGAAGTTTTCCATACAAGCCCTTGATTCTGATCGTTCAGTTTGTATGGCAGCTATATGATATAGTGGTCCGATATCGGCAGTTCCGACAAATGAGCAGCTTCTTGAAGAGAAAATAACATCTGCAAAATTTCAAAACGATATCTTATAAACTGAAGGACTAGTTCGTATATATACAGACAGACAGACTAAATCGACTCAGTTCAACATACTGATCATTTATATATATACTTTATAGGGCCTCCGCCGCTTCCTTCTGGGTGTTACAAACTTCGTGACAAACTTATGCCCGGTTTCACAGTTCGTACTTAAGTTGTGCCCAAATAAAATCTTAGCTAAGCATTGTTGTTGACTGAGTAGTCATTTGCGTTTCACAGTCGATGCTTATTTTCTATAAAATTCTATTATGATATATGGCAGCACAATGAAAAAAATTTGTTTACAAATACCATATGACAAATTGAAATTATTGTTAATGAAAAATAACTTTGCGACGAATAAATTTAGAATCTGGGAAATGGATGGAAACAATAAACGGACACCGAATTTCACCGTAAGCGAGTGGGGGCACCTATTGCAACTTGCAGGAAAGCATATAACCGTCATTGAATGCAAGAATTTCCAAAAATTTTTTCAGCAAATAATTTTTATTTTATTTTTTTGACAAATAAGTCAATATTCAAAACAAAAATCAGCTGTTACTTAAGCACTGCTTAAGTCTCCCATTTTCAGTACTTAAGCAGAACTTAAGTATGAACTGTAAAACACAATATTTCTGTTTTATCTTAAGCACAACCTAAGCACTGACTGTGAAACCGGGCATTAATATACCCTGTTCAGAGTATAAAAAGAGAGTACTTAAGTAATGCTATTAATTCCTAAAATTTAAATATGCCTAAAAGGCTGCCAATACATTTCCGTCTTCATCATAAATTGTGAGTACATAACCTAAAATATCCAATTAAATTTTATAACCAACTAAACACTTATGAAAGAAAGCTTACCATTTTATGAAACCTACATTTTGCGTTATAATTATGAGCAGCTTCACCTTTTAATCCACAAAACTTCATAAAACTTTTTTACATTTACCACCAATGAAAAGCAACAAACACACGCCAACACGCCAAATGAATAGGTACGAACATAACTCTTTTAACTCTTAATCCACAACTGCAGAAATGTGAATTTTCACAATCACTCCGCGTTATGCAAACGATTTGTGGAGTAGCTATTCCGGCATTCCTACATCATTTCTGCTTGTGCTTGTTCTTGTTATTGCTCCACTGCGGCGGTTGCATTCAAATCCGTTCTCGCGTAAATGTAAACGAACTGCCACAGAATATGGAAAAAAATGCAAAAAAAAAGAAAAACAAAAACAAAAATAAGTAAATAAAAACTCAACATAAAAACAGTAAATCCTACTTTACGAGCACAACCACCTTTGCTGCCGCTGCTGCTGCTGCTGCCCTCGGGGGTACATAACGAAAATTAAAGTATATACGAGTTAGTGCTAGTGTTTTTCAAAGGATTGCAATCGCTCTCGCCGCATGCTTTTACATATATACATATTTATATCTATCTACCTACTTATATACATACGTACCACCATTGATTTGTTTGTGAGCACGTTGTAACATTTCCCACCTGCCACGCCACGTGCGGTCGTCTATGCATGCCTACGAAAACCACCGAATCAACGGTGTGCGAAACCGTAAGCACAACTACCAACAACAACATGACCGCGTGCAATTTTTGCACTAGAGACAGAATCCGGATGCTGAGCATCCAACAAGCCAACAGTGGTCTTACAAGGCATCGGGGTGTCTGCGCACCGTTATTTGCTTTTAAAATTCTACATATTGTGCTGGTTACAGTTGCTTTTATTTCATTTCGCCTACTACGAGGGTAGTTTGTATACAATGGGGTTTAGAATATCATAAATTTTTTCTCAAAAATTGTATTTCTCAACATAACCTCTTTCGGACTTGAACTATTAGATGTTCTAAAGTTTTTGACTTAAATTTATTAAAAATTAGTCACCATATCTACATATACTTAAGTTTGGTTCAAAAATTATAACTTTTTTTCGATAATCTTAAAAACTTATTGTACTTTTTGGAGGTTAAATTGAGGCCTAATGTTCAGAAATCATTAGAACTTTGGTATTTAGGTTTGGATCCAAAAGTTATACGTTTTCTTCGATAACTTTATATCCTTATTGTAGTTTTTGGAGGTTAGACCGAGGTTCTGTCGACCATATTGTTCAGAAATCACTAAAATTTTGTTATAAAGTGTCGCTACTTTACTTCACCTACTTTTGTCGGGAATTAAGTGTTAATTAAAAATTGGAGTTTCACCCAAGAAGTTACAACTATTGCGAATATATTTTGCATTCTCTTCAAAATCAAGTTGGCAATATTGTTCTCTCAAACTGCCCTTGTAATAATTTTTTTTCTGCTTCTTCAATGTTATACGGGTTTTTAATTTTGTTCTATTTCTATTCTCCTATTTTTTTTCCTTTTTTATCTTATTTTGGTTGCCAACTTTTGCTGTTATTTGATTGCAATTTGTTACATTGCATTCGTATTTCCCAGCGCTTAGATACTAGTTTTAGATTTGTAGTTTTTTCACTTCTTCTCTTTTTTTCCGGCCAATCCCATTAGTATGTTACGTTTTCTTTTTTCGGCTGCCGCAACAGCTTCACTGTTTCCCATGCACTCGTGTAACCGCAGCGTTGTGCCGAAATGTACCTGCTGCATACCACCGGTCTAATGGAAATGCATTCCAAATTCGTTGTCTCAGTGAAGATTGACACATTTTTGTTATTTGTATGCATCTCGTTTTGTTTTTTTTTTCTGTTTCTAACAAAACGCTATCAAATTACTATATCGCATTTTTTCGTAAATTATTCTATGATGCAATTTTGTCGTGTACTCTTTTGTCTACAATTTAGATTGTTTTCAATTGTACTGCGGCAAATAGAGTAAAATAATTGTGACAGTATTGAGGGCTTTCTTTTTCGTCGTCTATTTGACATATATTCTTCATAAAATTCATTAATTAGTGTAATGATTTTACTTCCTATGAGAATAAATTCTAAGTGTAGTAAGAATAATTAATAAATAATGAGACAGAAATAGGTTAAGTTGAAAGAACGTCTAACTAAAATCTAATTCCAATATTTCTATATCACCTATCCGAAAAAATTATTGTGGCTTGCTAGAGGGGTTTTAAAGCTTAATTAATTTCACAACTCTTTAATATTAAGGATGCTTTGAAGATGCTTAAATGATTATATAAACAATTAAAAAGAAATATGGAAGGGCTAAGTAGTATAACATAAGGAAGCTCGGATCATGTCTAGACCGATTTCAACTATTTTTGTCACCAAGCTATAGTATATACAAGATTTTGCGTTCACTTAATTTTGCTGAGATATCTGACATACTAACCGAATATGCGGTATAAAGTCCACCGGAAGTTTGAAAATCCGTAAATGAGATAGATAGGGTTAGAGGAAGTATTGACCCAATTTTGCACATTTTTTTTTAAAGACAACCTAAAATAAGGTACACATTTGCTTTGAATTTCTTTATAATATCTGAAATATGTACTGACATTTTCGGTGAACATTGACCACAAGCACTGAGGCCTTCATGTTAGATATCTGGGGCCTTGAAAAGTTATAGACCGATATCGGATATCTTCACTGGATTTATGTATTGTAAAGTAGAAGAGTGTTGCATTGGGATGCGAAAGAAATGTTATGAACCGAATTTGGTTGAAATTGGTCGAATAGTTTTTGAGATTTGGTTGACCCATAAGTGGACGGAACCACACTCATTTTAAATTTTGTAAATATATTTGAACACAGCCCTTCTGTACCTTTTTTTATCATGAAACTTAAAGTTTCTGGTGTTTTTTCTTACTGAATGAAAGCATTTTTAGTAGTTTTCAACATAACCGTGGGAGGTCGTGGTTATAAGTGGATAAAGGAAATAACTCCAGGAAGTTTGTAATTTTTAAGGAATGTGATTTGAATTCAAGGTTTTCTGGTATAAGAACTGTTTTCTGAATAATCTATTAACGTTTATATAGTACTAGACATTGAGAAATGTATTCTGCAAAGATTTAAGTTTAAAGTATGGAACTTTTTCTTCTAACCTTAGTTTCTGTATGGTTGATTACTGTAGGAAACTCTAATCGAAGATTTACTGTGGTATGCTGAACTTTTAAGAATACATTTATTGTGGAGTTATATTGAAAATTTCGAATGTAGTATAACTAATGTGGGCGTTGTTGTTTTTATTGTATATAAAAACACTAAACAATGAAATTTATGAAATCTATCAACACTTCATACCATGATCCGCTAGAAAATTCATAAACGAAATTTGTGGCGTTCTGTCATAATGCGTTAAGACACTCTGCTAGAACCAGTTCCAGTAACCTCAACAAGTTGCTAACCAAAAACGCCAACACAAAATTTGAACCAACGAAAAATTGAGGGAAAAGAGCAAAAATGAAATATGAAAATTAAAAACAAAAACAAAAACAAAAATGGGCGGTGTATAGATGGTGGAGTTGGTAAATATGCATTGTTTTTGTATTCCAAATACAAATACCTCCACAAATATATGTATGTACATATCTATGTATATACGAGTACAAATGCGCGTATGAAGTGGCGACGGCGTGTATGATGTCATTGAATTACGTTTGCTGCCACCATCAGCTCCACCGCCTGTTGTCATCGTTTCGCTGTCATTAACGCCAAAACAAGTTTAGTGTAGCGAGCGTATTTGTTTTTGCTTTTGTTGTTGCCACAAACTTAATGCAAACACACAAAAATTATAATTTTTTTTGTTTTTGTTTTTGTTTTTTTAATACTTTAGCTTAGTGGTTTTTTTCGTTGTTTTTGGTGTATAGTATAAATTACAAAAAAAAAACAAGAACAACACACAGAAATTAGTGCGTGAAATTGAAAGCAAGCGGAGTAAAAAGCCAAAAAGCCGGCAAAACGACAACGAAAAACGAAAATATGACACAATAATCGCGGCAAGTGAAACACGACGCTCAAATTGTCTACATATTTAAATATTTATTTATTTCGTGTGATTTGTGATTTCCTTTTTTTTTAACTACCAACAACAAACACTATTCATATTATTTACTAATATACTAAACTCGTTTTTTCGCTATTTATATGAGGTGAAATAATGAAAATCCTATTTGCCTCTGCCATTATAAATATAGCAAACTCTTTTTGAATTATTTGATTATGGTAATTAATGTAAAATTATATCACTGAAAAAATGGTGAATAGTGTTTGTAAAGCTCTAGGTATATGTAGCTCTTAATATATGTAGATTTTTTTGATAACTACAGTGGCGTTCACCTAATTGGTTACGAAAGCATTTGTAGTCAGTTTGTAGTAACGGAAGGGCGGTGGTGATAGATTGATGTTATGTATTATAACCATTAGATACTTTGGCTTAAAATTATTTTCAGACATATGGCGAATACACGGAAGTCTATGGCTTTCTCTAATTGAGAAAACTTTCGCATTTAAGGGAGTTATGCCATATGACGGCCTGTTTTTTAGGGATTTTTTAAGAATTTTTTCTGCGACCAGAAAATAGATACCTCTTTAAAGTTATATCATTTATTAACATATATTTTGACTGTATAAATATACATTTTAAGCTAAAAATGTTCTGTAGAACATGAGCTGCAGCGCTCTGAACACACCTGCCTCGAAAAAATGGGCACTAACTTCCTTCACGATTCCGATGATTGGTTACGCAAAAAGTGGTTATAGCCGAGTCCAAAACAGCGCGCCACGTATCCCTCCTTCTGGCAGTTTGGCGCCAATTGGTTATACCAAGCGAAGCCAGGTCCCACTCCACCTTGTCCTTCCATTGCAGGTGAAGCCTCCCTCTTCCTCGGATTCCATCAGCGAGTACTGCATCGAACACTTTCGTCCATTCGAACAACATGACCTAGCCAGCGTAGCCGTTGTCTTTTTATTCGCTGGTCTATGTCTATGTCGTCGAACAATACATATAGCTTATCATTCCATCTTCTGCGGTATTCGCCGTTGCCAATGTTTAAGGGACCATAAATCTTCCGCAAAACCTTTCTCTCGAAAACTCCTAGTGCCGTCTCATCGGATGTTGACATCGTCCACGCTTCTGCACCATAAAGTAGAACGGGAATGATGAGGGACTTGCGTAGTTTAGTTTTTGTTCGTCGACAGAGGACTTTACAGTTGGCTACTCAGTCCATAGTAGCACCTGTTGGCAAGAGTGATTCTGCGTTGGATTTCAAGGCGTTGGATTTATGAAAAAAATCGATTTTTTGAGTCCATCACATGGGATGACTCTCAGCTATTTTCTATACAAACCGAACAACCATAGAACATAATATCATAAAACTGATGTCAACCAATTTGGACATCAAACTGTATTCTGTACGAAAAACCATCTTCGAATGAACGTTTGAGATCTCTTTTGTAAACTTAACTTTTTGAAATTCAATATAGCATACCAAGGGGAGAATATTTGTAGATTGATTTTCAGTTTATAAGTTCTAGGAATGTTATAAATCAAATTTGGTTGAAATTTTTCGAGCATCGAATATACTTCCACTTGTGGGAAGGTTTTGTGGTGACAGGTCTAGTTCCAATTTTGCTCCCTAAAAAATAACACGTTTTGGAATCAGTGTTCAGAGAGTTATTCCACTTGTAGCGAACGGTTTTAGATAACCCCTTTAGATGGTAGGCGTGGTTAGTTCCCAATTTTTTCTATTTCCATTAATTGTCTATGTTTTCTATTTATGTATGAGACTCTCCATATATTAACAGATCAAATTCAATAACATCTACTTTCAATTATGTATATTTATGTTATTTAAATAGCACAATTACTCAAGCATCTTAATTATTAAGAAAAATATTTCAATTGAAAGTCCGAACAATCATCTTAGAATGATTCACACTACAGACATTTAAATAAAAAGATGAAGGTTGTTGAAGCTGTAAATACGTATTCATTCGTGTATATGTATGTACGTGTTGCATTTGTAGAAATTAAGCGAATAAAGGAAAGTGCAAAATTTTAGCAAAAAATTAATTAAACAACAAAAATAACAATGAGCGCTATACAAATACAAAAGCAAAGACAATAAAAAAATACATAAATTACTATAAACAACAATTCAGCATACAATGCGACAAAATATGAAGTCATAAAGTCGAAAAGACCGACTGCTTGTGATGTCATACATATTTACTTTTATGGCACATAAATGTTCGCTTGGATTAATGGTTGCATTTCAGTTATTGTTGAAATGAAAACAACCGTTTGAAATAACCGGTGTGTTATTTTTAAATCTTCGACACAGATCTTCGGTTGAGATTTGCTACTAAAAGTAGTTTAATGGCTTTAATATAATTAAGCTAAGCTATTTGAGGAGAAAATCATTCTAGAACTTGGAACACTTGCATTTTGTATTTTCGAAAACCAATTAAGACTCAAAGCAGTAATGAGCTAATGAGTCATTCAGTGTTCAAATGCTTTATGGCAATATTAAGAGTGAACATTTATAAAATTGTTTCATATAATAAGCAGATATGTGTGAAAACTCAGACTTTATCGAAATTGTGTCAAGAGAAATCTTCCTAAAAAATGTATTATTGGTTTTTCCAAAAAATCGTTAGACAATAGCTTGCTCTAAGTAAAATTCAGTTGGGATATTCTTCAGATCTGATCAACCCCACCCACAACAGCAAGCACGAAATTGATAATTTTTATGATTTCTATGTACTCTAATCCATTTGAAATCTTTGAGGCACAACCAATAGCCCAGCATACTTCTATTTTTCCTTTTTTAACTCGAGATCTCATAATTTTCTTAATTCCCATGCCCAGTAGGTCAACATTTCCGCACGTTAGACGCACATTCAATTGGTTTAATTGGCACGCACAGCCACCCGCAGTACTCGGATCTGCAGCGAGCAGTTGACGCGACTGCGAACGGAACAGCTCACCCTTCACGAACTGAGGAACTGACGCGAGGCATGTCTGACACACTTCCAGCAATGCCAGAACTGATTGATCGACGGACCTCGTTGTTGTTGTTGATTTTTTATGGGCTTTTTACTTTTTGCCATTCATATGTGTATTTTTGTTTTTGTAAAATTGCAACAACACACATAAAGTGCAGTCATAAAAATCAAAAGCAATAATATTGAAAATGAAAACACAAAAAAAAAATGATTTGTAGTGCGTGCAAATGCCACATAGTACATTTGGTGGAATTTCTGAAATAATATGGTGGAAATAATCGAAAAAAACTGAAGTTTGAATTTCACAAAATCACAAACAACAAAAAATTTAGAATTTCGAAAATAGCAATGCGCCACAAATTGCACAATCGGCTACAAACCAATCGCGGACCTACATCCAGTCAGTCAGTGATGGGTTTTCAGTGTGCCACCCGCCAACGGTAATGCGGTTATGTGTCCATCAAATGCACGCAGCTAACTGTAATCAGCACTGACGCTGTTTTCATTATTACTTTTACTGTTGTTGTTGTTGTGACTGCGCTTGCCGTTCACGCTTCAATTCGAAAGCTATTTGCTATTTGTTATCGAAATTGCGGGTTCCACCTCGCCAACTGTGCGACCGTCCATCCAGCGTTTACTCAGTCAGTAAATTGCATTGTTTTTTTGCGAAATTTTATTTAAAAATTGTTTTTTTTTTAATTTTTATTTTTTTTTTTTAATTTTTTTTTTATGTTTTATGTTTATTTGTTTTAATTTATTTTATTATTTAATTTTTTCTATTTATTTTTTTAATTTTTTTTTTTTGCAATTAATTTCTTTTTAATTTTTCTTTTTAAATATTTATTTTTCTTTAATTTTTTTTAATATTTTTTTTAGTTTTTTTTTTTTTAATTTTAATTTTAATTTTTTTACATTTTTTATTTAATTTTTTATTTCTATTTTTTATTTTTATTTGATTTCTGGCGCTTTTGATTAATTACAAAGTCGCTTACTCATTTTCTTATTTACAATGATCGGTTTTTGTACATTTTATTGTATTAATCAGCTAATGTCCATGATCGCATTGCAACGCTCGCCGATAGTATGTATATTCAATTTTACATAAATAACCATATGAAATATGAAAAATTCCTAGAATTGCCTTCTTACATAAATAGTTACAGTAGATGCTAGAGAGTATGCAATCGAAAATTGTCTATATGGTTATATATATAAGTAGTCCCCCTCAGACTAGTCTGGGGTGAGTTAGAGACTGAAATGTAGCTTTTTTTGATCGAGTCAGTCTTAAGAAATTTAGTTATTTTTTATCTGCGAGATGTGCGAACATTTACTTTCTATGAGAAATATCTTTCTCTCCATAAATTCTATAAGAAGTGTACCAAATATGTTCTTTTTCGGACTAGATCAGTTGTAGTCTGAATATTCTAGCTGTAAATTCACTGTATTGTATATTGCATGCAGCTTCATCTCTCAGCAACTCTGCTACTGCGATCGATCTCTCACAATGATCTCACAGTGTAGATATGTGTGTCTGAAAGCGCTAAATGCAGCAAGCGATCATCGCATCGATCACACACGGCACACAGCAACAAACATACTCACACACACTCACTCATAAGCACCTCACCCACACATATATGTAGATAGAATAACAAGCTCTCAACAAAGCATGCATTATGTCATTTAGTCAGCATCAGCATCACAGTACGATTCCCTGGTGACGATGGCCAATTGCCACCGGTTGTTGCTGCTACACCTAGTCATACTCGTCTACTGTACATATAATACACATATGTAGTATATATGTAAGTATGTATGCCTCCAAGTACATTTGTACGTGTGGAACACTACCTCTACTTAGTATATATTTTCAATTCTTTGCGAGCGACTCCTATGTTATTGTTATTATTGTTATATTGAAGCTTGTTCGACGTTCTGTTGTGTCGTCATAATATTTTATTGGGGCGTTGGCCCAGTTTACCGGCGTTGCCGTGGCGTTACATTTACATACTTTACATACGAAAATAGAACGAACGATGAGTGAGTGATTCGGCCTTGTTTCTAAGCGTTGTGTTGTTGTAGACGCCGACATTATGTGACTTTTTCGGATTTCTGCAACTTGTTTAGTATTTGAAAGTATTGATTCTTCTATTTATTACTTATTATTACTTTTAATTAAAATAATTAGCAATTGTCACGTCGAGAAATATCTGGCTTTGTCATTGAATTCTCATTGTTCGCTTAGTTCAATTGTAATTGTAATTTTGTAATGCGCAGAATTTGCTTGCTTTTAATTCAATCTACGTTTATTTAATAGAACTTAAATAAATGTAAATGTAGATTATTTTATATTATTAGTGGTTATATATGAAAAGAAGATTAGCAATCTCGAAGTGTGCACAATTTTACTTATTCGCCGCTCCTGTCCTTCCGCTGCATTCAAAGTCAGCGGTTTTGAAAGGTCAAATTGTGATTAAATATTATCATTCAATTTAGTCTGTACAGCAGCGGATACAGAAATATGTGCCGTAAAGTCGTAAATAACTTGCATTTTCAAGGTTATTCATTATTCATAATATAAATCTTCAAAGAATAAGTAATACTAATGAAGTTGTTTCATAAATAAATGCAATAAAAATTGCTTTTACTTGCAATCCAATCGAGAGAAGATTCGATATGCAATACTTTTCGAATACAATTTTTTTCGAAACTTTTTTTCGGACAGTATTGAATTATAATACTCTACTAGACCCAACTTTTAAGGAAACTTTTATCAAACCATAATCGTAGCCAATATCTTGCTTTCAGTGATGTCACCCTTATCTACGATTTTTTTATATTGGTTACTTAGAATATTTTTGAGCTCACCTAAGCTTCATGGATGTCATTAAGTGGCTTATTAGTAATTCAGCCAGACATAGGTGTAAAGTTGTCCTTATACTAACTACCTAAAAATTTAAAATTCCTCTAAGTAAAATTCGAACTATCCAGATTATAGTACTCCAATCTTAACTTTGTTCATTTCGGTTTCGGTAATCAAAGGGTTTAAGTTGGATGGATTATTAGCTTTCTGCATACGAGCTTAGTTCCGGCACTGCTTGTTTTTCGTCTAGGCGGGCGTAGTAGTTTTATTCTCGCTGATAATAAGATTTTACCGCCTTTACTCGCTCATCAGATCCTCAGAGTTTGTAGTGAACAGGGGGTACCACGCGAATGTGAGGTGGACGTTTGGGGGGGATAAGTATCTAAGTATCACCAACTCCATTGTCCATTTTTGGTATTAATTAATTTTGGTATATATTAATGTCTCTGTCCCAGTTCAATAATAATTTTCTATGGTGATTTCTTGCTTTCATTCACTTGTATCCTGCTTATTATTCGCCTTAAGGGGTTATATACAGTTAGACGGCCGAAAAAAAGTGAATTTTCCAGAATTTTTTCTGAGAAAACTTTTTAATTTATTGATCCAAAAATTTATACACATATTATGGTATCTTTTAACTGTATTTTAAGACTTAGTTTTAGTAAAAATATTTATTTGAAAAAGAGCTACAGCGGATCTCCAGGAGCTCCTCTCAAAAAAGACGTTTTGCGGTGACCACTATATCTCGGAACTGGATCATCCGAAATTAAAAAACTAAACAGATTTCGTTAAAATAATGTTAAATCTAGTAATTAATCGAAGGAATAAGCAAAATAAAATTTTTTGACAAAATGGCGGTTTCTCAAAAAAAAAAATCGATTTTTCACCGAAATTTCGGCCTTAAATTGTTTATAAAAAAAAAAAATTATCGGAGAGAAAAAATCTACGATTAATTACTAAAAAATATATTTAAGAAGGTCGTGTTAAAATTTGAGACTAATCGGTCTAGCCGTTTTCGAGTAATGTTGGTCACCGACTTTGAAAACACCATTTTGAGAAAAACGCGTTTAAAGTTTGGACCTTGTACTTAAAAGCACTTTGAAACGCCTTTTCAAATTTTTAATTTGCTTGTAACTTTGAAAATATTCACCGGAACGATATGAAATTTTCTGTGTGTATTCTTAAATATATGTACATTAAGAAAATGAAATAAAAAAATCGATTTTTTGAAAATTCTAACTGTATATAACCCCTTAATGATTTAATCTTATTTATCACGATCTTACAAGACGTCTAGAAAAAAGTCTAACAAGATTGTATCCACCTTCAGAGATGACACATGACATCGACGAGACATCTGAAGATTTTATTACCGAAAATAGAATGTTCGTTCATTATTTAGCGATCATTATTGATCGAAGATACATCGGCATCTCGACGATTATATACAGTTTTTTGAGTCGTCAAGTGCGACAGTTCTCTTCGATATTCTCCTTAAACTCGTTTTTTGTACGTTTTTTACAATATTCCGCAATCATTAAGTGATTCTTTCGTCACATTTATATGAAACTGACTCCGTCAATATTTTCAGCGAGGCGACCTCTCACCGTTATACTGCCCAATGTAAATATATATAGAAAGGTGATCAATATGATTGGAAAACGTGTGCTGATTACATGCATGCTGTGATAATTATTTATTCTAAAAATATGTACATATATACATATCAAAGCATTTAATGCATTATTCGAAACCCAAATCTATTCAATGATTATTTTTGTTTTCTCTTTGCTCAATTCTATTTGTTTATGCTGCTGTTTAATGCATTTGACCTTCACGTAAAGTTTTCACTTCACGCACAGTGATGTCATTGATTGTTTTACCCAAATCAAATCGAATCGAAATATGTACATTGTACTAAGCTTCTGCTTTATTTCGGGTGATTAAAAGTAATACATTAACTTACTTTACGCGGTATTTACACGTTTCGCAGTGCAAAGGGTTGCTCAGTTCTTTATTTGTATATTTTAACATATACCCAGTAGTAAATTGAGGAGGCTTTATAAATACAAATTCGTGATTTCTTTAAGGGGTTAAATACCTTTCAGCATGTGAATTTACGATTTTTCTGCAATATTTTTGGAATATTACATTATATATTTCTAAACGACTTTCATAATGTCAAGTAGTACATATTTTGAGATACTAGTAGAAAACATTTTATTAGAGAATTCGGTGAACTGTTACATCCATGGTCCACGTTCGGTAACGCTTCATTTTTACACACGTTACATCAAGAACAGCTTATCTGAAATACTTGAACTAACAAAAAACTGTTACTTTATAGTATTCTTTCTTTCGGGAACGAAGGGTTTTGCTTCAAAAATTTCTAAACGAAAATTTCGAACACTTTTTCAAAAATGGCGATTTTTGATATTCTCAAAATTTAGTTTTCTAACGAAAAAAAAATTTTTTTTTCCAAATTAAAATTCCTTCGTTCACGAACTAGTCATTGTTAATATAAACAAAACCTGAAAATTTCAGAACAATCGGTAAAATGGCTTTCGAGAACTCATGCTCACCGTTAAGGCAGTTTTCAAAAAATATAATTTCGAGTTAAACGAGCTCAAAGTTACAACTGCGACACGTTTGCCTTATAGACGTAGCGCGCTATAAAGGCCTATAACTTTGGTTATATAACTCCAATCGCGGAAAATTTTAAAATGAAATTTTTGGAGAAAATTCTTAAAAGTATACATTTTGAAAATATGACATACAATTTTTTTCGATTTTTTCAACCACGCCCCCCCCCCCCCCCCCACCACTTAAGCTAGAAACTTTACTAGTCAGATTTTCTAAAAAAAGACTAATAAAGTGATTCAAATTAGACAAAGAAAAGTTTAATTGAATTATTATTAGAATTAACCCTGGCCTTTTTCAAACTAGTCCAACTTACCATTCGAACTTTCTGTAGAGGATATTCTTAAACAAATATATTATATATTATAGTTTGCCTCACATTTTATTTACAAAGTATCAAACTAACAAACTTAAAATGAATTTGTTGTACGTATCTTTAAAAATAATTAATTAAACAAAGAAAGGAAAAAGCTTACAACAAATTGTGCAACAACAACAACAAACATAGATTACATTTGAAATGTTAATGCTTTAATTTCGTGCGTTTTTACGCGTGCTTTTCGGACCCCAAAATTTCGAAATGTGCTTTCTAAAAATAAGACACACGAAACTTGCACTTGAAATTTGAAGATTCGTATATCTCACAACAAAAAAAAATTAAAGGAAATTTATATGCGTACATACATATGGATATTTATAAATAACAAAAAAAGCGGCAATCAATTGCCTGAAATATTGTAGAAGTAGTACTTCCGTTGCCCCAAAGCAGAAGAGGCCTCCAGCTAGCCAGCGCTTAATTGTAGTGAGGGGAAATTTGATTTTAACATTTTTTCTTTTACTTTTTAATTATGCCCAAGTGGCGCACTTGAAATATATTATATGTATATAAATTTGATATTGCGTGGGATATTTGAGGTTTTCGGAAGACTATCCGCTGTACAAGTCCGAAATACAAAAAGAAATTCAAAATCTTTCAAGTGGTGCTGGTAACTAACAGATTTTTTTAAGTATTCCGGGGAAAATATATTTAATAATAATTAATGTTATTACCCTATGTACCATCTTGGAACTATGGGAAATAATCAACATAAATATATAGCGTTATTGTAGGGATGATCTATATGACATTATATACTTGAAATTTGAAAATGTAATAATAATAATAGAAAATTTAGTTTTCTAATTGAAGTGTCTCATAGTCAAATCCATTTCTTCGTATAATTTTATCAACCAAAGTATTATATAAAAAATTTGGATGCTCTCTCTCAGTCACTAATTGAACCTTGACACACACATATTATATATTTTTTCACTAATTCATTTACATCATTTATCTTAATTTCTCAATTAGCTTCAAATTAATTTTAGTCCATTTCGAAATCTTCGAATGCATTTTTCTCCATCGCCACAGTGGCAATGTAGTCACGTATTAAATGCATACGCATTGTATCCATTTACGATATTTTTGTTTGTCTGTGTAAATAACAATGCGCTAATAGTGCGTAATAAATTCAACGGTTACCAGAAAAGCTAGAAAAATTTCAATTTTATGCGCTTGTATGGGAGTCTAAACAAAAACTTGAAACTTGAATAATGAATAGAAAAAAACTGGAAAAACAAAAACCACTTTACAACACTGGTTGTATGCCCTTGGAGGCCAATATCGTATTCGTTTGAATATTTATTAGAAGCTACTTATTTGGTAAGACGACAGACCAAAAAAGGTTTCATATACAATTACAACTTGTTGTGAGAAAATTTTTGAAAGAAAAAGTGAGGTTAAATTGGTGTCTCAATTGTTTGAGCTTACTTTGGAAAGATTAGAGATATTATTATCGAGAAAATCCTAACAAAATTTGGAGGAAATAGATAGTTAGAGATTAATCATTTACTGAAATCATTCTAGTGAATAGTGACTTTCATCTCTGAAACCAGCACGATCCTGAATTTTTATTTCAATTAAAAAAACAACGGTTCATTTATTAAATTAAATTATTAAAGTTCCGAAAACTCTAATTTCTCCACTACACATTTCACTCTTCATTTGCTGCCAACTTATTTCATTGCCATTGGCAGCTGGCAACAGCTGTCGGTATTCCCTAACCCACAAAGCGCGCATCGCACCATTCAAGAATGTTGGCTGGAAAGCGTGGCGCTGTCAAAAGAAAGGCATAATCGAAGCGTTTTGTTTTCCGAAATGTGTGTTTAGATGGGCTTGTGATAGCAAATGAAATATTATTTTGCTTTCTATTTTGACACTTGTTTATTATTCTACTATTTCGAGGCAAAGAACTGTTAGACGAGTATGAACATTTTGACTTTTACCACTTTCATTATGTATACATTTTTGTATTTAGAATAAAGGAACAATATTTTCGTTCAAGTGTGCCGTGCGTGACGTCAATCTAATGACTTTTGCCTTGAGAATATCATAAAGACTGAAGCTACAACCACCGAAGTTACGAAGGATAAGCAGTTATAAATGATTGCCGGAGTGGGGGTGAATTGAACATATTTTCTTGAAGGCTAACAATTAGTTTCTTCACTGAATGAGTCATTCTTTTGCGTGTCTAATATTGGAAAGATTTTGTTTTGTATAGTTTGCCGTTTATCTGAGTAATAAATTATGAATTTTGCTATATGAGCCAAAAACTTAATATAAAAACTGTCACCAAAACTTCAGATTACACAAAGATAATGCTATAATAATGTGAGATTCAGAGCCATACTTGCCATACAACATTTAGATCCCCAACTATAGATTAGAGATCACATATGATAAATACAATACAGACTATCCAAACTCATTTGGTCTTAAAATTATTTGGGAAAGATCTTGAGACAAGCCTCCATAGATTAATGAAGGTGAGTTGAGATCTCGAAACCCCAGTTTTTGGGAGAACTAAAGTCTATCAGAAAATTGTGCTATGTTGCAATTGATCAAATGTTTTTTTTTTGACATTTTTTTGTAACGTCAAGATGATTGGAAATCTCAGATACGTAGTTCTCATTAAACTAAAGGTTAGGTTAGATTAGTCTGGTGGACTAGAAAGCCACACATACACCAGTTTTTGTGCTTTTTGATTCCGATTGGAGCGCCGTGAGGAAGTTAATGAGGAATAGTCATCCTTTAGGATGCCTTCGTTTGACGCGAATTTCTTAAGGTTATGTGGTTTCACTAATGATATACATATCCTCCAGGTTAAACTATAAATTTTATGAAAGATTATGTTTTTAAGATAAAATTAAACTTCTTATTAAATCCTTGGGCTTTTGAAGTTTTTTTTTTTAATTAAAGAAAATTACCTTTTAATAAAAAAAATTGTTTAAAATTCATTTACGAAAACATTTTTTAGAAGAAACTTCTAACTAAACCGAACTCACTTCTGAGGCAATATATTTTCTACTTATTTCCATATTTACTTATTTTCCAAGGCGAACGTGATACACCAGAAACTCCGCCAAAAACTGTGAAAGCACCAACAAGCAAATTGCAGCCTCAAGCACTGCGGTTCTTCGCGTTCTTGCATGAGTTCTTTCGAATCTTTTGCGCAG
The DNA here is from genome assembly GCF_028554725.1 of Zeugodacus cucurbitae. Taxonomy (NCBI): domain Eukaryota; kingdom Metazoa; phylum Arthropoda; class Insecta; order Diptera; family Tephritidae; genus Zeugodacus; species Zeugodacus cucurbitae. The sequence goes on from NC_071670.1 coordinate 45,088,400, forward strand.
AATTCAAGTTCGTTCCACTTGCGGCGTTTTTCTTATGCTAAATAATCACTTGGGCGGAAATAATGCAAGTTGTCGTCGATTGAATCTTTTTCTTTCGCCCAAAGGGCAATGGAGTAGCGTAAACTGAAAATTTGGTTAAGGCAATGAATGGGTGGGGGTTTTGGCGCACACTTTGCTACGACCACTTGTCGAACTTCTGCCGGCACTTTAATATATTCTTAATGTATATGCATACTCGTACATATGAGCAAGCACATCAAATTTACGACGTACTAAATGCTTTTATGAGTGAGTGAAACCCCTCATCAATGGGCACATTGTCTTGCAAATTTGAGATTATATATATAGGTGGGGGGCTGTGCGCCCGAAATTGCAAGCGCAAGCATTTTCTGCGACATAAAATTTCGCACACACACACTATTGTTATTGTTGTTGTGTTGCTGCCCATCTGAATCAATCAAAATTTCGGTGAATAGAAAATTTTTCCACAGCACATTAGGCAAATATGTACATATGTATTTGGGGTTGTTTCGGTGTCTACTTTGTGGAGTTGTGTGTGGCTACGAAAATCCAACAAGACACATCCATGCATACAAAGTGCGCTCAAATAACATTCAACGAAATAAAGAATACATTATCTTTTTGCTGTCAACCAACCAAACCACCCACCCACCATTGTACTGCACCACATTTTGATGACTCATTTGCTGCGAAATTATTTAGCCGCTCAAATTTCAAAGTGTCTTCTTCGTTTACTTTGTTTACTTAGCGTCGAATTCTTTTAAAGTTGTCTGTCGCCTGTGTGTGCTTTAATAAAAATCAATTTCTTGCTTTTTCTCTTGACACATTACTTCGAGTATACAATTCATATGGCTGCAAAAAAATCAATTTTTGCCACACTTCCGCTCTATGGCATGTCGGTTCTTCTGTCTCCTCCTCCTACTGCTTAACATTTTTTGTATTTGAACTTGCCGCCCGCCCACCTGGTTTTCATGTGTGCCACCGGAAATGACACCAAATTGGCAATCGAACACGTTCACCCCTTACAATGTGAGTGGCTCAATTGCAATGTTTGTCTATACACCTTTTTCGTATGTACTTATGGTGGCACCTGTCTGCTCTTTGCTCGTTTGCCGTTCCACATGTTCAACTGTTCGTATTTGCACGTTCGCAAGTAAATATGACACTGTGAACGTGTTAGTGGAGCTGATGGTATCATATTGCTCCGCTTAAATCAATATTTGTCGGATATAGTTTTGTTAAACTCCATTTGAGTGTCTCTTTTTTACTTTAAGCAAATTTTTTGCGAGAAATGAAAAACCAAAGGTCTATCGGTTAAGTTCCCAATAGATCAGTTTATATTGACAAACTCACTAAGACTTTAAAAATCATCGATTTTTACTTATATAACCTCAATCAAATAGATTGCAATGGAAATCACAATAAACTTCGATTTTTTTTTCGTTCTTTGAGGTCACATAAATATGTATACGATTTGGAATTTCAAACGAGTTTTCAACGGCTTGCTTCACTATGCCTTCAGCCTAAGTCGGCGGCGTTCGGCGTTTGCATTGGTCTCACCTAATCGTTTTTCATTGCAACTTGTTTGCTGCGCCTCTTTAGTTCACTGTTGTCTATTTTATGGGTCAAATCGTAGCTTGCAGTAATTGTTTTGTGTCTAATGACTTAACGGTTCCTTAATTTTTTTCATAGTAAATGCAGCATTGTAATTTAACTTTGCCTGCTTTCGCTTATCCACAACTATTGAGCACTCTTCTGCCACTTTTCTTTTGTGAGTTTTCAAAATAGGTGTGTTTGTGCATTCCCAATAGATATACGAGTATGTAAAGTCAGTTATTAGATTTTTCGTTTTCTTTCTTTATTTACCGCTTTTTTCTTCGTTTGTTTGTTAGAGAGTTTTGAATGTAATTTCTAGTTCTCTAGTTCGCTCAGTAGTTTACTCATTGCAACTTTAATATGTTTGGGTGTGAATCTTATTAAATAATTGAAATAGAAGAATCTACATTATATCAAATCTTTCTTTCAAATTCAACTCCCAAAAACCTTATAGAGAACTCTTGATCTTTAAAAGCAAAAAATATATTATTTTTGCTATTTTTCTTTCAGCTTTCAATTTAAGTCTCATCCTCATACATACTACATAGAACTCACGATAAATCCTCCACTTTTTTTGATTTATTTACCTTGCAAGTCTTAGTACAGCACGTGACTTTTTATTTTCAAACAAAGTTAAACTTTGTTAAAACATGGTTTTTGTTTTCGCTTATTTGCTCCAAAATTTCTTGTCAAAGCAAAAATTAGAAAAGATGAGGCGACAAGTTTAACCGCGTTCTGCAAGAAAATGTAATATCATTTAAAACTTTGTCCACTTCTTTTGTCTAATCTCTTTTTGAATATCAAAAGTTTTGGCTGAAACAGATGGCAGATTATACATCTTGCAGAAAGAGCAAAAAAAATGGCAGGAACTGTGAGAATATTGAAAGTTGGTTAAGTTCATATGCATGTATGGGTGTATTTTGAGGAGGATTTATGACGTTGAATTCAAGCCAAAAACATGATTAAAATTTTGTTAAGTCAAATATTTTTTTCTATAAAGTTTTTTTCTTGATTTCATTTTAAACTAACTTAATTCAAATCAATTTTGATCCGAAGAAGTCAAAAACTTGATTAATTATCATCGTAGTAAAAACGTACTGTTTGTCAATTAACATTCGAATTATGCTAGAATAAAGTTCCTACACAATTTTCCTTATTCACTGCTAAGGCTTATTTTTTATTCCAACCACTTTTTATACAAAATTTGAAGAAATAGTATAAATGTAAAGCCCTCATCGCTTGGAAATCCAAATCAGTTCTTCTAATGCACTTTGAATGTATGTCAATATCCATTAATAGTTAGACACTCAGTAAAAAGTTGTATCGATCTCGTTTCTGACCCATATCAAGAAATTCGTTTTTAATTGTGGGCGTCTCTCCTTAGGAGGTTCTCATATAACTTCTTTGATCAAGATTTTTTTATTTTGATTATAAAACAAGTAAGGAAAGGCTAAATTCGGGTGGAACCGAACATTTTATACTCGAGCATTTTATTGATTTAATTTTATAAATATAACAATTTGACCTATATATTCGGCATAAAGTCCAATAGAAAAACGAAAATCATCATATATAGTATATGAGGGCCGGGGTAATTCCTGAACCCATTTTCACCACCAAAACTATATGCTCACTTAATTTTGCTAAGATATCTCACATATTAACCGATATATGCAAAATAAAGTCCACCGTTTGGAAAACCTATAATTAGGTTTATGGGAGCTAGGGGAAGTTATGACCCGTTTTTAACCATTTTTTGTACATTAAAATATCTGATAGATTTGCGGATTTTTTCGGTGAAAAATTACTTTTGGCCACTGAGTTCTTCATGTTCGATATCAGGGACATTGAAAAGTTATAGTCCGATCTCGACAATTTTTCCATAAGTGGACAGACGGACGGACAGACAGTCATCCGGATTTCAACTGGTCTCCTGATCATTTTGATATATATAACCTCATATCTAACTCTTTTAGTTTATGACCTACAAAAAACCGTTATGTGAACAAAACTATAATACGCTGTTAGCAACTTTGTTGCTAGAGTATAAGAATTTTAGATGAAATTGTTTACTAATTGATTCGTGATTATGTTCGACACTGGTACGATTGTGTCGAAATCCAAATCCGTACTATAGTTGATCATTGTGAACTATTTAGGCCATAAAATCGTTGAACCCTTCGTCTCTTTTATCTGATAATTGGTTTTTATGACTTCCCTCTATTGAAACTCTGCATTTGGTTGTTTCGAGTGCTCCTAATGCATGTTGAGTGTCTTCCAAATAAAGGGACAACAAAACGCCCCTCTTATGGCTGACAATCGATTTTTTTTATCATTCCGATAAGACATAAGTAAACACTTAGTGCTATGCAAACATATATTTATGTACATACATATATGTAGCTACTTCAATTACAGGGGCATTAGAATTAATTTTTGAAGTGTTTCAGAATATTTACAACTTCCTAAATAAACCATTAATCACAATCTCAATTCCGGGCACCTGTCCGACACACACACAGCCAATTGAGAACACTTCAGAGGCGGGTCGTAAACAATATTTTGACAGTTACTATGTCTATGGAATTGTTTGTTTGTATATAAGCACCTTCCTGTGTTTATTTTGAAGGGTGAAAAGTATTAAAAAAATGTAAATCTGACATAAGTTTAGAATTACAATATATTACGGAAGTGTTGACAAACATTTTTTTGTGTGTACAAATATGTATGTATGTATGTATTTTATGGCTGTTAAACAGTAATTATGACATGTCATAAAAGCGCACGGCAATCGAAAGGGCGAAACGATGGCATTGCTATGATAAGCCGATATGGATTTATAAAATTTGTCTGCCTACCTTACTAGATAGCTGTGTTTGTATACATACATACATACAAGTTGTTTATGTTGGTAAATAAAAAGTATTGATTGGGTATTGATAGCCAATAAAGTGTGTTAAACCACACAAATTTGGTTGTGCGACAGCGCATCGGCGCTTTGTACTTCTTCCACTTGCCGCATATGGAACCTGTAGGTGCTTATGTTTGTATGTATTTGTTTTGTAGGCCTCAATTAGCCGCTTCACCACAGGAATACATAAAACCAAAAGCTATTTTCTAGGTATGATTTTAATTGACGCGGTCGCCAAAGTTGGCAGCAAATTTTTTTACAAACAACGCAATTTTCATTTAGTGGCATGCATACAGACATACATATATATGCATATTGTATATTTTTATGTGCCACACACCATTAACAGTACGCAAGTACAACTGTACTCGGTATGCGCTAATTTTATTGATTTGTTTTAGACCAAGCAAGCATGCTTACCTATATACTAACTCTTGTATAAACATATTTACAAACACATTGCGAGTACATGCATAAAAGTTAAGCTCCATTCATGTCAGCGTAATGGATACACAACACAGCCAGCAGCAGCTCCCCCTTAGGACTCCTAATCGCCGCGTAGTCGAGGCGTGCGCGCTCATAATATCCCTTCGTTTATAAAATATGCATATTTTATGCGAATGAACACAGGTGGTGTTGTGTAGGAGAAAAGAAGTGAGGAGCGCGGTAGCAAGTAGAAGAGTGCCACGTTCATACATACAAACAATTTGTGTGGCGTTCAGCTTGTCGGCGTGAACAACAAAAGCAAATATTTGTTTTCAATACATGGTTAGACTGGGGTAAATATATATATATATATATGTATGTATGTGCATTTGATTGTGTGTTTCGGCGCGTTTATGTTACACCACAAATTCCTATACACCACGTATACAACGTGCCACAACACCAGCTGCTGTCAGCTATAACAACAACAAACAATTTTAACAAACAGTGTTTCAGCATTTAGCACAAAAATGTTACAAAGTACAAAGTTTTAAAGCCGCCAGAGAAGTGAGAATTCCTAGCAATTTCCAATACATTGTATGTACATATGTATTCATTCATTATTGTTTTTATTGTTGTTGTTTCATTTTCATTTTTTTTTAAATAAATGTCGCTTCTGTATTCAGCAGATTTTTACTTTATCGCACGCGCTCAGCTGTCAAAGAACATAAATTTTATGAAAGCTAATATTTGCACTTTTTGCCGAACCGCTGAATGGTTGCAACATGTGTTGTTGTTGCATTTTTGTTGTGTTTTTCGTGGCTTACCGAAATTGCCAAACCACGATAACCTTTATGGGGTTTTGAGTTTGATTTATGTGTTTTCTAATATTTTTTTATAGTAACAGAGCTATGTTATTGCGTTAGTAAAAGTTTGTAAACTTAACGGTACTTCGCGTTCAATAATATTGAGCTAGAGTTGCAACGTAGATTGCAAAAATCAGTTTAATGAAAATTCACCTGACGATTCATAACAAAATACGGCAAATTCTAGTTTTTTTCTGGATATTGCACCAAACTAAATTTTTTCTTGGAGATTGCATCATAAGTGAAAAAATTGTATACTCCGATTTTCGAATATATGGATTCGAAGTTCGAAAATAGGACTTTTTAAAAAAATATTATTAATTACAGAATATAGTTACTAAAAAATCCGATTTATGTATATAATCAACATTATCCTCTTAATTTAATGGTGTAAAAAACTTTTCGCTCAAGCTTGTCAAAGGTCAACGTTTGATCTACGAAACAAATAAAAAAAAATGTATATAAAAAAATACTGGACTCCTTATAAAATCGGTCATATTAGCTTGACGAAAAAGTTTAAAAATTGTTTTTAGGCTATGTACACTTTTTTTACTAATGACTCAAACTCCCGGAAAAAATTAGTTTGGTCCAATACCCAGCCGGGTGTTGCACAGTGTAATTAATGGATTTTTCATCATTTGTAGATGGATAATATTTTCATGTATATTCAATATTTTCCAATTACCTCTCATTTGTTCCCAATTACCTTTTATTTGCTGCCAATATTGTAATATTGAGAATTTTTATGGAATTAAATTTTGTAAACAGGTGGCAACACTTATCAGAAATATAGACAAAATTGCATTCAATATTAGTATTGTTGTATTTATATGTGTTTTGTATAAAAAAAATTTGTTTAGTTTTATTTAGGTGGCAACCCTTTTAAAAATTTAGAAACTTTTTTATTAAATATTTGTGTTTGTTTTATGTATTTTTATTATCAGTTTTGTTCTGAAAAAAAATTGTTTAGTTTTAATTAGGTGGCAACCCTTTTAAAAATTTAGAAACTTTTTTATTAAATATTTGTGTTTGTTGTATGTATTTTTATTATCAGTTTTGACTCTGAAAAAAAATAGTTTAATTTTAATTAGGTGGCAACCCTTCTCAAACATTGACAAATTTGTATAAAATATTTGTGTTTGTTGTATGTATTTTTATTATCAGTTTTGTTCTGTAAAAAATTTTTGTTTAATTATAAATTTAAATAGGTGGCAACCATACTAAAAAAATATTTCGAATCGGGATATGCTACAACTCTTCAATATATTTTATTAAGTTATATATTTATAACATGTTTTCGCTGTCACACCCCACAGTTAAAACTATTTCGATTAAGCCGAACCCTAACTTCCCTCTACCGTCGCATTAATCTCTAAACGTTGTCTAGCATAAATTTGTAAACAATAATAAGAACACATATGTACATAAAAGAAATTAGTAAAAACAAACTATATTCAACGAATAAAGCCATAATTTTGCGTGCGCTTAATCGTCCATAAATCGCAGACAGCACAATTTACCGTACTTTCAAAGCCAATTCAATCCCAACTTCCATCACCCACAATTTGTTTTTGCCGCTCAACACAAACTGTCAGCTAAGAAGAACGCATAGCCACGTCATTACATCACGCTCTACTCACGGTCTCTCCTAATGAAAGTACATACATATAACGACCGCAGACATCCTTGCTTTGCTGCTACGCGCCTGCGTATATTTCGTCTCGGTGCAGCCACCCTGAATTCCTGTTGCTGCGTACCTTTACGTGAATACGCTGTACGAGTATACCTCAACATTGCATCACATAGCAAGCGCGCGTTTTCGTTTTGTTCCCACATAAATTCTTACTCATTCATTTACGTTTTATTTACCGGCGTAAAGAACGAAGTGGGAATTATTTGTACGTAGTAATGGTCGGATGGTAGTGTGAAGCAGGCATTTGGAGGACGAAAGCCGCACAATTTACGCATGGCTTGCTTTTGTATGCGCTATAGAGACGCGCGGCATTGGCAATTGCATGCAGTCGTCAGTCTGAGTCACTCATTCACATAATATTTGCTTGTACAACCCTGTTGTAGCATTCTCACACCATGGACCTGAGCAGCCTCTGTGGCGCGGCATTGACATACCGTCACAATTCTCCTACAAGCTGCACTTTGTCTCGCAACACAACCCAACACATTTCATCTCCTCCTCGTCTGCTCAAATGACTCTGCGACTCACCTTACATGGACTACTCTTCGGCAGGTCTTTGCTTTGCCTTGACTGACTCCGGACACTTGACTCTCAATCAGCATTTCAAAGCGTATTCCCTGCCAATTCCAAACATACAACGTTGTTGCTGTTGCCGCATGTTGGATGCTGTGGCATTGAAGGTCTTCTGGTTTGTTTAGTTGAGGTTCGTATTACAATGAGGTTGTAAGAGGTCAACTATGTTGGGTTGGTTGGTTCGATGTCTCTATTTAAGCGCTAATGGCTTGATGGCACCGTATTGTGTGTTTCAATTGAGGGATGCGTGCGGTAACTTGACTTATAGAAACTTACTGTTGCGTTAATGTTTTACAAGTCAGTCAAGACTTGAAGTCGAAACGAATGCGCCCACGAGCTGTTGTTTTGGCAATTAGAGGTTAAGTTACTTGCTGAAAGGTTAGGTTGGAGCAGCAAAATGTGTTTTGCATTTAAAATTAGAAATTTAAAATATTTTTTCAGGCAATTAGCATAGTTCGTCATCATCATTTGGCTCTAGAGCTCTCTGTGAGATTTGGCCCGCTGAACAATACGCCTCCAAGCTACTCTGTCTTTTGCGGCCTCTCTCTCCAGTTTTCCAGTCGGAACTTCTTCCGATCTTCGTTTAATTCGTCCTTCCATCTTGATCTTGGCCTTCTTCTTGCACTGTCGATGAATGCTTTCGCGTTCAATAGCTTCGGGCTCTTGAAACATCCATTCTTTTAATATGTCGTAGTCATTTTATTCATTTCGTTTTGATAAATCGCATCACGTTTTCGCCTTGAATTAGCTGGTCAAGTTATAATTCCATCTTATCCTCCATTCATCAGGTCCAATTCTGTTTGCGCCGAAATTTTTTCGAAAGATTTTTCTTTCAAAGGTCATCAATTTTGTTTTGTCTTTTTCGCTAGAAGGATAGGACTTAGAATAGTTGAAGGTCAATTAATTGAGTAAAAACTGTAAAGAATTTTGGTGAATAATTTTTAAGAACTCCTTAACTCCATAGTCTACTGATATATTTTTAAATCAATATACTTTGGTGTAGCACTGATAGTTTACTCGGGATATCTGGTTCCATAGTCCCCTCATTTTTATATAACAGTAAAATAATTAAAAAAAATCAGTTACTCTATCAAAATTATATATTAATACCTTTGTGAATTTCAGTCCATTTTGACCCCTCATTATCGGCGGGTTAAAACCCATGATTAATTTTATGTTTCTTGGGTTTTTATTGGTGCAAAATTGATTTATTCATGTACATATACTAAAAAAAAATTATATTAATTTCATGCTAATTGCTCAATTAATTAATTATATCTCTTTATTTTCTCTTCTCTTTTTAGGTAAGCGTTACAAACTTGTTATTATCGCTATTACATGTTTTATATCACATTACTTCCGAAAAAAATCAAAGGTAACCAAAGCAAATTTAACAAGAAAAAAACAAAAATATGCCGACATAATTTATTATGCTGTTTGCTGTTACATTTGTATGCGCGCAATATAGTGCATTAGCACCGTTAAGACGACATTATAAAAATATTATGATATTGGAGTATGAGCATTTATACAATAAAAACACCAACGTCCACATAAATATAGGTATATTTTATCGCACAGCACTGTGCCCACTTCCGTTCGGAAAACTACTGTATGTTCATACGTAAATAACAGCAATTGGTATGCTCTTGACCACTTGCCGACCACGCTACTGCAATACTTCCGTTGTTAATAATGCTATGAGTATAAAAATATGTAGAGTGAAAGAAGAAAAGTTCAAAGCATTTGCGACGGAAATAAGAAAATCCAGTGGGATAAATACAAACAGCAAGTTACATAAATTTCGATTGATTTCTCATACAGGACTATGTACAGCTGTGTTCAAAATATTAATAGTGCTAAAAAGTCAATATTTGAATTTCTTATATAAATTTTATTAATTTTTTTCTGTGTTGAAACTCCTTGGCTAGCCGACTTGTATGTTTCGGGTCCTTATCCTGCTGGAAGACCCCTTTCAGAGGCATTTCGTTCTCAGCATAAGGTAAAATTGTGCTATTCAAAATATCAACGTAGACATGTTAATCCATGACAGTGTAGATGCGATATGTGGGCCCAGCAACCTAAAAATAAAAGACAAGCGCAAACTAATATATTTGACTGTCCCTCCATGTTTTACCTTTATCGTAGTGTGTCTAGGGTGGTATGCAGTCTTCGGTGAACGATGCACATACTATCACGAACCTGTGCCTCCAATAAAAACGACTTTATTTTCATCTGTCCATAATATATTTCGTCTCTTTTCCAATTTCAATGATAAGACTCTAACACACGCACTATTATTATTTTGAACACAACTGTATAACCATTAGTACCCAGTTAGCTACAACGCAAAATCATAATACTGACAGCGCTGGCTTAACGCCAACCCTTCAAATATTCAATATTCACATTCATATTAACATTCATTTCAAATCTATTCATTTCATTTTCAATATAAGTAATAGCTCTCAGCAAGGGTATTGTCTGGGATTATTGCTATGTATTTAAATTATGTGACATTCCTAGGTCTTCCATAATAATAAGAATTGATAGATAATATTATGCTTATAATGGAAATTTAATAAAATCGATTGTTTGTGGGATCCTTCTCTGACAAATGGAGGGCGTAGCATGCTTTATACCCCTTCAGAATAGTTGGTTTGGTGTTCGAAAAATGGCAAATATCGCCATTTACTGACCTATGCAGTTAATTCTAATCGATCAACGAAAAACCAATTCTATTGAAAATCCATACAAGATATTACAAAACTACTACAAATAACTGTGTCTGTTTCATAATAACAAACGACTTGAGAGATATCATATACAATGCAGTCGTGCCATAATTTGTCAATATTGCTGTCAAATTTTCCATAGTATAAAAAATGGCGGCGTGAATATTAATTTCTACAACTTTTTAATGCTTTATGTAAACATTATTGGAATCCAAGTTAGAACGCTTAAAATATTTACTAAAATTGTTATCAAATTGTTGTAATTATAAAGTTCTCATTACGTCAAATTCACTGACAGTCCGAGTCAAAGCAATGAAAAATTCCAATTTTTTCTCAACAGTTGTAAAGAAATGTCAAGAACAATTGATTTTCCATTTTAATATTTTTTTCGAAAAACATGCCAGTAAAATTGTATTATTGTCAATTTAATGTCATTAAATTTGACAAAATTTGTATATATACTATGTACTATTAGTAATACCGCATACAATGAATATGTTAGAAAAAGTCGCTATAATTTCTTTCTTTAATCTTTTATTATGAACGTTGTTATTAGAAATTCAATTTTAACGTTAAAAATTTCTATTCATAGAAATTTTATGTAATGACACTCCCAACATTTTCTGCGTCATCCATCACGGTCAAAGTTCACTAACCCTTAGCAATGTCGTTTGTCGTTTTATTGCCTGCCGCCACTTAATTTAATTAGTCAATGATTCACAAATTTCCCCCCTCTTGACACAGTCATCCGAAACTCAACTCGTATTCCTCAATCAAAAAATGGATTTTTTTCCCAGCGTTCATAAAAAACAATTCGCATAATTGAATTAAATGATTACGAAATTTATGTATGTATGTATGTATGATGGTCGCTCTCAGTCATAATTCCCACTTAATTATTCAAAAGCATTACATATCCGATATCAAAACTGTGTACTCTTAAAAAAAAACTTTTCCTGCTTGCAATGATTGTCATATGTACATATATGTACTCAAAAACGTTTGGCACAGTCACTTCATTAGCCAAAGCGAGTTCAACAGCTTTCCGCTCCATTATTGACTTGGCAGTTAGTGGTACACAGACAAATAGTTATCAAATGTCTGGATCAATGGCCATGGGATGTATTGCATACAAACACATAGACATTCCTTTGGCAACAATTATAACTGCATATGGTTATAATTATATATTTTTGTATATATGTATGTATTCATTGCACTGTTGCATTGCTGTCACTCTCTTTTTTCTACATACTCTACATGCATACATATTATTTAATATCGGATTCAAATCATTCCATCAGTGTTACCAGCAGTTATTGCAGTCATTCTGTTGTTTTGATTTGCAAAGAGTTACGGTTTGCAATTACTAATGCCACTCCATGACTTCCCATCGCACATACTTGCATACATATCTTTCTTCTCTCCATCACAATTTACTTAATTGAACAATTACTATCTTTATAATAACTCTTCACTACATATTTATTGATCGCTAGGCCATAGACCGGCGCTGTCGATTCGGTTTTCAATCGGCCACCATTTGCAACGTTTGCATTTCTCTAACGAAGTGTGGACATCTTAATTGGCTGCATTTTGCTGATGGCAGCTGTTGGGACATTAATGATGCCTTGCAAGATGTAAAGAAAATCTAAAATGAGAAGTAGATAAGACTACCTAAATAATAGGTATGCAAAGCTGGTGATCAGCTCGGATTTCATTAGATTATTAATTGCTTAGCTTGCTCTTCTAAGGCTCTGAGAAGAATAGGAAAATACTCTAACGTATGTACGCAGTCTGAGTGTCTTTTAGACGTAGATCATTTGGTACTAACATAAACCACATCTTGTACAGTTCAACTACTTAAGGCAAAACCACCAAAAGCTAGTATCTTAATCGCTATTGTGACGACATCAAATCTGAAATTCGTTAGGGAAATCTTTACAAAAGTCGTAGTAGTTGTCCGTTCCCCACAACTGGGTCGATCTAGAATGTTTTCCCTCGGCAGCATTCGTTAAAATGATTATGGGCTAAAGGCCTTTCATATCTGTCTAGGTTATTATATAGATTATTTAAGAATTTCACCGTGAATTCAACTGAATGGACAATCTTCTTTCAAAGGTCTATAACTTTACAAGGTATGTTAAAAAAATAACAGGAATTTTAATAACTAAATTTTCGCAGGTTTTGAGAGTCATTATTATTAAATTATATTTATTACTTGAAATTTTCATAACTAACTTTGTCTGTAGCAGCCTTTAAGGTTAGACGTGTTTTTATGAGCTTGATGATATTCGTTTGTTAAAAGCCCACACTTTGTTCCTTGTACGTGAATTCTTGGCCAGAAACAATACAGTAACGATGCTCCAGCCTCCACATTCGCCAGACATGACTCTGTGTGATTTTGTCCCATTTCCAAAAATAAAGAGAACCTCAAAGGGCTGTTGTTTTACAAGCATACGGGGAATTGTTGAAAGAGCTAAAGGCTATCCCAGAAATAGAGTTTGGGAACTGTTTCAACGATCGGAAGATACTATGCTTCTTCGAATGGGGATTATTTTAGGGTTATTTTAAAGGCGACGAACGAATAAATATTTTTTAGTAAAAAAAAATTCCCTTTATTTTTTGAACACACCTCGTATTTAAAATTTAGTGTAACATTGTGTGTATTTTCAATGCATTAAACCGACTACTAATTTCAAATTCCTCTAAACCGCTTTTGCATACAAAAATTTCATTTGAATTTAAGAACACTTCATACATTTTAATAACCCCCATTACAGCAATGTTATTTCAATTGTTGCTTTTTCCAGCAATTTAATTTCAAAAGCAGTGAAATGAAATGCTTTTTTTATGTACTTTTATAAATACTTAGACGTCGGGCGAGCCGCCATCAACTTTCACTGCCCTCTTGGCTATTTAATTAATTCATGACTCTCTCATTATTGTCGCACACAAAGTACAGGGTGCCCTTTAGCACCGTACCGTGGTATATATGTATGTGTTTACAGTTATAAAATAAAAGAAAATGCAGAAAACGTGTAAGTAAGTGAGTACAATTAAGAAGAACGTATGCCGCTTTAAGGTGTTGGTGGGGGAAACATGGCAATAATGTAAACATTAGCACACCTCATAAAATATTAATAACAGAAATTGTAAACAAGCTGGTAGAACATAAAAGTCTAGAGATACAGACAGAGAGCGGTTGGGTGAGGAAGGTTGGCAATATTATACGAAAGTAAAGTACGGGGTTCGGAATTTTAGGTCTCACTTTTCAAAACAACAGTATGCCAAGCCGGAGCTCAGCCCCACCAAATATTAAAGTTGCTATATGTTGAATAAAATATTTCTTTAATTTTTAGGTTATGTACTACGAATAACTAAAAGGCATTTTTTAAGTCGTTGAGGACAAAAATACTCACTCACATAGTCTCAATGTACATACATATATATTATAGCTTTTATGACAATATATCTACACCCACAGTCCGCCTTGTGTTCTTCCCATGGCCCTTCAACATTATGCCGCCGGCAGATTTCATTGCAGACACGCGTTTGCAATTTGTTTCGACAATTTCTGCATGTTTCTTCTTTTCAAAATGTACACCCATATAAGTATTGTTTTTTTTTTGCGGCAAAAATTTACATTCCAAACTCCACTCCGAAAAAGAAAAGACCGGAGAGTGTGTGAAAAGCACGAGCAGGAATTTCGTTATTTGTGCTCCAGAGACATTTTGAGTGCGGCTGTCGCTTTTTTATGCATTTCATTCAGACTTCTTATGCTTATTTACACAGCATATTGTAAATATGTATGTATGTATGTGCACACATGAAATATTAATTTAACTGCTGTTCTTGGTCTGGTACGCCAAAGTTCTCTTAGCACAACATCTGTACATCTGCATAAACAAGCCGTACACGAATCTTATTATTTTTCTTTTTCTTATTTTTTTTTTTTTTGGTTTTATGACGTCAGCCAGTGAAATCAGCTGTGTTCTCCAGCGCACTTCATAGACGGCTTTTTTTGCTGTCAGACAAACATTCCAAAACATTTCTTAGCCGTCATTTGTATGACATTCGGCAACAACACACACTGCAAGGGAATGTTTGTATGTATTGCTTGAAATTCCTTTCGGTTGTCAGAAATAAGCGGCGTCGGCGGCATTGGTGCGAATGACTATAGGAACTTGTATGAATGACAAGTTGGGCGCCTTATTGATTGTAGAAATTCTTATGTAGAGAAAAGTATGCTGGCACAGTAGGGATATCGGCAAATATTTATATAAATACATTTTGAAATTCTTACTAGAGACGTTGAAACAGCTTTAGGTGTCTCAGAATTCGGTTAATTTTAGTGTTAGTATTGTTGTTGTATCAGCAATAGCACACCATAGCTTTAAGGAATGGGGTTGACAGTCTTTCATCGGATATAAATACGAGTCCGTTCCGGATACAACGACCCGACTGCCGCGAGAACGAATTAGTTGTAGCTTTCGATTATTCGCATTTTTTGGAAATTCGGTCCAGTGCCCAATATTACTACTTCATTGCTTCAAGGTAGCCCAGTACCAGAAAATTCGCAGAACTTAAATTTTCTTCTTCTTCTTTGGTACTACAACCGTGGGCCAGTCTGAGCCGATAACACCAAACTTCGTCAGTTGTCTCTATCCTTAGCGAAATCACGCCAATTGTACATCCAGTGCAGAGGGATCTCCCTATGCACTTTATCCATACATTGGATGCGTGGGCGCCCTTGCTTCCGTTGTCATTTTCACTGGGTCATCGTCTTTCATACGTACGGCGTAGTCTAATTTCACTGGGTCATCGTCTTTCATACGTACGGCGTGGTCTAATTAGCGCATTCGTTTTCTTTTTATGCGCTTAAATATATCCATGTCGTCGTAGACCTCTTACAGTTCTGGTTCCATCTTCTTTGGTACTCATCGTACGCGGATGGATCCAAAGATCTTGCGGATATCAGTTCTCTCGAATGCTCCAAGTACATTCCCATCTCGGATTGTTATCGTCCATGTCGCACCGTATAATGGAACGGGAATGATGAGAGACTTATTGAGCGTAATTTTTGTTTGTCGAAAGAGGCATCTGCTTTTCAATTGCCTCCTGATTTGTAGGTATTCTATATTACGAAGAATATTCAAGCGAATACTTCCATATTCAGAGCGCCATTAGATTTTGCGACTCGAAACACAAAGCTCTTATAACTAAATTAAGCCAATATTGCTGCCAACAATGATTGACAGACGTGCCGCATAAGTCAAGAGTCATGCAAACATATCATAAATTATGGAAAATACTTAATTACAAGCTAAACTGTGGGGGGTGGTGTTGTGCGCGCTTCAGAGGTGAGGCGTGACATTGCGGTATACTACAGTACTTCAGAGCGTTGAATCGAGAGAGGGTTGGTGGCTTGCAGTACAATGAATTCAATATGTGACTCAGTCAAAATATTTTCGTTAACTTTATACCGTTATTATTTTTACGATTATAACAGTTTTTCGCTTTCTTTTCTTGCGTCTATTTTATTTGACTAAGAAATGTGAGTGTCGACCAACGCTTGGTCACGTGACTGGGATTGACAGCATTTCGGCTTGGCAAATTTATTATTGTACTTTTCAAATTTTACACAAGTGTATAGATACATACATATATGTATGTTTATGTGTAGGTATGTTCGTGTGAGTGGTTCGTAAATTCTCTGCTGCCACATTTTTATGTACCGTCATTGGCGATTTACTACTACCGCTGGTACAATCGAAAAAAGGGTTATAAAACAGGCATGAAAGTGTAGTGGAAAGTAAAATATTGTTGTTGTGTGGTGTTCAGATCAGGGGGGAAAGTAACTAAATAAAATGAAATGAAAAAGGTCTCTGCCATGGTTTTATGAATTTAATACTTGAAAGTCAGCACTTTTTGACACATTTATCCAACTCTTATTTTACTTTTTCCACAATTTTGATACAAAACCCACATCAAAAAAAACTTTGTACAAGTTATTATTTAAGTGGTTATCAACTGATTTATCTACTTAATTTGCGACCATTTCTGATTTATATTACCAAATAAAGCTCAGTCAAACCCACTAAGGGCTCAATTAAAATGGATCTATTTTTGTTCCTGAAATAGAGTCGTATTACTTTCATTAGACGAAGCTACAAAAGCAGACCGATAGACAGCAAACGACGCAATATTTTTTCCCGCCCTTTTGACATTTCTCTTCAGTAAGGTTTGCCATTTCATCATGGAAAGGTATTCGATCCCACAACGAGTCGAAATTCAGTGGTCAGTGGTCTCAACTTTAAGAGCGCTACGTCCAATTTATGATGTTGCTCATTTCTAGCTGAATGGCTCAATAGGCAAAAATATGCGTTATTAGTCAGGCAGCAATCCGCACCTACTCCATGAGTCACCATTTCATACTGAAAAAATTACTGTTTGGTGAGGTTTATGAACCGTTGACGTCATTGAGCCGTACTTCTTCCGAATGGGAATCGCTACCGGTCATTTACCGAATAACCGAATTTTTTCCCTCGATTTCACGCCGTTAGACTATTTCCCGCGGGACTACGTCAAGTCTATGGTCTATGCCAACAAGCCAGCGACGATCGATGATGTTGTATTCAACATTTGGGTTTCTGCAAGCATTCCCGTGGTGGCCTTTTGTAGCGCTCTTATTGGAAAACCCTTTATTTGTTAAGAAATTTGCTTCAAACGAAGACATGTTGGAAGGACCGTGTATTAATGTGTATCAACGAGGATATGAGTCTTCAAGCAGTTCCACAATTTTACAATTGACCTCGTATATAGAGCAATCTTGGCATACTCGTAAATATAGTATTCACAAAAACAAAATCCGCCACCATTGTTGCAGTCAGTGGCGTGTGGCAATGTGGTTAACAGCAGCGAACTGGAAATTCCCCCGACGTACTTGCGCGCTCCTTCAACACCCAATTATTTTACTGGCACATACAACATACATGCAAGTATATCAATGGTAACCACCAACCAATTCATTAAATTTCATCAACAATATTATTCAAGCCAAAGTTCGTGCACTGCCTGCCAGCCACTGGTGCTGGTCTAGTCAGCCAGCCAGCTCATAGTCTGTCCGTCAACGCGCGCGCCATGCGTCAGCTAATCCATGAACCATGAAGCTTTCGCTTGCAACACAATGCTTCGCTTCCGATTGGGGAGCACTGGGAATATGGTGCACCACATATGTATGTATGTATCTGAGTGTGTGCGTGTGTGGTATATTTTGCTTGCATGATGTGTATAAATAAATAAAAATGGCACTGGCGTCTGTTGGCTGCGTTAATCTCATTATATCGGAACAAATTATGCACGCACCAAAATTAAGCGCTAAACCTAGTCTATTTAAGGGCACTCGATGTGATCGGCCGGCAGTGGACTCGCGGCTTGTTAGCTATACACATATGTACATACATATATTCGTACTAACAAATCGGCTATATACTCGTCTATATACATACTACATTACATCAATGTATCTACATATGTCTCTTCCAACTTGCTGTCATTCTGTTCTCTTTTTCTTTTTTTTTGTGTCATTCGTTTTTGTTTTATTTTTATACTTACTTCGTCCGCCAGCTTTCTCAGTGCTGGTGGGGTGCAGCAACGCGTGTCGCGTGTCAATTTGCATTCTCTTCTCCCTTTGGATTTGGTTTTTATTTCCTTACTCATTCACCATTGATCGCCATTGTTATTTTATAAAGCTTAAACTTGAACTTTATGACTGTATCTAATGTTACTTTCAATTGAATTAAAAAAGAGTGCACATTCATACCAAAAATGGTCAATATGTTATTCCGGACTATAATCGGGAATGGTCAGTTTAGGTCATTTATAGGGAGTAATTGTTCCATTGTTAATTGAAATAATGAGTACAGTGTTAAGTAATAAAAATGCAACTTTTTCACCTTTACGAGGTGTCTAGGGTTTAGCGGAATATCATTGACAGAAAGTAAAATTTCGACACGCAATGTTAGATGTAACGAACTATCAAACTTGTATATGAATTATAAACCAATCCTTTTCCAAACTTTTGTTCAAGACGTCATGGACCAATAGAAAATTATTCAGAATCCAGCAACAGGAGAATGTTGTTTAAATTGTTATCGTGATTAAAACGGGAAGATCTTTCGAATAACTTTACTCCATTTCTTCTTCGAAAACGAAGCTCGATAAGGAGTAAGTCGAGCGTCAGCTAAGAACTTCATCGCTTTCGTTACGAAACTATATGGGTCCACATACAATTTATAGCGTACAAGGACTCATGATTTCTTATTACGATCAATTGAATAGTAAAACATCATTCAACTAGTGATTCTTCATTCAGTTTCAGATTACCAGACTACTGTAGGGTCTTTCAAGCAAAGGTGTCTGTAATTAAGGTAGCTGTAGATTAACTGCTTCGAAGTTTATTCTCCTTCAGGAAAGTGTGTATCCACTCTGATGGAAGAGCGGCCATGTTAGAAACGAATTGAGCGCGGCGATACGTAAGTATCTTCTTTGCGACCCATAATCAATGGACCGGTGCCTTTAACTGTCCAAGTGGAAACCATGGCGACACTTGTCGCGAGCGGCAACCTTTGAACATAACCTAACCTGGTAATTCGCTGGTATACAACATTTTTAGAGCAAATAGCTCATTTTATACAAAATGATGTCACTGTAAAGAAATCGGCCATTGAACAGAGCTTTAAATGAACGCGTTCGTCATCTTTCGATAACTACATTTTATGAATCATTTTTCATATAAACTAGAAAGAACACGTATCCTTGTACTGCTATATAAATTATATAAAATACCGTTATGTATACTCGTATATATGTATATATCTCGAGTCACCTCTTCATTGGAATTTACATAGTTGCACTTTATTTTTATGACACTTTAAATAACATTCGAGCGGCAAAGTTTTATGCACTTTTCCATGCCGCTGCCTGAGGTGGAAATTTTTAAGTTTCGTTGACCTATCACCGCACTCGCATTTGCACAAATACGAGTAAACAAACAAACAAGTAACCGACCACTTCATCCCTCTGCAATGTCCTTACGAACACACTCAGTGTGCTAGTCGCTGAGCGCCTGGCCTGATGACTCATAGCCACGAAATCCCAGCCATTGAGATGTGGCCAAACAGTGAAGCTTAAAAAGAGAAGTAAGTGCCTGGAGGGGATAGATAGTAAATAAGAGCGAAGCGGAAACCATTTAAAGCTACCGCCTGCATCCCAAGTAGTATGAGCCACACACACACACAGAATGCAGAGAATGCTTGTAGGGATGGGTATAGATAGTGCTGTGATCTGCCTCTATAAAGTGGGGATGCTCAAGTACCACCAGCAACGCAACATTTACCTGTGTTGTCTTTTATTGCCTTGTCCAAACATATTGACGTAGTTCACAAGTAATTTCGTATTACAATACACCATGAAATAGGTGAGGTAAAGGTAAATATGTTGATGACAAACTTTTTACCGAGTGCTGTCCCTGTGTGTGTGTGTATAAAAATTGTTTCAAATTTCAATGACATTTCGTTTATTGCCATTGTGCTTCTTCTTGCCGCTGTACGCTGTACGCTGCACGAGTACTGTTTGCACTTGTCGCTGCCAGAGTTCGTAGTTCCCATTTTCATCGTCGTCCACATAGTAAATGGAGCCAAACTAATAGCAAATAAAAAGACAAAAGGATCATTTTATAGATATTCATAGAAATTGAAGAAAAGAATTGCAAACCTTACGACAAAAGGAAGACAACTTATGACAACAATAGGCCGTGACTGACAGCATGACAATTGACAATAGCGGTAATGGAAAAGTCGCATAAAACAGTTATGTGTTTTTGAAGTTTCTGCAGACTGCATATGTAGTAGTTTAAGCAAATTTAAAGGATAAACTTTGTGGGCACGAGAACCTTAGACTTGTGCTTTTTGTGGAGCTTTTTGTGTCTATGTGTATACTGTGTATGTTTTGTCCTAAGGACCTTATATAGTAAATGCATTATGCCTGCTTGCTTGTTGGAACCTTAAAATAAATATATGAATAGTTGAAAGCTTTTTGATGGTCTTCGTAAACGTAGAAATATGTTTGCTACTTTGTTGCTTTTATTTTTTTCCTATAACTTAGGGTTGTTCAAAAATCACTCGGGATGGTTCTTTTAAAGACACGCCATAAAACAAATTAAACTAAAAGTGTTTGTAATTGAAACCGCCTTAAACCAGCATTATTACCAAATGATATGTATAGATTTGAATAACAAAAGACTTATTTTTCTCCATAAACCAAAATTTCTTTTTATAGGTTTCTGGAAAGATAGACAAAGGGTTTTTAATAAGAGTTCTAAAAAGGTTAAATAAAATAAGTTAAATAAAACAAAAACGGTTTGGGATATCAATGAAATTCCTTATTCCTGTGAAAGTACAATCGATGCCTGTATGGAACTCGACTTCTTTAGCGTGGCCACCACGGGCACGCTTGCAGAAATCTAGACATAGAACCCAATTTTCGACGGTTTTCAAGCTTAAATCGGCCGATACTTCCACAATTTCACGTTCGATATTCGTACGAAGTTCCTCAATCGTCGCTGGCTTGTTGGCATGGCTCATAGACTTGACGTAGCTCCACAGAAAATAGTATAGCGGGGTCAAATCGCACGACCTAGGTGGCCAATTAACTCGACCATTTCGTGAGATAACACGTTCACCAAACTTGGTTTTCAATAATTCGATTGTGACATGCGCTCTGTGGCTTGTGGCGACGTCCTATTGGCCCACATGTTGTCCAAGTCAATATCATCCAATTCGGGCCAAAAATTTTCTGTTATTATGCTGCGGTAGCGATTACCATTCACTGTAACGTGCTGGTCTTGATCATCACGGAAGAAGTATGGCACAATGACGCCGTCGGCCTATAAACTGCACTAAACCTGTAATTTTTTCGGGATGCAATGGTGACTCATGGAGTTTGTCTGGATTGCTGCCTGACCAAAAACGTATATTTTGCTTATTGACGAAGACATTCAGCTAGAATTGGACGTATCGCTCTTAAAGTTGAGGCCACTGACTCCGATTTTCGGTAGTAAATTTTAATAACTTCGACACGTTGTTGGATCGTAAAGGGTGATTTTTTAAGAGCTTGATAACTTTTTAAAAAAAAAAAAACGCATAAAATTTGCAAAATCTCATCGGTTCTTTATTTGAAACGTTAGATTGGTTCATGACATTTACTTTTTGAAGATAATTTCATTTAAATGTTGACCGCGGCTGCGTCTTAGGTGGTCCATTCGGAAAGTCCAATTTTGGGCAACTTTTTCGAGCATTTCGGCCGGAATAGCCCGAATTTCTTCGGAAATGTTGTCTTCCAAAGCTGGAATAGTTGCTGGCTTATTTCTGTAGACTTTAGACTTGACGTAGCCCCACAAAAAATAGTCTAAAGGCGTTAAATCGCATGATCTTGGTGGCCAACTTACGGGTCCATTTCTTGAGATTAATTGTTCTCCGAAGTTTTCCCTCAAAATGGCCATAGAATCGCGAGCTGTGTGGCATGTAGCGCCATCTTGTTGAAACCACATGTCAACCAAGTTCAGTTCTTCCATTTTTGGCAACAAAAAGTTTGTTAGCATCGAACGATAGCGATCGCCATTCACCGTAACGTTGCGTCCAACAGCATCTTTGAAAAAATACGGTCCAATGATTCCACCAGCGTACAAACCACACCAAACAGTGCATTTTTCGGGATGCATGGGCAGTTCTTGAACGGCTTCTGGTTGCTCTTCACCCCAAATGCGGCAATTTTGCTTATTTACGTAGCCATTCAACCAGAAATGAGCCTCATCGCTGAACAAAATTTGTCGATAAAAACATTTCGAACCGAACACTGATTTTGGTAATAAAATTCAATGATTTGCAAGCGTTGCTCGTTAGTAAGTCTATTCATGATGAAATGTCAAAGCATACTGAGCATCTTTCTCTTTGACACCATGTCTGAAATCCCACGTGATCTGTCAAATACTAATGCATGAAAATCCTAACCTCAAAAAAATCACCCGTTATATCTTTTCATGATGAAAGGGCCTTTTGAAAACCCCTTTAGTTAGAATGTTGGAACAAAAGCCATATATATTGTACGTACAGATTCTTTCTCTCTCGATTAACCCACATTTCGTTCTAAGTTCCTAGATCGATAAATAGATAGATTGAATGCTGGAATAAAAAGTGTTAAGTGGTGAACTACTCCTTCTATGGCACAAACGTACGAAAAAAGGAAAAGTTTCCCACTTAATTATATTCTGGATCTCATGGATGTCGTGGTTGAAGTTTTTGAACATAGTTTTAAAAAATATTAGAGAAATTTATCCATTCTCTATTAAATTCTTTTAACAAAAAATTGAATATATAAATAAATACCTTGAATAAAATTCTTCCAACAAAACAATAAATAGCCTTATTTTTCGAATCACCTCGTATCGAATATCCGAACACTCGACATTCGACATACATAAGTGTACACAGCACCCAACCGTTGCATGTCTATTTGCAGTTCGTGTCAACGATGTTTGTCTCATTGCATGACAACATAGTTGCTGTTCCCTGCTCTGCAATGTTCCAGCGGCTAGAGGGCGCCCTTGTGCACTTCATGCTGCGTCTAGCCATTTTGGCAGTTGTTTGCCCATTTTATTATTTTGTCTGTGTGTGTTCTTCCGGCTAGCCCTTTTCTTGCGCTATCAACTCAACTCCTTTCGTTGTCCTTGCTGCCTTTTGTTGCATGCCACAAATGTCATTTCCCATGAGTGTTTCACAAGTTTTCATTTTGTGTTACAAATTTAATTTTTGTTTTATTTTCAACTTCACTACTAGTGTGGGTAGGTGCATTGCCCTCTGCAATGCGGTAAATAATTTTTCTGTTGTTTTTTCGATTTTTCTTTTTTTTTTTTATTTTTTTTTGTTTTTTTTATGAATATTCTCATTTTGGTGTGGGTGCATATAAAAAGCATTTCGTGTTACTTGGTCGTTAAGTGTGGGTAGCCTATAAATTGCTAGCAAATGATGTTGAAATTTACAGTTTGTGTTATAACCCTTACTTTGTTTTGTGCTCGTTTAAAAGGTTAACGAAGGAAAATTATCTACACTTTTTTTAGGTTAGGTCTTACATTTTGTTTTTTGTGTAAAGTTTGTGTTAAAATTCAGAAGCGCTTTCACTCTTTTTCAACACCAAATTAGCCACTCACTGTAATTTCTTAGCTAGCAGTAAGGCGGTCGCCACTTCTATATATTCAAATTACCTAACCTCAATGTTGCTGTATGGGTATATTTTGTAATATTTATTTTCACAAACTTATTACTGTCACAAAGTGCTCGGGCGGGTGTGTTTGTAGTTTGTCGGCGCATTCATTCATTCTACTTTTGCCTAAAGCCAGCCTAACCTAAATTTGCCCAACTTCGTGTGGCAGTCGCATTCATTTTGTGTCAGCCGTTATTGTTTTAGTTGTCAACTCATTTTCACTACAGAGGTGCTTCACCTTTTGAACTGCCAAAGGATTATAAAATGCAACACTCTTGGGAAATGACATCAGCTAAAATGTACTAATTACAGCCACTTGGTGCTTCTTTGAACTACTCGCTCACTCACACAGTGGCGTGGAGTGGTCCTGTTAATCCTTCCATGCGCCATTGTTTCGCAAATAATAGTGTCATTTCTTATTTTTTAAAATCGCGTGTCGTTCAAACACAGAAAATAAAATGAATTATGCAAATGTAGTATTTAGCAAGCGAACGAACCGCCTAGACTTGAGTCATCATCATCATACTGGTAGTAGTAGTAGCTCCTAAGCTCCTTGCGACTTCCAGGAAGCGACTGGCGGCGCTCAGGTGATTACGGTAACTGAAAAGCGCCGACAATATTTGCACAAAATGTCAAGCAGCGCTTGCAGTAAGCGGGTGCGGTTGTGCAAACATATGCTACTGAAAGCGGGCAATTTGGGTGTGTTTGGCGCCAGTTTTTGAACAATATGCAGCTTAGCAACTGCGACGCGGCGGGAGCAGGTGTAGTGAAAAATGTAGATTATTTCGCACATGAAAAGGGTGAGCGTAAAGTGTTAACAGTCTGCTGGAGTGCAAAGTGGGAAGCACATTTTTATTGTGTGGCACACTTTATGGTCGTGCAACCCCAGACAATTGTGTGCTTTCGTGGCTTGGTCACATTCTATGCTGATATCATAACTATTAGTGCACTAAGTGCAATTTTGTGTGTGTTGTGGCCCGCATTCACTACACTATCACTGTAAGCTTTTCAGGCTTTCTCCAAAGAATACATATTCATATACAGGACTTAATGGCATTAAAGTAACGTTCAAATTGGTGTTAAAATCTTCATTTGCATTTTAATGGACGTTGTTTGTTGTGCATAAATTGTTGTTTTTGTTTGCTTACTGCATTGTCTTTAGTCGTCGCTGGTTTTCTACATTATGACCGAAACATTATTTATACAATGAGCTACATTTAGTACATATACTACTTTGATCCTTTGGACATACAATTATGGTGAATGGGTATTTTTATTTTTATAAAGAGTAACACAATTTCATGTCAAAAGTATTTTAAGTACATACATTAGTAATAATTGTGGAATATTTACTTATTATTTTGTTAAGAGGAAAATTTGTTACTTTTTTATTATTTTAATTATTATTTTTATTTATTTATTTAACTATGCTCTGTGTATTTTTAAGAAATTTTAAGTTCTCAGAAATGTTTACTGCGTTCCAGTTTTTTATTGGATACATTCTGTCAAAAGAAGACTTGAATATCTAAATCACTCGGTTCTTTAACGAACCTTTCACTAAATTCATGAAGAGATTGTAGATATTTATTGTTTACCTATCCGTATAATTATTGAGATCCACGGAGGATACACACCGTATATAACGGTGTATGTTCAAAAATAACGGGAATTGACGTTTTTTTTTAATTTATTCATTCGTTTAAATTAAAATAATCCCCATTCGATAGTAAGCACTTATGACAGCGCTTCTTCCAATCGTCGAATCACTTGTCAAACTGTATTTTTGGGATATCCTTAGCTCTGTCAGCGATTTCTCGTTTGCTTGTAAAACGATGTCCCGTCCCGTTAAGGTTCTCCTTATTTTTGGAAACAGGAAAAAGTCACAAGGAGTCATGTCTGGCGAATATGGAGACTCGCGCATCGTTACGAACAAGCAACGAAGTGTGAGCTAAGTCAAACTAAAATCGCCAAGCTCATAAAAACTCATATAATTTCAGTGGCTCGCAAGTAACTCCAAGTAACTCCATTCATTAGCAGATCTAGAAGATAAAGTATTATTAAAGATGTGAGACATCATCTCGATTTTAAATTAAATACTCTGCTGATATAGCTTTCGTAGAACTTTCTGAATGTGATATTTTTTAGAGATGATTCCCTTTCCAGTTCGGGAACATAGTCAATATCTGATACTTTTCTTAGGTCAAAAGATACACTCTTACATTTTAATCATTTCGTTATCGGAGTGGTTTAGACTTTCAAACAATTATCTGTTTATTCGGAGAGAGAGAGAGAATCGTCGAAGGTATATTTTCGATCTCCACTGTTGTTCGAAAAATTCTACTAAGAAGGTCAGTCATTAATGTTATCTTCTTGTTACTTGACGTTCATCAACTCTGGAAGTTCTCATGTTTTAGTTGTTCCATCGCTTTTCTCCTATTCATATAAGGGAATGTCTATGGCCATCGTTATCGTTTACACATTATTTTCAAATATCTCTACACAAGAAATCCCATTAATTTCTATTTAACTCTAACTATATTTGCTTTGATATTAAGATTTTTTGTAAAATAATTTAAAACCATTTAATATTTTTGTAGATATTTCCAAACAATGAGAATTCAATAGAATTTCCAGTTTTTGTCATAAACACTACGCCTCTCTCATTGTGCTCTTAATAAAATCAAACAGCAAAAGCTAGAATAGCCGTAACCACAAATTGCTCACAAAGCGCCAGGCAGTCAAAAAGGTGTGGCAGCTAGTCATCGTCATAGCGGTCATAGTCACTCGTACACTCACAAGCTTGCGCTTTTAATTAATTAATTTAAATGATGAATTGTGTTGCATTAACTAAACGCTTATGGCAGCATTAAGACAACATCATCATGAGTGTTTCCTGCCTTTTTGCTTGTCGTTGTTGTTGTTGTAAAATTTTGCATAATCATAAAAAGTTATGACAAGCCCAGCGAAATAAGTTTTCTTAATACTCGTACTTAAGTTTGTATCCATGTCACTCACACAGCTGGCCTGTGTTTTGCGGCCTTTCACATCTGCTGTGCTTTTAAGGTTTATTATACCCCGTGTCTTTTATAGTTTATCTCTTACATTTGCATTTTAATTTTTTTATTACTTTTTTATTTTTCTTTAACAATTTTGTACCCCGCAATCCTTTTTCTTTTCTTTGCGAGTGCAATTAATATAATAAGTAGAATATTTAGCCTGCGCTCATTTCTCTGATTGCCTGCATGATTACGCGCTTACTTTAATTCATATTTTTTTCCATTCCTCTTCAATCTGTCTGACATTAATTTAGTCAAATAAGCAAGATTTATTTAAAGCCTCACTTGAACTCACGTTAATTCTTTGATTGCCTGCGCCGACAGATCGACAACTTTCCCAGCGAATTTGTAAAGTAGCGGAATGGGGGAAGAAGATTCAAAATAAAAAAAATTGTTTAATAGTTTTGTTGGTTCAACAGTTTTATGGACT
This sequence comes from Zeugodacus cucurbitae, assembly GCF_028554725.1. Taxonomy (NCBI): domain Eukaryota; kingdom Metazoa; phylum Arthropoda; class Insecta; order Diptera; family Tephritidae; genus Zeugodacus; species Zeugodacus cucurbitae. Next base: position 45,116,027 of record NC_071670.1, read on the forward strand.
TCACTTAAGATTTTTGAAGTTTTGATGACTATTTCCTTAATATAACATCAACAACAAAATGGATCCCTTTTAACTGCGATTTCCATTTCAAGCATTTTGTGTCATTAATTCCGGTATTACTAATAGCCTTGAGCTTGCCAATGAATCCAGAATTGCTGGCTTATACTTTGCTGTTCAAATAAGGCTTTAAAAACAAGTCGGTGGGAGTAAAACTCATAGATCTGTAGACATGTCACCTCTTTTTGACATCAAAAGTGCTGGAATTTTTGGTTGCAAAAACTCAATAGTTTGATTCGCAATATGGCATAGCATACCATTTTGCCTATAAACACTGAACTCCATTTATATAGCGGCGCAAGAATGATAGCTATATGGACAGATTGTATGACAGTTTCGTCCCGTTATTTTTGGACAGTATTTGTCAGAAGTTTTGATAGCCAGTTTCTGATGTCAAGAGTGAAAAAAGTGATATGTCTTTCAGGTAATATATATTTTTAGACTCAGATATTTCAAGCGAATTTCATATGCGCATATTTTAACAGCTTCTAGTTGAAGTGATAGATTGATCATAAGGGTCTTAGAGATCCGCCAGAAGTATCCGGGTGGACAGTCGAATCCGTCTAAGTGAGACTCTCTGCAGTTACGTAGATCTATCCCTTGACCTAACCTAAGCTAACCTAGTTGATATGGTAACTAAGATTTGGCAATGTTTTGAGGTGATTTTGTGCTCTTAAAACCAGTAAAGACTTCATTTAGTTAATTATTCAACCATCGAAATTGACACACTGCCTCATATAACACTTAAGCAACCTCTCAAACCGCTCTCCCACTACTCATTCGCCCATTTGGAAGACATTCATTGCATTTGTATAAATTAAGCCCGACTCTAAAAGTCAATTACGCAAGTAAACACATTCTTATTTAGATAGTTATGTGAGTTAAATTGGCTCTTACATAGCCATTTATATTTACACATGCGTGTTCTTGACTTTTCAGTGACCTTTTTCGACCTGCCCTTTTGTTGTCAGATAGTTTTCAATTCCAACCGAATGTGGTTTAATCGTTAACACAAACAACTCTGCATTACAAATCGCACATCAAATAACTTTCTATGCACATTCCACCATACCAATATAGAGAGCACCTATTTATTTACAGTGAGCATTACCAAGTGGTTTGTCATTGCAACATTCCCAATTAGCAAAGCGTAAATAGTTTTCAACAATTAATGAGGGTTCTAAGTTCACGCGTAAATAATTTTTAGAAACCCCATGCACGTTTTTAGTAAGTTTTTACGACAGTGGATTATGCGTAACCTCAAATTATTTGGACATAGTTTTTTGGAGAAGCAATGGATAGCGTTATCCATTTTGTCGAAACCAAAATTTAACCTTTACCGAATTGTTCCCTCCGGGATAATTAACTTTATTTAACATTTGTCTAACTCTCCACAATTTTCTCTTCTCTTTCCAGTTACCGATGGATCAAGAACGGCAAGAAATTCGATTGGCAGGCTTACGACAATCGTATGCTGCAGCAACCCGGTCGTGGTACGCTCGTAATCACCTCACCCAAGGACGAAGATATGGGTCAGTATCAGTGTTTCGCTGAAAACGAATTCGGTACAGCCACCTCGAATTCCGTATTTGTGCGCAAAGCCGAATTGAATGCTTTCAAGGATGAAGTGGCGAAAACGATTGAAACCAATGAGGGTGAACCCTTCTCGCTTAGTTGCGAAGCACCCGATGGTTGGCCCAAACCCATTGTTAACTGGATGATACAACATTCACTGGAAGGCACTATTAAATCGATCAACAACTCACGCATGACACTCGATCCCGAGGGTACACTGTGGTTCTCGAATGTGACACGTGAAGATGCTTCTGATGATTTCTTCTATGCCTGTTCGGCTACATCGGTGTTCCGTAATGAGTATAAAATCGGCAATAAGGTCTTATTGGATGTGAAACAGACCGGCATCAGCGCTGCACTGAACAAACAACAACCCAAACGGCAATATGTGACACGTAAGAACGAAGTTGCTTTACGTGGTAAACGTGTCGAGCTCTATTGTATTTTCGGTGGTACACCACTGCCACAAACGGTATGGTCTAAAAATGGTGCGCCCATACAATGGAGTGACAGAATCACACAAGGCCATTATGGTAAATCACTGGTCATCAGGCAGACGAATTTCGAGGATGAAGGCTCATACACTTGTGACGTTTCAAACGGTGTTGGTAATGCACAATCGTACTCGATTAATTTGCAAATTTTGGCCACACCTTACTTCACCAAAGAACCCGAGGTACAAAATGCGGCCGAAGATGAGGAAGTCATATTCGAATGCGCTGCTGCCGGTAATCCCGAACCAACAATTCAATGGATCCACAATGGCAAACCAATTGCACAATCCCCACCCAATCCACGTCGCACTGTCCAAAGTAATCGTATTATTATACACGATCTCGTTAAGGCCGATACTGGTAATTATGGTTGTAACGCAACCAATTCGCTTGGCTATGTCTACAAGGATGTATACCTGAATGTGTTGGCACTGCCGCCAGAGATTCAAGAAGCGCCACGCAAGGAAGCCACTGTCGATGGTAAGAATGTTACGTTGCGTTGCCGCGTTTTCGGTGCACCCAAACCGCAAGTGAAATGGATACGTAATCATCAAGAATTGACTGGTGGACGTTACAACACTTTGCCATCGGGCGATTTGGAGATCCAAGAAGTTGCATTCAGCGATGAGGGTGACTACACATGTTATGCGACCAATAAATTCGGCAGCATATCAGCGAATGGCACATTATTGGTCATGAAGAGAACAAGCATTATACATGAGCCACAGAATTACGAAGTAGCCGCTGGTAAATCGGCGACATTCCGTTGTAATGAAGAGCATGATGAAAAACTAGATCTGACAATTGAATGGTGGAAGGATGGTCAAGCTATTGATTTCGAATCAGAGGCACGTTTCGTGATGACCAACGACAATTCACTGACCATACCAAAGACTGTTGAATTGGATTCTGGCGAGTACACATGTGTGGCACGTACCGAATTGGATGAGGCATCGGCTAAAGCTAATCTCATTGTACAGGATGTACCCAATGCGCCGCGTTTAGTCGGTATCGTGTGCATGACTAATAGGATACGAGTAACTTGGGAACCACAGGGTGACAACCGTTCACCAATTCTATACTACACCATCGAATTCAATACTTCGTTCACACCCGATTCATGGGATATCTCATACGATAAAGTACCATCCACTGAGACCGCTTTTGTGGTCGATTTAACACCTTGGTCTAACTATACTTTCCGTGTGAAAGCCTTCAATAAAATTGGTCCATCACCGCCATCGGAACACAGTGAGATTTGTACCACACCACCAGATGTGCCCTACAAGAATCCCGACAATGTGCAAGGCATGGGTACTGAACCAAATAATTTGGTAATTTCTTGGACTCCAATGCCGGAAATTGATCACAATGGACCAGACTTCCACTACCGTGTCTCTTGGAAACGTGATATACCAGCGGCCTCGTGGGAGAGTAAAGACATATACGATTGGCAGCAGAACAATTTGGTAATACCGGATCAACCAACGTACGTACCCTATTTGATCAAAGTGGTAGCTATAAATAAGCACGGTGAAGCAAATGTAGCGCCCACAGAGGTTGTCGGCTATTCTGGCGAAGATCGTAAGTACAGAGTACCTAAAATAAACTGCGTGCAATATCAATAATATTTTTATATTTTATCCCGATTTATAGGTCCCTTGGAAGCTCCCACCAACTTCAGTATGGTCCAGGTGACCGCTGCCACCACAGCCATGTTGCGCTGGAATCACGTTAGTCCCGAATCGGTACGTGGCCGCTTCAAGGGTTACAAGATTCAAACATGGACCGAGAAGGAAGGCGAGGAAGCACTACGCGAAATACATGTTGATGCCATATCCGATCAGGCGCTCGTGACACAATTCAAACCCGACTCGAAGAACTTTGCACGTGTGCTTGCCTACAATGGACGCTTCAATGGTCCAGCCAGTGTGGTCATCGACTTCGATACACCCGAAGGTGTACCATCACCAGTGCAGTCATTAGATGCTTACCCCTTGGGTTCGTCCGCCTTCTGGTTGATTTGGAAGAAACCATTGCAACCAAACGGTAAACTGACTGGCTACAAAATCTACTATGAAGAGGTTAAGGGCAGCTATGTAAGCGAACGACGTGAACTCGACCCACACATTAATGATCCACAAATAACGAGCGCAAAATTAGCTGGTTTGAAGGCAAACACGAAATATAGAATTTCAATAACGGCGACCACGAAAATGGGCGAAGGATCAGAGTGAGTTTGAGATTAAATATTTTTGAAACTCTAATTTATATATTTATTATTATTTTGTTGATTTACAGACACTTCATTGAGAAACGCACTTTGCCCGAAGACTCTCAGAAGCCTGCCATACCTGGATTTGTCTTACAACAATTGAAATCCGAGAATAATAATGCCAAATATCGCGTCAACTGGCAGCCAAGTACCGAAGGACATGCCGGCACACATTTCTACACACAATACAGGTGAGTCAGCGCTTCTGTTTAATGAGAACATTAGACAACAGGAGATTACGTATATATACAAATAAGAAGAAGGAACTTAAATGCCTGCATACACCACTTTAACCTAACCTGTAAACAGATATTGAGTTGTTAATTACACAGCCCACAAAAAAATGTTTGTTGTGACCTGGTCCATTTAACCCCATCAGATCAGGGTTTTGACATAACCCCAGAAAACCAATATGGCGGACAGCGATTTTGAGAATTCATCGGATTTTCGTTACTCGGGAGTTTTCGGGGTCGCCAATTACGAATCCGGTGTCAGTTTTTCAAAATTCAAAATGGCGAATCCAATATGGCGGACGCTTTTTTGAAAAATTCATCGAATTCACTTCAAAATTGTTAGTCTGGTGTTTTCGGGGTCGCTGATTACAAATTTGACGTTACTTTTAAAAAATTCAAAATGGCCACACAAAAAAAATTGTTATGACCTAGGAATCTTACTATGTGCATCTTTTGTTTTGGTGGTTGGAATTTTTTAGTTGTGAATTACATAAATATTTTTATTTTTGGAAGCTAATTTAATTTTGCATATTCAAATATTTTTTCTGCACCTCAGAATCAAAGGCGAGCCCAACTTCAAGACGGAAAAACCAGAATTCTCTAAAGATTACCAAGAAATTGGCGGTCTCAATCCAGATAATGTGTATGAGTTCCGTGTTGTATCGGTCGATGGTGATAATGAGACGCCCAGTGAATTGCGTGAAATCGTGATTGACGGACCCACCAAGGTGCCCAATCAGAATGTGGCGAATGCTGGCTGGTTCATTGGCATGATGCTGGCGCTGGCCTTCATCATACTACTCTTCATTATTATTTGCATCATACGACGCAATCGCGGTGGCAAATACGATGTGCACGATCGTGAATTGGCGAACGGACGTCGCGACTATCCGGATGAAGGCGGGTTCCATGAATACTCACAGCCGTAAGTTCGATATAACTTCATAAAGAAAATTAAAATTTTACTAACAAATGATCTTTTCGTGATTTAGTTTGGATAATAAGAGCGCTGGTCAGCAATCGGTACACTCGGCGAAGCAACCCGGTGTGGAGAGCGACACCGATTCGATGGCCGAATATGGAGATGGTGATACAGGTGAGTGCGATTGAGTAACAGTAAACGTATAGTAAAAATGTACATGAAATAAAGCCAAGACATTATAGTTTGAACGTGTTAAGCAAACATGTGTACATATGTATATGTATATATATGCAACTCTATATATGTATGTATGTACTTGTAATATCGTCAATATACTCTCTATTAGCTCACACACTCTCATCATAAAAAAAGTAAATTTATACATATAATTTTGTATTGTATATTATTGTTATTATTTTTTATTTGATTTTATTTAAATGTATTTGTATTCATTGTTTTCTCCAATATTTTGTATAAAATGCGTGTGATTTTGAAAATGAGCGCAGCAGCAGCTGTATTTAGAGGCGTTGCAAATAATTTACCAACAGTGCACGAACTACAAGACGAGGCTGCCCAAGCAGCCGCAAACATACTTAAACATTAGCCATGAAACTCTCTTACAATAGAAATTACAAATCTAGTAAATTCTTTTGAAATTATGTAAAGGTAAAAATATATGTATTGTTTTTTGCCAATCTAAAGTTTATTTTAATGCATGCATATATTTTGTTATTTATTTAATTTTCGGTTGATTTTTTTGTGCATAAAACTCACTTGTTCACATATTTAATGAAACTTGTATTCATTTGAAAGAAATTTTAAATTTTTGCGTTTTGTTTTTCGAACACATTTTTATTATTAAACCATTAATTTTTTTTTCAAATTTAATTTTGAATTGTTTCTAACAGTTTTGAATAATAATAATAAATTCTTTTGGCAAGCTAATTATACTCATGCTTTCAACTAAAAATGATGGAAATATAATACAAATGAAAAAATATATTTAACACGAATATCGAATGCACTAAAAAATTGTTTGTTGAACCGCTAAAAAAAGCATACATACATATATATAATATACTAGAAATATGCGAAAATCTAACACATTTTATTTCTTTGTGACAATCCGGTTACAACTTGAAGAAGATGTTGTTACTTTCTTTTCCGATAAAAAAATGGGAATTTAAAAAGTAAAAAATTTCCCCTTAATGTAAATTTAAATATTCAAAATAAAAAAAAATAAATGTATTGTCTTATTAAATAGTGCAATACGTTTAAAATATTATACAAAAATATCAAATCAATCCGAGTAATAGTCTAAGAGATAAATGCTTTAGAAGTTCCGCCCATCAGGCCACGTCAGTACGAATGTAAAACTTTAAACGCATTTATCTCAAAACTCAATTTTTCAAGTCGGTGGACACTATAACTCAAATAGTTGTGAAGCGTTGTGTCTTTGAACGATTTATACCAATTGTAAACTTCCGACATGGTTAAGTTTCCGACATGGTTGAATCACCAAATGTTTTTTTTTTTTCAACATTTCCAACGTTTTGGCACAAGACATTTCGTTTGAAACACAAAATTTCACACAAACTCTTTCTTTAATATTTTTATCTATTTAAAATTAGAATTTTCGGGTACTTATTTGACTGACCGAAAATTTGACAAAAAGAGTGAGTTTTTAATTAAAATTCTGTCAAAAATTCAAATTTCAATATTTTTTTTTCGTTCGTTCATTAACTAGATTTATCCTTGTGCTATCGAAATATTTTTGGTTTATTGTTTTTAGATGAACCAATCATGAGTTATGATATCCACCGCAAGACCTTTTTTTGAACACGTCATGACAGATGAGGTGTCAGCGGCTGAGTTTTCGAAATTTTTAAATTAAAATTTTACCAAATACTTTTTATGCATGAATTGTTTACATGAAGTACATACACATATTATTGTAAATATTTAAAAAACGATTGTAAAAATACCGTTGTTTTAGCCTCTGAAACTCAACTAACCCCTTAAATACCATTTGAAAAGTAAAATTTTACCTTATTTCAATGATGAAACCTTGATTTTTGACGCATTCTGTTTCTCATTAAGTTTTCTGAGGCTCATATATTTTTTTTGAAATAATAATTCCTCATTTAATTTAATATAGAAATAATTTTACTTCTAATTAGAAATCTGCTGTCCTGGCTTAAAATATTTGCTTTACTAAAGTTCGAAAATATGTGTTTGTCGCTCATATTGTGGATTATTACAACTAGAAACAGTATTATTTGCTAAAGTATATTTAGAAAATTCTCATGATGCAATGACAAACATAAAAATTCAAATTTCGAAATTCGAAAATAAACTTCGAAAATTTTCGAAATTTCGTAATGTTATTTTTTTATCAGTGAAACAGATATGTAAAGCCTTACAGTAATCAATTTTTGTAAAATATTTATTTTTTTACTGTAACTATAACAGATATTTTGTTAAAAAAAAGTAAATTTTGTGCCGTTAATTTTTCGAAAATTGCGTTTTAACTAAATTTTGTATTTCAACTTTAAAGACAACTTTGTAATCGCTACTATAATTTGACTCATTTTTGTTAATGGCAAGTGGTTGCAGCGGCCTTTAAATTCACATACATTTATTTATATTTATATTATGCAGCTCATTTTCATTATCATATGCAGCGTAATAATAAAAAAACTCTGAACATTTTAAATGAAATTTAAAACCATAATTATTGACCGCAAAACCAATAACGGTAGTTCAAAACAAAAAATAAACCAAATGATAAACATATATAAATAAATATCGGACAACATATACATATATATATATTACACGCCAAGCCTTTTAAACGGTTTAGCGCTTCGCAGCTCAGTTTCGCATATCACATTCAATAATAAAATACATATTTATACTTTATTCATTGAGTGCAAACCATTTATATGTGAAAATGTATGCTGTTTATTCGTCATTGCGCTTGCATTGTGCGCCGCCTCACATTTCGTTTCTTTTTTCCACACCTTTTACATACATACAATAAACGTTTTGTTTGCGCGTCTCACAACTCAATAACAACAACAAAAAATTAATCAAAAAAATGTTTCGCATTTTCACAACAGTGTTTGTTCTTGTTGTTACAATTATGCTTACCAAAATTTAATATTCGTTTTATGTTTTTGTTTTTGTTACGTTCACCTTGTATTTGTATGGACAAATTTATTTTTATTTATACAGAAATATTTACTTATGCTTTTACTATATACATATTGCATTTATTGTTGATTTCGTTTTCAGTTTATTAAATATACAATTTTTTTTCGTTGTTTATATCTTTCTTTTACTTTTAAAACACCAACAAAATATCAACAAATCAAACGACCAACAACAACAACAACTTGTTGTTATGCGTAGGTTTAAATGAAGACGGCTCTTTTATTGGCCAATATGGACGTAAAGGACTTTGATTGCAAACAGTATAAGTTTAAGCCATTCTATGTATTTGTACCACGTCAATCGCACACAACAGCAACACAACCATGACATAAAGCGTCGGTCCACGATAACAGCAAAATTAGCAAAGCAACAGCAACAAAACACGATTTTGATTACTGCCAAACAGAACTTAGCTAATAGCGCCTTAAACATAAAAGAAATAAGTGAAATTTGTGTTTTTTTTCTACTTCTTGAAAATCAAAACGATGCAGCTCTGAATCTCTCAACAATAAATTAAGCACGAGCAAATTTTATAAACCGAAACAGTTATTTTTTTTTTTTTTGTATAATATGTACTAAAACAAATTACAATCACTACTGCTTTGCAAACGCGAAACCGTTATTTAATTTTATGTCAATAAGTATGTATACAAATAATTAATATAAATAAATAAATTTTAAATTCATCCATACGCCAACATAACCACATACGCGTGTACACGCGCATAACCGTTTGATACGAACGCGAAAAAAGCTGTGTGCGCGCATGCGTAGACATATTTGAAATTCGCTTGTATTTTTTTTTTAACTATATGTAGTTTAAAGTGTGTTTTATAAAAAATGTAAACAAAATCTACTTTTATACCGTACCACAATATAATTTATTTTTATGTTTCAATTTTATTTTAATTTTTTTTATATAAATTCGTGCAAAGCATTTGTATATGTCGTATGCGTTGATTTAAATTTTATTTTTTTTTTATTTTACTTTAATTTTAATTTCCTGTGTTTAGTATTTAGTTAACATATTTGTGTAATCTTTTATTTTTTTTATAAATTTTTTACTCTCTCTCTCTCTCTCTTTTATACATATAAAGTTAGTGTTTTTAATGAGTAATTTTTAGCATTAATGTTAAAGTTAAAGAAGTTAAAACAAGCAATCGAAACGTTTTGTAATGTTAATGTAAATTAAACAACAACAAAAAGAGGAGTAAACAAAACAAAAAAGAGAAAAACAATTTTTTAAAATAAGCTATTTGTGTACCTATCATTTTCGTATTAAACAAAAAACACTTAAAATGAATGAATTTAATAATAAATAAATGAAAAACGAAAATGTGTAACACATGGAAAACAACAACAATACATGTTTTTGTTACAATCGACATGCATAATTTAGTGGTAGGGACATGTAATTTAAAACAAACTACCTATGGAAGAACTGCAACTGGTGATATAAGAGAAAAAGATACTTACATAACCTCTAGCAGATAGAAAAATCTTTAAATTTAAATTTGTTGGTATACAATATAACCTTAAACAGATATAAAACCCTATAATTTTTTTAATTAAAAAGAAATTAAATATTTAAACAAAATATTTAAACTGTTTGGCAGCGAACTTATTATTCAAGACAAATCAATCTTTATGGAGACCACTAATTTCCATTAAAACAAATTCATCTCTTTCTCAACTCGAATAGCCTTTTCGCACAGGAGCTAATTGATCAATTAACCGGCTTTTGTATCATTAAAGCGCTGATTTAGATCGATTTATCATACAGAATAAAAATCTATTTTTTGTACTAAATTTTGAATTGAATTTTACACGAGTTGAAAATGAAATACAACTCTGCGACAAATAACGAATTTATATGTAATACTACTCAACGGTAGATGTCACTGCTGAAAATAATGCTTGAAATAATGATTGTTTTTATTAAGAAAATTGCAATCAGATAAATTGCAAAAATATATAACAGCTGATCGGTTATTGAGTAGCCGGAAGTGCGAAGGACAAAAACTGGTTTGTCAATTAATATTTTAATTGATCAATTAATTTGGCTGTGCGAAAAGGCTATAGCGGGTTATTAGAAGAAATTTCAATATTTGCTGAATGCAGTTCAAGCTAAAATTTGAAGGAAAATATAGTGTTATGAAAAGTTGCATTATTTTAATTATGAAATATTTAATTTTTTAAATTTAGGAGATTATACTTTAATGGTAGTATAGCTTTGGTTTGATTTTTTTTTTTAACTCATAAAAAATCTCACTTCTAAAATGTGTATAAGTTTGAGGTTATATTTGAATTTAAAAAATTAGCAGACTCAACAAATTTTGATTGATTGCTGATTGATTTAAGACTAGCTCGAAAAGATTATTTTAACAATTTTATTTTATTTTTTAGCAACATATTAATTTTGATTTCGTACCGCTAAAAAAAACTTTCGCACTTTCGTTTTAATATTGTAAATGAACGTAAATACGTAAATAAGGTAAGCAATTTAATTTGATAGATTTTATTATTATTATTTAGTGTAGATTTGAAAATTTGCATGGCATGTTTTTCTGATTTTTTTTAATTAAATAATTTGTTAATTAAAATTAAATAATTATTAATTATATATATATTTTTTTCTGTTTTAATTTTAATAATTATTATTAATTAGTTATAATTTACGTTTTAATTTTTTTAAATTAAATAATTATTAATTATATTTTTTTTTTGTTTTATTTAAATAATTATTATTAATTGGTTATAATTTATGTTTTAATTTTTTGTTTTAAATTAAATAATTATTTTTTTCGAACATTGCATTTTACTTTTTTCTTTATTACTTTCTGGTTTTCAACATAAATTTGTTTTTTTTTTTATTTTTTGTTTATATTTTCTAAATAATCATATTATTTTTAGTTGGTTTTAACTTTTTGTTTATTGAAATTTAAATTCTACATTAATATTTAATTTTCCTGATTTTTTTTTACAATTAAAACAACCATAAACTAATTCTATCACTACACATAATTATTCAAAAAAAAAAATAATAAATGATTTAAAAAAATGTTTACTAAAGCACACAAAAAAAAAAATCATTAAAAAAATAATAAAAAATAAAAATACAAATTACCCCCAACGTCTAAGCAGCAAAGCAAAAAACGCAAACTAATTACTCTCACCCACTATTCTTGGTCTTGGTCCATCTATTTTACGCGGTTGTAGGCTTAACAACACAACTTTATCAATTTCAAGCTTTAAATTAACAAAAATCTTTCAAACACACACACATACTTATTCCACAACTAATTCCATTCCCTTCATTTCACTTTACAGCTCAATTCACCGAGGATGGCTCCTTCATCGGTCAATATGTGCCGGGTAAGCTGCAGCCGCCAGTCAGTCCACAACCTATAAATAATACGCCAGCAGCGCATCAGTCGTCACCAACAGCGCCGCCAGCACCCACAGCACAGGGCGGCACTTCCTCGAACACACCTGCAGTGGCCACCTATGTTTAGGAGCAGCAACTGCAGCAATAACAACAACAAAACCAACAAATTTTTAACAACCACAGCAATCGTGAAGGCATAAAAGCGGAAGTTACAACAAAGTGCAAGTAAATAAGTAAGGGCGTACGAGCAGCGAAAATTTGAATGCGCGACGAGGCTAACGGTGTGTATAATTTGTAGCGATTTCAATTAGGTAAGCGGAGTTATATGTAAAGTGAAATGACTTTGATAAGCGTTGGCAATTTATCAAATATCCATTTCACCATGTGGTTTGTAGTTGGGAATAGCGTTGCGTGGGCGTTTGTGTATTGTCTTAAGTGAAATTTATACGATTATTTAGTGTCGGGAAATAATTTAGAGAGTGGAAATTAAAATACGATAAACGATGGGTGAATAAAGAATATAAAAATTTTTAATGCTAGTAATATGAAGGACAGTACATAAAATGAAGGGAAAAAGTAGAATTTATAAGCAAAAATCGAATTTTAATTTTGCTATGCTTTATATGGATTGTTGTAGTGCTGCATTTAAGGTCTTTGCATAAATTTTGATTTTTTTTTTTAATTTTTCTTACAAAAAATAGATTTTAAAATTTACAATTTTACAAAAACTGCAGCACTACAAGCGTTATATGTAAGCTATTAATGCGGAGAAAGCAAAATGCGCCTTTTTTCTAAATATTTTCTAAACAAAACCCAAATTATAAAAAAAACAATACACCCACAACACACTAAATCAAATGTACTATTTATATTTATTAAATGTATTGGTAATTGTAGCTTGTTTAAGCCAATGTTTTTGCATTAGATTGTTGTTGCTATTACTATAATAAATAGCAGCTGTAGAATAAACAGAATATTAATAGCCTTTTCACACAGTCAAATTAATTGATCAATGAAAATTTTAATTGAGAAACCAGTTTTTGCACTTCATACTGCCGGTTAGTCGATAAACGATCAGCTGTTATACATTTTTGCTTTTGCTTTCAATAAGAAGTTGATTGGTATTTTCTCAATAAACACATTCATTTTTTCCAGCTGCAATATCTACCGTCGAGTAGTATTACGTACAAATACGTTCTTTGTCGCAGAGTTGCATTTAATTTTCAAGTCGATTGAATTAAAAATTAGTGTAGAAAAATTAGATTTTTAGTTTGTATGGCTAATCGATCAAAATCAGCGTTTAATCGAGCATTTTCAAGTCGATTGAAATTCAATTAAAAATTAATGTAGATTTTTATTTGGTATGGCTAATCGATCAAAATCAGCGTCTTAATCGAGCAGTGGCCGGTTAATAGATCAATTAGCGCCGGTGTGAAGAGGCTATAATAAGTTACTTTCAGTTCAGTTCAATTAAATATAGCGTTAAATCCCTATATTTTATGCCAAAATCATTAAATATTACATTTTGAAACAAAAAATACTTGAAATTTGAGTTGCATTGCAAAAAACAAAAATTAATTAAAAATACTTTGGCAAGCCTTATACGTTGAGCTTACACGGAAAAATACAAATATTAAGCGGAAATTAATTTCCATTTTAATTTACGCAAAGCCTTTAGATGTAAATGTAAACCAGTATGTACGTGCGTGTGAACTGTTACATACAACTTAAACGAATCTCAATATGTGTATGGTAAAAATAAAATAAAAAAAATTAAAAATAATTTATAAAATAAAAAAAAATTAAAAATAATTTATAAATAAAAAAAGTAAAAAATATTACAATAAAAAATCGTATGAGCATGGAAAATATTTGAATTTCCAAATTTTTCCACAATATTTTTAATTGACACTTATATACGTCATTTAACTGCAGAACAGTAGATGGAAAAAATTATGCTAGCTATTGAAATGAGCACACACAATGCAAAAGCTTATTGTTGTGAATATCATTTGCGCTGCCAGTGTTTATAAAATGCAACAAAAACATAAAAAACAAACAAAATCATATACGAAATAGTAATTTTATGCTAAAGTTAAACTATATTATAAATGTGTATGTAAAAGCGTTTTCATTAGTGTAAAAGTATTGCTTTTTACACAACGAAAATAAAGTGGAATATACCTACATATATACGAAAAAATATATAAATTTGTAAATTATATATCGAATTGCCGTACACGCGTAAAAAAATTCTGTTAATGACTACTTTAGCAGTTGGATGCTTGATTTTTATTGAAATAATTTTTTCAATAATTTGCAGAATTTTTTTTTTTAATTAAAAAAAAAGTGGAACTTGAAATAAATGAAACATCTCGAAACTAATTTATACTCATTGAACTCGAATCGAATTAACTCAAATCTAAATAATAATCATATTTAGTTTCATATTAAACAGCTTATGCGCCTAAAAATATGCTAAAGCTAAAACTCAATCGAATATTTACACATACACAGAGCTCTCTAAGACAGAAAATAAATAAAATAAAATTTATACTCAAATTTCCTGGAAGTGTGTATAAAAACTAAGCTTAGTTAAGTAAAAATGGCATTGATTTAAACAAAAATCTGCATTCAATAATAAATTTCCAATAAGCAAAATTGTGCTATTTGTTTTTGTATTGCATTATTATTTACCGATTTAATTACTACAGTCTTGCATTGCACTAAGCAAAAAATGAAAACAATAAATATAAAGTTTAGTAAAAAGAAATGCATTATTTTCCAATAGACGGCTTTAGTAAACCGTGAGCCGCGTTGTATAAGTGCAATTGAAATAATGTATACCTCTTTACTATACCCATTAATATCAATTTAACAAATGATTTTTTGTTGTAAGAAAAGCAAAGGTTGATGCAATTTAAATTTAAATTAATAATAATGTATAATTAATTTTCGTTTTGTAACACGTCCATAGTTTGTAATTACTTAAAGAGAAAATGCATTTTTTAACTTTAAAAACATACATATAAGTAAATACAGTTGAACTTCCATAACTCGAACTCTTGAATTGGCAATAGAAGTCAAATTTCATACAAAATACCCTCCGTAACTCGGAAGTGTTTTTATGGATTATGATGATTCGAATTAAGGAAGTTCAACTTGATGTAAAATATTTTATTTTATTTTTTTTTTGAATCAAGAGAAGAGAAAAAAATAGTTTAAACTTGCTAGAAAATTTGTAAAATGCTGCTTGAAATATAAATAAATAAATAAACGAAAATACAGCTGAAATCAAGCAGCAATAAGTAGCAACTCAATACCACACACACACACATGTAATGGCCATGGATTTGGTCGGCAAACTTTTAGCACGCACTGTGACACATATAGTGCTAACAGCTAATTGTATGTGCGCTAATTAATTTAATTAAAAAAAAGTGTGCGATTTTTTACAAATCAAAAATTTACACGTACAATATATAATAATGTGAATTACACAGAATTTTATATAAATTTTTCTAATTATAAAAATTTCATTTTTAAATATGTACGCATAAGTGTAATTAAACGTGTAGTGTTTTTAATTTTTCTTTTATTTTTTTCCTTGTCAACAACCCATCCAGTGATTCGTTTAAATTCCGTTCTAACCACACTTAAACTAATTGTTTAATTAAATGTTAAATTTATATGATTAATATATTACACAAATATACATATATATAAAATTGATATATATATATATATATATATATATAGGTACTGCAATGAATAATGAAATATTTAATAATAAAATACTAAAAAAATAAAAAACCGAAAAATTTGTTTTAATTTGCAATATGAATATTTCCAATCAGCGAACAGATATTTATATTTTCATTAAGGTAATGTACAATTTTTAAATGTATTTGAGTTTTCGTATTGTTTATATTTTCTGCATAAAAATTCAAATAAAAAAAAATTGTAATAAAAAAAATTTTAAATTAAACACAAAATTTCACCATATTAATAATCATATGTACTCCATTTATTTAATATTTTATTGTATAATCTTTTTTAATTAAGTTAACTTCAAAATCTTGCGTTTCATAAAATTAATAACTACAATGTATCAATAAATTCACCTGCACCCTTGCACCCGCATAACCCATCGAGAAGAGAGTACGCAAACAATTTATGCAATAAAATATATAAAATATACTACATACATACATACACATACAATTTTATATCAATAATTACAATACAGCTATCTGTGAATGCGAAGTATACATACATACATACATATATATTTCGGCTAGTTACATCTATATACACACAAATTAACTTTTTAATATAAAGCATAAAAATTAAACAATAAAGAAAGTGAAAAAAAAGAAAAATTATTTATTCTGCTTTAAATGTATGAAATGTCAAGATGTGATATAAGACGTAGCAAATTAAGCGATTTCACTAACAGTTTACTTATCAAATAAATATATAATAAATAAATAACCTTTCTAAAGAACCTATCAGTAAGTATTTTCAGCAAAACAGGCATACTTGTTTGGTACTGCTTGTGGATTATATTATAACTTATATTTATAAACACCTAAAAATTAGTTAAATATTATTAAACACAACGATTCAAGTGGAATATTAATTAAAACCAATTAAACACTTGAGTAATTCTAATAAATCCAATACTTACTAGAACTTTTAATATTTTAACACACAATTTGTATAGCTAATATAATTTTAATATAGAAATAATTAATTCTAAAATGTAATTTCTAACACTGCCGATTTGCGCAATGCGTATATCCAAAGTAATTAGAAATACTTCAAATATGTAGTTCAATAATTCAATACAACATTACAACAACAAAATATTTAAACAAAGTAAGTATAAATTGAAATGGAGCAACATGCTTGTTATCATTTTAAAGCAGGACACACACAGAAATCTACATTATAGACAATTTTAAACAATTAAATGCAGAATACTTAATTTTAGAATAAATTATAAATTTCAATATAATAAATATTAGAGGAAGAATTTATATTCATTGGAAGTTTCAAAGCCGGACACGATACATCAACAAACTAGGTGACTCACAGCAATATCACTAATTATGAGGACGCGGCTCAAATCAAGAATGATAAAATAGAAGAAATTAAAGAAAGCAGGCTTGGTTCCAATGATCAAGGGTAACAATGAGTTATTTAACAGAAAAAGGCAAAAATTAAAACACTAGAATCCACAATTGTCGGGGAAACGAACAAAAAAACAGAGATGCTCCAATTAATTAATGGAAATTTTTCTTTAAAACAATAAATTAGTTAGTAATAAATGCATGTCTGATTTCTATTGACATAATTACGACTCATCAATATTTATTTACATACAAAAAAAAACTCGACAACTCAATTAAAGACTATATATAAAAAACAAATTCACAAAAACAAAAAATATTTTGGCTGAGAATAAATATTTATAGAAAAACATATTTGCATATTTAAGGCATATGAAGGCGCATATAATAATATTTATATTAGGAATTCATAAATGTATTAAATTTAGAGAAAAATATACGAAATATATATAACTGGGAACTAAATCAAACACATACATACATAGTTAAAACAATAAAGCAAAATAACAAGTAAATTTATAGTAATTCAAGCATTAAAGAAAAAAACAAAGAAAATGTGTAATAATTATTAATATTTAATATTTATATTATAATATACAAATGTATTTTAATTAAAAATTGTATTTGTAACGCATGATGCTGAAGCGTTTAAATTATTAAATAAAGCATATAAAATATATTATTCAACAGACTGACAAGCGTTTTTATTGTTTTAAAATTATTTAACAAAAAAAAATTGCAAATCAAAATTACAAAAAAAAAAATATTTTTATTTATTTCTTTTTGTAACTTCAGTGCAACACTGTATGTATTGAACGAAACGTAATTTTCTTTCGTCAAGTACCAATGACAGTCATGTGATGACTTATGACATTTTGTCAGAGTGTTGGTAGTCGATAAAGCGAATACTGGAAAATATACAGAAAAAGTAATTTTCTTTAGAGAATTCTTTGCCATTTCGTAGTCTTTTTGCGTGCCACACACAGCAACTGCAGGTGTCGAATCTAACCCAAATTCAATCAAGTTGCATGCAAATCGTTTATTAGTTGCAATAAACTAAACTTTTGTAAGTCGCCGTGCGTAACAAAGAAAGCTGAAAAAATGAGTGAAGGTTGTTATTTCAATATTGATGGTGGCTACTTGGAAGGTTTGTGCCGTGGTTTCAAGTGTGGCATACTGAAGCAATCGGACTACCTAAATCTGGTGCAGTGTGAAACTCTGGAAGGTAAGTGCGTCGGAATACATGAAATCTGGGACATTGAGTTGATTTTCCCCGAGCGTAGCAAAGCAATTGTAACGGGGTGGTATTGGTCATGTGACACATAATTGATAGTGCGAGTGTATGTGTGCATTTGCAAAGTGAAAATAAAGTGTAGAAGAGTACGGTGGGGCGTTTGCTATGTAATGAAATGTCAAACTCATGGGGAATGTCTTGTGATTTATTTTTAATTTATCGAGTGTTTTTAATATTCTTTATTTGTTTGTAGATTTGAAATTGCACCTGCAGAGTACCGATTATGGCAGTTTCTTGGCCAATGAACCATCACCACTTTCCGTTTCGGTCATTGATGACAAGCTACGCGAGAAACTTGTCATTGAATTCCAGCATCTTCGTAATCATGCTGTAGAGCCATTGGCCAGCTTCTTGGACTTCATCACCTATGGTTATATGATTGATAACATCATTTTGCTCATCACTGGTACTTTACATCAACGTCCAATTTCTGAATTGATACCCAAATGTCATCCATTGGGTAGTTTCGAACAAATGGAGGCAATTCATGTTGCTGCCACACCAGCTGAGTTGTACAACGCTGTATTGGTTGATACACCATTGGCGCCATTCTTTGTTGATTGTATTTCCGAACAGGATTTGGATGAGATGAACATTGAAATCATTCGTAACACTTTGTACAAGGCCTACTTGGAGGCTTTCTATGAATTCTGCAAGAAGTTGGGTGGCACCACTGCAGATGTTATGTGCGAAATCTTGGCTGTAAGCTTGTGTGATAATTTTTTAATTATAAGTGTTGGTTTAATTAGAAGTTTATGTATTTAACAGTTTGAAGCCGATCGTCGTGCCATTATCATCACGATTAACTCTTTCGGTACTGAATTGTCCAAAGATGATCGCGCCAAGTTGTATCCCCGCTGCGGCAACATGCACCCAGATGGTTTGGCGGCTTTGGCACGCGCTGATGACTACGAACAGGTGAAGACGGTAGCAGAGTATTATGCAGAATATGCTGCACTCTTCGATGGCTCCGGCACCAATCCCGGCGATAAGACACTTGAAGATAAATTCTTCGAGCATGAAGTGAAACTCAATGTTTACGCTTTTATGCAACAATTCCACTTTGGTGTCTTCTATGCGTACTTGAAGCTGAAGGAACAAGAGTGCCGCAATATTGTGTGGATCTCGGAGTGTGTGGCCCAGAAGCATCGTGCGAAAATCGACAACTACATACCCATTTTCTAAATCACAAATCACATTATTGTTGTTCTTTTTGGGTTGTTGCTGTCCCTCGTGTGAGTTTTACGTATTTCTTCGATTGAAATAAATAAATCACATTTATTTTGTTCGATCAAATAGTGCGCTTAAACTAACGCGTGTAAATGAATTGTTAACAGTATCTTTTTGCATGTATATATACAAATATAAATTAATTTACTTGATTCGCAAATTGTGCTCTGCGTTAGTAGGAAATGTATTAAATTTCGTTTCAGTATAAACTTATTGGTAAATCCATTTTGTGAATATTATTAAAATACATAAGCATACATATACCTACATGCAAATATATTAAATGAATGTTCACAAGTACATATAAATATATGGAACGTTACTGTATTAAAAAACATATTGTGCAAATATAAATATCAACAAAAATAGATTACCATAAATGATCTATATATTAAAATTAATAAAATTTATTTCCAGACATTCCTTATATGCCAACTGACTCAATTATATTTCAATGTCTATAGATATATGTACATATATATATATATCGGGTAAGATATATAGTAATGCATGCAGCCAAAGCATTTGTTTATTGTCTTCAAATTTAAATCTAATCGGTATTTCGATTTTAGTTCAAATTGTTGTATGGTAAAACACCAATATATGTTTTTAATAAACAAATAAAAATATATATTATTTATAAATAATGAAATAAACATCAATAGTTTTACAAATTCAATTATATATAAAATAATATACAATAAACATATCTCCTACTTCCTAAATTAAAAAAAAAATATTTTTATTGATTATATTTTTTATATAAATTGCTATGACATGATGTTTTCTATAATAACTCCAATACGCCGGAATTCCTCTCATTCGAAATATTGGGCATTATTTCTTCTCGTCTCTCAATTTCATGAAAGCATGTGGCAACACTCAATGTGCACTGACGATTTGCAACGCAAATTCGTTTTGTTCGTTGGTTTTCTTCGTCGATGATCGAAGAGGTGGAAAGAAGTTTTACTCATCGTGCGTAGAGACTCACAAAGAAAAGTTTTATACAATTTCGCTATTGAATATTGTAATAAAGACGTTAATAAGTGAATAAATTATTATCTGAGGCTAAAATAATAGTGCGCGTGAAACGAAATAAAGTTTCCTTATTGCTACGGTGTGGAAAAAGTGAGAAGTGTAGGAGCAGCAGCAGTACAGAAAACGGCGAAGAAAATTCCAATTGGACTTGAAACTACATAGAAAAGCAAAAGACAAGTCGTCGTCACATATGCGAAAAGCACAATTCAAAAAAGTGAACAAGTCGAAAAGCAAAGCGAAAAAGTAGAAGTTGGAAGTGGAAGCAGTGAGAGTGGGAGAGTACAAAAGAAAAAATTGACAGTTGGTAAAACAATTGAAGAAAAAAAGTGGATAAGCTCTTCCAGAAACAAGGCCCGGCACTGATGTAGGAACTTACTTCGTAATAAAAAGGAAACATTAGTGCAGAAATTATATATATTTTAACAAACGATAATCGAGAAACGAGTATAACAAAGTAATCGTTTAATCCAACTGATCAACTCTTCTACACATCTTGCTGCTTCTATTGCTGGTATTTGTGGTTATTTAACACGGCACTTTTCGCCAAACTTTAACGCGTTTTACATACTGTAGTATTATTACCTGTGCCCTAAAACACCGCCCCGGAAACAGCGGAATACTCATACCGATTACACATAAAATTCGTCAACTGGATTGTCGCTGCCAACGTTAAAATAACGTTAGTACACTAGTTAAAATTCGTGACTTGTTCTTGTGTGAAAATTTTCGCAGTTCGAAACAGCTGACAAAAAATTGAAGAATTGTCATATTTCTGTGTGTTTCTGTACATAATCAACCTTATCCTGCATTACTCAGCTATATACTCACTTTTTTCTTAACACAACATACTTCAAGAGTAAATAAGCGTATAAAGTCGCAAATAAAGCAGCTGTTGCTGTGAGGATTAGTTTGTCAAATCCGATATGGCGCTCGACATGGGTTTGCCTGTAAATGGCACCAATGCGCTGACATCATCTTTCACAGCGAAGAAAAAGGATGCATCTACTGCAGCAGAAGAGAATTTATGGTAAGAAATATGTACATGTATATAAAAAGAACTAAACCATTTATTGGGTGGAGTAAAGACTATGAGACAAAGTGTGTAGCTTAAAGCAATGAATCGCACAAGTCCAAAACACAAAGGACCATGTGTGGGCGTATACAATTATGAATCAGTAGTTAGTTATAAGCTCAATTAAATGTAAATTTTTCTGTTTTAACGTCTTGGTACTTTTTTAAATGATTCCATAATTTCCATAACAAAATGTGCTGAAACTGCCAGTGTTGAATATATTGTATATTAATATTTTATATTCATTTTGTTTTGTTTTTAGCATTAGCTACATATTCACAGCAAAAATAATTCAAAACTACAATTGTGTAGTGCGCACACTTGTTTCTGCAATAAATTTGTTAATGACAACATTTTGTTTTACATCTCCCCTGCTAACCGCATCTAGATTTTTGTCAATACCACACACGCGTGTACTACAGCCGACGTCATTCTATTAAAGGAAATTACATATTATACATGTATACCCGACATGTATCGGCGACAAAACCGCTCGCAAGCATTCAAACGCGCCTTTGGCTATAAGCAGATTTGCTATTTTTAATTATTCTCAACACAAAGCTATGAATTTACCAAGTGTGTGTGTCACCTGAGCTTGAAACTCACACCCGTCTGCTTCGCAAATTTCACCTTTCATAACATTACTAATGCTCCGCATATGTGTCATTCGCAGAGCACTTTTATGCGCTTCACAGTTCGGATGCCAACAAAATTATATTATCGCTCTAGGATTCAACACCCTCGTTTTCTATCTTCCTGTCCAATTATATATGTATTTTCCGCCCTCCCACTTACAAATTCTGCCTTCTTTACTCGCATTTCTACATCTTATATCCTATACTTTGGCAAAATAGTGCATCTGATGATTACTCTCCTTGATGCTTACAGTCTGTCAGTAGCCCATTAAAATAGCTAAGCTTTAGCTCTGCGCTCTCGCATTGCTGAGTTTTGTATTCGTGTCATTTTTTCATGGATTTCTACTGCTCCCACTCTTTTGAGCAGACAATTCGCTAACTAACTGACTTCCAAACGCGCTTGTTGCTTGCTGCTTGCTGATTAACTCGCAGATTAGGAAAGCGAAAAATTGCAAATGCAAATAGCATACACATATGCTTGTGTAGATTTATAGCACACTAATACTATTTACGTACAGACATACATATATTCATAGTTTAAAAATTTATTATTTGTTTCACATGTTTTTTTGTCTACATACGTTCAAAGGCGCGTGAACATTTTAGCATCTTTGCAGTGCCAATGCCACTCAATGCCGTCGCTGCCGACGTTGTTGTCACTCTCTCAATGTTTTCATTTACTTTTTGTTTTTTTTTTATTTTTTTGCTTTCTTGTGACTGAAATTTTTGCAAAGTAAAAGCGCAACAATTATTTTTTTTGCCATGAACCAATTTGTCGGTGCCGGTACGTTAGCCAAAATTGTCTGTTAACACTAGCGCTAAGTTCGTATTTTTTATGAATTCGTTATCAGTGATAATTCACTACTGATTATAGTTGCTATAACACAAATATACATTCATATGTGTGCATAGACATTTAATTTTGCGAAAAGTTGCGTTTTTTTTTGTTGTATTTTCATTTTTTGACCATCACTACTATCATTCGCTGAAATTGCAATTCGCTAGTTGCTGTTGCTGTAGCACCTGTCTAATCGGCGAATGCGTTAAATATTGTTATCAAGATAATATACGGAGTCTTTAACCATTTCGTTTGGCTCCACTAGTTTAAAGCTGTGAAAAATATTGTTCTTTATTTGTTACGTTATTGTCGATATCTTAATAATTATATATACAGTGGAACTTCTCTAACTCGGAATCACCAGTTAGAGACGAGTTAGAGAGACTTCGTGTTATAGAATTTTCATTAAAACATACAATTTGTCAAAACGATTTATGCAATCCATAAATGTAATATTATATTTTTGTTCGCCTCAATACGATATAGGAACTCTTTTGAAATTCTGTCTCGATAGTAAAAGTTTAAATTTTGTATTATACTCTGATCGAAAAGTTCGATTTATGGAAGAAAATTTGTATGAAACTTGACTTCTATTGCTAATTCAAGAGTTCGAGTTATGGAGAACTTCGAGTTAAGGGGCCTCCCATTCTCGATTTCAAATTTAGACGATTTTCAATGGGCTAGTTAATGAACATAAATTATTTTTTATGGTTGTAACTTTGCATACATTTATTTGAAGACTTAAAAAAGAAGAAAAAATTTTACATAATTTTTTTTTGTGATCAAAGAAAAGCGCTTCTTTTCGACATGTGATTTCCACTCACTGGAACATCTGAAACCAAAAATTCCAGCGGGATTAGAAAGAATACATGTTTGGCTCTGGTATGAAATAGAATTATTAATTTCGCACAAACATTAACAGAATGGCGGACCTTTGCAATTTTTGTTTGAAAATCGCCTCTTTTTCAGCCAAAAAACAAGTTGAAAAGTAAAGAAGATCTTCACCGATTTGATTTATCCTAGTTCATACCATAGCTACTATATAGAATAACGTATTAAAATTTGGAACCGATTGGTTTAATAGGTTTTGAGTGACTTCATGCGCCAGTTGTAAAAACACTGTTTCGAGAAAAACACGTTTAAAGCTTTGAGAAGCAAATTCTTGGGTATAAAACCTACCTTCGTTCAATCTTCAATCGGCTATATCTGCAAGAGTTTTTGAAATTTTCACTTGAAATTTTAAATGAACATTCTAGTATAGGTTCGAATTCAATAAAAAAAAAATCGATTTTTTTAAACCGAGAATGGGAGGTTCCCCGAGTTATGGAAGTTCCACTGTATTAAGAAATATATAATGAATTTATTTCCAGTATATTTATGTATTAATTTATTCAGTTTTACTTGAAATGACATCATTGCTTTGAAAGGCAAAATATTTACAAATGAACGTATTATATTATTGCTAGATATTTATTAAAAGCTTATTGAAAGTCGGTTATTGAAATTTGAAAATCGTTTATACATACATACATACATATATATAAATACAAATGACTAAGCTATAGTAAAGGCAATTTTTTTCTAAATTTTTTTTTTTAATTTTCTTGCAAGAAATTCAAATTTTTATATTTATGTTATATTTATGTATATTAAAGTTTAGGCCTCTACTTGAGTTCACATTTAAAACAAAAATATCGCCAAAAAGCCGCAACTAAACATTGCGCGTTATAATTTTATTTAACACATTTCTAATGTACAATATTAAATTTCATTTGCAAACTCTCGGCCGTAATCATAACTAGGAGCGTCGATGATTCATACACTGCTTGCTACCTTCGAAACCCATAACAATTTTGCGTTTAGTCGCTGACTGACTGAGCGCCGTTCGACGTCGTCGATAACCAAAACGAGATGATACCACAAACACATTTACAAACGTACATTTCTTGCATATACACACATGTGTATATCCATACATATTTGTATGGGCCAAGAGGCGCATTGTTGGTATGGCGATACTAGAGGTGGCGGCGCAGCACTCATTTTTGGTTGGGTTGGCAAATTAAAATTCGGTTTGCGTTTTCAATTCGCCGATGCGGTTGTAAGAAACAAAAAGAATGAAATAAATGAATGTACAAAAACAAAAACAAAAACACAAATGGAATTGTATCTCCACACTCAAGTACGACTTGTCGGCGATGCTCAGTTATGTACGAATTTTTTGAAAATTTTAAGACACGCTCTGTTGTTGTTGTTGTTGTCACAGCAAGAAGTTTGGTGTTGATTTTTTTTTACTAGATTTTATATGAGTGTATGTGCGTGGTACACCTTACTTTTTGTTTTGTTTTTGTTGTCATTCTGCTTTCAAACTCTTTTGTGTGCTTGTTTCCTTTTCAATTTTTGTCATATTTTTTTAGCACAGTAGTTTGGTTTGACGGAAATATTGAAATACCGCTCTTATAAGTGGCTATTTGACCATTCCATCGAGCACAAATCGACCATGCATTGTGACCAGTTGCTCGGCAGTTATTTGAAAACAACGTTTAATAAAAACTAACACTAAAAGAGCGTAGGAAATGGTAAACTGTGATAAATGTTAGTTATAAAGTGGTCGATGTCGTCATCGCTATTGGCGAGCCCGATTGCCGCATGCATTGCCAGCCAGCCAGTCAGCCGACAAAAGTGTTCGGGGGAGAAAGTAGGCGGACGCACTGACGATGTGTGAGTGCGCGTGAGTACAAATAGTGGCAATGCCATTCATTGTATTGTAAGCGTGTGCTTTAGACAGTCCGCTGCTCCATTTTCACACAGAATTCAGAACAATAACAACAATTAGTGGGATTTTTTGTTTTGATTTTCACGTTTTTGTTTAAATTCTCTCATTTATTTATTTCTTTCATTTTGATGTGGCTCAAAAGCTTATCGTTTAATCATACATACATTTACTGCTTCACACATTTATCTCTTGGCTCTAGCAAGCTCACATTTCTTCAATGTAAACATCATCATCTTCGTCTTCATTAATATCATCCTCCACTCCGCCATGCTTCTTATCACTTCTCACATTGGCGTTTTGTTGTTGTTGTTGCTGTTTTTGCTTCTCTGCTTCGGCCTCCTCTTGTTCCTGCTTGTCGTAGCTCGCCTGTATGCGCTCCAATAAGTCGGTGGCGACCACTGCAAAGCCCTCCCAAACCACATCCGGTCGTGTGCTGTGCTCAAACAAGCGTTCCTCATCCAAATAGTCGACCAACAAATCACAAACATCATCCAACACTTGCTCCTGACACACGTCCGCCACATTGTTGGCGTCGATTAGCAGATTCCACAACGCTTGACAAATGATCGTAGCCAAAAACCAATCCTCCTCTTGCAATGCGGCACCGAGCAGTGTGTATAGCAATTCGGCGCCTTTGTGTTGCATGAATGGCGCACGATTCTCCGCATCGCCCAACAAGTTAACGAGCACGCCAATGGCACAGGCCTTGAAATCGTATGCCTGACTGGCAACGCCAGCGGACAGTTGTTTCACGACCAAAGCTAGTCCGCCGTTGCGGCAGAAGTAGCGACGTGCCTTGTCGTTGCGTGTCAAATTGCCCAAAACGCGCGCCGTCTCCACCTGTGATGCATCGTCGCGACATGTCTTCAGCGCATAGTAGAGTGCCGTGGCCAAGTCGCCGAGCACACACTGCAATGAACCCTTGGCGGCCAACACTTGTGCCGGTGTGCTGTTCTGCTCCTGATAGAAGCACAGATTGTGCAGCGCGCCTAATGTTGCATGCAACAATTCCTGCAGATCGCTCTTCTGTGAATGTAAGAAGTGCAGAATTTAGTAAAAATTATTGTTGCGGTCTTGCCACTTACCAATTGTATGGCCTTCATATGCGTGATGGCGTTCAGTAGATTCAACATTATAACACCCAGATTATGCATATTGCCCAAACCAATGCCCACCTCGGTGTTGACGCTCATATTTGCGACGACGCGTATCATTTTGACGAGCACATCGATCACGGTGTCGCCGAGTGAGTTGTGCAGTGTCAGCGGCTCTTTTGAGTACAGTTCCAGTACGCGTAGCAAATACTGCATGGCCACGTCGTTGTGGTAGAACTGTGGGGTAAAAATAATATAATTTTATTAAGTGATGTTTGAAGGTATAAGGTGTTGGAGCAAGCTCAATAAACGAAGTTCCTTTCTTATCACTAATAAGTTTCTTCTAAGAACTGCATTATCATTATTTTTTCATTACTATTGCCTACCTTTCGGCGCAATAATCACAAAATATAGCCTACATTTCGGAGCGATGATATAAAAAGTGGAAGTTTAACCCATTACAACTCATTTCTCATGCTCCCTTTACTGCCCATCTGATTTCAACGAGTCTAAGTGCTTCCAACCCCAAAAGCTTTTAGTCATAATTTCTGTGTGAACTCACCTGCACCCGAGCATTATCGTATTTGGCCATTATATTGCCAAGTATATAGCCCAATCGACTGAATAGTGATAGCAATTTTTCAGAGGCATTATCAAAGATCTCACAACACGGACCCAACAGCATGCCAATGCGCGCTGTGTAGTTGACCAAAACATGACAACAGTCGCTGTCCTCGGATAGCACACTGCAAAATACAAAAAAAAGACCGATTAATTTAATGAACTGAATATTTTCTTTTACACCATTCCCCAAGTCCCACCCACATTCGCCCAACTCACCTCAGTGTGCGCACAATGTTCGCTTGCACCTCCAGCTCGCCAGTGGCCACCTCCGCGGCACGCACCAAATGGGGACACGCCAATTCCAATTGTATGCTCTGCTGTTGCCCAATGCCTGCATCCTGTACTAGCAATTCATTGCTGCCCGTTGCATTCAAATCCTTCTCGAAGGAATGCGTCGTCTGACGCACATCGGATAGAGCACGCAATGCGGCAGACAACTGATACAACGAATGCAATGGTGGACCAGTGAGTTTTTGTGTGGCACCTGCTTCATTCAGTATTTGTAAATGCAAGACCATCAACTCGACAGCGCCGTGGCGTGCCAGACGTTCGACCAGCGTATTCTGTTTGCTTAATTTCTGATAACGATCCTGCTGCGATTGTTCCAGCGCCTGTTTTGTGTCGGTGCCGGGTGCCGGTGCCGTAGCAGGTTTGCGTGGCAATTCCCAACACTCTGTCCAATTACGATTTGTGTCTTTGCTGGGCATCAACACTTCAGCGCCGCGCTCCTGTCCGGTGCTGGTGGTGAGAAAACGTATAGAACCATAGCCGTAAATACAAGCCTCGGGATCGTCTAACGGACTAGCGCGTCCCAAACCGTCGATTAGCAAGTCGAGCAGGTCGTTGTCGTGGAAAAGTTGATCATTCAGCTCATTGCGTGCCACTTTAAAAATGAGTTTGCAGGCACCAGTCAAATTGCTACCAGTGACGCGTAGCTATAAAGTTCCATAATAAATAGTATAAAGGGTTGTAACGGAATCTGTAAGCTTTAAAACTTACCGCAAGTACCACGCGTGCGACTCCTAGCAGTATTTTAGGTGAGGCGCACTCCACCAAACCATAAAGTCCGCCCAATATGAAACCGCGCTTGTAGTGCTTCTCATTTTTACGCACACGCATGTAGAGTTCGGCAAGTATCTGTAGTAAGACATTCGAGAAATTAGTTTGCTTGTAAAGATTAATTAATAATGAAAGGACTTCTATAAGGATCTGTCTTTGGTCAGTTTTTTAATGGGACGAATTTATTAAGACTTCATTGGAGTGATCTCCATAAGTAACCTTTTAATCTAAGCTACTTGTAAAAAAGTTTTGAATTATGATAAACCTAGTTTTTGGAGTCTTCATAGAGGACAATTGCGGACCAATTATCTACCTCTCTATCAATATTACGTTTGCAAGAAACTAAAGATGGCATGAAAATTGTCAAATTCTATTAATATGACTCATTTCTTTATGAAATGCTTGCGGCCTAAAGATATGCTTAATAAGTCAATATAAAAATGTTGCCTACATTTCGGCGCATTCAAAAAAGCACAATCATCAATTACAACCCTTAATTGAATAAATTGTTTGCAAACATACCGAATTAATATGATTTGCAGTCTCCTCGCTACATTCCTTGAGACCGGCGTGCTCCTTCAGCAAGCCTATAAGCTTCTCAGTGGGTGATTGCGCCAGCAAATGACAATTACGTTGCTGAAATTTGCGTGAACTCAAAATATTGATCGCCGTATTAGAGCCACTCATATCCAGTGAGCTATTCTCACTGCTACCCTGCGCCGTTTTGAAGCGTTCCCTATTCGTGACGGCATCGGTGCGTTGCTTCGCTGTAGGAAATATAAATAAACGTAAAGTGTAACCATGAGTATCAAATAGTCGCCTAAATTAACACATTTGACGCACACCACACACTCACCTTCTAACGCTACACCACGAATCTCCAAAGCTGGCAACTTTCTGGGCAATTGTTTCGCTTGACCACTCGTGCCACCTTTAGCCACGCCACCGCCACCAATACTCCCTTCAGTCATATCACAACGTGCGTCCCACGAATTCGAACGCCTCGAAGTGCGTCGTGTAGCTTGTTGTGCTTCTACTTCTTTTTCCAAGTCATTTCCATTTGGTTCATTGACTTCCTGTTGGTGTACCGGTATGGGTTCCAGCGAAGGGGTCATAGGCGCATGTCGTTGATTCTCGTTTTGTAAATAGCGTAAACTAAGCGGTCGCGGCGGGTGAAGAGCGAAACACCAAAGAAATACACGAAATTGTAAGGAAAAGTAAATAAATTATGCGGAAAAGAAGCGTGGAGTTGGGAGGACTTACGAAAAAGCGCTGGGCGGTCTTCCGGCTAATGCGACCTTGCCGTAGAGCGCGCGTCCAGTTTCGCGTGGCGTGATGGGACGACGCGTGCTGACCACTCGCACGCCACCAACTACAATACATCCACATGCATAACAGTAAATACAAGTGATAAGTGGTGAAGGACATAATTGGAATAAATTAATTTTCATTTCTATTTCTATTTACGCTGCTGCGCGCATTATAGATTTTTCGGGCGCTCACACTTACTTCCTATGCGATTGCTGTTATTGTTGTTGCTGCCATCACTACCGTTATGCGCGGCTTTGGTCGCGATCTCCGCCAGCATGGACTTGGCTTCGCTTATCATTTCTGCTGATGTTTTACGTCTTTCCAGACTATTTGTTGTTGTTGTATCGCCAAATGCAAAACTTTGTATGATTTGCTGTTGTTGCAACAATCTATCTTCCGCTCGATTATCGAGCGCTTGTGCGTACTTGCGGGAATGTTCCACTTTTCGACTTTCACTTTGTGAGCGTCGCTTCTTGAGCAATATCATTCTAAAAATTTCAAATCCACACTAAACTTCAACTTTAATACCGTTAATCAG
Source organism: Zeugodacus cucurbitae (assembly GCF_028554725.1). Taxonomy (NCBI): domain Eukaryota; kingdom Metazoa; phylum Arthropoda; class Insecta; order Diptera; family Tephritidae; genus Zeugodacus; species Zeugodacus cucurbitae. The sequence goes on from NC_071670.1 coordinate 45,146,831, forward strand.
TTTTTTTTCTAACGCTTAAACGCACATTTTTCGAAACTCATTTTCAGATTTCGTATTTATTTTTCACTACACTGATATTTTTGAGCGACACTTTTTTGCGCATTTACTGCAAGAAATTGGCAGGAAAATATTCCAAATGGCTGGTTGTTATCCTGCCCGTGTTACGGCTAAATTGAAAATAACTGCAACTTAGTGGTAATAATAGATGGTGTAGTGAAAAATATTTTTCGTTTGGGCTTTCGTGCACCATGCCAACGCGAACGGGTGTTGCATGTACGTACTCATTGTGGTTACCCTTAGCTGTATGTGCGCGAGTGTGTGTGTAGCTCCTTTTGCCCGGCTTCAATTGTGCTTAGTGCGTACAATAGAAAACCGTTGTTGTAAATATGTCCAATTACCTGTGTGTATATGTGAAAATTCACAGTGTCGCGCGATATAAATGTAGTCTATTTCAAGACTACTATATAATATTTATTGTTTGTGTGTTTGTTGTTGTTGTTGTAGCGGCATAAAGCATTCCCCAAATAATTTTAAGAAATGCTACCGAATTCACAGTCCTTGGCAGATAAAAATTGGGGGTCCGTTCCGGTTAGGTAGAACCGACTGTCGTGGGAACGGTATTTTCGTTGTTCAATGTTATCACTAACAACAGATTATTATTATTTGTGAGATTATATAACAAGAAGCGCGTCGAAAACTCCCGGCTTTACCCTTAAGAATGAATGGATCGATCCTGAATGAGTACGCATTACATAGTTCAACAAATGTCGCTATTATAACGCGAAAATAGGGAGGATCGCCATCTATTGGCGATCCCATCATAAAACCCTATATTTTTATACTCTCGCAACAACAAAGTTGCTAGAGAGTATTATAGTTTCGTTCACATAACGGTTGTTTGTAACACCCAAAACTAAACGAGTTAGATATAGGGTTATTTATACCAAAGTGATCAGGGTGACGAGTAGATTTGAAATCCGGATGTCTGTCCGTCCGTCCGTCTGTCCGTCTGTCCGTCTGTGCAAGTTGTAACTTGAGTAAAAATTAAGATATCTTGACGTATTTAACTCGCAAACCAATAAAGCCAAACTTTCTGCAGTCGGTTCTTCTATGTACCCCACCACACACCATGAAAATAGTTGAAATCGGATAATAACCACGCCCACCTCCCATACAAAGGTTAGGTTGAAAATTACTAAAAGTGGGTTAACTAACTAACGAAAAACTTCAGAAACACTAAATTTTGAAGAAGAAATAGCAGAAGGGAGCTGTACTCAGATTTTTTTACAAAATGGAAAATGGGCGTGGCATCGCCCACTTATGGGTCAAAAACCATATCTCAGGAACTACTCGACCGATTCGAATGAAATTCGGTATATAATATTTTCTTGACACCCTGATAACATGGACAAAAAATGGGCAAAATCGGTTTACAACCACGACTACTTTCCTTATAACTCAATTTTTAATTCCATCTTATTCCTTAACTTTATAATATATACATAAGGAACCAATAAAGATAGCGGAATAAAACTTTACACAAATAGTGCATATCATCTCTGGCTTCACTTGCGAAAAAATTGTCGAAAACGGATCATAACTTTTCAATGCCCTAGATATCGATTATGTATTGGTTAATATGTGAGCTATCTTAGCAAAATTAAGTGAGCGTATCGTCTTGAATATAGTGTACCTTGCTGATGAAAATGAATGAAATCGGTTCAGGAATTATCTCAGCCCTCATATACTATATATGACGATTTATGGGTTAATTTGTATGTTATATTAATAAAATTTCTTCAATAAATTGCGAGAGTATAAAATGTTCGGTTGCACCCGAACTTAGCCTTTCCTTACTTGTTTCATATGTCTTCGTAGGAAGTAATCTATTGCTGGAATATAGTACTAAAATCATTAGCTGAATAATCTTCTATAGCCTTAGATCTTCTATAGTTTAAAGAATTATTCTATAATTTGTTTCTCAGGCTTAATATACATCTTATCTAGACCTTTCTGTTGTTCTGCTGTTGTAAGCCTCTTCTGTGATTAAGTTTTTGGGTTTCCACTACAGAAGAAACTGACCGCATTACTAAGTCTAAAGGTTCTAATGCTCGATTATTGAATTTCGTTGAATCTAGACGTGGCTTCTTTGCTAATTTTCAATCAAATTGCCTATAATTCCCATATATTGTATGTTTATATTTCCTTCATCAGTGTACTTTTAGATTTTAACTGAAAACATTCATTTTAATAGTTGAAAATTCCAAGTGGTGTGGCGATTTTTACTGAAAATAATTGTTCTTCACAATATGTGCATTTCATTCTACCTTACGAGGGTTGATAAATATATACTTGAGTAATGAAATAAGACATACCGTAGTAGACATGCTGCTTCAAGGTGAAGTCTTCTTCAAACAGGTCAACAGAGCGGCAAATACTGGCCTTGGATTCGATAACAGTACGCTCTAAGTTAGTTAGGGAGTGTCCAACATCCCTATCAGTAGCTTCGCACTACTTTCCAATTCGACTTGCGTGGGCAACTGGTCACCCTGGAATCGCTGGAAATTGCAGAGCTTTCAAGTGATTGTACCCTAGCAACATTCACGTCGGAGTCAAAGCGGGTGGATAGTCCGTGGTCCAATTGCACTAGATAGTCCGTGGTCCAATTTGTCACCTGCTGGACAAAAACTACACCTGTGAGCGAATCTTTCCCGCTGCTGTCACTTAGAAAGGCTCATCGCTCCGCAATCATTGCTGTTCATACAGGTACATTTGCGGTGAGATTAGGGATCAAGTCAGACGCTAGTTGCCAAAGCTGCTTGAAAGAAGTCGAGAAGAAATAATGCAAGCAATTCCTCCTTCAATGTCCAGCCTACGCTGGACTAAAGTTAAAACAATTCGATAATCACATTTTCGGCGAACCCAGCGAAATGACTGGAATCGACATTTGTGTACTTAAGAACTTTGTAATAGAGTCTAAGCACTTTGTGGAATCATGAGGAGTCCGTTAGAAGTGTTTGGGTGCCACAAAGGACAGTCGAAGCTGTCCACGACTCACTGCAGTTGCAGAGAACTACCCCTTGTCCTAACCTAACCTAGCTCTATCCCTATGTTCTCGGTATTCCGTTTGCCAGCACCATATATTATTATTTATTATTTGCTCCAATATTTATTGGGACACCCTCGTAGTGGACGCCAAACTGGCCCGAACTGACGAAAGCCGCTAACAACACGAGTTAGTGTACGGTATAATGGAACAACATGTTCGTGTTACTCCTAAGTTACAAGGAAACACCTTCAAAAAATCAATAGACGACGACGAATTCAATTGAAATGAAATAAAACATTTGTTACCATAAAATACTCGAAATATAATATACTAAACGCATATATCAAATAGCTAAATGGCACTACCGTTGTGGGTGGACGTGGGCACAGCGCAGGCTTTAAACTATATGCTCCCGCTATGTGTATGTATATATATGTGTGTGTGTAGAGCCACTAAGTGAGTAATATAGTACAAAGCGGCGCCACACTTGAACACCAGCATTAGTGCATGCGCCTCGAAAGTGGTAAAACTGCGCGTTGAAACAGGCGATAAATAAAATTTTCATGGCTTTTGTTTTGCCATTTGCATGTCGAAAAGTTTAGTAGTGGCAACATTGCAGCAACGCCAAAACACAAGCAAATGCTTCTTTCTTTATGTGCTAAAGCCGAAAAGCAAAAAAAAAATTGTGTAAAAAAGTATTGTGTCGCGAATCATTGTACATACATACATATAAAGTAGAAAATAATAATTGAAATTAAGTAAATGATTGACAATTTGCGATTTGCATTAATTGAATTGAGTAATAATAATTAAATTGAAAGCAATCAACTGCTGCAGCAGCAACAGCGCTTGTGGCAAGAGTTCACCTTCTCATAAGTGTAACATGCGATCGAAACAGCGTTCACTATTCGAAGAATTCTGCGTTGGCGATGCGGCTACTAAGTAAGTTGTGTGGATGAGTGCCATCGAACATACATATATAGAGTTTTAACTACTTTTACTCATTGAAAAATTAGCTACAAGCTGCAGCTGAGCAGCATTAGTAATTGCTGTGTTTTTAACTCCATTTTGGCCGATTAGCCTAATTGGATTTTTATTTATTTGTCTCGATTAAATAGTTTCGCTCAAAATTGCCACAAAAACACGCTGAATTATTTAGTTTGTAATCGCTAACCGACATCCAAGTATTTTATTAGCCACACAATCATTTTTCTGCGATTCCAATTTTTTCTCGGTTGCAGCTACATGCAAGTTCCAAATTAGCCGCTTACTTTGACAGCTGGCTGGCTACAAAGTGTTCGGTGTTGTTGACCATTGCTGTGTGACACATATAAATATATATGTTTATTTGTTTTTTGTGTAAATTACATATTTGTATTTTAAACAACTGCATTTCTAAATTTACCGTTTGCTCTTGCATCGCGTTTGCCATCATGTGTGACTTAATGGCTCCAATGTCGACGCATACTAACTGCTGCTATATCTGGTGGGTGGGTGCTCAGCAATCACTGGCATTTGTACTAGATCGATTGTACAAAATGAGTTGTAAACATTAACCGGTATCTAGTTATCATTATCATAGTTAGTACAAATGACAAATGCCTAAGCAGTTCCAAGAATAACAAATACAACATTTATAGCAGTTCACCCGATTTGCAGATTCATCTCCATTTTACTATTTAATTAAATGTTTTTTTTTTCTATTTTACAATTTATATTTTTTACATTATATTTATATTATATTTATACTCTCGCAACAAATGTTGCTAAAGAGAGTATTATAGTTTTGTTCACATAACGGTTGTTTGTAACACCCAAAACTAAACGAGTTAGATATAGGGTTATATATACCAAAGTGATCAGGGTGAAGAGTGGAGTTCAAATCCGAATGTCTGTCTGTCCGTCCGTCCGTCCGTCCGTCTGTGCAAGCTGTAACTTGAGTAAAAATTAAGATATCTTGATGAAACTTGGCACACTTATTTCTGTTGTACTTGTACATATCTCGCAAACCAATAGAGCTATATAAACCAAACTTTCTGCAGTCGTTTTTTTTAGCCACTTCCTAATACAGTCCAAAAATGAACGAAATCGGATCATAACCACGCCCACCTCCCATACAAAAGTTAGGTTGAAAATTACTAAAAGTGGGTTAACTCATTAACTGAAAACGTCAGAAACACTAAATTTCACATAAGAAGTGGCAGATGAAAGCTGCACTCAGATTTTTTTACAAAATGGAAAATGGGCGTGGCGTCGCCCACTTATGGGTCAAAAACCATATCTCAGGAACTACTCGACCGATTTCAATGAAACTTGGTTTGTAATAGTTTCCTTACATCCCAATGATATGTTGTGAAAATAGGCCAAATCGCTTCACAACCACGCCTACTTCCTATATGCCAGAACTTTGAAGACGATCTGATTCGTTTACTTTACAATATATAAAGTAAGTACTAGTGAAGATATCGATGCAGAACTTTGCACAAATACTATGTTAATAGTGTGGCAGCCCCATTCTAAAAATCGCCGAAATCGGACCATAGATTTTTAAGGCCCCATATATCGAACACGAGGACCTCGGTGCTTCTAACCTAATATTATGGTTTCCAACTTTCAATGGACTTTATACAATATATATGACGAATATGTGCGTCAAATTGTGTATTATATAATATAAATAAAGTTAAATAAATAAATTGCGAGAGTATAAAATGTCGAGTCTAATATATTAAAATTTCTCTACCATAGCGTACATTTTTAACATTTATTAATTATTTTGTTTCTTCTACTTGCAGGTCTGCAATTTTGAGTGAAGTACAAAAACAAGGCAGCACAAAACTTCCGTCAAATAAATCAGTACTAGTATTAGGCGATAATGCCACCGGCAAAACGACTCTCATTGCGAAATTGCAAGGTGTCGAAGATCCGAAAAAAGGTTCTGGCCTCGAGTATGCGTACATCGATGTTAAAGATGAGTACAGAGATGGTAAGTGTGTATACGCATTTTTTATTCATCGTAGATATCGTAGAATCTTCTACTGTAATAGTAGTCTCATCAGAAACTTGTCGCTTCTGTGACTTGGAGGCTGAAACTCCCCTACACCTGCTTTTAGAATATGTAGGAATGTGTAGCACTTCACAGAAGCAGTTGTAAATTATTGGGTCTCAGCAACCCAACTAAGGAACACATCGACTCCGTCACTCAGTACCATTATTGAATTTATAAGAGTTCTGGGACTGATGGAGTTGTTGTAGAGAGGGCACAATAGACCACAGGTCGCAGTGCATTCCTCTAAACTTCTGTTCTATATCGTAGAAAATTAGGGCTTGCTTTCGTCAGAGGTTCATTAAGTGCTCGTCTGTACGTTTTGCCTGCTCGTCGAATCAACTCAATATAATGGGAAAATTGATGCTACGAGCTTGATCAATTCCTTTTGTTTTCCACAAAACTGTATTTTTCGAATGTATTGCTCAGGAAATCAATGACCATCGAATCCTATATGGCTTTAAATTTTTGAAAAATTGGCTGGAACCCGTCCCAAATTGAAGAATCTCTTCGACACTTTACAAAACATAACATTTTTGCGAAGAACGCTTCAGATGAGGTGCCGTTCAAGGTCTTTAATTGCTTATTTTGCAATTACTGAGGCTATTGCTCAATATCGATATACAGTGATTTTGGAAAAGTATAAAAAAAATGCACAATTACTCTGAGAAGCAAATTAGACTGGAATGAGTCCACTCTAAACTTGCATTTCAGAGATATCACCATTAAAGGTTATATCGAAAGCAATTTTAGTTAGACCGATTGACTTAATGGTCGATTTTTTATGGTAAAAGAGATATCTAAATAACTGAACAAAATGCGGTATTATGTTTTTATAAAAAATAAAAAAAATACGAAAAGAGGATTTGAGACTCTTTACTGATAAATGTAATTAGCCAAAAGCGTAGCATTCAATGAAATCGCAAACATTGCATGAACAAAGCATAATAAATGCTTTTTCGAGGTCCGAAAGAAAAAATAACCTCTTTTTGCGTCTATCTTCACTCGAAAAATAAATCAATAACTCGAAAGATATTAAAAAAATATCGGGTTGGAATACGGTTGAAAATATATGAGCCCAGCGAATATTGGGTATATATTTCTCCACTCTTTTGGAAAATTTATAGTTCTCAAGTTGTTATCTAACAGCTTGCTCCAAATTATCTCTAATATTTGGAGAATTGCATTTGAGTTCAAGTTGGGAACTATAGTTTTCTCAAATTGAAGAATCTTTTCGTCACTTTACAAAAAATAACATATAGCTCTTTAATTGCTTATTTTGCAATTACTGAGGCTATTGCTCAATGTCGATATACAGTGATTTTGGAAAAGTAAAAAAAAATGCACAATTACTCTGAGAAGCAAATTAGACTGGAATGAGTCCACTCTAAACTTGCATTTCAGAGATATCACCATTCAAGGTTATATCGAAGGCTCGAAAATGGTGGCCATAATGTGTTCATAAACCCGGCTTTTTGTGCCAATGGTGATATTTACGAGCATTTTTCAAGCAAAAGTGTACGCAATTGGTCCGGGTGTGTAATAAGTGTCTTTGTGAGATCAATCTTCAGATCGAAAACGGATCCCTCAATTTTGGATACCGGAACACAAGGAATTAGCAAGAAATGAGTTGTCGGACGACATAACTCGTTCCTTCCTAGTGGATTCCCGTACCATTAAGGAGGAGTTCCGCGAAATAAAAGAGAGCGATGAGTGATAGGCACTGGGCTGCAAATTACCGGGCCGCGTTAAGCAAAACTATAATTGGTTTCAAGTAAATAATCAAACTCTCCAGAGATACAGTAAGGATACTGGTATGTACCAGACTCAGGAAACAAATAGACAATAAGGAGGATAGTTTTGGCCATCCAACTGAAGTTAGAGTGTTTGGGACATATACAAATCCAGGTTGTAGGCAACGTAGGCTCACCACTACTGGGACGGTAGTGCTCAGTTTGACGCCCGACACATTTATGTTTTAAATTCACTATTATCACTTTTACCTTTCTTCGCGCATCAGACACAACACGATTAGGCGTTTGGATTCTGGATGGCGATCCAGGACACACAAATCTCCTGCGTTACGCTTTGAATGAAACGAACTTCGAACATACCCTCGTCATACTCACAGTCTCCATGACCGAGCCATGGGCATGGCTGGAACAATTGAATCACTGGATTAAAGTGCTCTCAGATCACATTGAGAGTCTGAAGTTGGAACCACAGGAGAAGCAGGAAGCACGACAACGGCTAATCACTACGTGGCAAACCTATTGTGAGGTGGGCGATGACTTGGATCCGGGTTCGCCAGTGAAACGTACGATGAGAAATAATTCGATAGATGACGACGATCTACTGCCACTTACCGAGGGGGCGTTAACAACAAATCTCGGCTTGGATATTGTTGTGGTAGTCACAAAGGTAAGCATAACCAAATAAATAACTGAAAGAAGTACACAATTCGTTTTTTTGCTGTAGACGGACTACATGACAACGCTGGAGAAGGAGTACGATTATCGAGATGAACATTTTGATTTCATACAGCAGTGGATACGTCGCTTTTGCTTACAGCATGGCACATCACTTTTTTACACAAGCGTTAAAGAAGACAAAAACTGTGATCTCCTCTATAAATATTTGACACATCGAATTTACGGCTTACCATTCCGAACGCCTGCGCTTTTCGTCGAGAAGGATGCGGTTTTAATGTATGTAACTATGCGATTTTAAAGAAAATTGTAATTTTATAATAAATTTCATTTGGTTTGCATCGAAACAGTCCTGCAGGTTGGGATAGCTTGAAGAAAATAAGTATTTTGTATGAGAATATGCAATCGTGCAAGGCAGAGGACTACTATACAGACATCATCTCGCCGCCGCAGTCGCGAAAAGTAAGCAAATACTACATAATTAAAAATTAATAGCTTTTCAATAAAAAATATACAATACTTTAGACTGTTGCAAATCGTGAAATCGAAGTGCAAACAGAGGACGAGCAGACATTCTTGTTGCGACAGCAGGAGATCCTCAAGCAGGGCGGTCAGATGCGCGGCGATTCACCGTTGCGCTCGCAAGGCGGCAATAAGGGCTTGCAACCACGCACACCCGGCTCCGGGGGCCAGGGTTCACCCATTAAGGTCAACGCGAAGCCAACACCAGCTACACCGGGCAATGAAGGTGTGCTCGCCAACTTTTTCAACTCGTTGTTGCATAAAAAATCCGGTTCACCCGCCACACCAGCCACCCCGCCCAATGCGCCCAACGCCAGCAGTACACCACGCACCAATGGCACTGATGGCGCCATTGATAAGTTGGCGATGCGTTCCGATGCCGCAGCCGAACTGGATCGCCTGACGAGAAGTGCGAAAAAAGAAATGGATTATTCACAAAGCGAGTGTTAAGCCAGGCGCAAAAGATTCTATGATGTATGATTTTGTGAACCGACTAGCAAGACACAAGTATAAGAACAACCAACACCACACAGTGCGCTTCTGTACGATTCGGGGGGGGCGAATGAGCAACAAAAACAAGCTAAAGTTTTTTTAAGTGAAATAGAAATGAGTGAAACTTATATGAATGTAAGCAAAAATGACGTGTGTAATGAAACGTAATCCCAAAAGGGTGTGTGTACAACTAACCCACATATACTCCCTTAACATAAACGAGTGCGAAATTAAGCGGATTCATTGAAAAGTAGAATTCTCTCAAGTAATGAGAAACTCTCAAGTAGAAGTTTAAATTATTTGCAATTTTAAAGCAAACTAAAAATACATAAAATAAAGCTAGCAAGAAGAAGAAAAGAAGGCAAAGCATATTAGACTTAACGCAACAACTTAAAACAAAAAGAAAAAAATAAAAAGAAAACATATTTTCACTATCGTCTTGCTAACACTGGCTGGCTAAGTTTACACATGTGCGACGCCTGTATTGATTATTTCGTTGTTTCCTAATAACATGCTGCTGATTTATAGTAATTATTTTAAATATATGTTATTTTTTTAATAATGCAATAAATGCGATTTGCAATTGATTTCATAAGCGCTGAATCCGATTAATATTAATTACGGCAGCAATGTGAATAGTAAGCGCAGATAATAGAAATAGCAAAGATTTTTTTTGTTGGGGTCGGCGCTGGTTCAACATTTGTCTGGCGCTTAAACGCGACGTTTTTATACGCTGCTCAAGCGAACAATGAATGCCTTATGAATTATACCCTACTGGCAGCGATTTGACATTGTCGGCGTCTGCATGTGTTTTATCAAAGCTATTTTCTTTTTGTGAAGACGTTCTCATGCGTTTGTGTTCCAGGTATATAAAGAAGAAAAAAAAAAAACGATTTTGCATTAGCGTAATTATAAATAAGAGCTTGGCAATATTGGCGAAATTGCCATTCTTTATTTTTTATATGCTAATTTTTATAATTTTTGCTCAAAGCTTAAAGTATACTGTAATTTTATATATATATAAATATTAAATGTAATTTAGAAAACACGATAATTTCAATTCTAAAACTGTGCATAATTAAAATGAAAATGAAAAAGAATAGCGCTATCTAACTATGTAAAATGTGGAAATTCTGCAAAAGAAGCAAATAAAATACCGATGAATGCGTAAAACAACTATTGATATTGGCCAAAACAAGCGTTGGAAGTGGTTAGCTTGTTTATTAAAAAAAAAAAAAATAGTTTGAAAAATAAGAAGAAAAACTATAAATATATGTGCTAAAAGCTGCTTGTATATCGGACAAATCGAACACAAGTGTTGTACCGTAAATACCACAAGTTTCGCACAAAATACCCCAACGGCAGCGATAAATATATTATAGCTATTGGGTTTTAAACTTTTCTTCAAAAATTTTAAATTCTTCTATAATTGTATTAATAACCTATGGTTATTAGATTCCATATGTATAAAATCGAAATGCCGTGATATTACAAAAACTGAAAAAAATTGTTTTCGAGAAACTTGAATTTATAATACAGTTGAACTTCCCTAACTAGAATCACCATAATCCACAAAAATAAACTTTGAGTTAGAGCGACATCGAGTTACGGAAGGTAATTTGTATTAAATTTGACTTCTATTGTTAATTCAAGAGTTCGATTAATGGATAACTTCGAATTATATCAGTTTGAGTTATGGGAGTTCAATTGTATTTTATTTGGTTAATTTGGTTGTAAACTCAAAACCGGCGTCTGTAATAGTTTTTGGCAATGCTGCTGAGGGACATAATTCATCAGTTTTAAATTTGGATCATTCCGGTTACTTAGACCGTATTTATTATAAACGGCAAGTCGATCTTTATTGTGTGCGATTAACGGTTTAGGCAGCTATGGCGTTCGATATATTTGACCATTCAATAGTTGGAATAACTTTATATGCGTTTAGAACTTCATCGAAATCTTAAAAACTTTGAAAGGTAGTTACTACCAGTAAAGAAAATTCAGAAAATAAATTAAATAATAGTAATAACAACAATAGTAATAACTGAATCTACCACACAATGTAATATCCACCACACAATGTATTATTCACCACACAACGGCTAACATTTCATTTTTTTTTTTTAACCGAAATCACACATTAGTATGATATATACAAAATATATATATAAATTTAGCAAAATTACAGTTAGCAAGCCGTGTGTCCTGCGAAGTTCTAAGCGCAATTAAAGTTTTACACTAAACCCTTATGTATTTTGTTTTCTTGCAATTGGAGCCACTCAGTATAGACAGAGTAAAAAAATACAGTAAAATGTTTGGTATTTGTCACACTTTTTTTATTACGATAAAATAAAAATAATAGCATAAAGTTAAAAATAACTAATTAGTGCAACTTTTTGAACTGAAAAATTTTAAATGAACCTTAAAACCACTGCTGTCAACATTTTTTATTAAATACATATTTTTAATTTCCCAAAAGTGAAAAAATATATAAACTTATTTTATTAAATTTTAATTTAAATTCGTTTGCGAAAACTCAGAACTAGTGTTAAACTAAAATTAAAAGCTATAAGTAATTATTTATATATGAACACAGTGTAGCGTGAAGTGCGACAGTAGCTTGTTTCACTTTTCCTTAAGGAAAACTGCATTACAAGCTTATGTTTTTTTATTGTATAAAATAAAACAGCACGCAAAGATCGAACTAAAGTAAAAAAAAAATTGAATAGTTATACAGCAATTGTATGCGAAGACAGTATATACATGTATTAGCTGGTATATTGGTATATAATACTAAGATGTGGGTATATATTGTTGTTACTTTGTTATAATTCACTATTCGCAAGGATTTTGCTAAGGTTATTTGCATAAAGACAAAAAAAAAATATGCATAACAAATCGAATAGTGAATAATGACAAAGCGTAAATCAAGTTATATGCCCCTTTTAATGTCTGTATTTATATATTACATCACTGCTTAGTGTGAAAAAAAATTCAACAGTCCAAAAAAAACAACTTCAATATCAACTAAAAAACAAAATTGTCTTAAAAAAACAACAGATTATTTGTTCTTAAATAAATTATACAAATAACTACAAAATTACTACACAACCAACAACAACAACGTTAAATAAATATAAAAAGTACTAATCATTTCAAAACAAAAATTTATGCAGAACAATTAAAGTGAAAAAAACTACAAAAACTAAACGAAAGAAAAGTGTTTTCTTTCATAGTTGTTTTGTTCAACATTTAGGCATTACTACTATTATTCTTTTGCATTACATATATTGATTTTAAATTTGATTTCACTGTTTATATATTTATAGCTAATCGCTATACGCTGGGGGTATAGTCACACGTTTTTTTTTTAAATAATTATTAACTTTATTTAAAACAACTATGTATTTTATTATTTTGTTTACATGCATTTATATATGCGCTAAATTATAAATAATTTTTACATATTATAATTTTATTGCTGTATACATATGTTCACAAACATATTTTAAAACTTATTAATATTTAATTAATTGATGACAAAACACAGTTTTTTAACTTTCGGGTTCCAGTTTTATGTTCATTACCAGTTCGGTTACTTTTTGCATAGCTATTGCTTGTTTTCGTTCACTCATACCACATATGGTTTCCACAATCATTTGACCGAAACCTCGCACAGCAGCATTAGACTCATAATTGTGTTTCGTATTGCTGTTTTGTTGTTCATGATAGGGCGTTTTTGGTGTTTGTATCTGCGCTTTAATTGCTGATGATGGCCGCGTATGATTAGGTATGAAAACTTCAACCTCTTCTTCTAATGTCTCCGGATCGGACATGAAAGATGAGGAACTTTTAAATTGAAACGGTTCCGTGACGCATTCATATAGTTCAGTGTCTTCGTGCTCGCCCATAGAAGTTTCAGCATTATACTCCACCTTACCTTCAGACGTAAATGTCCACTTCTGACGGTTTCTAATATATAAAATAATTTATATATAATTTAGCATTTATTTTAATAAGTAGAACTCCTTACATTCGTGGTATTATGTGTTGCCTTAAAAAAGTCAATTCATTGAATAGTGGCCATAGGTTTGGAGTAGTCACACCATTATTAGCAAGTGCAGTCAAACGCCGGTTTTCTTTTGTAAAACGCTCCCTCATATACGTCCAACGGCGTAAACACATCCTTTCTGATTTTATAATATTATTAAGATTTGCATTACATATTGATATCGGAAAGCTATACTATACCGTCCATTCCAATCTCACGAGCTATGCGTTGCCATGCAGCCTTTTTCTTGGAAACGGATTTGAAATCTTTATTACTTTTGTCGTAAAGGCAGCCATATTGTCGTACTAGCTGTACGAGTTTTAAATCATCCATTGTTAACTGTTATTTACAGTTTTTTTTTTTTAAATCGACTATTGAAATAATATTAAGTATACTTAATGTAGTGAACTTAATGCAGTGAAACTTAGTGCAGTGACTTTGTGAGCGTAGAAAAATATGTTTATGTCACTTTACGATATAACTAAGGTTCAGGGTTGCTATTGCGTTTGCTATACGAAACTCTGAAAAGTTGGTCTAATTTTGTAAAATATCAAATTTCTTTAAACAAATTTAAAATAACAGCAGCTTTATTTAGCATTTTTCAAAATATATGTTTACAATACCATACATAAATTTACGAAACTGTTGCAGAAACTTTTATTTGAAGCTAATTATTAAATTAGGTAATTTGAATAGCCTATAAATTTTATTGAAATGGCAACGCTATCGAAGTGGCGTACGTAATTGGACAGCTTGTAAAGCGCGAAGTTCCAGTTGTATTTATTTGTTTAAATATTTTATCTACTTTAGCGAATAATTAAGGTTTGTGTTATAAATTAATTGAATGCGCTTTCATTGATTTTACTATTGAAGTAGGACTAACTTCTTGAACAGTATGCGACCACCTCAAAAACCAGGACCTAAATCATATATGAATAAGAGTTCACTAAGGAAACAGGGTGCAGATTTAGGCGAGACAGATACCACTAGCGGATCGGATGAAGATTTGGGAAGTGGTGAGGAGAGCGGCCATTATCGAAGAAACGTTTCACAAGCACAACCTTCGACCAGTGTCAGAAGTACGCGAAGTTTGGGGGAGTCAAGGCAAACTGGAGCAGAACGGCGTAAGACCATTAAACCGGTGAAGCACAAAAGGAAAGCAACCCAGTTACAAAACTTTATACACAATTATAAAAAGATAACAGCTCGTGTAGATTTTATGATACCGCGAGCAGCATTTTCTCGTGTTGTACGCGAAATTATGATGAGCTTAGACACGGATGTTAGATATATAACTCAAACCGCATTTGAGGCGCTCCAGGCAGCCACTGAAGCTTATGTTGAAGGGCGATTGGAGGATGCGAATTTATTAGCTATGCATGCCCGCAGAGTCACATTGATGGTTAAAGATCTGGAGCTTATTAATTTCCTTCGGTCTAATGGAAGGTAAATAAAATATTACTAAATTGCAGTGAAGTGAAATGTAACTTAACTGAATATATATTTTTAATTAAATTTTTTTAAACTTGTTAAGTTAAATTAGTTTTAAAGAAAGTTATAAAACTCTCCTGCTATTAAAAATCCTGTTAGTTTTTTGATTTCTCAATTTTAAAATATGGTTAATATAATTTAACACACATTGAAAAATCAAGTGAGTCTCATTATTCAGATAAATTTGAAATTGTTCATTATAAATGTATTACTAGAAATTAAATGAAGGATTCTTAGCTTATATTTTACTGACTATTTACAATGGTATATCTTATATTTATTGTAAAAATATTATTAATATACATCTATTCCGTTTTGTCCGATTCCTCCATTTTTATATTCATTACTATTTCAGTAACCTTTTGCATAGCTAAAGCTTGTTTTCGTTCACACATACTACTTATTGTTTCCACAATCATTTGCCCGAAGCCTTGCACAGCGGGATTACGGTGGCGCGTTTTTATTTCACTACATATTTGTTTAAACATTTTCAAAACAGAACTTGGCGCCGCCTCGGCATCGGAATGAAAATATCGTTTTCTGTTGTTTTTTTTCTGTATTGCAGATTTTGACAAATTCACATCAGTATCATGCAGTTTGTTTGTTTTGCTGGTACTTTGGTTATTTGATTGAGGTGTTGAAGAAAGTGTGTCAGTCGGAAGAAACATTTCAACGTCTTCATGTTCCATCTGCTGCTCGGACATTGGCGACTGTGAACCTGTAAACTGAAATGGCTCTGTATTAACATATTCACAGTCGGCCGTATCATCTCGTGCAACAATATATCTTTCTTCATCACCATTACTAGCCTCTTCAAAAGATTTCAGTCCAAAATTCACTTCCGGCCGAATTCTTAAGAGAGAAAAAAATGAATTTAGAAAGTAATACATATAATTTATAATTTTCAGTTACGGATCATTACCCTCTAGGTATTATATGTGGCCTCAGAAAATCCATATCATCAAATAAATGCCATATTTTTGTTGTGGTCATATCATTATTTATTAGTGCTGTCGTTCTCCGACTTTCCCTTGTGTATTTATCTCGTAAATTTGTCCAACGACGTATGCAATGGGATTCTGGAGAAGTACAAAAAATATATGTATAATTCTGTAGTAAATTCTTTTAAAAACTGTTTGTTTACCATTCGTGCCCATCTCACGACCAATTCGCTGCCAAGTTATCTTTTTCTTCTCTAAATTTTTAAAATCCTTATCATATTTGCTGTAGAGATATTCGTGTTGTTTCACCAGGCTTATTAATTTTACATTATCCATATTCATTTATTATTATTTATCATTAACGTAGTCGGTGGAACAACAACAATTTTTCCGTAGCGTGTCATTATGCGTGAATTATTTTCACGTCACGGTACGACTGCTTATTTTACAGTGTTGCCATTATTTTTTACTAATCATATGTTTCTGTACGATATACACACATACACACACTATTAAGGGAATTGATTTGAAAGATTGTAAATATGTATCTGTGTATGTGTGCACATAAATGTTAAAAAAGGAACTGTCCAAATTCGTTTCTCCTCTTTATATTAAGAATAACAGCGGTATACGTTTGGATTAAATAAAATTGTAAACTAGTTAGCTAAATTAAAATTAATGTGCACAAAACTGGAGAAAACATTGCGAAAATGTGCAACACAATCCGCTCAATAAATGTGAATATAATTTAATGTAATGTTTACACCTCTACGTGCATTAATTAAATTGCTATTTGCTCAGTATTTAACGGGATAAAATTATATGCTAACTTAGTCAGTATTGCTAAAGTTTAAAGTTTCATTTGCAGTGCGAAAACCAACGTGAATAAAAAAAATATTTTATTCGTTGAATTAATTTATAAGTTTTAGAATTTTTAAATAATGGAATAATGGAATGGAAAATAGCGATATAATAATATAAAAAATATTAAAATAATATCTAGGTAAGTTGAATAAATATTATTTTGTGTATTGAAATGTATTTTTCCCCAAGCCTCCATATAATTTTATAGTATTTTATTAAATATTTTGTTTAGTTATAAAACAATTATTTCTATACTACTATCGATATACTATATAGACATATATTTAATTAAAAGTAAGCTAATTTTATATTTGTGCCATGAAAAGCAATCAATTGTAGAATCCTGTGGAGTTGAACGTATTTGAAACAGTTAGAATAATATGTATGTCATAATTGCATGTGCAAATCTAAGTACTTTTGTTGTTGCATTCTTTTTTTATGGAATAACTAAGTGTTGCATTCTTTTTACATTGTGTCAAGAATAGCTCTGGTTATAAAGAGTTTCAGAGGTAGCAAATTTTTTTTGGCGGCATATACTTTTTCCAATTAGTTTTGAAGGGTACTACCGACCTATTTGTTCTTGTGAAAATGTAATCTGGTCCGTTAAACATACATATGTATGTATGTATGTATAATCTCTTAGGTGAGAACGTAAAGAGTGTCGTTCATATTCATAAACTATTTTATGTTCAACAGGATTAACGTTTGTAATTTGTTTGTTGGCAGTGTTATTGTTAATATTAATATATTAATGTTTTATAATTATTTTATAATTCGAAATACCTGGTTTATCTTATGTTATTTGGTAGCATTTACATAATTATAGTACTACAAGCGAATGAAATTAAATATAACCGATAATATTAATTTATAATTGAAATCGGTAAGTTTAATCAGATTAACATTACAATAGATAAACCAAGCCTCTATTATGATAAACGAACTAAAGCTTATAAATTTAAGGGACACACCTAGTGTCAGGGCCTAAAAAAAGGTGATTTTTGGGAATTTTTATTAAAACAAATACTTTATCAATTATTTCAAAATTTTAAGAATATATTTATACATGTTTCAAGAATATACAGTGAAATTTTTGAAGAAAAAAATTTAATATTTTTTAAGTTATAGTCAATCTCCAACGGCGCGAAAAAAGGTCCTTCACTGCTGCAGTGATTCCGGCCTTCTCCGTGGATGAAATTAAAAAAAAAAATTCTCGTTAAACTAGATAATATTGTCTGTACAATGACCAACGATAACAAAAATCAAAAATTGACAATATGGCGGCGAAAAAATAGTAGATTTTTATCCAAAATTTTGGTCGTTTTTGGTCAAATCAAATTGTACGGAGAACTATATATAGAACATGTAAAAAAAATTCGATAGTGATCGTATCATTTCTTTTTGAGTAATCACTGCAGCAACTTCGGAAAATGCTGTTTCGAGAAAAACGCGTTTAAAGATAAAATTATCGTTTTCACTGTTACCGAGCGGCTGCTCTTTAAATTGCTTTACCTCGAAAACTTGAAATTTTAATATGTTATTTTTAAAGGTGTAATCTACCGAAATATGAAAAAAAAAACAAAAAACCGATTTTTTTGACATTTCACACTAGGTGTGCCCTTAAAAATAGTCGTATACTATACTTTACTGTATATTCCACATTGGTCAGGTGTTAAAAGTTGTTAATTGTTGTTAAGCAAATGTAGTGAACGGATTTTCTTAGACATGCAGAAAAATCGGTCGGTACATGAATTTACTCAGCCCATTTGTAATTTTATACTCTCGCAACAAAGTTGCTGAAGAGAGTATTATAGTTTTGTTCACATAACGGTTGTTTGTATGTCATAACACTAAACCGTTTGCTTTTGTCTGTTTTTTTTTGTACATATCTCGTAAACTAATAAGGCTATATAAAACAGTCAGTTCCCTTTTGTACCCCAATACACACCATCAAAAAATAAGTGAAATCGGATAATAACCACGTTCACCTTCCATACAAAGGTTATGTTGAAAATTACTAAAAGCCCGTTAACTCACTAACGAAAAACATAAGAAACACTAAGTTTTACGCAAAAAATGGCATAAGGAAGCTGTACTCAGATTTCCAGAATGGAAAATAAACATGGCGTCGCCCACTCATAAAATTAAAAAATTAGCGAAATCGGTTCACTACCACTCCTACTTCCCATATAACTCAATTTTGAATACCATCTGATTCCTTTACTTTATAGTATATACATTAGGAACCAATGAAGGTAGCGGAATAAAACTCTACACAAATTTGTATTTGAGCTGTGACATCACTTGTGGATAAATTGTCGAAATAACTTTTCAATGTTCCGTATATCGAACATGAAGAACTCAATGTCAAAGGGTAATTTTTCACCGAAAATATCGGTAAATCTCTCAGATATTTTAATTTAATTCAGAGGGAATATTTTTGTTCTAATAGTGTGTCTCTGTACCAAAAGTGGTTAAAATCGGGTCATAACTTCCCCTAGCTGCCATATACCTAATTATAAGTTTTTCAAAAATACGATGGGCATTATTCCGCATATATCGGTTAATATGTGAAATATCTTTTCGAAATTATGTGAGTGTATAGTCTTATTGTATCTTGTGCTCTTATATACTATGTATATTGATTTTCGTTATACTATTGGACTTTATGCCGAATAAATGGCTCAAATTGTGTTACCTGTTTAGTATAATTTTGTTTAATGTCAAAACTAATTGAGGTCAGGCTAGAATTTTCACCATCACCAAAGTTTTCAATATATACAGTAGAACTCCAATTATCCGAATTAATGGGGACCGGGACCCATTTGGATAATCAAATATTCGGATAATCGGATTTTTTTTTTAATTGCCATTGGAGAGAATAAAAGCTACGTTTTGATATTGCACTATTTTTTTATTGAATTAAATGAAAGAAACATGAAATTTTCACATGTTTTTAATATAAATAAAATGTACTTATGTACAAGTTTAGAAATAAAAATCATTGCTTTTTAAAAATCTCCGTCAATGTAAGCTGTTTTGCGGTCTTCAACCGTTTTCGGGCAGCCAGGTCACGCATTCGCTTGACAGTCAGCAGTTGCAAGTGGTCACACTCGGGCTGACGCTCCATCCACTTCAAAGCAGTCTCGAGGCCGGCAAATGCTTCCCTAGCTGATGGTCCAGCGTCTACTTCAACATCAGCAGAAAGTTCTTCTTCCACTTCCACTTCAACATCTTCTCTCACACTTACAACAATTTCATCGTCATTGAGAACTTGAAAACCAGGGTCAGACGTGTCACAAGCCATCCACTCTCCTACATCTTCAGCACTTACTTCTGTACAACCAGCAATTTTTACAATCATTTTAAGTAGGCACAACGGCAAGGTAAGACAAGTCAAGTCAAGACTTGACGCGCAAACACTGGCTTCGAGGGGGGAAGAATAATAGCGCACTTAGACTTTTTTTTGACAATTTTTTTGTGATTCGGATAATCGGCGATTCGGATTGTCGGAGTTCGGAAAATTGGAGTTCTACTGTAGTTATTATTTATTCATCTATATAGTATTTCTGCTATGAGGCAATATTTGATAATAGGGCTAAGTGAGTTAATGACCCCCCTATGATATGTGTTAATAATATATCAATTTTGTGCTTAGAATTGAATTGATAAGGACGTACATCCCACGATTCTTCTGCTAAGGCAGACACCTTGTCGCGGTGCAGGAGCTTAGACGTAACGTCAATCGGATTTTTTCAATCCGTGGTCAAATAGACGTTTGCGCACTAGACCAAGAGCTGCCACCTCCTAATTCAGGTTAATACGGTTGTATATTAACTGAGTCTTATCAATGGTGGGTCGACTTGAGAAGTAACCGTGGCCTTATCGCGTCATTGGGCTCTGATTTGGCGGATACTTAGTTTCCCTTATGAAATAATAGACCAAGATTCTCAATATTATGAGCTAATTGTGTACGAACAAGATGAGTTACAACGAAAACAAAAATACAGAAAAAAACAGCGAAACCATGAGCAACAACAATAACGACAACAACAACAACAGCGTTATGCCTTCCACCATTGGCGACACGATAGACAGTTCAATAACTGACAAATCTGTAGAAGATGTAAGCATGCAAAATGATGGTAATGGAGCGAATACCACAATATCTTCCGAGGTCTCCAAGATGAATAGGAATAGAAGGGATAGGCATAATCCCCTACCAACAGCGAGCCGTCCTGACAGTTTGAGCGATCGCCGTAGAGTGGGAATGAGTGGAGCCACCGTCAAATGGTATCTCCGACACCTTCTCGAAGGGAAATCCGCTAAGGACGCAAGAGAGCTAGCGATAAACAGGACTAGGGAGTCGTCTGCCTCTGAGCGTCAACAAGATTTGAAAAGCGCGCTCGTATCAGAGCAGACAAGTTCTGTAATCGCAGTCGCAGCCCGGGATGGGGGCTGTGGATCGACAAGCCAAGATAAAACAAGTCAGGCTGAGAAACGAAGAAGCGGAGAGATAACATCGCACGAGTTACCTGGTAAAATGCAGAAGCAGTGTCTCCTTCAACAGTCGACGCAGTCGGTAGGTGTACAAAAATATGTTCCAGAACTTACACAGGTGGGAGACGACCAGCTGCATCAAAATCCGACCAGGCGAAACTATGTTTCAAAACCTACCCAGGCGGGAGGAGAACAGCTGCATCCTCAATCGACGCAGTTGAAAAGCGCTGAAAATTCTGTTCCAAAAACTACACATGTTGGAGAAGAACAACTGCATCAACAGTCGATGCACTTGAAGAACAGAGAAAACTCTGTTCCAAAACCAACACAGGCTGGCATTCGTATAGCTGTGGTACCTCTCAACTACCCTGCGGAGGCAATGAGGTGGGAAAAGCTCACCGCTCTTCAAAATAGGATCATACGCGAAGTAGCAAAGGGGTGGAGGCACCCTCTCTCCTTCTACGGAGTCTACTTCAAGGCGGGCCTGTTACTTATAGACTGTAGAGATGAGGAAACCGCCACCTGGCTGACGGAGGTTGCTCCTAAGCTTGAGGGGTGGAAGAGCCCAACCCTCTGTACGAAAAGGGGAGAAGAAATACCGCAGATACACTATATGTCGGTATATCTACCAAGGAGCGCCGACAATGGAGTGGACTTCGCATTAAAACTACTAAAAGCACAAAACGAGGTCATCAAAACATCGGCATGGCGTATAATTAATAGCGGCATTGAAGACACGGCTCTGAAACTCAACATCGGTATCGATGATGAATCGTACAAATACATCCGGAAGCAAAGATATCGGCTGAACTACCGATTCAGCGCGATCTCCATGCGAACATGGAAGTCAAAGGCCGCAGAGGAAAAAGAGGAAGCCAGTGAACCGATAACGAACTATACGGACCACCATGACTCACCTTCATATCAGCATAGGACGTTGTAACTGTATCTGAGCTCTTGAAGAGTCCCGGAGCGTGAATGAGGGCACATTACCGATCTCAGAAAGTTGATGAATTATTTTAAATTTGAATTATATTTGAATTATGTAAACTTATTGTATGAAATAAAGAGTATCAAATTTCAATATCTCGAAATTTCTCTACCCATACGTATACGGTCTGTATAAATCTCAAAGGTCAGAACGAATATTGGCTGATATATAATATGGAAATTGTCAGAAATAACGGTAAATTAATAGAAGTCGCCGGATCCGATAAACATTATTTTATTAGTTCAGAAGCTAAACATTGTAGAAAACACCCTTTGGAACCATTACAGTAAGTTTGGGTAACCACCTGAGTTAATGAAATAAATCCTTCTGGATCAAATCGCTGTTAAATCGCAAGAAAATCGATACATTTCTGGAGCACATGGTTACTGGTACTGGATGAAAATTGGAAAAATGGGTCATTTACGATAATCCCAAGCGAAAATAGACGTGGTCGACGCGGTGAGCTGGTGCAAATGATGGCCAAGGTTTGACTTCTCTACGGTCGTAAACAATTGGACCGTCTGAACGCTAGGCCCGACACAACGATGTTGACTCGCCAGAAGCTCCGGTAGCCTGGTTGGGACGTTCTTATACATTCAACTTATAGTCTGCACCTGTAACCAGGTAATTGTTACCTGTTCCTATCTATGGCGAATGATTTTGTTGGTGAAAAATTAGCCTCATGAGAAATCGACCTTCCTGCTTTTTTCAATACGGACGAGTTTTTCCATGAGTGTGGCATTATGATATTAACATCAAAATAGCAGCAAGTTATCGAACAAACAGGTAAATATTTGACCTAAATCGGACCATTTTAATTATGATAAATTAATCATTCCATTTCATGCAAAAATAATGGATTTTATCGTATATGGCGAAAACTGCCGTGTTCATTTTGAGAGTGGCGAATCGAACAAACCTGGGAACTGCACTGGGATATATGGCATTAAGAAGAGCATAGACGTTGTCATGAACCGAAAATATAAACAGCCATTATAAAACAGTTGGTACAAAGCTTTTCTTTATAGCTTTGGTAATATAAATTCCATCTTGTTAGCTTTAGGTCACGATGTGTTGTATGTCAGGAGGCTCTGATGTCTAAGAAGTTGGCATATAATGAACGCAGATGAATTAGCAAGGAGTATAACAAACTTTGTGAGAACTCAGTCACACTTGAACAGAACACTTGATAAAAGGTACATAAATTACGCTACTAATAATAATATACTAATCTAATTCTTCTACTTAAATTACACTAAGCTACAAAATAGGAGAAAATTTGTATTTTTGAATATTCGAAATTCAAATTTAATTTTTCAATTTTGCTGCATAGTGAAATTTAAGTAGAGGCATGTTAAATATTATTCTAATAAAATCTCCATAACGTCTTACCTTTTCACAGAGAGCTTTCGTTTCTTTTGGCGTAATGCTCTAACTAAAAGCGAATAAATTCAATTCGCTGCGGAATTCCAAAACAATTACAAACTCAGCGATGCAACGAATTCACGCAGTCCAAACTGAAGGTAAGAGTAGATTAAAGTAAAATCACAAAACAACACACATAAAATAATATAAAAATGATATTGCTCAACCCACTCTAGTTAATCAAGAGCGCAAGAAGCACAAGCACAAAACGAGGCGCGGCGAAATGAGCAACAGTTGCCCACGACACAATTTGACTTAGAGAGTTTGTTCAAACACACAGAAACAGCTTATAGCTAGCGGCTAGCGACCACAACGCCATCAACAATCAGTTGCAATAACGCGTTCAAACGGCTAAGATCGGTACGGAAAACGGTGAGTTTGCAGTAAAAGTGGTTAAACGCGGTTGAAACGGATTGAAAAAAAGGTTTATAGGGAATGCAGGCGGGCATATATATATGCATTTGTATATGTGTTTGTGTGTGTAGTTAACAAGTGGCTTAGTGCTTTTTTTTTGACGGTGTGAAAAAGTGCACAACTTTTATAAAGAGATTTACTACGAAGAAAATTGTAACATAAGACGGCAGGAATTTCTCAAAATCGCATATAAATTAATGAAAAATTATTATTTTTAATTCGTAAAAATATTATACAGCGGTTTTGCGCATTCCTGCCGTCTTGAGTATACACTAGTTAGTCGCGAGAGTGCTCCTGTTGTTGTGACGCTTGGCTCAGTAATTTCCATTAAGTGGCAAATTAGTTAGTTAGTGTATGCGTGTGCTACCTTTGACGACCGTTTTTGTTTTTTCTTTTTTTGTGTTTATTATATTTTAACCAGCGATCAGTCTACAGTGTAGTTCATTGTCTAAAACCGTCTAAAAACACAAACGAAAACTCTACAAACCGTTAGTTACTTACAACTAAGCAGTGCGGCTTAATGGCTATTAGCTACACATAAGTCGATCACGCGAAAGTCATATGCATACGAATGTGTGTAGAAATATATATATATATATATACAAACATACAGATATATATAACATTCAGTAGATATAATTTTTGTTGGCAAGAGCGAAAGTTGCGCGTCAGTGAACCTCGAGTAAATGCGTAAAACAAAAACAACAATAAAGAAAAACCAACTCGAATTCTTGCCTTTTTAATAATAAAAAAAATTAAAATTCCAATTTTTTTTTATTTTCTTGTGCTATTATTTTCTAGTTAACTTAAGTAGCTACCAGCTAGTGCATCAAAGTAATAATTTATTAAACGAAAAAGCAGCGTAAAGAAAAAGAAAAAACAAAATCATTAAAAATGGTGGAAACAGTAGTTACCGTTGAACGCACCACAACCTCACAAACAACTGCACCGGTCGGTGGCGGTGGACTGAGCGCATTGAAAATCAATATCGACTACTTTACAACAGTGCCCGGCATATTGAAACTTGTACAATTCGTAAGTAGCTAATCACTTTTATAAATATTTAATTATGCAGGGAAATTCTTCCAAAACATACATAGTCTACATACAGTCATATATTTACATATAATTATATATATATTGCATTTATTAGCTCAGCGCTTAGAAAGCGTAATTCACCGCGCCGCTTTATCATCGTCGCTGTCTATGTGTATGTTTGTATATACCATATACCAATTTTTGGAATATACTACTACCAAACAGGTGTTGCGCGCTTGAGTTGCGTACGATAAGAACTGCTTCTTTATAAAAGAAGCGATAAGAAAAAAATTTCATTTCTGTTGCTAATTGTACAAAAAAAAATATTATCTTTGATTTTGGATTGGTTTTTAATTATTTGAGACTGTGCACTACTTTTTGAATTACTTTATAGCCATAAAGCGCCTAACTACGAATATGAGAGATTATTAGCGTTTTTGAATGGCAAAAACACATTTACCAAATGTTAAGTTTGTGAAAGAGAGACTCAGTAAATATTAAGGGGTTATTAGGTGGGTTTCAAAATTTCAAAATATTTAAAAAAAAATTTTAAATAATGCAATATGTTTATAATATTATCCAATAATATCAAAAAAAATCTGAGTAATATTCTAAGAGATATACACTTTGGAAGTTCCGCCCAACAGGCCGCGTCAGTTTCAATGTAAACCTTAAACTCGTTTATCTCAAAACTCAATTCTTCAAGTTGGTGGACACGATAACTCAAAAAATTATGAAGCGATTTTGTTCAAACATTTTTAGCACACATCTTTGCGATAACATTATCTAGTTAATGAACGAAGGATTTGTTATATCTTTATTGTAACTATTTTTTTGAGTCAATATATATCGCGAAAAATTACATTAACTAGATTTAAACATGTTCTAGCGAAATATTTTTGGTTTATTGGTTTTTGATGAAACAATAATGAGTTATAATGTCCACGGCAAGAAAAATTTAAAAAAACAGCCTTGTTTTTAGCCGCTGAAACCCACCTATTATTATTAAAAAATATTGAAATTTTTTCAAAGTTGTAAGTATTTTTCTGGAGCGCCTGGAGTTTGTACTTGTAAATCGGTGCCGGTGATGGAGGTCGTGCGATGCATCTGAAACAGTCGAACCAATTTTTTTTTTTTTAATTTTTATAAGTTTCTTTTCTTTATGAACTAAAAAAATATCGAAGAAGTTCTAAAATTCGAAATTTTTTCGAAGTTTGAAAAAAATAAATCATTTTTTTAAGAAAAAAAATTTACTTTAAGTTGGAAAACAAGTAGTTTAAATAATACTTTTTTAGTTCAAATAGAAGATAATTTAATACTGAAGCTAGATCACTTTGGTTTTTTTCGATCGGACATATATTCTTTTTGCTATCGCCGGCACCATTTTCTAACACTTGTGAAAATAAAAACTCGAGAAAACGCGCTTTAAAGTCTGCCTGAGCATTCGCACCTGCTCGACGCTCGGCCACTAAAACTGCTCTAGCTTCGAAAATATGTCGAATTGGCCTCTGGAATTTTAAAGAGATATTCTTGGATAGTTTTGGAAGAGATTTAAAACAAAACAAAAAAATCGATTTTTTGAAGCCTGTAAAGCAGACTACTGCCTTAAATGAAATATATCTATGATTGTATATATTAAAAAAAAAATTGTGAAAATACCCTCTGAAACCCACCTAACGCCCTAAAAGGAAATTATCAGGGAGTTTAGGTACGGTCCATACAGTTAACTGTTGGATGTTAATGTGAAATATGTCACATTTAGAGCACCTTTAAGCGCTAGATTTCTGCGAATATTTCAAAAAATTCGTGACTTTTCTTAGCCTAGCTGCCTAGTTGTTGAATCATTTTCCTTTACTTTCGGGGTGTGTAAATTTTAACACGTTTTCAAGGAAGCTAAGTAGACCTGAATGTACTAGTGTTAACATTTCAAAATATATATGTAAATATGTATGTTCAAAATGAATCATTAGCCAAACACTAATATATAGATGCCGACAGTCGTGCTATCTAAAACAAAAAACAAATATTTTTCATTGAAGTATTATCTTAAATACTTTTTACTAATAACCTAGAAACACAACGCTCTAACTTTATGTACATTTGTATATAAATATATGTACATGATAAATATGTGAACTATAAGGTATAAATATAATAGGGCGATCCATGACAGAAAATTTCAAATTTCACTAACCTAAAAATAATCACTTATCTTCAAATAAGTTGAAATCAATTTATATATTTATACTTAATTCTCCTATATTATCTGTATATTAACACAATAGTATATCTAGTAAAGAGATTTGTGAATCGAACAGCTACTGGTATAAATCTGATAGACTGGCATAATGAATAGCCGATAGAATAGCAGGCGTTTATACCTTTTTATGAGTTATCCAAGCGAGTATATGCACCTACTATATTGATATGAATATACTTTGCCAAAATATTGAATTTCCCTAACTCGAATCACCATAATCCACAAAAAAAAAAACATCGAATTAGGGAGATTACGGAAAGTAATTTGTATAAAATTTGACTTCTATTGCCAATTTAAGAGATCCAATTGTGGAGAAATTCGAGTTATGGAAGTTCAATTGTATTTCTTATATTGCTTGCAACTCAATTCTAGAATTTGAAAACTCAAAAAGCTAAATTTTTAAATATTTCAATTTTTTGTTTTGCTGCATGTCCTTCAAATACTATACTTGTATTAAAAGTAAATTTTATTAATTTTTTTTTTATTTCAATATTTTTGTATAGTATTCAGAGAAAACGCTACACCCTAATATGCATATCATATTTCGTACATGAGCTTGTCTAAATGTGCAAATCTCAATCATGTGCCAAATTTTGTGGTGTGACCACATACATAAATGACAACTATGAAAACTCAAAATTTTTTTTCGTGAAATCTCTTTTTCAGTGCTTTTTTATTTGTTTATTACTTTTTTGTTTTACCGACAACTTTCTTACATACTTGCATGCATGACACATCAACCCATTTGTTTTTGAGTTTTATGTAATTTGTATTTAAGTGTAAACCGTTTTTAATCTCTTTAACGGTATTTTTTTTGGTAAAAAGTACTTAGTGAATTACCTCATCTTTCACTCTCACAATAGGTAAAAAACGTTGAGGCCTTATCAAAATTCGAATTCGAAAACAATTAATAATATGAAATTAGTGGACAGGCAAATGATGATATATGTATGTTATCATGTAGTCATATACATACATACATACATACATATATTGTGGGCTCTATAGCTTACTGTGGAAGTGCACGAAATCGAGTTATATGTAACACAACTTGTGTGTTATTAACCTATTTTGTCGTACTTATCTAAGCGATATATTTCATTAGCTCCCAAACTCATTTATTAAATAAAGGGGTTTTCAATATGCTATTATAAATGGAACACGCTTGCAAAAATCCAGACATAGAACCCAATTTTTGACGGTTTTGAAGCATAAATCGGGCGAGACTGCTGCAATTTCTTGTTCGATATTCGTACGAAGTTCATCAATCGTCGCTGGCTTGTTGGCATAGACCATAGACCTGACGTAGCCCCAATCGTCGCTGGCTTGTTGGCACAGACCATAGACCTGACGTAGCCCCACAGGCAATAGTCTAACGCCGTCAAATCGCACAACCGAGGCGGCCAATGGAATGGGCCATTTCGTGAGATAACACATCCACCAAACTTGGTTCTCAATTAATCGATTGTGACATTCGTATTGTGGCTTGTGGCGCTGTTCTGTTGGAACCACATGTTGTCCAAGTCGTCCATATCATCCCATCCCGTAATTTTTTCGGGCTGCAATGGTGACTAATGAAGTACGTGTGGATTGCTGCCTGACCAATAAAGTATATTTTGTTTATTGACGAGCCATTCAGCCAGAAATGAGCCCGATCATAAATTGGACGTAGCGCTCTTAAATTTTAGGCCACTGACTCTGAATTTCGGAAGTAAATTGCAATAATTTCGACACGTTTTTGGGTCGTATATCTTTCCATTATGAAATGACAAACCTTACTGAAGAGACGTGTCAAAAGAACGGGAAAACTTCGGTCTACTTTTGTAGCGACCCTTTTGAAAAACCCTATAGTTTTACTGTTTTTTGCTGTTGGTTGGTTATTTGTTAACATTCCCAATTCTTTTCGAAAGTTCTATTTTTTTCGAAATTATATAATTTATCAATGTGCCAAGAGACACACTCACTTTCTTTATGCCGTTGCTATGATTATAAAGAACTTTTTCTTTTTGGGCGCCAATTCAACTATCTTTCCATTTTCTCATGATCGCAGACCAGGGAGCTTTCAGACCAGTCAACAGGTGATTAGTGTTTTCAGACTGATTAATTCGTTGTTTTCATAAAGTTTATATAGCTCTACCCTCCACATCATACGATAATTACTCTTACTGAAACATAACGGTTCATTAATTTTTCGTTGACATTTTCCATCCCTCTATCTCTCTCTCTCTGTCTCGTACTTATATTCGTCTTATCAGATATAGTAGTCTTTAGTGTTCTACACCCTCGTAAATGTTGAGAAATTATCGAGATTTGAGTTTTTTTTTTAATTTTTGATATTTGAAATTTAATTAAATTCTTAGAAATATTTTTTTAATTCCTTTGCCTTAAATTTTTTTAAATTTTTTTTCGATAATAAGTTGAGATTGTAAAATATTAAAAAATATAAGTTTTCTAGTAAGAAATATTTTTTCACCGTTAGAGCTTCAGTAAATCTTTTGACTTTCCATAAACAAAAAAAAAAATTATTCTGCGTATCAGAGTATTTTATTCTACTTTATTCTAAAAGAATAAATTAATTTACATAGTTGACCTTTAAATGTGTTTGTGGAGTTGTTATTGTTGTGCGCGTGGTATTTGATTTATGCGATTTATTCAGCTAAATATTTGTATACACATATGTAGAATTTGTATATACGAGTATATACATATATTTATTAGCAAGTTATTTTAAGAAGAACAAAAAACAATTTTTTATGTAAATAATCAGAAGTATAGCACTATTGGTGGAGTAGAATTCTATTTACATAAACATGTTTTCACTATTTAGATTTCTTTGTCACCAAGATATTGTCATTCAAAGCTAACGTATGGAGGTATTTGAGATGCTGTGTGCACTGAAATTAATTGCCTTAAGAACTGACAGCTCAATTCTAGTGTGTCATTGGACAGTTGAAACAACATTATGTCAAAATTTCATCGTTGATTTTCACACAAAGTGGTCAAATGTAGATTTTTTTGTTCCAAACATAACAAAAAAGTTATTTACTTTGCTTCCGCCGTTTTTTTTGTGAAAATTTAAGGCTTTTTTCACTTAGGACAGTCTCACCGCAAGTATCCGAAAGCATTCGATGAGCCTCAGCCGCACTTTTCTTGGAATTAAAAAAGAAAAGCAAAATTTCCCGCAAATGTCGAAAATTCGGCTCAAAAAGTGATATTTTCAGTTGAGAATAACGTTTGGAATACAAACAAATCTCTACAAATATTTTTTTGAGTTAATGTTGACACAAATCCAAGATCGATATAAAACGATTTAATCGATTTAATCGACCAGCGCTTGACCCTAGAGACATCTATTGGAAAACGGCGGAAGCAAGCAATAAAAAGTTTTATTTTTTTTCAATTTTTTTTTGTAATTTTGTTTTTATAAATAAAAGACTCTAGGAATGTGTTATTTAATTGCCTGCAAACAGTAAATATGTAAATTTCATACTCCATTTGTTTAGAAAATGACAAAATTTACGACCTTTGCGCCGCTTCATTTACATTTTGCGGGCGTTGTCCAAAGAATGTTTTTTTTTTATAATATATAAGTATGTAAATATATTTATTGTGTCTAAAAGTACTTTGTTAATAAGAAGTTTGTGCTTCACAACCTTACAAACTAATGTCCATACATACATACTATACATATAAGTTGTAAGTATGTATGTTTGTCTATTATCTTGTTGGCAACAAACAGGTGTATCCATGGTCAGTCGTGTTGACTTGCGACTGGGTATTTGAAACGAAAATTTTGTATCCACCATACTTGTATATATACATATATGTATGAATGCTTGCTTGTTTTCATGGATAAATATACGGATATACATACATACATCTGTACATATTTATGCGGTCAGTGCTATGGAGCACATTCGTTAAGGCTAAACACAAAATTTATATTTAAATGTTGCTCTCATTGGTGACAAAGAATAATACAAACATTAAGTTTTTTTTTAAATTTAGAAACCAGAAATGTGAGCAAAAAGTGTGGAAGCAAATGTAGTAATAAAATTTTGGGTGCGTCTGATTTTTTTATATAATTTTTTTTTCAATAATTTTATAATATGTGTGGGTAGTTCGAAAGTCTTATGAATGGTCTGAAATAGTTTTGGAATGCTAAGTCAACAATGATGAATGAAATAATATTCCACAATAATTTATATTCTTATAAAAACTTTGCTTGGACTCTCATGCAATCGAAACATTCTTTTGAAAATTTCTCAAGGATGGGTCATATATTGAGGTTACATGCAATATGACACAGTTTTGGTGTTTTTATCAGCGATTATATGTTTTTGGTGGATTAAGCTTGTGAAGTTAGTTTGTAGTAATGTGAACGAATATTATCAGATAATTTTTGTTAAATTTTTATTTGCATCAGCAATTTTTTAACATATGATTAGGTGTTGTAGAGTCACTAAATTAATTTTTTTTGAGTTCATATTTGATTTTCGTAGACTTCGAAGTTTTCAAATTAACATTTATACCGTGAGTGATAATTCGAAGTAGATTTTGATCTGAAGTAGCATTAAGGGGCATTAGAGGTAGTCAGAGACACGAAAAAATGAGAATTTTCAGTATTTTTTTTTTGCTATTAAATCGTGTTATTTTACAAAAGTAATAATATGTCATTATTACACAATGTTTTGACTTAAAGTCACGAAAATTTGGAAAAAAAGTTATAGCTATCTGTATTGACCCAGTTTCAAAAAAAAGTCCTTGGAGATTCATCTAAAATCAATCGGATAAAAAAATAGTTTTATAAATAGATAATCCTGGGACTGATCGATGCTTTTTTTTTCAAAAATTAACAAAATGGCGGCCTCATGAGATTTTTTTCTAGATTTTCGGGAAAAAATGAACATTTAATTGAAAAAATTTAAAAAAAAAATCCTTCGATCAGGCCTGAGTTTATTATGTATTCTAAAAGCTGTATGAATTTCATTAAAATCTATTGAGCGGTTATCGAGTAACAGTTGTCACCAGTTTAAAAAACATAGTTTTGAGATAAACGTATTTAAAGTTTCGTACTAGCATATTGGAGCAACCGAGCGATCTTTATTATTTGCCGCATAACTCGAAAAAGTTATTATCGGATCAACTTCAAATTTTCAGACGAATTTTCACTTACCGAAAATGCAAAAAAAATTGATTTTTTGAAAATTCTGACTACCCCTAACCCCTTAATTTAACTTGAGTATAAATGTAAAATAAGGATTTTAAAGAGTTAGGGAATTCGTCAGATCACTTAGCACTTAGCGTATTCAGTACTTGTTAGTCAATTTTAATCGAATTATAATTGTCGAGAGGTATGATTATCTAACTAAAGCCTATTTCATTTATATTTTCTCTTCAAATTAAATTGGCTATTGTAATTTTTTTAGACGCATGTTAGAGATTGATGTGATCGAGCGAGTCACTTTGAACGCGTTTTTCTCAAAACTGTGTTTTCTAAGCTTTTCTACATCGTCTCTCAAAAATCGGCTTGACATGTAAATGAATGGAACGCATATTATAAACCAAAAATTTCGATTTTTTATAGCAAAAAACTAAAAAAAAAAACAGAAAATTCGCAATTCTTGTTTCAAATGTCTACCAAAAGTTCATTTTTTGGTATATTCACTGGATAGTAGTGCGTTCCATGCATTTTACAGATTAAAATGCCGCTAACTTTTTTGTTTCCGATAAGCTAATCATTCGGAATCGTCGAGGAAGTCAGAGCCCATTTTTTCGAAGCGGGGTGTTCAGAACGCTGTAATTCATGTTCTAGACAATATTTTTAGCTTAAAATGTATATTTATACTGTCGAAATTATAAAAAACTCAATTTATTTCTTGATCGTAGAAAACAAATTCTAAAAAATCCCTAAAAGAGGCCGTCACATGGGATGACCCCTTTAAATACCATATTCAGGATAAAATACTAGTGTTATTATATTGCGGTATAAACTCTTTCGTAACTCATATCTAAAACTCAGTTAAGAAATATTTGACTGACCCTTGTTCAATCTGCCGAAGAACTAATTTTTTTATTTCCATATGGTTTATTATACATATGTACAGCTTAAACGCAGTTATTATTCCGTACTTAGAAATAATGAATAATAATTGTCTACAATTACGGGTATTTAAAAGCATTTATTATAGGTAAAAAAAAATCGAAAATGCAGTCATTTTTTACGAGCGAGAGACACAATTAAGTATCATATTTATTTTTTTTACAAACTGTTGAAAATTAAATATATATATAATTACAAGTATACATCAGATAAGTCCCTATAGACAAAATTATAAATGATAATTTGACCCATCTGTGGGACAAACATAATAACAAACCAAAAATTTGTTCAACAAAAAAAAAAAAAAAAAAAAAAAAAAATCAACGTTATTGATTCAACTTCACTTTCCGAGAGTTGAATGTTTTGACAAATACTACTAAGTACTTATGTACCGGAACATTAGTGCTCTAGTATTATTATTGAGCGAAAATCGATTAGTTATTATAGAAAAGCTGGGTATGTACAGGGTGTGCAATTTTTTACAATTTTAAAACTATTAACACCGTATTTTATATTACTCTATATCAGAGACTTTTCAGTTAATTCGAACTGTTTGTTTAGAATACAACATGAAACAAGTGAGAGTCTTTCATGACCACAGCAAAAGGAATAATTTTTGTATCGTTTATCAATTGGAATATGGTGGACAGTATAGCCAAGCTTTCGGATCGAATGTTGCCTTGAGTTCGTCAATGGTTCGAAGATTGTTGTTTAAGATTTTATTCTTCAATATTAGATTTTTTTTTGTTATGGTATGACGTTTCTCGGTTCGCGAATGGATTTTCCGACTTTCAATATGCTAGAATTTTATTAAATAATGCTGCCAAAGCGCTCACGTAGCTCTCAATTCAACTAAGAGACTATTAGTAAACGGTTAGTAAAATGTTTAGAATCACAAAATATGTTCCACCCTGTTTGTAGTCTAGCGAAGTATGTATCAAAACTGTACATGTGTCATTCATATTTAAGCGAGTCCTTCAAGTCAGCTGTTTTGATTGACTAATGATTTTAAATAATTTATTTTTTGCGAACAGTGTTAATACCAATTTATATTTCGTGTTCGTATAAGGATATGAGGATATATGTTTATGAAATCGTGCCATCGAAGGAGAGAATGAGACTACGAAAGTATATTTGCGGGAAAATTAATATGTATATTATTTTAGTATGACGTCACACTAGCGAGAGAGTTGTGAATGGAGAGAAAGAGGGAGGACATTGAGAGTGTAATTTAACACTATACGGTAAAATTGACATTTTTTTTGGATATTAGAGCAAACTAATTTCGAAGATTGAGTCATTGATTGTGGATGATATCCATATTTTGAAATTTGTAGTAACTATGTACTGTATTTAATAATAATTTTTTCCACAACCGTTTTTTCGAACTTCGAAGGCAAATATTTCGATTTTGAAGGCTTACTTCGAAAATCGGAGAATACACGTTTTTCACTTATTTATAACTTAATCTCATGAAAAAAATTTGTTTGTTCCAATACCCAGCCGAGATTAATATTTTTGTGGATTGTACAAAATATTACTTATGCGCCGTGTATACTTCCAGCAGTAATTGAAAACGAAAATTATAAAAAAAAAAATCATCCAATATTATGAATTTCCAGTTTACAAGTGCTTTCATAATCCATAATTTTAGTTTTCTTCTCTCTCTTTTTTGCATCGTACATTTACCGTACTCATATGCATGTATCGCTATGATGACTAAAAGTCACTAATAACAGTGTAGCGCTGACAGCATTGAACTTTGCTACTTTCACTACTTCACCTAAGCTGACTATTACGCTGAGTAAACGTTTACTTTGGAAATGAGGGTGGGGTGCCGTAATTAAAAAAATCACAACAAACGAATATCGTTTGCATAGTGTATAGAAGAAGCTTTAGTGATTAGTAATAAGTCAATAAATCCATAAAATTCATAACCTCTCATACACATATACTGCATATAGCCTTGGTATGATTTAGTATTGATTCCAAGTGTCCATTTAGACGTTGTTCACTTCGATAAATCCATGTACTTAGATGTCACCCACGATGGGGCTTTATAAAGTGTGCTGTGTATATTTGTATTTGTACTAAAACATCAGCATTAAGCAAAGGAAAATTTACACGCGTCAGCTGTCTGTCGTTTTTGTTTTTTTTGGTGACATGTGTAGATATAAAATGAGTTTTTGTTATTGCGCACAAAAGTGTTGGTGACTGTCAAAAGGTTAATTAACGCTCGGGTTTAACACTTCTTTGTCCCACTTATGTTTGAGTATTTGTGTGTACGCGTAGTGTGAATTATATACTTTTTTGATGTGCACAAATTTGTATCGTTAACTTTATGAAGAAACGTTTTGTGATTTATTTCATCTTCTAATGATTAATAATGATTTTACCGCATTTTTTACTGAATATTTTTACAGATTTCTCAAAATATTTCTTAATGTGTTAGTTGGTTTCAGAGCTTGAAAAAGAGGATATTTATATTTTTTTTATTTATATCGAAGATACATATTTAAACCGTATTCTGTGAAATTTTTATTTAAAAATTCCGAAAACTCAGTCGTTGGTACCTCATCTCCTATGATGTGTTCAAAAACAAAAGGTCTTGCGGTGGACATCATAACTCATGATTGATTCATCCAAATTCGATAGTAAATGGATAAATCTAGTTAATGATCGAAGGGAAAAAGATAGTCTGTCTGATAGTTGCAAAATCAGAATTCAAACCGACAAAAAATTCGGGTTCGTGTAGTTGGCAATAGCGAGAGAACCCATTTTTGACAGATAAAATTGTAAACAAACCAAAATTTTAAATTCTATTCGATGTGCAAAATGGCAAATAAAAACTTAAGGCAGTAGTCTGCTTTAGAAGCCGAAAAAAACGTTTTTTTAGCAATTTTTTTTCAAAGGGAAGGAAATTATTGCGGAAAACGGAATTTTAAGACGATAGTGTACTATATTTAAGACTTCAAAAACAATATTTATCATTAAAAAATATTGAAATTTTTTCAAAGTTGTAAGTATTTTTCTGGAGCGTCTGGAGTCTGCACTTGTAAATCGGTGCCGGCGATGGAGATCGTGCAATGCATCTGAAACAGTCGAACCAATTTTTTTTTTTTTATTTTTAAAAGTTTCTTTTCTTTATGAACTAAAAAAATACCGAAAAAATTTTCAAATTCCAAATTTTTTCGAAGTTTGAAAAAAAATTCACTTTTTTAAGAAAAAAAATTTACTTTAAGTTGCAAAATAAGTAGTTTAAATAATACTTTTGCTCGACTTTTTTAGTTCAAATAGAAGATAATTTAATACTGAAGCTAGATCATTTTGGTTTTTTTCGATCGGACATATATTCTTTTTTCTATCGCCGGCACCGTTTTCTAACACTTGTGAACATGAAAACTCGAAAAAACGCGCTTTAAAGTCTGCCTGAGCATTCGCACCTGCTCGACGCTCGGCCACTAAAACTGCTCTAGCTTCGAAAATATGTCGAATTGGCCTCTGGAATTTTAAAGAGATATTCTTGGATAGTTTTGGAAGAGATTTAAAATAAAACAAAAAAAATCGATTTTTTGAAGCCTGTAACGCAGATTACTGCCTTAAACAATCATTTCAAAAGTTATAAGTTTTTACACAGTCTACCATATATGTACATGTATGTACTTTTCAGTTTCTTCCGTGGGTTCATTTTAAAAAAGTAAAATGAGGAAAATTCGAACATGAAATTACATATATTTTATATGCAATGAGCTAAAACTTGATTACGACCTCTAGTCTTTGGTGTTCGTTGTCTTTCTCTTTGATTATGAAGGCGCTTTGAACGCTCAGAGTTCGACGCCCTAGTGCGAGCTTGTATATTTCTAATATTTTGTTCTTCAAGCCGCTGCACACACTCCGTACTCAACTCTCAAGCGCGTACTTGGGAGTTTTTGAAATTTTGTTCAGTCAGCAGCTGCGAGCGCTCTTTATTCGACTCTCTGCACGCGATTGCGATGCGAAAAGAATGACTTGCAAGACGATTTTCAGTTTCAGATTAAGATTATCCATCACGGAGTTTGTTTGATACCCTCACCTGGGAACTATTTCCAGAAAGTTGAAGCAAAAAATATAGCCGATATTACTCAGAATGAATATAGCTTTCCAATGGTGAAAGATTTTTTGAAATCGGCACAGTAGTTTTCGAGTTTATTCAATACAAACATACATACAAATCTTTTCTCTTTATAATAGTAGTATAGATTAATATATATTTCGACAGTAAAAATTTAAGTTTGAAGCAAAAAATATTGTGTAGAACTCGAGTTACAGCGTTCTGAACACGCTCTCCTCGAAAAAAATGGGCTCGCACTTCCTTCACGATTCTGGCTGATTGGCTTATCGGAAACGAGAAAAGTTAGCTGCGTTTTAATCTGTAAGCTTAAATGCATGGAACGCACTACGATCAAGTGAATATACCAGAAATTAAAATTTTTGAAAAAAATTTCGAATTTTTTTTTTAAGTTCTAAAAAAAAATATCAGATCCATATACACAATTTTGAATACAATACGAATGTAGCCCTCCTTACTTTTTTTAAATTTCATTCTTATTTCATTTTATTTTTTTTCTCTTCCTTTTTTCTTTGTATTTTATATATTTTATTTATAGAAGAACATTTATTTCCAACACCTTTCTCAAGAATTTATATAAAAACTACAACACCAACAAACAGTTAACGCTTTGTTAATACAGCTACAATTGAGTGTGAAACCACTCGATTGTAAGAAATAATGCATTTTCATTTCTTTTTCACTGAAAAAATGAATGAAGTAATGCGAAAAAAACACAAATGATTGCTTGTATGCCCGTTTGCCACTGCGGCGTGTATTCAATGAAAACAACTTTTATTTTTATGCAATTATGCAGTTATGCGCTTGTAAACACAAATATGAGCATGCATAAATGCAGTTACAAACATACATACATACATACATACATATATGTATATACATTTGTATGTATGTATGTCTTTTTTACGCATAATTTATTTTTATTCATGCTTCGGCCAACGTGCAAGTAATATGGAAATTATGTATTACATATATAAATAGATACACGCACTTACATACATGTGTATATATAACACATACTATGTACCAATTCGACATTTACTGCACTGCACTCTGCACCAACCGTGTTGGCAATTCATTTCAGCGAAAGCGCACACACTTTTTTGCAATAGCAAACAAATTATGGCATAACATTGTGATTATGGCATGACATTTGCCTTACTGTGTATGTGGCCAAAGGTTAAGATCTCTTAAATGCGAAATTATAAAATTGCACCCAGGCGAGTTGGCCATATAACGTACGTATGTAAGTGTATAAGTTATATATAAAATTTATAATGCCTCTTATAGCAGTTATAATTTTTAATATAGCGCCACATTCACATTTATTTACATGAATATATGCATTTGTATATTGTACATTTAAGTATTAGAAAACACAGTGCCTTTACTGATTAGATACTGATCGATTGCTAATATTTAATATCTTTTGTTAAGTGAACTAATAAATTGTACTTGTACTTATACTTACGACGCAAATTCGAGACGTATCTGATTAGTGTACTGACCTTCTCGATAAGCATATGATTTATAGGAGCTCGTAGAGGTCGAGTAAAATCTTTGTTTAGATCATCAAAGTGTGGATTTCTAGCAAAAGTAAAAGTAATTGTAACTAACTCATGAGAAATCCAGAAAAAATCTTGAATTCAATCTTATTTAAAAGAAAACTTCTTCTAGATTATCATTTGAATGCTATCAACTTATATGACTTCACGTATAGATAGCTAATATGAAATGAATGAAATGAATTGCAATACATGAAGCAATACATATGTTATCGATAAATATTGATCGACTCCATATAGCAATATATACCCAATATGAAGAACTCTTTCGGATATAGTCTTCCTTTTACTTATGTACCTGGGAATATGTTAGATAGAAAAATATATAAATTCAGTTCTCACCTTCGCTCCGTTCTATAAAAATCGGCTGAAGTTCGTCTTTGCTATATAAATTATTGTGCTTGCATTGCCGCCATTTATAGTCTTGCGCCAAAATTTTTTTCGTATCTCTACCGAAATTCTCGAAATTTACAATGTCTGTATTCCAAAAAAGACATTGAAAATCTTTCTAGAATTTTTCCGTTGCATTATCTCATTGGATACGTTATCTAAATGTGTTGCTATTGTAGCGGCAGAAAACATTCCCCGATTAATTTTGAGGAATACTGACGAGTTGTCGGTTTTCGGTCGGATAAAAATGCTGTTCCGT
Source organism: Zeugodacus cucurbitae (assembly GCF_028554725.1). Lineage (NCBI taxonomy): Eukaryota > Metazoa > Arthropoda > Insecta > Diptera > Tephritidae > Zeugodacus > Zeugodacus cucurbitae. The sequence continues at coordinate 45,186,769 of NC_071670.1, forward strand.
TCCGGTTACGTAGGACACTCTGTCGTGGGGACGTAACATCTAAGTGTTTTTTCTGATCCCCTTTCAATTCGTCATTTTCATCTTTTGAAGGCATCCAAAGGCTGAATAACGAATGCCATATCCGTTCCTAAGATAGCCCGATCATAAATTTTTTTTTTTATCAACTCTTAGCTCTTTCTAAAAGTAATCAGTTGTCGGTTAGGGGAGGATGTAACAAAAACTCCAACTATCTTAAGGAATTAATATTTGGTTTAACAAAAGCGGTTAGAAAAAAACATTGCGATACTAATGGTAGACAACTCAATTTTATTGAAGGAAGACCAGAATTCGATGAGATCATAAAAATTATAGTAGAATAATGAATTTTGTAGAAATTCAAAAATTAAGTGACAGTTTTGATAGAATTCAGCTGATTTTTTTGTTCGTGAATGATTCGTAATTCCCTTTATTCGGTTGCAAAAGTAGCTTTTCAATTTAATAAATTTCATAAAAGTGGCAGATAAGATATTATATATTACAGAAAAAAGTGTCATCTAAACTAAAAATATTCGAAACGTGCCGTACGATTTATGTATATCGGTAGTATACACCGTTGAACCCTCATATAATCTAAACGTAAGATTTATATAATGATTGTGCAACATAGATTTCACAGCGTATTAAGTTCAATGACAAATCTAACGAGCACACAAGTGGGTGAATATGGGTACTAATTTATCTAGATTTATGCATAATATATAAATTTGTAAACAAAACGCGGAACGCTCAGATCTTCAGGTAACCAGTAGGAAAGTTCGAAAGTAACCGGCGGGTAATTGAAATCATAAATATATTATATATAAAATTTTTGGAGCTTGGGTTATACGATTGAATAGATAATTTCAATAATAACATTGAAATCCAAATTTGTGTCTATAATCAGTCCTAGTTACACTATTCCAACCTAAAAATGAACATTTGGAAGTATAGTTTTTTTTGTTAGAAACGGAGGTCGATCGAATAACGTGGTTTAAATATTTCTTGACAAATAGCAGCATTGTCACTGACAGTGCCTCCTCTCAGAGCCAACATTTCTTAAACACTGAATAACTTCACAGCTTTTTCTGGTACCGCATTTGACTCAGTATCGCATCAGTAGTCATCTAAGGGGTTAGGTGGGTTTCAAAATGTCAAAATTTTAAAATTTTTTTGTCTTATTAAATAGTGTGTTTAAAATATTATCCAAAAATATCAAATCAATCCGAGAAATATTCTAAGAGATATACCCTTTGGAGATTACGCCCGTCAGGCCACGCCAGTATGAATGTGAAACTTTATACACATTCATCTCAAAACTCAATTTTTCAAGTCGGTGAATCGGTGGACACGATAACTCAAATAGTTATGAAGTGATTTTGTTCAAATTTCTTTGGAATTATATTAACTAGTTAATGAACGAAGAATTTTATATATTTTTATTATAACTAAGTTTTTCGAGCCAATATATGGTGAAAATTTGACCAAAAAAGGTGGGTTTTTTGGTTTAAATTCTGTCAAAAAATTCAAATTTCAATATTTTCTCCTTTCCTTCGTTCATTACCTAGATTTATCCATGTACTATCGAAATATTTTTGGTTTATTGTTTTAAGATAAACCAAACATGAGTTATGATGTCCACGGCAATACCTTTTTTTTTGACACCTCATGGGAGGTCTACAACTTTGCTTCGGCCATTTTTTTTTTGTAAATTTAAGGATTTTTTTGTATAAAAACGGTTACAAATGTCGATGAGCCTCAGCTGCACTTTTCTTGGAATTAAAAAAGAAAAGCAAAATTTCCCGCAAATGTCGAGAATTCGGCTCAAAAAGTGACATTTTCAGTTGAGAATAAGTTTGGGATGCAAATAGATCTCTACAAATATTTTGTTGGGTTAATGTTGACACAAATGTCCAAGATCTATATAAAAAAAATCGATTTAATCGACCAGTGCTTGACCCTAGAGACATCTATTGGAAAACGGCGGAAGCAAAGTTGTAGACCAATTATCACATTCATTGTACAGAAATTTCCTACATGGCATGAATGCACTGCATCGTGAGCACGCTAATAATCATAGAATGCTTGTTGTTGTCTACAGATTTTAGTTTTTGTGGTAAATGTTTGTGGGATGGTGTCATCTTACTTGTCATTTGACTACTGCACTTATAAATATGACAGCTACGAAAGCGCATACATACATACATACATACACATATGCAAAAATGTATATTAAACAAGCTGAAATGTTTTGCAGCACGGGTATAATTGAAAGAAATAGCAAATAGAATGAAGTAAAGCACTGTTGTCGTAAATTTTGCCTGCATTTTATTTGTTTATATGCGAACGAAAAAATCATAAATATAAATAAAAACACAAAATTAAAATGACTCGAGTGAATGAGCTCATCTGTGCGAATATATATTTATGTATTATATATATATATAGAAGTAGCTGCCTTAGCATTTCTCTACGACCGGCTGTGCGTTAGAATAAATTAAAAATTAAACACGCAAATTAACAATAAGAAATTTGTATGTATGTGTATGTATGTATGTATTTCTTGAATTAAATCAATCATTGCAAATATTGTTTGCAATCAAACATAAATTTTTCGGCAACCTTGAACAGGTGCATGACGCACCGCTGACAGCCAGCGGGTGTTCAAGTTGCTGCCGAGCAAAACAGAAAGCGGGATAAATACGTACAAAAAAATGCAATAAAAAGCAATAAATACCAAATGTGTGCACAACAACAAAAACAAGTTTGAGAAACAAACACGAATTTTTATAAATTTTTGACGATGTGATGTGATGTGACTGGTCATAGCATTAAAAAGTTGCAAGTGAATTTGTGTGCGGAAAAAATGCATTACTAAAACAAACATCATAATTTATATTTAGAAATAGCCTCAACAAAAAATTTTAAGAAATTTGCAGTATCGAACAAGCGACAAAAAATTTTAAGAAATTTGTTGTTGTCATTTTTGTATAGATATACAAAAAAAAAAAAGATTGTCAAATGCGCTTTTAGCTGGTATTGACTTCAAAGTAGAGGTTAAAATACGCCACTGGCTGAATAGTTTAAAGTCAAAGTAGTCCGTCTGCCGCTTATTTGCTCATCTACGCTAAAAATTATTTGTGAGGTGTTGATTGCTTTGACTGCATATTGCAATTGTCGCGCTGCGAGATTTTCAAAGCTTGCAAAGTGTTAACAAATACGGCGCTGCCTAACCGTCGCCGCGTCAGTGAATCGGTTTATGGCCGGATGTGGCGTTGGCGTAATCGGTTAGCAGCCAGTATCGAAGAAAAATTTTAAAATTTTAATGAGCGACAGAGAGAGATAGTGTTAAGCATATTTGAACTAAATTTGTAATGAGTTAAAGTGTTGTTGTTGTAATAAGTAATAAGTTAAGGGGCACACCTAGTGTAATGGCCTAAAAAAAAATAGTCGAATTTTACCCAAAATTTTGGTCGTTTTTGGCCTGCCAAAATTCGATTTTTTGATCAGATCAAAAATCGATAGGTCATTGTACGGAGAACTATATAGAGAACATGTTAAAAAAACTCGATAGTGATCGGATCATTTGTTTTTGAGTAATCACTGCAGCAAATTCGGAAAATGATGTTTCGAGAAAAACGCGTTTAAAGATAAAATGATCGTATTCACTGTTACCGAAAAATTTTACCTGAAATTTTAATATGTTATTTTTAAAGGTGTAATCTACCGAAATATGAACAAAAAAAAATTGTTTTTTTTGAAATTTCACACTAGGTGTGCCCCTTAAAACATATGATAATTCAAAATAATTTCAGTATTCGCTATTTCATAAACTCTCGGCAGAGGTGTATCTAACGTTAGCTTATATTTTTAGACTCACTTCTAGATAGTTACAATTAGTAATCGGTATTATCGCTTGTCCCTATCATTTGTAGTGTCAGTTCTGTTAAATAAGGGAGTCGATCGTTGTTTTGTCTTGCTTTTGTAAACAGGTCTTTTGGGATCTCTGCGGGACATATATATATAGGCTATATGATACGAGTCTGACACTAAACGTTTCTTACGAAAAATATCGCCTTCAGTATATAGAATCGCTTCATAAAAGATATCGGTCGGGTTCGATACTCTCAGAAGAATTGTAATACAACGATTTCCGAGTATAATCTTTTCAAAGTTTCGAGATTGCAATAGTTAATAATTACTCATGTTCTCATGTTGACCAAAGTCGACTTCGTAAAACATATTTGCAAAATGACCTATATAATTGTAGTGCGGTAGGACACAATGAGTACGAAAAATACTCCATTCCTTCTCCATTTTAAATAGACCGTATTACTCCCATCTATTTCGCAAAACATTATGCTGTTCACTATAACTATAGAAAGTTAGCGTCGAGACCTAAATAAGGTTAAAGAGCTTGTGTTAGTCGCCGAACAAATAAATAAAATGTGTAAATATTAGTATTGTTTATCAAAGTTTCACTCTACAAATATAAATGTTATCTCCAGCTTATCTGTATATTTAGTGAAAGCAACGCTGACTAGACAAGTCATAATGATAGTGCTTTTTCGTTTTATGCAATAAATAATTTCCGGTGAACCAGTTGTTTTTATTTACGAATATATATTCCAAGTTGAAGTTAAAATTGTTTTTGTGGTTTTACAGATCCCGCGATAATCTACAAGAGGTTTATTTTATCCAAAAGCCTGCTAGGTTTGACACAGTTTTTAGTGAGGTTGTTTTTTATTAAGAAAAAAAAACTATTTCAATGAAATGCGGTTTGAACCATATTCTTGGCATCCCAATGGCATAGTTTGAAAGTGGGATAAATCGGTTCACAACCACGTCCACTTTCATTATACTAAAATTTTGAAGTTCATCTGATGATGAATGATGCACGTAGCACCAGTGAAGATATTGGGACAAAACTTTGCCCAAATATTGCGTTTCTTTTTTAAAATCACCGAAATCGGACATTTCAAGGCCCCAGATATCGAACATGTGCACCTCAGGGCAAATTTTGTTATTGAAAATATTGGTAAATCTCATAGATATTCGAAAGAAATTAGGAGATTATGTTTTCCTTGTAATAGTGTGCCACTATACATAGTATACGGAAACATACGGTGGACTTTATACTGCATATATCAGTTAAGGCACTAGTCTGCTTTACAGGCTTCAAAAAATCGATTTTTTTGCATTGTTTTAAATCTCTTCCAAAACTATCCAAGAATATGTTTTTAAAATTCCAGAGGCCAATTCGACATATTTTCGAAGCTAGAGCAGTTTTAGTGTGGCCGAGCGCCGCGCAGGTGCGAATGCTTAGGCAGACCTTTTAAGCGCGTTTTCTCGAGTTTTCATTTTCACAAGTGTTAGAAAACGTTGCCGGCGATAGCAAAAAGAATATATGTCCGATCGAATAAAACCAATGTGATCTAGCTTCAGTATTAAATTATCTTATATTTGAACTAAAAAAGTTGGACAAAAGTATTATTTAAACTACTTGTTTTGCAACTTAAAGTAAATTTTTTTTTCTTAAAAAAATGATTTATTTTTTTCAAACTTCGAAAAAATTTCGAATTTTATAACTTCTTCGGTATTTTTTTAGTTCATAAAGAAAAGAAGCTTATAAAAATTAAAATAAAAATTGGTTCGACTGTTTCAGATGCATAGCACGACCTCCATCACCGGTACCGATTTACAAGTGCAGACTCCAGGCGCTCCAGAAAAATTCTTACAACTTTGAAAAAATTTCAATATTTTTTAATAATAAATATTGTTTTTAAGCCTTAAATATAGTACACTATCGTCTTAAAATTCCGTTTACCGCAATCATTTCAAAAAAAAATTGCTAAAAAGCGATTTGTTTCGGCTTCTGAAGCAGACTGCCTTAATATGTGAGATTTCTTAGCAAAATTAAGTGATTGTGAAATCTGGTGGGTGGGTGTTGAAAATGAGTAACAAGGTCTAGGAATTACCAAAGCCCGCATATACTATATATAGTGTTTTACGATATTCTAGTCGATTCTATGTCGAAAATATGGATCGAATTGTGGGTTCGATTACATCCGAACATAGCCCCGCCTTACTTGTTTTTTTTTATTTTTTTACAATATTGTCGATATTAACATTATTAATAAAGACAAAATCGGTTAACCTGTCGTCTTTCCATAATTGTGTGAATAATAATTGTTGTAAATAAAGAATATACTCCTAGCATCTCAACTTTTCAGTTTCTTTCCATTTTCAGTTTGAATTTGCCTCAAAACTCGTAACAACTTGTTTCAACATTTTTGGAAAACCGCCAGCCAGTGATTATTATTCTCACTGATCGTTGGCCCACTCTCAATTGTGTGTTTTTCTAAAATTATTTAAATATCGCAGCTTCTACTTATTTCTGTCGCAATTGTGTCAATTGCACGTCCGTCGTGTCGCTGGCGCATGTGGGTGATCACACTTGCTGTTGGCTCCACAAACCAGTCCGGACCACGCCATAAGTGCAAATAAATAGTGGCAGCAGTGGGAGAGGCGTTGTTGTTGTTGATATTTTTTGTTTGTTTGTTTTCATGAATGTGAATTTGTGTGGGAGATGGCGACAATTATGCTTAGTTATTTTTGTATTGTTAAATTGCAATTAATTTTGAAAGCATACACAAACGTTTAACGGTTTTTATTATTTTTTATTTTTAATCTTAGTTTTTTATGTTTTTATTATTTTTTTTATTCTATCGTTTAATAATGCTCTCTTCATATTATGCGTTTGAAATGAATTTGTTTTGTATGAACTGTTGTTAGTAACGGTAGGTCAATGCGATTTAGTGGGTCAATTTTTTGCAGTTGGCGTTGTTGTGCAATTATACAATATAAAACATGAAAATTTTTATGCTACTTTTATGAGCTGGCATAATTTTCAATTTGTATGGTGCAATTAACTATTATTGAAGCAGTTCAGTAGACACAGCAGAAGTGTTTTTCAATGGTAATCAACAACAATTTTGTATAATTTTTATTTAACCCTGGAGACTATATAGTGAGACGCCAAAACAACGGCAAGAGCGATAATAAGAGAATTTTATAGAGCATCTCTTGAATTGGGTTAGGTTCGGCGAGTCAAGGTGGTATGGTATAGGTTCGACAAGTAGGGAAAGTATGGCACATAAACCCATCTATAATCTAAAAACTATTTTCTATAATTCTATATTTTTATACTCAGCCGTTGGCACCTCAGCTCTCATGACGTGTCCAACAAAATGGCCTAACATTGAACAGCAGAACTCATTATTGGTTCATCTAAAATCAATTAAACAAAAATATTTCGATAGCAAATGGATAAATCTCGTTAAGGTTACATGGGTTTTGTCGTGTAAAAAAATATTTCAATATTTTTTTCTATATAAAAATTTATATATTTAATTCAAACTTTTTTCTGTCTTATTAAATGAATAGATAGATTTAAAGAATAATTTCTGAAATTAAAAAAAAAAAAATTAAAATTCCTCCATTGTGACGCTATTTCCGGTGACCTCTAGGAAAAAGGTGCGTCCGCGTTGTCAGCATAACTCCTGACAGGATCATTTAAAAATGAAAAACAAAAAAACAAAAATAAGTGTTTTAGTTAAGACCATAAAAAAGTCAAAAAAAGTAAAAATTCGAATTATGACAGACATTTTTCCAAAAAAAAATATAAATTTCGGTCAAATTTGCTTGACATTTTGCTTTTTTTTTAATAGTTGTAATTGGGAAAGAAATCCTTCGTCCAAACACGAGTAAATGGTATCTCGAACACCTGTGCAAAATTTCATCAAGATCGGTTAAGTAGTTTTCGAGAACATTTTACAACCATCTTTGAAAATACGGTTCCGAGAAAAATTTAGGATAATATTCTTGTGATGTTGTAGAAAAAGATTTAAACTGAAACAGACGTAGCCTGATGGGGGGAAATTCCAAAGGGCTCATCTCTTAGATTTTTCCTCGGATCGATTTGATATTTTTTGATAATGTTTTAAACATTAAAAAATTAAAAATACGCAATTTTTTCAAATTTTGAAACTCACCTAACCACTTAAAAGCTTGCTCATTTAAGAAGAAGGGAAATGGAAAACAACTATTTTATTGAAAGATGCTTTAACATTTGTCTTTGTAATCTCAAGACATGTGGTATTCAGATAACCGATGTGATTTAGTAGTAAATATGAAATATGATAATATGTTGCTCATCTCTTGAACATTTGTGGATTTTTTAATTATATTTTTGTGCCTCTACTTGACTAGCAATATTTTCAGAATCATATTTGAAGTAGTTTCAACAATCCCAAAAATTATTTTGAGTATTCATTTTTCTGCTAGTTTAACCAAATTTTCATTAACCGTGACTCAAACATTTTTTTTTTTTTATCTGACAAGTGACTAAGAGTGTTCGTGACACCAAGTAATCTTACGGCAGAGATGTATCTATCGAAAGCTTACAATTTAGTACTGACATATACTAGATACTTATTAGAAATCGGTTATAAATCATATATTAGTTAGATATAAGGGGCTTTGTGGCACCAACTATTTGAACGAAAGTGATTTATAGCTTTCATTCCATAAAATTGTTTTCCTTATTCAAATTAATTACTTTTACTGATACCTCAAAGTATATATTTTGCTTCCCTTTTCGGCTCTTTATAACATAATTGCTGCCATGAAAGACAGCTAGACATATTGAAATCTATATTGCAACCATAAGTTACAATACCAATAAGTAATAAGTCACGTTTCTGTTAGTAAAAAAAATTGTCTGGTATTTCAAGCGTTGCCATATTTATGTAAAAGTATTGTACAACATTATTTTTCGCTAATTTCAAATCGAATTATATTTAACTTTGCATTTGGAAAATTATATTAAATTTTTATTTGAAATATATAATTTAATTATATTACATTTTTAATGAATTATTTTAAGAAAAATTTTAATTTCTAAAAATTTCATTATTTTGAGTTAATTATCAGCCGAATTTCCACAAGCGGTTCGTAATCAAATGGGTTTTATGAAGGGAAAGTTAACGCAGTGGGAATTTATGCAAATAAGAAAGTTATTTATTTATTTATGTATGTAGGAGTTTAGTGTGTGTTGTTGTTGTTGTTGTCATAGCGCTGCTTTTTTTATTCCGTTCCGTGTGTTTTTCTGCGCTTCAATTAGCTTTATCAACATTTTATTTAATTTGCATATTAATTGGAAAATTAGGCTTGTGTGTGTACGTGTGCTGGGCGATGGCGCGACGCTTGGGTACCATATCATTCGACTAGGCGGAATAAATACCCAATAATTAAATACAATACATATATGTACATATGTTGCTGTGTATAGTTATCTGTTTTACATATATAAATATTTATAAAAGTTTCAATGTTTGGGTATTTGGATATTTGGACTGCTTGATGCAAGTGGTCATTGACGTGCTGCGGTGAAAGGGTAACTCTTGGGAAATAAAATTATGTTGAAGGTTTAGGTAAGATTTTCTAAGGTTTCAAAAGTATTTTCTCACCGTGAATGTGAGTTGAAAAGTGATTTAGATTATACCTTCGATGTTTGGGCAAACAAATTAATGTGATCGGCGAGATAAGTGATCGAGAGTTTTATAAGAATTAAAAAACCCAAAATGTTTCAAGCGTGACTTTGTTAGAAGGGGTAGGTTTTCTTGTATTTTGGTCGTTTTTTTTTCTTCCTTCACGTAACACATGAATAAAACTCATCATTTATGTACATATAATCGACGCAATCGATAATAGAAGGCATGTTGCTTTACGCTCGGGCTCAGCTCTTCTTTAATTTTATTCTTTTGTTAGTTAGTTAAACGGGGAATATCTTAGTCTTAGGAATGTTTGGTCAAATAACGGTTGTTTGTGTCACCCAGAAATAAAAGTGTTATATATGTATATATAAATGATCACGACCATCAATCACTCAATTTTGAATTCCATCTGAATCCTTCACTTCACCAATGAAGGTAGCGGATTAAAACTTCACACAAATACCGTATTTGAGATGTGGCATCACTTGTGGGAAAATTGTCAAAATCTGACTATAATTTTTCAAGGCCCCGGATTTTGAACAATAGAACTCATTGCCTAAGGGTAATTTTTCACCAAAAATATCGGTAAATCTCTCAGACATTTTAATGTAATCCAGAGCGAATATTTTTCTTCTAATAGTGTGTCTCTGTTCTAAAAATTATTAAAATCGGGTCATAACTTCCCCTAGCTCCCATATACCTAATTATAGGTTTTTTCAAAAATACGGTGGGCTTTAATCCGATTATATCGGTTAATTTGTGAGGTATATTAGCAAAATTAAGTGAGCGTGTAGTCTTGGATATAGTGTACCTTAGTTTTAAAAATTAGTGAAATCGGTTCAGGAATTACCTTAGCCCTCATATACTACATAAAATGATTTTTGTTATTCTATGAGACGTCATGCCGAATATATGAGTCAAATTGTGTGTTATCTTATTAAAATGAATAGCGAAAGTATAAAATGTTCGGCTACACCCGAACTTAGACCTTCCTTACTTTTTTTACTCTTCGGGGTCTATTTTTTCCACCTTTTTTTAATAATTCTTCTTCTTTCTTAAATTAATAATTGAAATCTTAAATTAATTGTTTATTAATTTTTTATTGAGTTTGTATTTCAACAGGCACTAACAATAATCATAAATAAAATTAAGCGATTCCAAATAAACTAATTAGTACTCTAATTTAACATAAATCAATTATTTAAATTTTCAGATTATTTTTGCCCTTCGGCCGCGCTGTGGTGATATAAATATAGCCCCAATAGAAACTAAACAAATTTTTATTTTCACTTTTACTTGCTAAATAATTGCCTCAGCATGCTTAATTCCGACGCGCCAAATCGAATTTCTATTATTTTTACTTTCAAACTAAAAAAGCTGGGTGTCTACAGACACTTGCTATGAGGCATTCAATGTGGCTCGCGGCGCTACACAACTGAACGTGCTTTTTTATAAATTTATTATTAGCATTTTGGCATGTGGCCAGCAGTGACTGCGACTTTACAAAAAAAATTCTTAAATATATATTTTTATTGCTGATAGAAAGTAAACAAATGCTGAACAAAGCTAGGCAATACAACAAAACAGATTTTCTTTATTTGCAAAGAAACTGAAGATTTAAAGAAATCACATATAAAATTGGACGCTGTTTCTTTGACTCAAATTTATATACTATATGCTATATAATGTCTCATCTTTTGTTCAAAAATCAAAAATTTTGTGTTCTTCAAATCCAGCTGCGCATAAATCAAGCAAATTAACTGACGTAATTTTTTTTATTGCACAATGCGAAATGCGATTGAAATATGTATATCAAGCAGTGGCGGCATGAGTAATCTTAGCATAAAAAATAATATTAAATACAGATATATTTATATATATGTATATGTATACTTGATTCTACAGTTAATATGTGGGCGTATATTTCTTTCAGCAAGGAGTTTTCCCCTCATTTGTTCTATTTGACTTTGCTATGTTGACTTTCATGCTCCACTAGCCGCTAATTTATGTTATCTACTTATGTTCTTTTCATCTAAATGCCTAAGCGTCTAAGTATCTACAGTTATGTGTGTAATTATAATGCTCTAAGCCTTTTGTAAGCCGTCCCTTTGTTACAAGTATTTACTGTTAAACTGATTTTTTTCTATACGATCTTCAGTGACTTTGCGCTTACAATTTGATTTGTTTATACATTTTCATTTGCGAAACCAAGGAATCGTGTCAAATTACCATTAAATAGCCGCCTACATACTGTAATTTGACATACTTCAACATTATACATAGTATAGATATATAATTATGTGTACAAGGTGTGCTCCGAAGTACGGAGAATTCTCTTTTTTATACTAACTCCGCTTACAATCTTTAAACTACCTCTTCAGATTACTATATGAAAGGTCATTTTGCAAAGAAGAAAGATTCGTTTGGAAGTTGGCTTCCGAAGTGAAGGCTTTATTGTATAAAAACGGTTACAAAAATGTTATTCAAAATATTGGCCGTCGCTAGCTACTACTTTTGACCATCTTTCTGGCAGCATGCGTATTCCGTGACGAAAGAACTTCAATGTTGACACATATGTTCAAGATCGATATAAAACGATTTAATCGACCAGTTCTTGACCCTAGAGACATCTATTGGGAAACGGAAGCAAAGTTGTAGACCTAATATTATCATAACTTCAAACATTTCGCTTCTTGTGTGTGTAGAGCCAAGTTGTAATAGTGACCTTATAGCCTTTTCACACAGGAGCTAATTGATCTATTAACCGGCTTAAAACGCTAATTAAGATCGATTTACCATACAAAATAATTTTTAAATAAAGAGTGTGAAGAGCAAAAAATCGTTTCTAAATAAAAATTTTAATTGATCAATTAATTTGGCTGTGTGAAAAGGCAAAAGGCATATGATCGTTTACCGCAAAACGATGTAAATTGGAATGTTCTCATGCCGCCGACAATTAAAGTCAACTTACTTTTCAAACAGCCCTCGTTCTCGATCGCGCTTGCTTGAGTTATAAAATAAATTGCTTGAGTAGTAGACCAAAACGTGAGTAAACCGTATAAACAGAAGGCACAAAATAACTGCTCATTTCTAAGTGAATCAAATTAATTGTTGTTTTTTATTGTTTTGCTACGAAACCAGCTTTTCCCTAGCCCATCTCGGTTTAATATATGTAAATATGTAAATGCCAAACGGAAAGTGTAAGCAGCTTTAGCAAAAAGCGGTTAATCGACTTTGAAAATTTATTACATTGCAATCCATGAATGTAGACGTTCCATAGCATATACTATAGATATTACTCGTACCTAAATGGAGCTAAATATTTAATTCACTGTCACGAACGCTTCGGCGAACAGCGCTCACTATTGACAACAACCCACACTCGTTACATGCATTTGAGGTGTTCGATTGATCGACAAATATTCGAACCAGTATTTTTACTTACCGACATACCTCCATACCTATAAATGAGTATGATTGCTGCACATTTTATTATTCGGTGACAAAGAAGAATGTTGCATGAACAGAGAGAGACACGTTTGAGTTGGCGCCAAATAAGACAAGTGGTTTGCTTACTCTATTTACATATCAAATGTGTAGCGGTTCTTACTGACATCTGTCAATTTTGACGTATAATAACTTAATATATTACATTGTCTTCAAAATATTGTGATTACTAGCGAGTTCTAGAGACGAAATTTTATGTGGTTCGGTGGTTCTTGTTGTACTTGACAGCAGTATAAATTTGTGGAGACTTTCGACAAAACAAAAATCATCAAGTGTGGACTTAATTTTCTAAATGTATTGTTCTGTTTCTATGTCTATCTCATAAGTTCGAAATTATGAACAGAACATTAGAAAGACAGAATGTCTTTTCCGTCACATTCTGTCTTTCTAGTGTTCTGTAACAAGTACCCTACTATGTTTGAGATTTTAAGTAAAGTCACGTAAACAATAAGTTTAAAGAAAGTCGTCGATTGACTAATTCAAAACTAACGTTATTGGAATTTTCTTAATTAGCGTTCTAAAAAGTTTTTTTTTAATATTTAGCTTCTCAGTTTAAATATGTCTCGGTCCGCAGTCCTTGTTTGAAGAAATATATCTACACGAGTTGCCCATCTTGAAAACTGTAATATATTCCATTATTTGAATGAGGAAAATTATTTGAGGAAATTTTGAACTTACATATTATGGGGTTAGGGGTAGTCAGGGACACGAAAAAAAATGAAAATTGTCAGTAATTTTGGTTTTGCTATTAAATCATGTTATTTTACAAAAGTAAAAATATGGCATTATTACACAATGTTTTGACTTAAAGTCACGAAAATTAAAAAAAAAAAATAATTTTCAAAGTTATAGCTCTTTGTGTTGACCCAGTTCCAAAAGAAGAGATTCATCTAAAATTAATCGAATAAGAAAAAATAGTTTTATAAAGAGATAATCCTGGGCCTGATCGAAGATTTTTTTTATTTTTTTCAAAATTAACAAAATGGCGGGTTCGGAAATTTTTTTTTTCTAGATTTTCGGGAAAAAATGAAATGGTCTTGAAAAAACGAAATTTTTTAAAAACAAAAAAGTTTAACGGAAAGAAAATACTTACACTCGAATGGTGTCATTAGATGCTCTATGTGACGTACTCGTCGTTTTTCCGAACTCATACTTCGTGAGATTCGTACTAATCCAACTGTTGATACGAATTTTTTTTAAATATTCCCATTAGGACGGAAACTGCCTAGCAAAAATGGCAGCGGCATAATTTAAGAAGCTCGATTATCTTCATATTAATAATCATAATTACATTATTTAGCTTTTTGCAAACCTCAAATCTTAGTACTTAATATCTTAATCAAATTAATGTGAATTTGCTGTAATTTTTTAGATTAATAATCTTAATTGGACTTACATACATATATTATTGCTACTCACTTATAAAATTAATGTGTCTACTGGTATACTTAACAAACTCGTTTTTATTTTTTAAATATTTATTTTTATTTTAGAAAAAATAAAAGTGTGTCATATCCGATTGACGTCATAATTCAATTAAATGCTAGATACGTAGTTTGTTATTATTAATTTTTTGTATGATTAACTTTTAGTGTAAAAAGCTTGTTCACTCACTCGAATGTGTCACACATTTTCAAATGTACATACAATTACTTATTTGCTTACTTAGCTGACAATCATTATTCATAATTGCGAAATATACCGATTTCGTATAGAACACCTGCGTACACATGGTTGTGGGTAATTTATTCTAAAGCAGTTGAACAACATTTATCAGCTGAGCGATGTGAACAAAAAGCTTTAAATTCCATTTACTCATAAAAATCGAGGGCTGAGAGGGTACAAGAGTTTTGGTAGAAAATAAATATTTATCAGTTGCTGATAAAAGTAATTTAAATATTGCTCGATAATTGGGGAATGGTTGGACTAGCCAATGAATGTTATACTAAAATTATTCATGCATTTTTGAGAAAGTTATATGACAATTTTTGTCTGAGGTGATTACTTTTGGGGGAGAATAATCTAATGCCGAGAGTTATTTACCAATAAAATATCTGTATATGTATATCAATATTAAGGTGCTCCTCACATTAGATATATCGTTTACATTTTAATTATACTCCGAATCGCTAAAAGTCATTTCAGACAGTCAATTAATTGAGTGAATTAAGTGTGTTGATAATAAATATACACAATTAAGTACCTTTGGTATGGTTTGTTGGGGTAAAAGCTATATACTAGAGAACATATTTAAAGTCGATAGATAATATAAGGGTACCCTTATTTAGGGCCAATAAGATTGATTTATTTTAACACAATATTGAATATTAATTTTTAATAATGATTTAATAATGTTAATCGAAATGTGACACCCACTTCGGTCTATACATATTTGTCAATTTGTAACTCATATATGTTAATTGGTCAATGACTTCTAGGAAGTTAATAATAATAGCTTCCACCATGTGAACATCTGAAAGTTTTCAGATAACTTTTTAATTTAGTCGATTATCATTTATTCCATATACCCATATGTGACAAATTCTTGGAGTTGTCTGAAACAATTTTCTTTTTTCAATATATTTATATATTTTTCAATATATGAATTTGTAAAATTTGAATATTTTCTGACAAATTATATGATGTGCTAATGAATCACCTGTCTAATAAATATGTATATTTCTAATGAAGTCTAATTACATAAGTACTACCTTTCTAATTAATATTCACCTAATATTATTTTATCGCTTTTTGATTTTGCTGCTGACACATTATTCTCTGCCCTACCTCGATTGTTCTAAAACAAGACGAAGATCACTAACATTTTTTTAACAGACTAGTTTCAAAAACGCTCGGTTTCTCCAATTACTCCTTCATTATTGTTATAAATATAGATTTAAAACATTTTAACTCGGAAGTTTTTTTGTGGATTATAGTGATTCGAGTTAGAGAAGTTCCACTGTATTTCTTCTCAGAGTACATTAGCTTAAGGTGTTATATACAGTTAGGAGGTCGAAAAAAAAGCATTTTTCAAAAATATTTTCTAAGCAAACTATTTGGTTTATTGATTTGAAACTTGGCAGGTATATTATGACAACCTTAAACTATATTCACATGTTTTTTATTGGCAAAAATAATTATCGGGAAAGTTGATATTGCCAATTTTGCAGAGGTCCGCAAAAAAAGGCCTCTTGCGGTGAGCACGATATCCCTGGACTGGATCATCTAAAATGCAAAAAAAAACAAATAAATTGCATTAATAGAATAAATAATCTAGTGATAGATCGAAGGAATGAGCAAAAAAAAAATTTTCTCAAAGCAAAAGATTCGATTTTCGACCAAAATTCGGCTCTTTAATTGTTTTTTAAAATAAGAAATTTGCATCGGATGGGGAAATCCTTCGATTAATTACTAAAAAATATAGTTTAAAAGATTCTGTAAAAATTTCAGACCGATCGGTTCAGCCGTTTCTGAGAAATCTTGCTCACCGACTTTGAAAACATCGTTTCGAGAAAAACGAGTTTAAAGTTTTGAAAGCACTTTACATGTAGTCGGTGCGCCTTCACTAATGTGTTTATAACTTCGAAAATATTCGTCGGATCAACGTGAATTTTTTTTGTGTGTATACTCAGATATATATACTATATATTACGAAAACGCAAAAAAAATTGATTTTTTGAAAATCCTAACTGTATCTATATAACCCCTTAAGTTTTGAGAAAAATAAAATTCTCTGGGGATAAGATCTTCTAAGAACATTTCACTATCAATTGAAACAATGAGTTTAAAAATTAATCTCAGAGCTTTCAACTAAATGTCGTTAGAGACTTTCCGATTTCTTATAAATAAGGGTATTATGAATGAAAAGTGCATGAACATCAGAAATAGGTGGTCCAACCAGCTTTGAACAGAGTGTATTCTAAAATCCCTGGGAGACCATTTGATAGTAATTCAAAAATCTGTTCTGGGTTCTATTTTGTTTATAAATTCCTATTTTTAAAAAACTTAATTTATTTAAAAAAACTGATTTTTTAAGGCATTACTCCATAAGAACGTTTATTCGCTTGTATTGTTACAAGAACAATGATATATTTGTGATTTACTATTTGCATTTTTTTTCTCATAAACGTTTGGCCTAGAAACGGAACAACCACTTGTTAAACGCTTGATTCATGTGTGAATGACAATAATGTTATGGTCGTTTTAAACGTTTCACATTCTTAAACCTACAC
This sequence comes from Zeugodacus cucurbitae, assembly GCF_028554725.1. Classification (NCBI taxonomy): domain Eukaryota; kingdom Metazoa; phylum Arthropoda; class Insecta; order Diptera; family Tephritidae; genus Zeugodacus; species Zeugodacus cucurbitae. The sequence continues at coordinate 45,204,080 of NC_071670.1, forward strand.
TAGCATATTGAGATTTTAGAGAGAGAGATTTTATCGTTCGCTGGCAAAAAGTTGTACACATAAGAATGTATTTATGAATATATACATATACTATATATATGTATATTAAGAGATCTGAATGCTGACTGCAACAGTTATTATGTGAAATCACATACACAAATTACTATACATACATATATGGACATTCGTGTGGGTTTGAGGGAAGCCGGGAATTGGCGTTTAACGATACAACCGGTTTTGTTTTTTGACACAACCACCGTTTCAAGTGTTGATAAAGTTGTTGTCGGTCATAAATTAGCAACAAGTTGCAATATTTCTTCACATATATTTTTACATACATACATATATAATATTTATAAAATGTAGTTTCTAGTTAAATATGATAAAGAACACTAGAAAAAAATACTACTAAGCTTTCTAGTAATGACTGAACGGAGTTAATCTTAGTTTTGCGAATTTTGTGTTTTTGTTTTTTCGGATATTGAGTCATCAGAACTTCATTCCATGCAATTTTTTAAGAAATAATAAATATAATATTTATCTATTAAATGAAAAATAAATATAGTTGAACTTTCCTAACTCGAATTATCATAATCCGCAAAAAAACTTCGAGTTATGGCAAGTAATTTGTTTGAAATTTGAGTTCTATTGACCATTCAAGAGTTCGAGTTATGGAAGTTCAACTGTATTCGAGAAATGTAGATCGAAGTAGCCTTCTTCCTCATTCGACTAACACTTTAATTGCTAGATCGTGACCTTTGTTTTACCTATAGTAACACCAGAAGAAAATTAAAAAGAAATTCAGAACTGGATCATTTGATCCAGTATCAACATATTTTTACGGTTTAACAGACGTATCGAAAGCATTGGATAGATTATTTCTATGCTATTTTATAAAAGTTTGAGAATCGAACAGCAGAAAGAAGCTGAACTCAGATTTTTTTTACAAAATGGAAAATGGGCCCACTTATGGGTCAAGAACCATATCTCAGGAACTACTCGATCGATTCGAATGAAATTCGGTATATAATATTTTCTTGACACCCTGACAACACCGCTGAGAAATGGACGAAATCGGTTCACAACCACGACAACTTCCCATATAAGTCAAATTTGAATTCCATCTTCTTCCTTCACTTTATAGGATATACATAAGGAACCAATGAAGATAGCGAAATAAAACTTTACACAAATACTGTATATGATCCGTGGCATCACTTGTGAAAAAATTTTCGAAATCGGACTATAACTTTTCAATGCCCCGAATATCGAATATGAAGAACTCAGTGCCTCATGATAATTTTTCACCGAAAATATCGGTAAATCTCTCAGATATCTCAATTTAATTCAGAGAAATTCGTTTTCTTCTTCTTCTAATAGTATGTCTCTGTACCAGGTGGGCTATGTACCGCATATATTGGTTAATATGTGAGATATCTTTGTAAAATTAAGTGAGCATGTAGTCTTGGACATAGTGTACCATGGTGGTGAAAATGAGTTAAATCGGTTCAGGAATTATCTTAGCCCTCATATACTACATATAATGATTTTTGTTATTCTATGAGACTTCATGCCGAATATATGGGTAAAATTGTGTGTGATCTTAATAAAACTATAGCTATAAATTGCGAGAGTATAAAATGTTCGGTTGCACCCCAAATTTGGACTTTCCTTACTTGTTGTCTCATATATTTTCTTCTGGGTGTCCACTGGACAAGGCAATGTTGCCCACTCATTTGACATGTCGAAAAATCGCCTAGTATCTTACCATTGGTGTCTTCAGTTCTGCATAAAGTGATCTCATTATGAATTTCCATGTAAAATATTTTCTTTCGACTGAATAAATATGTGCAATTTATCTTTTATCACTGTTTGTGCACATAACCTCTTCACTGATAAGTTTCTATGTGTTTTTTTTGCGTTTCTATAATCTCTACGAGTTGCTTATAGCAGAGCATCAACAACCTACTTGTCAACATATAAGATATATACAGGTGTCATTCCTTACAAACACACATACTCGTATAAAGGGAAACAACAAGATTTTTAACACTTGTTGCAATCTTTTTTAAGGTTGTCTACATTTCTTGTTGTTGCGCTTATCGTTTCACTATTGTTCTTCTTTAATGTTTACACACTGTTCATTTTGTTGCTGTTTTTCGTATTTTTTTCTACTTTTTTTGAGCGAAAAGCAAAAGTCATTTGTAGTTTGCGCTACCTGTTGAGACGCGCGAATAAACCGCACTTGTTTTGACACCTCGCTGTGGCTGGTGGCTGGTGGATACGAGTATAGCACTTCATTTCGGGTGCGCCAATCATCGCACTGTTGTTGTATTTTAGTTTGCTTTGTTGTGCAAACAATAGCAAGTGTTGACAATTTAAATGTTAATGTGGCCTATTGTGTGTGTGTATTTGTTTTTGTTGTTTGCTTTTTATTTATTTTTTAATACCGAAACTTTGATCTTTTCGTATTTGCTTAGATGTTTAGAACGTTTTTTAGTTATTATTATTTTTTTTAATTCCGTAGTGTGTGTTGGCGATCACGCAATCGACATACTTGGCATCCATGCGCATATTGCGCAAGAATGTCAAATATTTTTGGATAACTGTATAAGTTATGCGGAAATATGAAATACAAAAAGTTTGATTATAATTCCAGAATTGTTATTCACGATATATTCTCGAACATCAAACCAGTTTTTTTTTGTTTTTTTGTTGGTTCACATGCTGTCTGCAATGGCAATAAAGTTATAAGAGTTCAGTCCTACTCCTTATACTGTTGTTCATTCGTTGTGATTTTTTTACAAATCAGAAATTCATGGGATTCATCGGCATTGATATCAGAGACATGTTTTCGTAGCATCTTAGATTCAAACTGCATTTAAAGCCTAAACCCATCGAGTGCCGTTACATCTTAATCAAGTATTTTTTTGTTTAAAATCGGTTGGTATGTCTCTCTTAGATTTTAAGCTCTAATTTTGTTTATAGTTTTTCAATATGAGCACTACAAAAGTAGAAGAAAGTACATTCGATGTTGAACCCAATTATCGACGGGTTTCAAGCATAAATCCGCCGATACTGCTGCAATTTCATGTTCGATATTCTTCCGAAGTTCATCAATCGTCGCTGACTTGTTGACGTAAACCATAGACTTGACGTAGCCCCACGGGAAATAGTCTAACGTCGTCAAATCGCAGGACCAAGGCCGCCCATTGACTGGAACATTTCGAGAGATAACTCGTTCATCAAACATGGTTTTCAATAAATCGATTGTGACATTCGCTGTGTGTCTTGTGGCGCCGTCCTGTCGGAACCACATGTTGTCCAAGTCGTCCATGTCATCCAATTCGGGCCAAAAATATTCAGTTATCTTTGAGCGGAGGCGATTCCCATTCACAGTAACGTGCCGGTCTTGATCATCATCGAAGAAGTAGGGCCCAATGACGATGCCGGCCCATAAACCGCACCAAAGCGTAATATTTTCGGTATGCAATAGTGACTCATGGAGTACGTGTGGATTGTTGCCTGGCCAATAACGTATACTTTGCTTATCCACGAAGCCAATCAGCCAGAAATGAGCCTCATCGCTATGTAGGACGTAGCGCTCCAAAAGTTGAGGCCACAGACTCCTAATTTTGGTAGTAAATTTTAATAATTTCGACTCGTTGTTGGATCATATATCTTTCCATGATGAAATGACAAATCTTACTGAAGAGAAGTGTCAAAAGAACAGGAAAAATATGGCGTCGTTTTCTGTCCTTATCGGTCTACTTTTGTAGCATATCTATTGAAAACCTCTTTATATGGAGGCTCATTCAGTTCGCAAATATATTTAAACTGATTCGAACTATCAGACATGTTTAGAATGTGGAAAAACTCTGACTATATATATACCATGAGATCTCAAGTGGGTTTGGTCGTATACTTTTCTTAGCCGAGCTTTAGTAGACATAATACCAGTTAGTTATCTGAACTAATTCAATATTTGGTTTCCGGTGGTAGAAAAGTAACTGACGGACAGTCAAATTAGTCATCTTACTTAAAAATCTGTAGAAGTATCATAATTTTAAAGTTTCCTAATTTAATTACTAGCATAAAAGACTATGTGAGCCCAAAGTTAGAAGGTTACACCTAATACTCGTTTATACTTAGACAATGAATTAGCAAAATTTATAACTGTCCTCCACTGTTTATACCTGGCCCAGTCGTACGCGGGGATAAGGTCTTATCTAATCACTCTGCTGCTTGTTTTTTTCCTATTTTTATTTGTATTCCACTATTGCTGCTGTTGTGTTTCTACTCTTTGTATTGGTGAGAAATAACATTTTGTTGTTTCATTGGAAATTTGCGAAATTTCTTGGAATGGTTGGTCATACGAACACAGTATTGAAGGGTATTTTCATGTTGGGACAGCACCGATAGTGAAAGTGTGATTCAGCTGAGTACTTCAAAAGGTAATCAAGTACTTTGTGCGGCGAAAGTGTTAGTGGCCAAATATGGTAAGAATATAATGTTTGTCTTATCAACAGATGTGGGTCTAGACGTTATTATTCACATCTACCGAACGTCAAAGTAATCCTTAGCACACATTACACCCATCGTCTTGGGTGACGTCGCTATATTATGTGTCATCTGTTGATCGGTGGCAGGTGGCAGTCATTAATGCTATCGATTACTTTATATGCATGAGTAATAGTTTCGGAAATGTGCGAAGTTTTTTTTTTTTGAATATGCATTTGTATACTCCTTATCTCTTTACCAATTCATAGTAAACTACATATGTATGTGGTTTTTTTGTTATACATTTTATTTGACTAATAATTCTAATTTATTATCTCTAATTGCAGATTCTTGGCATTATTTGTATGGCCTGTGCTTCACCCGCTTACATTTCGGCTACATCATTCTTCCTCTTTGTGGTTGTTATTTCATTCATTGCGACAATTTTATGGATTTTCGCCTATCTTTTGGGTATACGTGAAGCTCTCAATGTGGCTGTCAACTGGATATTCACAGTAAGTGCAAAATATAAATACAATACATTATATTATATATTTTTCTAATGAGGCGATACTCACAGTGTAGTAGCTTAGGTTTTTCATTTATCGCATTGCTTCTCCGTGATTTAGTTGTATTTTTTTCCAATATTGTCCTAAATGCATTCTCACACTATCTGAGGTCTCGATTGATATCAATCGGTACGGATAGTGCATTTCCTACTCTTATGCCGGTTAAGAGATCTAGTTCCGATGTAAACATAAATTCTATACCGAAAAGGAAAGGGCTGTACGCCCAGCTCTCCTCCTCTTAATTTTATTTAAGGGGCTATACCAGTGTAATCCATGAAAAATTGGATGATTTTCGTGAATTTTTTTTTAAAGAATGTACTCACTCGAATGTTTTGAAATTTTTTAGACATAACAAGGATTTTTTTTTACAAAATTATTGAAAAATAATGAAGTTATATGCTACTGTCTTCGGAGGTATCAAAAAAAGTTTCCCAACTACTGACATGTTTCCGGCCGAATGAGAAGCTGAATAACAAAAATTCAAAAGGGTTATTAAAATTAAAAGTTTTACCTATGATTTTTAGGTAGAAAAATTGTCGTTTTTACATGCCAAATTGACAATTTTCAACACATCGTACAAAATCAAGAATACTCAGTTTCAAATTCAAGTCGAACGGTCAATTTCTCATTTCGCGCTTAAACTTTCAACTATAGCGGTTTATACCAGCGACCCGACGCTCTTTAGAACACTCATTTCAAAAACTAGTCAAGATACAACCTTGTCGATTTCATAGGCTATTTGTGAAAGTATAAACTATCGAATAAGGAAAAACATCGATGTTTCAAAAGTGTCACACTGGTTAGCCCCTTAAAGATCTGACACATGAAAACATCTCAGCTTATAACCAACATTGGTAAGGTCCATTGTGTTCAATTATCCACAAAATACGTCCGATAGAAACGTGTAAGAAATATTCTTCGTGGTCCAAGAGATTTATAAAGTTGACTTGTCTTGTCTTGTCTTGGTATAGTCATAGCTCTATACGGCTATTTTCTGCATACGAACTGATACACTTTATTTTCATCTTGTCTTGTACCATCCTACGCTCTTTGTGCTTAACGTTGAGACCAGGTTTCAGTCAGGCTGAAGTGTTCCTATAAATTTCTGGCGTGTAGCCTAAACATCGAAACAGAACTGACACTCGTATCATGAGACTTGTTGCTATTGCATTGACGATTTCATTTTTGTGGCGGGTCTCATCCTCAATGCTGGTGATCACTTCGCAATCAAACTAATTTGGGTGCCTGACCACAGGAGGAATCGCCGGAAACTGCAAGGCTGATGCGCTTGCTAGACTAGGCACGTCTGTCCAATCTACAGTGGAATTGGGAAAAAGTAGGTGCACGACTATCCTCATGTAATTTGCTTCTGGGTGGATAGTTCTCTGTTGAACCGAGCAATCACTAGTACTTGTTCTGTCGCAAGATCCTTCTGGCCTAAGGTAAATCGCAAGAGATCAATGGAACCATTCAGTAACATATATCTTGTATTAACAATAAACTAACTAACTGGTCATTGCCCCATCGGGATTCACACGTTGAAACTAAAAATTTTACCGGACACTAGCTGCAGAAGCTGGTTGGTGGAGAATGAGGTATAGTCTTCCCAATAATTCCTTTTGGAATGTTCCGACTTAGGCAAAAGTTTCTTGTATCTCACTTTTTTTGTACATCCTCGAGAATCAGCGGAAATAGAAGTAAAAAACTCTGCAGATTTGTGGTAGGTTCTAGGCGCTTTTAAATTTAAGTGAGTAGGGTGCCTTTTTTGGCAATAGTCAGAGTGTGTTTCCTTCGGTGGGGAACAGCCATTGAATCTAACCTCAACACAGTAACCACGATCATCTATATACTTTAAGATGAAGACCTCTTCATAGTTAAAAGTTTGAGTTCATTGAACTCTTAAGTCCATTAGCATATGGTACTCGAAACTCTGTACCATATTTTGGTTTAATTAAGCTATTATATATACATATTTACAATAAATTCTTTCTCTCATAAAATCTTACATACTTCCTTTTTATCATATTTCATTGCAGGAATTGCTCAACACCGCGATATGCGCACTGCTGTACTTCATCGCGTTCGTCGTACAATTGGCCAAGTGGTCCAGTTACCCCGGTAGCCATTCGTACGGTGCAAATATTGCGGCCGGCGTTTTCGGTGTGTTCAACTTTTTGGCCTACGCTGCCGGCACATATTTCCTGTATTTGGCGCACAAGAGCGGTACAAATTATTAGACACAGAGCAGCGCGAGTGCATTAAATTAAAAAAAAACATTAAATGAAAAACAAAGTAAATAGCAAAAACAACAGCAACATGTAGCTCACCTCAAACGCGACATTATGCATACCACCAAAAGCACTTTGAGCACAACAACACATACATACATACATACAATGCCGTTAGAGAATTATGGAGGCAACAATAAATTGTTTCATGTTTCAACCAAAGTGGCAACACCATTAATATAGTATGTCACATGTAAGTGAGGCTAAGCTCATTGCTGTAATTAGTCAAACAAACAAACTAACAAAGATGAGAAGAATGTTAAAAAAAGAAAAATCATAAAACTTAGTTTTAAACACTTTTATTGGTAGTTTACAACAACAATTGAACGTTGAAGGAAATTGTAATTTTAGTAATAGAATATATAACTTTGTATGATTAATATTAACTATTTTTATTATGTTTGTTCTAATTTAATTAGCTGCGCTGCCTTTTACATACACACATACATACATACATACATACGAGTTTTATATGAATTTTGTTGCATTTTAGTAAAGTGTAGATTTTTTTCTTATTAACAAATAAAATATTCAAAAAAAGTTTTTTTTTTTCAAATCACTAAAATTTAAAGACACAACTTCGACTGTTAATAGATTTCAAGTTTTTCTACTTTTATATATGTCGTAACGTTTTATTAATAGATATAAATATTTTTGCTCAGCACTAAAAGAAGAAAAACTAAAGCACATACACTACATACATACATACATATTATATATACATATATACATAAATGTATGTATATAAAGGCAATATATTGTATGTATGTATACTATATATGTATGTTTTGGTTTCAAATATGATTAATGGCAATTTTGTTTTAAATTTTTATGCAATTAAGTCTTTAATAAAGAATAAAAAATAAAATACATTTTGATTTTCTACAATTATTGTATGCAGTAAAGTTGTATGTAACTGTGCAACAAATAATATTAAAAAAGCAAAACAATATTATTTATAATAAAGATAACTGCAATTTCATTGTTTGTTATATACATTAAACTATGTAAGCAAAAAAATACACAGATGTTTTTTAATTAATAAAGTTATGTTTTAATAAAAGTGAGTGGAATTGTATTTTAATTGGATAAAAAATTTGAATTTTTTTTTAGGGTTCGCTGCGAATGCATGTAAAAGTGAATAAAAACGCCTTTTAAGAAACTGAATATTATACAAACATTAATTAATAAAAGAAAATAAAAATTGGCTTAATTTATTTTCAGTGACTGAAGAATGTATTTGTTATTTATTTGGGCTGTAGGTGATGAGACTGCTTTGAAATTGTTTAAATATTAAATTAACGTTAATGTAATGTTGTAGGTGTTGAAATTTTCTTTCATATTCCACAAAAATCATCAAAATCGGTTAAGATTTACCGGAGTTATGACCATTCAAAGTGTTGGTTGCACATGCAGAGGAATTCTCAACCCCCCTATTTCCTCGTCTTTGGATGCGCATAAAAACGTTAATTGAGCTGAAAGTTCTGAATAATTTTTGCTCTTAATATAATTGGGATATCGATTAATGCGAAATAAATAAAAAAATGTATAAACTTTGGAAAATTCTATAAGAAATTTCGATTTCAAATACCTATTAAAAATATTTTATTTTCAAAATTGCGACCACTTCCGTTCTCCAAAACATATATATTTATACATGAAATTGGTGTAGAATTCTTCAGGCTATAAGAATATATAAACTTTTTTACTAACTTATGGGCATGGTCAAATTTTATTGCCAAAAAACACGAAATTGACTCTCAAACTGTCGGAAATAAGCGTTTATAACTAAAATATTTGAAGAGTTAGAATTCTGCAGAGTATCTCAGAAGATGCGCAATTCTCTCAAGATAACGTTAGCAAAAAAAATTTCATCAAAATTCGCATTAGAACCGCTGTTTTACGCAATTTTCACTTTGAAACTCAAAATACAAGTCGCAAATTTGAATGCCAATGAAAAACCATTAATTTTTGCGAAATTTATGCCCACGTGCATATGCTACTCTTTTCATACGCACCACACACAGCCAACACACAGGCCACACTCTAGCCAACATACAGGCCTCACACATGCACATCAGCCAACACACAGGCTGGTGCGTGTGGAAAGTGTAGCATATGCACGTGGGCATAAATTTCGCAAAAATTAATGGTTTTTCATTGGCATTCAAACTTGCGACTTGCATTTTGAATTTCAAAGTGAAAATTGCGTAAAACAGCGGTTTTAATGTGAATTTCGTTGAATTCTTTTTTGCTAACGTTATCTTGAGAGAATTGCGCATCTTCTGAGATACTTTTGAGAATACTTACTCTTCAAATATTTTAGCTATCAGCCCTTCTTTCCGACAGTTTGAGAGTCAATTTCGTGTTTTTTGGCAATAAAATTTGACCATGCCCATAAGTTAGTAAATGCGTTTATATATTCTTGCAGCCTGAAGAATTCTACACTAATTTCATGCATATATGTATATGTTTTGGAGAACGGAAGTGGCCGCAATTTTGAAAATAAAATCCATATAACAGGTTTTTGAAATCGAGTTTTCTTATAGAATATTTCAAAATGCACACATTTTTTAACATGTTTCGGATTAATCGATGTCCAGATTATATTGACAGCAGAAAATATGCACAACTTCCAGCTTAATTCAGGTTTTTATGCGCATCCAAATGCGTGGCAATCGAGCATGAGACAATATACATATATATACAATATACGCAATATTCTGTTGTTTGAACGAATGTTTTTGTTTGCCACACAATAAATAATAATTTTCTACTTAAATTTTATATTCGTCTTTTCTGCTATGCACGTGCAAGCGCTGGTTGATGCACCGAAATGTGGTCGATATTGGTGTTACCATATCGTTAATTCTTGAAATATTTCATAGAATTGTATGTGCTCATTTAATGTAGAAAATCATGTAGTTTCTATATTTGCAAGTTAGAACTCGAAATTCCGACGTTTTAGCCACTTTTTCGCTGAAAGTTTGCTATTTGACGCATATTTTTAATTTTATAAACTCGTTGGTAATTCCAAGAATAAATCTTCTTAGCTAGGATTGTAGTGCATGCGTTTCTGCAAAATTCAAAATTTAGATCACCAAAATCCATCCAGCCGTTCAAAAGTTATTCGCAATTTTCTATTTCGCAGCCACCTACTGCCTGCTCCTGGTCGCCTAGTAGAAATCCCAATTTTTCGCACCAAATTGAAATGCATTTTTTCGCAGCCGACGTCGGCAGCGCCGGACAGCAGCGAAACGCAAATGCTTATAACTTTTGAACCAGCGGTTGGATTTTGGTGATCTAAATTTTGAATTTTGCAGAAACGCATGGGCTACAACCCTTACTAAGTAAGAACTCCTTGTTGGTTACCAGAGAATTTATAAAATTAAAAATTTGATGCAAATCGCGAATTTTCATGGAAATTACTCACAAGATGCATTCGTTTGCTCAAATATGTTTCAGAAAATGGTGTTAGTAGTTACTCCGTGTCATTAGCCATCCATTGAATGCCTCACTTGTTCAATAAAACAATATTTTTTATACAATATTTTACTTTTAATGGTTGCACTAATTGCATAATTTATTGCACAATATACGCAATATTTTGTTGTTGGAACGAATGCTTTTGTATGTCAGACAGTAATTATTCACTTTCTACTTCATTTCTATATTCTCCTTTTCTTTTATACACGTGCAAACGCTGGTTGTTGTGTTCGATATTGGTGTTGCCATATCGTTAATTCTTGAAATATTTCATAGACTTGTATGTGCTCATTTAATGTAGAAAATCATGTAGTTTCTATATTTGCAAGTACGAACTCGAAATTCCGATGTTTTAGCCACTTTATCGCTGAAAATGTGCAAAAATTTGCGATTTGCAACACATTTTTAATTTTCAAAAATATTACGTAATTGCAATTTCAAATATTTTTCAATACGTTTGTAGCGCATGCGTTTCTGCAAAATTCAAAATTTAGATCACCAAAATCCATCCAGCCGTTCAAAAGTTATTCGCATTTTTCAATTTCGCAGCCACCTACTGCCTGCTCCTGGTCGCCTAGTAGAAATCCCAATTTTTCGCACCAAATTGAAATGCATTTTTTCGCAGCCGACGTCGGCAGCGCCGGACAGCAGCGAAACACAAATGCTTATAACTTTTGAACCAGAGGTCGGATTTGGGTGATCTAAATTTTGAATTTCACAGGATCACATGGACTATAATCCTAAATAAGTGGATTCCATGTTGGAATTACCCGCAAATTACTGAAATTAAAAATGTGATGAAAATCGCGAATTATAATTGAAATTACACACAAAATGCATTCGTTTGCTTAAATATGTTTCAGGAAATGGTGTTAGTAGTTACTCCGTGTCATTAGCCATCCATTGAATGCCTCACTTGTTCAATAAAACAATATTTTTTATATATTGTGTTCTTTTTAATGTGGGCCCTAATTTGCATAATTTGTTGCACAATTTATTGATTCTAAGCTGTTTTATATTGATTGTTTTGGTTTGCTACACAATAATTACTCATTTTTGTTGTATTTTACTCTTCCCTTTTCTTCTCTGCATCTGCAAACGCTGGTTGTGGCACCCAAATGTGTTTGTTTTTGGTATTACCATTTCTTCCACGTTTGAAATATTTCATATAACTTTATATGCTTATTTAAGGTAAAAAATCATCTAGTTTCTATATTTGCAAGTTAGAACTCGAAATTCCGGTGTTTTAACAAATTTTTCGCTGAAAGTTTGCGATTTGCAACATATTTTTATTTCTCTAAATTCACTGGTTATTCCAAGATAGATTCCTATTATATAGGATTATAGAGCATGCGATTCTGCAAATTTTGGCATTTTTAGTTCTACGCTACGACCAGACATTCTAAAGTTATAAGCGTTTTTCTGTTTGGCAGCCACCTACTGCCTGCTCCTGGTCGCCTGGTGGAAATCCCAAATTTTCGCACCAAATTGAAATGCATTTTTTTGCAGCGGCGCCGGCAGAGCGGCAGAGCTGCCCGATGGTGTTGCATATGCAAAGGGGCAAATTTGAATTAACGGAAGTGGGATGTGGCGGGACCGGAAGTTGACCCGGACCGGAAACCGGAAATGAAAAATAACGGTGTCCCACTTCCGGTTTGGGGTCCAGACCGGAAGTGGGTGACCGGAAACAGGAAGTTGCGAACCGGAAGTGGGTCACATCCGGTTCCCGCCCGGTGGTGGTTTCCGGTCCCGCCATTTTCCGTTGTTTCAAATTTGCCCCCTTGCATATGCAACACCATCGGGTAGCTCTGCCGCTCTGCCGGCGCCGCTGCCAAAAACCTGCATTTCAATTTGGTGCGAAAATCTGGGATTTCCACCAGGCGACCAGGAGCAGGCAGTAGGTGGCTGCCAAACAGAAAAACGTTTATAACTTTTGAACCAGTGGTCGTAGCTAAAAACTAAAAATGCCAAAATTTGCAGAATCGCATGCTCTATAATCCTATATAATAGGAATCTATCTTGGAATAACCAGTGAATTTAGAGAAATAAAAATATGTTGCAAATCGCAAACTTTCAGCGAAAAATTTGTTAAAACACCGGAATTTCGAGTTCTAACTTGCAAATATAGAAACTAGATGACTTTTTACCTTAAATAAGCATATAAAGTTATATGAAATATTTCAAACGTGGAAGAAATGGTAATACCAAAAACAAACACATTTGGGTGCAACAACCAGCGTTTGCAGATGCAGAGAAGAAAAGGGAAGAGTAAAATAGAACAAAAATAAGTAATTATTGTGTAGCAAACCAAAACAATCAATATAAAACAGCTTATAATCAATAAATTGTGCAACAAATTATGCAAATTAGGGCCCACATTAAAAAGAACACAATATATAAAAAATATTGTTTTATTGAACAAGTGAGGCATTCAATGGATGGCTAATGACACGGAGTAACTACTAACACCATTTCCTGAAACATATTTAAGCAAACGAATGCATTTTGTGTGTAATTTCAATTATAATTCGCGATTTTCATCACATTTTTAATTTCAGTAATTTGCGGGTAATTCCAACATGGAATCCACTTATTTAGGATTATAGTCCATGTGATCCTGTGAAATTCAAAATTTAGATCACCCAAATCCGACTTCTGGTTCAAAAGTTATAAGCATTTGTGTTTCGCTGCTGTCCGGCGCTGCCGACGTCGGCTGCGAAAAAATGCATTTCAATTTGGTGCGAAAAATTGGGATTTCTACTAGGCGACCAGGAGCAGGCAGTAGGTGGCTGCGAAATAGAAAATTGCGAATAACTTTTGAACGGCTGGATGGATTTTGGTGATCTAAATTTTGAATTTTGCAGAAACGCATGCACTACAATCCTAGCTAAGAAGATTTATTCTTGGAATTACCAACGAGTTTATAAATTTAAAAATATGCGTCAAATAGCAAACTTTCAGCGAAAAAGTGGCTAAAACGTCGGAATTTCGAGTTCTAATTTGCAAATATAGAAACTACATGATTTTCTACATTAAATGAGCACATACAATTCTATGAAATATTTCAAGAATTAACGATATGGTAACACCAATATCGACCACATTTCGGTGCATCAACCAGCGCTTGCACGTGCATAGCAGAAAAGACGAATATAAAATTTAAGTAGAAAATTATTATTTATTGTGTGGCAAACAAAAACATTCGTTCAAACAACAGAATATTGCGTATATTGTATATATATGTATATTGTCTCATGCTCGATTGCCACGCATTTGGATGCGCATAAAAACCTGAATTAAGCTGGAAGTTGTGCATATTTTCTGCTGTCAATATAATCTGGACATCGATTAATCCGAAACATGTTAAAAAATGTGTGTATTTTGAAATATTCTATAAGAAAACTCGATTTCAAAAACCTGTTATATGGATTTTATTTTCAAAATTGCGGCCACTTCCGTTCTCCAAAACATATACATATATGCATGAAATTAGTGTAGAATTCTTCAGGCTACAAGAATATATAAACGCATTTACTAACTTATGGGCATGGTCAAATTTTATTGCCAAAAAACACGAAATTGACTCTCAAACTGTCGGAAATAAGCGTTTATAACTAAAATATTTGAAGAGTTAGAATTCTGCAGAGTATCTCAGAAGATGCGCAATTCTCTCAAGATATCGTTAGCAAAAAAAATTTCATAAAAATTCGCATTAGAACCGCTGTTTTACGCAATTTTCACTTTGAAACTCAAAATACAAGTCGCAAATTTGAAAGCCAATGGAAAACCATTAATTCTTGCGAAATTTATGCCCACGTGCATATGCTACACTTTCCACACGCGCCACACACAGACCACACACTGGCCACACTCTAGCCAACATACAGGCCTCACACATGCACATCAGCCAACACACAGGCTGGTGCGTGTGAAATGTGGAGCATATGCACGTGGGCATAAATTTCGCAAAAATTAATGGTTTTTCATTGGCATTCAAATTTGCGACTTGTATTTTGAGTTTCAAAGTGAAAATTGCGTAAAACAGCGGTTCTAATGCGAATTTTGATGAAATTTTTTTTGCTAACGATATCTTGAGAGAATTGCGCATCTTCTGAGATACTCTGCAGAATTCTAACTCTTCAAATATTTTAGTTATAAACGCTTATTTCCGACAGTTTGAGAGTCAATTTCGTGTTTTTTGGCAATAAAATTTGACCATGCCCATAAGTTAGTAAAAAAGTTTATATATTCTTATAGCCTGAAGAATTCTACACCAATTTCATGTATAAATATATATGTTTTGGAGAACGGAAGTGGTCGCAATTTTGAAAATAAAATTCATATAACAGGTTTTTGAAATCGAAAGTTCTTATAGAATTTTCCAAAGTACACACATTTTTTAACTTGTTTCGGAATAATAGATATCCCAATTATATTAAGAGCAAAAAATATTCACAACATTCAGCTCAATTAACGTTTTTATGCGCATCCAAAGGCGAGGAAATAGGGGGGTTGAGAATTCTCTTTCAGTTGATACCAACACTTTGAATGGTGAGAACTCCGGTAAATCTGAAGCGATTTTGGTGATTTTGATGTCATATGAAAGGGAATTTCAACATCTATAGCATGACGTTTTATAGTGTCCGGGGACAGACGATGAATTTCCAATTTTTACTAGAAAAAATAATTGTTTAACATTACCTGTAGACAGTATTCCAATAAAAATACAACGGTTTCAATTTAATAACAGCTGTTTAGTTTATTGTGTTCATATGTAGAAGAATACTTATTGTTATTATTATATAAAAAATGCAGTAAATGATAAAAGATGTGGCATTCAATTTTTTCTTCTTCTTAAGTAGGGCGCAGCTGTTTTAAGTCCTAAGGCTTTGCAATCCAGCAGTAGAGGGGACTCACTTTCTTATATGCATACTAAGCGTTAAATTTAGTAAGCTCAGTTCAGTGTTGGACACTAGATTACGGTCAACGCACATTTCGTGAGAGAAAATGCATAATTTAAAATTTCTGCTGGCTCTACTGTGCCTTATTGGGATATCTGCAAGCAGAGGTAAAATAAACAATTATTCGCAAGAATTCATTTATTTTTGGTTAACAATTTATCATTTCAATTGTACTTACCTTACATCAACACAGCTCAACCGCCGTGTCAGCCGCGTGTATATAGCATTCCAGCTGGTCAAAGGTTTTGTGAACGCCAATGCTATACCGGTGTAGGCACTTCGGGGGTGCGTTGCGCCACGGCTCGTAGTGCGACCACCGTTAGACTCTGTCCAATGAATTGCTGTCGTCTCGGATCGTTCTGCCAAAGGGTTTATCAAGCGTGAATCTGAACCCCTGGAAAAATGAGAATTAAAATGATAATTGATTCATTAACTTTAATCGAATTTATCTGAATGCCAATAAAAATTGCTGTTTTCTTAATGCATAATTGTTTAGCAGAACCCTTCAAAGACTCCTCTCTTTTTATTTAATTCTTATAATTTTTATTGAATTTTTAAAATAGAGTCATAGATTTATTTGGTTCGTCCGCATAGTCGTATCGGTATACAACGTCCTGCTTCGTTGCGCGCAAAACCTGGCCGGCAGTAGCAACCAGAAGGCGGCATAACGTACACCTTGAGGCATTCCTCATCTAAATTACGGCACGTGCGTTCGCAGTTCGGTCCGGGATTCAAGTAGATCTCATTGCGACTGCCGGTACATGAACGTGGTCCGCCATTAGCTATGAAGATAGATTAGATAAGAGTAATTTAAATCTTTACTTAAACAAATTTTATTTAAAACTTAAGGCCCTGCGCTACACCTAGGAACTTTGGGAAAAAGTTTTAAAGATCTTAACGAAGAATTTGTGTTGTCTTAAAAACCCGTCTAAAATAGGACACGTTTCAACGCTCATTTAACGTCACTTCGATTAACGGAACTTCATGTACGAACTCGATAACTCAGATATATAACCTCTAATATATTCCAATTTATTTCTAAACAAGGCGATATAGATAAAATATACATATATCTTCTGTCCCTAACGTCCATAACTAACATAGGCAGATATCGATCATTATATAGTATATCATTACCTAGACCCCATATACCGATTAAAATTGTTTTGCCTGGATCAACTGGACTATAAGCCATACGATCGTTCTCTATGTCAAATAACTGTCGTTGAGAAATCGGTCTAAAATTTTTATATAGAAATCTCGAAATATTTCGTGTATCTATTAGATTTTAGTCGAATGTCCGGCTGCATCTTTATATGTGATATTACGAAATTATATAATTGTTCCGTAAAAACAACGAACCTTTCACAATCGAATTAAATTTTAATAAAGCAGCAACAATTATTAACAATTTCAACATTTTTGCAATTAACCGTTATTTATTATGAAGAAAGCGCCATATGAGATCACCTTTTTATAGTACATTTAAGGTATCAGTCGTGTTGATCTTACAGCGCAATTTTTATTGAAATCTGTTACATTGAGGTCAAGTTAACAACAAAAAAGCTGTTACAGGTTTCAAGTGCGGTAATAACAATTCAGTTGTGGCAATAGTATTAATCTGGTGATCAATTATGTAGAAATAGGAGGTGCAATATGAAATTTTTATATATCTAGGTACAAGTAAATTTCAAAGAATCTTCAACCTTGGAAGTAATATTTTCTAGTATACTCCAGAAAGAGTGGAGACATAATACCCGTTAATATTCTGTGTTATTTATGATCAAGAAAGTGGCTCGCGAAAAATATTGAAAACAGGCTTCAATATTAAAATTAACAAGTAAGGAAAGGCTAAGGCAATTTATTGCTATATTTTTATTAAGATAACACGCAATTTTAGCCATATATTAGACATAAAGTCCACTAGAATAAGGAAAATCATCATATATAGTATATAAGGGCTAAGGTAATTGCTGAACCGATTTATCTTATTTTCACCACCCAGGTATCCTATATCCAGGACTATACGCTCACTTAATTTGGTTAAGATATTTCACATATTAACCAATTTATAAGGTACTAACCCATCGTATTTTTTGAAAAATCTATAATTAGGTATTAGGTACGAGACACACTATTAGAAGAAAACTATTCCCTCTGAAATAAATTAAAATATCTGAGAGATTTAACGATATTTTCGGTGAAATATTACCTTTAGGTAGTCAGTTCTTCATATTCGATATCCGTGGCATTGAAAAGTTATGGTCCGATTTCGACAATTTTTTCACAAGTGATGCCACGGATCATA
This sequence comes from Zeugodacus cucurbitae, assembly GCF_028554725.1. Lineage (NCBI taxonomy): Eukaryota > Metazoa > Arthropoda > Insecta > Diptera > Tephritidae > Zeugodacus > Zeugodacus cucurbitae. The sequence goes on from NC_071670.1 coordinate 45,222,192, forward strand.
TACAGTATTTGTGTAAACTTTTATTTCGCTATTTCCATTGGTTCCTTATGTATACATTATAAAGTGGAGGAATCAGTTGGAATTTAAAATTGAGTTGTATGGGAAGTAAGTGTGGTTGTGAACCGATTTCGATACATTTTCCATATCATCATTTTCATCAGAGTATCAAGAAAATATTATGTATCGAGTTTGATTGAAATCGGTCGAGTAGATCCTGAAATATGGTTTTTGACTCATAACTGGGAGAAGCCACGGTCATTTTCAATAAAAAAATGCAGCTGAATGCAGCTCTTCTCTGCCATATTCTCTGTAAAATTTAGAGTTTCTAGTGTCTTTGATTAGTGAGTTAACGAACTTTTAGTAATTTTCAACATAACCTTTGTATGAGAGGTGGGCATTTTTATGGTGTGTAGTGAGGTACGTAAGGGAAACGACTGCAGCAAGTTAGGTTTATAAAGCTCTATTAGTTTGCGAGATATTCACAAAAAACTTATTTAGGGGCGAGGCCACGACCACTTTTTAAAAAAAAATACATTCAGATATGCGCTTTCCTAGTGCGATCCTTTTTTTCCAATTTTTACATTCATAACTTCATTTCTGGCTTAGTTTTGACACCTTGTAGATTTTTTAGCAACTTTGTTATATTTTTAGAGGCACTTAAAAGGTTTGTTTATTAAAAAAAAAACAATATTTTACACCATTTGTAATCTAATAATTTTTCTATATATTTTTTTATTTTACACCTCATGCTCTCTGCACTTGATGACAGGAATTGCCCATGCGACAGCAGGTCGGCGGACAGAGCGAAACTATTTGGCCAGCTCTTGCGATGGCGCAAACAACGGTCTGGCCACGGATCGGTATGCAGGATGTTTGACAAACTCTTCGAGTGACAGTAATTCTAACGGACCTCATAAGACAGTAGTTATATTGACCTAAACATTATTTAGAGAAGAAATTTGTTATGAAAATTGTAATGTTAAGCCGGGAATACGAAGCGCTTACCAAAAGCTGTGGCAGCCAAGCAAAACAACAAAATGCAAGCGAGTAATTTCATTCCGAGTGACTTCAGTACTCCTCTCCAATATTAAATTTAAATTAATTATAATTTAAAATATATTTATTTGCGTATTTATAGCGGATTTTAGTGGATTTTTGTTGTTCCATAAAATAGTAAAACAAAATATGAATAATATTTTAAAAGAAAACATAATTGCAATGCTTGTTTTCGATGCTTTAAGACAAGACTTTTCCGTATATTTATTGTTGTATTTCATAAATACGTACCTATATTATTCATATACTGTTTGGCAGATTCTTTAAACAGTTGTTTTCTTTACCAATATTTCCTTGTAGGCGTTAAATTATGGTAAACAACAACAATTAATAAATTCAATATATATTCTTCTTGATGATACAAATGTTTTTTCTTTACAATGAGTGGCAGGTGTAAGAGGCTGACCAAAGGATTGTTTCGATTTTAAGGATTGTATTTTCTGCACTTATTTTCAAAGTATCTTGGTTTTTAAGGAATCTTAACTAGAAGAATTGTCGATAATTTTATAGATCTTTCACAGGTTATTAAATTACAACAAAATTATGTTGAGATTCCAAAATATCTGTTTTATGTAAAATTGTATGATAAAATGTATGGTAGAGCACTGCCAGTAAGAATTTACAAAAAAGATTGATGATGATCTGTTTACCAGCTTAGGGTGCAAATATTATTAATTTATAAGTCCGATCGGATCGCCTCATTACTTGATTGATTTCATTTGCTTGAGAATATTAAGACCGAATGAAAGATCTTGCTAGTGCTCAGTGATCCTCAGTCTATAAATTAGTTAAATTTATGTGTAAAATTAGAACATCTTGTGGCAACGAAGGGAACGTTGAACCTATCATAATATTTTTGAATTCAGTGTAATACTCGGTTGGTTTAAAATAAAATTAAATAAAAAGTAGCCACATGTTGGAAAATTCTAATTTAATAAAATTGATAAGATAAATAAATAAATATTTATATTTTATAATATTTATATTTATTCGATAATCAGTTTCTATCTAGACAGAAACTTCATAATACCCCCCTTGTAGAAACCCCCCTCGTAGAAGCCCCTCTCCTTATTCACGAATAACTCGGACAGCCACTTTTCACAAGTCTCTTTTGAGCTCAGCTTTACACCACCAAGGGCGTTCACCATGGACATGAACAAGCGGTAATCACTTGGCGCTATGTCCGGGCTATATGGTGGATGCGATAGAACCTCTCATCCGAGCTCCCGTAGCTTCTGACGAGTCATCAACGAAGAGTGTGGTCTGGTGCTGTACTGGTGGAACACTACACCCTTCCTGTTGGCCAATTCTGGACGTTTCTAGTCGATCACCTGCTTCAAGCGGTCCAGTTTTTCGCAGTAGTCTGGCCATAAGGGAGCAGCTCATAGTGGATGATTTTCTTCCAATCCTTCGACCACGACCTTTTTCTTGATATTGTCGTATGTGATCCATTTTTCGTAGCCAGTCACCATCCGCTTCAAAAATGGGTTTAGTTCGTTCCGTTTCAGTAGCATATCGCAGGCGTTGATTCGGTCCAGAAGGTTTTTTTGCGTCAAATCACGTGGCATCCATTGTGTATCCAGCCTTCTGCAGATGGTATAAAATGGTTTGGTGACTAACTCCCATCTCCTGGGCGATGTCACGAGATGTTTTCCATAATTTCATCGGTATTCTTCGTCACAGTTTTCCACCGGCTAGCTTATCCATGGTTCGAAGTGATTGAGTACCATCCTCCAAAACACCATTGATCTTACGGAACGTTTCTCTAGCGGATTTGTCTTATATACATATATACATACATATATGTATATAGATCTGTATCGCTTTATACATAGCCGCGAAATTCAAAAGAGGAAGGGAGATATTTGCCAACCTAATATATGCGTAGAGGGAATGAGCAGAACCAAATGTTTCTTTCACTCGTGTTGTAAATAATTAACAGCATGCATTAAAGGACATGTGAGTAAATATCTCTAGCCCTATAAATCCCGCCTATATAAGCATAACATGATTAAGATCTGTCCGATTACTTCAGAAGAAATAACGAAACTATTCAATATATTATTGATTGTAACGATTCTCACTTTGGTTACAGCGCAGAGTAAGCTACAGTCCAATTAAAATTAATGATAAATTAGAAAAACAGTTTTTTTTTCTTCCAGATCAATATCGCGTATCCAATAGGACAGCAGAAACTATAAATACAAAAATGTCTATAAGGACATGGAATTTATTTTGTACTTGTAAGATGAAAGCAGATTTTGTGAGATCTTTTACTAAATGGAGTTCCTTGCTAAGCTTGAATTACCTTAAATAAAGTCAAAAATTGCTATATGATATTTCGGACGAGTTTGTGATTGCTTCTTGACTCATTTCTTTCTTAGTGCATATTTCGAGCAACAATTCTATGTCACACAACATGTCAACTATGGTTCAATAAGTATTTTGATGAAGTAATAAACAGTTTATACTACCAAGTGATCCTAGTGTTTTTAATGCAATCTTTAGAGTTATTGTAACAGTTAAAGCTACTAGTTAATTAAATAAGCACCTCTTGTAGTGAAAGTCAAAGATAAATCCAAAAATTCCCGGTTGTCCCAGTCGGCGCATTCGCGTCTTGGCTCCCACGTCACTGTTGACAGTCATAACTTCGAGGTCGTAGATAATTTCGTATACCTGGGAACCAGCATCAACAACACGAACAATGTCAGCCTCGAAATCCAGCGCAGAATAACTCTTGCCAACAGGTGCTACTTTGGACTGAGTAGGCAATTGAACAGTAAAGTCCTCTCTCGACGAACCAAAATCAAGCTCTACAAGTCGCTTATCATTCCCGTCCTGCTTTACGGTGCAGAAGCTTGGACGATGTCAACATCAGATGAGACGACACTCGGAGTTTTCGAGAGGAAAATTTTGCGTAAGATTTATGGTCCTCAGAACATTGGCAACGACGATGGAACGATAAGCTGTACGAGTTATACGACGACATTGACATAGTTCAGCGAATAAAAAGACAGCGAACGCTAGCTAGATCATATTGTCCGAATGGTCGAAAACACTCCAGCCCTGAAAGTGTTCGATGCAGTACCCGCCGGAGGAAGCCCAGGAAGGGGAAGGCCTCCACTCCGTTGGAAGGACCAGGTGGAGAGCGACCTGGTTACACTTGGGATCTCCAACTGGCGCCGAACTGCGAAGGAGAGAGAGAGGTGGCGCACTATCGTCGATTCGGCTATAACCGGCTAAACGGTTGCAACGCCAATCACACACACACACATATGATTTGAATGACAAGCACAGGGATGGTAATAGTTCCGATGGCATAATTGATGTACTTTAACAAATATGTTTTGAACAACTCTTATAGAAGGACAGTGTGCTTTATATAATGTGTAACCACACCAAATGCAACCCTAAAGCAGTAAAAAGATTGTTCAATCTTTTGTTAAACTGTAAGTGCCATTTTGTTATTGGTCTGTCAATGATAAGCTGAGCCTTAAACCGAAAGACCAGATTACACTATAAATACCTCAAGCGAAAAACATTATACAGTCATTTCGAAATCCGATCGCTACAATGAAAATGTTGAAATATATTTGTCTACTTTTAGTATTGTGTTTACTCAATTTGTCAGCTATACAAGGTAAATTAAGGCAATAAAATTGACGTCTTTGAACTCGGCTATGAATAATGGGTTTCTTGTATAAATTTCTTTAAAGCACAAAAAGCAGAATGCAAACCCCTCACATTATCTCTGCGTCGTGGACAGCGAGTTTGTCACCGATTTTGTGCGAAAAATGTTTTGCGAAGTCAGTGCGTAACAATGACTAAAAACACTCGAGTTCGTGTCTGCCCAATTATGTGCTGTCAAATTGGCAACAGCTGTATGTCACTCTTAAGTCGGAGTTTTTGAGGAAGCATGCTGTTCTTTGGAACTTTGTGAATGTACCATATACGTATACATATATGTATACGGAAGATCATTGTCCTTAGCATTCATTAAATCTTAAATATTTTGCATAATATTTACACAATTGATGTATGGAATATATAATAGAAATGTGAAAAAAATGAAGAAGTGTTAAATAAACCCAATAGTTTTCGATAAAAATTTAAAGCAATTATAAAGAATTATAATAAATAAAAGAAAAAAGTATTTCTATATGGAAGTAATATGTCGCCTTTGAGGTATGGGATATGAAAATCCTGCTTAGTGGTAGCAATCTATCACGAACAACAGAGAGCTAAACCTCTGATATGAAAATCATCTCATAAAATGCATCGAACTTATCAGAATCAATAAAAGACTTGAACAAACATCTAGAAAATTATGGCAGACTCAGAGCTCAGATGTCGCAGATAAATAGGAAATAATACTTGTGCTTCTTAATTTTTTCCCGCTGCTTGAGATTACCATTATATGGAACAATATATGTATATACTTATTCATGTGCTTTTGTACATATTTATTTATTATATAATCAGCTAAGATTAATTTTTTTCTATAAAAGGCTATGCAGAATCTTAAATATCATTTATTATAGTCATACACTTCGCAGACTATATGCTGATATTGTCAAAAATGACGAAATATTTGTTGCTTATTTTAAGCTTTGCCGTTATCTGCACTATCGTGACTGAAGGTATTTAAACTTGGTGTTATTATAAAATTAATTTATATAGATTAATGAATAACTTTCTTTAGCGCAAATCACAAATTGTATGCCCAGATTCATGGCATTTCGTCGCGGTCAACGCTATTGCCAACTAAATTGTGCACCAAGATTGCCTCGCTTCTTTTGCGCACCGGTCAAGAAGGACACTCGATTACCAGTATGCCCGCACGGCTGTTGTCGCTCTGGCAGCATTTGTTTGCCAGTGAAAAGAAGTGGATAAACGTTGTTCAACGTGGAAATGTTGAATTAATGTATTAATATAAGAATATTTTTGTTGAAAATAAATTACAATAAATTGAAATTTTGAAAAGCAGTTCATTAATAAGTTTCGCTTACATGTAGCTGAACTTCTTCTCAAAGAATTTCTATTTTTTAGGAAGAGGTATAATAATTATCTTTCCCTAAACAATTAATCGTTATTAAAACCGCCTGATCATGGAAATATGCTGAATTTGAAAACATAGAACCCTTTAGGGGATATTTTAAATTAATTTGTGATTTAAATCGAATGGTCAGGTTCTTTTAGCCAGAATATTGATGATAATATTTTTGCTAGCGTAGTGTGTAAAGATCATTGAGGGACTATACCAGTGTGGCATTTTCAAAAAATCGTTTTTCTTAGTTTTTGCTTATTCGATAGTTAACACTTTCAAAAATGTCCTGTGAAAGCGGTAAGGTCGTATCTTGAATAGTTTTTGAATGGCAGCGTTCTAAAGAGCATCTGCTCGCTAGAGTCGCAACTGTAAACGCGTTTTTCTCGAATCGACATTTCTCAAACCTGCTGACATCATAACTCAACGAGAAATCAAAATTTAAACTGAATGTTCTTGAATATATTTACTATACAATGACCTACGATCTTTTTGATTTGTTGGCATTAAAAAACGACCATTTTTGAACCTAAAAAAAAAAAAACTTTTTCAGAACTACGCCATTTTGTTAATTTTTGATATTTTTCAAAAATCGTACGTCATTGCAAAATAAATATCTTCAACTTTAATACCTTTTTTTATTTTCTTTGTTTCAGCTACTCATTCGCCCGAAATCATGACAGCAGTTGGGGACATTATTTTTTTGATACATCCCAAGACTGCACAAAAAAAATCTTAAAATATTGCTGAAAATATACCTTATTATATCCAAAAAGCTTCGAAACATCGATCGAGTACTTTCTTTAAAAAAATTTACGAAAATCGCCTAATTTTTCATGGGTTACACTGGTATAGCATTATATGTTATTAAATCTATCCCATTAATCAATAGGTCAGAGGAGCGCCTCTTTGCTTCGTTTGTACTTGAGAATATTAAGACTGGAGGTATAGGCTGGAGTAGATATTTATTGAGCAAATTTTGCTAGTGCTCAGTAATAATGAACCGATCTTAATAGCATTTTTGATTTATTCAGAGTAATATTCTGCTGATTTGAAACAAATATAAGATAAAATATTAGTCGATAATTAAAATTTAATAAAATTTATAAGATAAATCACTTTCTATAACATATACAGAGAGAAGACGAGCAGAAAACAGCTTTCCTTACGCTGATATTAAAACAATAAATTACTAGTTAAATTTTGATTCTTTTGTTTTAAAATTCATTAAATAACATATAAGTAAACAGCTCCAACTGTATAAATCCCGCCTATATAAGCACAGACATTTGTCCCATTAATTTCAGTAAATAATCAACCATTAAGAACTGACCGATTACTTTAAAAAATATGGCAAAACTATTCAATATATTGTTGATTGTAATGATTCTCACCTTGGTTACAGCGCAGGGTAAGTTATATTTTTTTACAACTCAAATAAAATAAAATAAAAATATAAAAAAATCTCTTATCTTCCAGGTCAATATCGTGTGTGCAAGAGAAGAGCAGTGAGAGCGCTTGCGGGCCAAAGACTTTGTGAGAGAAAATGTCCACCGAGTCGTTTGCCTTTCAACTGTGCCACTGTACGAATTCCGCAAACAATAAGAATATGTCCGCCAAATTGTTGTCGCCTCGGCGATGGTTGTCGTATGCTTTAGTGATTAAAATTTACGATTTATATTGCTAATGCTGAAATAAAGTTGTAAATCCAAAAATTTCTTCAAAAATATGGAATTTGTTTTTTTGCTTGCGAAAACTTATGATAACATAAGTAAATAAGTCACTGTTGAAAGGGTCATTTCTTTCTTAAAGTGTGTTTTGAGCAAGTCATCAATTTAATAGTTGGTTCTATTAGTAATAAGTATTTGAATGAAGTTAAAAAAGTATTCCTTTTAGGGATCCCAGTGTTTTTAAGGCGGTGTGTAGAGCGAGCTACGGGTAACAGCTAAAGCCATTAAGGGGTACACCTAGTGTGAAATTTCAAAAAAAATCGATTTTTTCATATTTCGGTAGATTACACCTTTAAAAATAACATATTAAAATTTCAAATCGATATCTCAAATAGTTTTTTAGTTATAGCAATTTAAAGAGCAGCCGCTCGGCAGAGTCTCATTAGCTACGAGACGTACCTGAGGTATTGTTCAGAGTCTACTGTCCCTTCCAGCCCCTATAACACTTTTCCGGTTTCTATTGTTGGCTCTCAGTTATACTAAAATATATCATTATAATAATTTCTAGAAAATTCTCGTTTACTGCCATGCAAAATATTTTCGGAGCCAGACACATTTAGTCTCATTGTAATCGTTGTCAAATAATTTTGCAACTGCAATATTTAATGACGGTTATTCGTCAATTTTGAAGATATTCAATGTAATGGGAGTGATAGTTGGACCTGCAGCAAGAGATTTTGCGGCTCTTAAGGACGAGACGAGAGTACGAATCGCTGATCATCGTCAAAGGGCTTCATCAAAAGAAGGTCGATCATCTCGAAGAAAAGCTTCTTCAGCTGAACAAACCCTTTTCGAAGAAGAGGAAGGTGAATTATATGGCCCTGGAATAGCAGATTAGCTGTAAGTATGATTTAAAACCACTTATAACAGTGAAAACGATCATTTTATCTTTAAATGCGTTTTTCTCGAAACAGCATATTCCGAATTTGCTGCAGTGATTACTCAAAAACAAATGATCCCATCACTATCGAATTTTTTTACATGTTCTATATATAGTTCTCCGTACAATGACCTATCGATTTGTGATCGAATCGAATTTTGGCAGGCCAATTTTGGGTAAAAATCTACTATTTTTTTTAAAACGCCGCCATATTGTCAATTTTTTTTTTTTTTTATCATTGGTCATTGTACAGACAATATTATCTAGTTTAACGAGAATTTTTTATTTTAGATTTCATCCACGGAGAAGGCCGGAATCACTGCAGCAGTGAAGGACTTTTTTTTCGCGCCGTTGGAGATCGACTATAACTTAAAAATATTTAATTTTTTTCTTCAAAAATTTCACTGTATATTCTTGAAACATGTATAAATATATTCTTAAAATTTAATAAAATAAAATAATTGATAAAGTATTTTTTTAATAAAAATTCCCAAAAATCACCTTTTTTTAGGCCAATACACTAACTGTGCCCCTTAACGAACGGATCTTGTAAGAACCTATTGTGGTGAAAGTCAAAGATAAATCCGGCAATGTCCAGTTGTATAGACTTTAATGGCTTATGAACATGTCAAAAGTGCCTAAATAATTTGAATCTACAGAACTGAACCTTTTAAAAAGAGAATACGTTTATTGAATTGTATAAGAACGCAATGGCTTGGCCAAACATATGTCAAGCTGTAACACGTAATTTTGTTGTTGTTATGACAATATAAGCTGAATCAACGTGATTTTTAAAACGAAAGACCAGATTACACTATAAATAGCTCAAGCGAAAAGCCATACCAGAGTTATTTCGAATTCCACCAGTTACAGTTAAGATGTCGAAATATATTTGTCTACTTTTACTATTGTGTATACTCAACTTGGCAGCTATACAAGGTAAATGCACAGAACTGTCCTTTGTGAAATTTATTCCAAATAACATACTTCTTTGTTCAAATTCGTTACAGCACAAAAAGCAGAATGCACCCCCATCACTTTATCTCTGCTTCGTGGACAGCTAGTTTGTCACCGATTTTGTGCAAAAAATGGTGTCCGTAGTCAGTGCAGGACAATGACTAAAAACTCTCGAGTTCGTGTATGCCCAATTACGTGCTGTCAAATTGGCAATAGCTGTATATCGCTCAGAAGTCGGAGATTTTGAGGGAGCATGCCGTTAACTAAATTTTGTTTAAAATTTGCTATTCCTTTAAATATACATTTGTAGTGTCTACAATATAAGTGGGCAATTTATTGAAAATACAAAACTATTTCTCCGGTGTATTTATTACTAGACAATGTGTTTTATTGACAAAAACAGAAGTGAGTTTTTAAGTCCCTCCTAAAGGACGGTGTATAGCTAATAGTTTCGGAAATTCTATTAAAGTTTTATTTTGGGAGCGGATTGTCTTTGAAACATTCATGATGAAGCATATTATTAGTCATCGAGTTGTTTCAGAAAGTAATGCAAGCTAACAACGGTGAATATTGCATACAAGGACTCTATAACGATCTCAAGATTGCTGGTTTTCAGTTTCCTTTGAAAGAATCCAAACTATTTACATTAAAGAGTGCCCCGCCCACCTCTTTTTAAGATTTTCGCAAAATCATTTTCTTGAAGCGCCGGTGAATTACTGTAAAATGACGCTATAAATGATTAGCCGAAATTCGCGCTATTTTGAAGTTTTCCTTCGTTAAAGACAAATCCGCTAGGGAAACGTTCCGTGAGATTAATGGTATTTTGGGGGATGGTACTCACTTCAAACCATGGATAAACCAGCCGTCGGAAGACCTGTGACGACGAATACCGATCAAATCATGGAAAGCATCGAGTTTGTGGCATCTCGTAACATTGCCCAGGATATGGGATTTAGTCACCAACCCGTTTTAAACCATCTGCAGAAGGCTGGATACACAAAAAAGCTTTGCTTTTTTGGGTGCCACATGCTTTGACGCAAAAAAACCTTCTGGACCGAATCAACGCCTGCGATATGCTGCTGAAACGGAACGAACTCGACCCATTTTTGAAGCGGATGGTGACTAGCGACGAAAAATGAATCACATACGATTATAACAAGCGAAAACGGTCGTGGTCGAAGGCCAGTGAATCGTCCCAAAGAGTGGCCAAGTTGGGATTGACGGCCAGGAAGGTTTTGTGTGTGTTTGGTGGGATTGGTAGTCAATCATCCACTATGAGCTTCTCCCATATGGCCAGACGCTTAATTCTACAATCTACTGCGAACAACTGGACCGTAAGCGTACAGAATTAGCCAACAGGAAGGCCACACACTTCTTTGATGACTTGTCTGAAGCTACGGGAGCTCGGATGGGAGGTTTTATAGCATTATTATGTTATGTTGACAAATATCTCCCTTTCGCTCTTTCGCTCTTTATTCAATGCTTCAATTTTAATTAATATTTAATTTAATCTTTCTTAACTGGGAACCAGATTGAGTAAATTAGGGACCTACATATACTATACTCAACACTGAAATCAACAAATTGAAGTAAACAAATAATTCTTTATTTTGTGAAGTGTTCCTGCCTAATGAAAAGAATTTTCGAGTTTTGTCAAAAATATTTTAAAAGTTTGTTATTATATTCGGTATTATAATTTTAAGACCCGTGAAAAGAGGATCGACACACACCACCTTTTTGCCGATTTTAAAGCTGCTTTCGACAGTACGAAAAGGAGTTGCCTTTGCGCCGCGATGTCTGAATTTGGTATTCCCGCAAAACTAATACGGCTGTGTAAATTGACGTTGAGCAACACCAAAAGCTCCGTCATGATTGGGAAGGACCTCTACGAGCCGTTCGATACCAAACGAGGTTTCAGACAAGGTGACTCACTATCGTGCGACTTCTTTAACCTGATGCTGGAAAAAATTATAAGAGCTGCAGAGCTAAACCGAGAAGGTACAATCGTCTACAAGAGTGTACAGCTGCTGGCGTACGCCGATGATATTGATATCATCGGAAGCAACAACCGCGCCGTTTGTTCTGCTTTTTCCTGCATGGATAAGGAGGCGAAGCGAATGGGTCTGGAGGTGAATGAGGACAAGACGAAATATCTCCTGTCATCAAACAAACAGTCGGCGCATTCGCGTCTTGGCTCCCACGTCACTGTTGACAGTCACAACTTCGAGGTCGTAGATAATTTCGTATACCTGGGAACCAGCATCAACAACACGAACAATGTCAGCCTCGAAATCCAGCGCAGAATAACTCTTGCCAACAGGTGCTACTTTGGACTGAGTAGGCAATTGAACAGTAAAGTCCTCTCTCGACGAACCAAAATCAAGCTCTACAAGTCGCTTATCATTCCCGTCCTGCTTTACGGTGCAGAAGCTTGGACGATGTCAACATCAGATGAGACGACACTAGGAGTTTTCGAGAGGAAAATTTTGCGTAAGATTTATGGTCCTCAGAACATTGGCAACGGCGAATACCGCAGACGATGGAACGATGAGCTGTACGAGTTATACGACGACATTGACATAGTTCAGCGAATAAAAAGACAGCGGCTACGCTGGCTAGGTCATGTTGTCCGAATGGACGAAAACACTCCAGCACTGAAAGTGTTCGATGCAGTACCCGCCGGAGGAAGCCGAGGAAGGGGAAGGCCTCCACTCCGTTGGAGGGACCAGGTGGAGAGCGACCTGGTTACACTTGGGATCTCCAACTGGCGCCGAACTGCGAAGGAGAGAGAGAGGTGGCGCACAATCGTCGATTCGGCTATAACCGGCTAAAAGGTTGCAACGCCAATCACATACATACATTATAATTTTAATTATTATTTTACTATTTACACCTGCGTAAATCAATATTAACTCAATAGTAACCATGCATTCGCTTAATTTTGTTGATTTTGCATAATATTTACACAATTGGGTTATGAAATACATGCTTATGAAGATTAAACAATTATCCATTTATGAAAATATATATTGCTGTAAAAATATTTACATTTATACAAATCCAATTATAATCCCATTGTTGCTTAACTTTTCATTCAATCATATTTGGTAAAACAAAATATTTAAAAACAGCATAAACAAGTATTGAGAATCAATGACCTTAACAGCTGTGGGTGTTCCTCCTTGAATAAGCATTTTAAAATCATCAATACAAAGAGTGAAACAATTTATATTCGAAATATATTCAATGTATTATTTAAACCCTTTAAAAATATTTCTATTAACAGAGAATACACATAACTGCGAGAATTATCTTCTTTAAGACTTCACCTCGCCTCAAAAAATCTTCGGACCATGATTTCCTCACCCTGGCACTTTTTTAAAATAAATGTCAAGATAATATTCATGTGAAACGGTATAAAAAATTATTGTTTTACCTATTCATATATACATTTTTATTTAAAATAAATTCAGCTGAGTTGAGTTTTTTGGTATAAAAGGCTATGCATAAGCTTGACTACTTCGTATTGCAAGCATACACTTCGCAGGCTTTATGCTGATATTGTCAAAAATGACGAAATATTTGCTGCTTGTTTTAAGCTTTGCTGTTATCTGCGCTGTTATGACTAAAGGTATGCAAATATTATTGTTATTATATATAATCAAATAACTTTTTTAACAAATAAAAAATAACTTTCTTTAGCGCAAGTCCCAAATTGTAAATCCCAAATCATACCTTTACGCCGGGGTCAACGCTTTTGCCAACTAAATTGCCCACCTAGAATACCACGTTTTTTATGTATAACTGCCACAAAGGATATACGATTACCAGTGTGCCCACATGGCTGTTGTCGGTCTGACAATATTTGTGTTCCAGTGAAAAGACCCGGATAAACGGTGTTCCACTCAGTTGATAGAATAGATCATTAATGTAAAATTATGTATGTTGAAATTTAAATAAATCATATTTGAAAGCAACTATGCGCATTTTCAAAGTTTGAAAAGCAGTGTATTAAGTATTTCCGGTTTCAATAGCAACTAAAGCTTTAACCGTCAAAGCTTTTGTTTTGAAAGCTCGCAGTTTTATAAAACTGTTGAAAAGCTCATTTTAATAACCCAGTCATCAGACAAATGAACTGCCTATAATATTTTTTTTGAAAGTACTCGACCGAATGTTTCGAAGTTTTTTGGACATAATAAGGTATATTTTAAGATTTTGTTTTTATTAAAATATCGAAAAATAACGAAGTTATGGGCTGTCTTGGGAGGTGGCAAAAAAAAAGTTCCTCAACTGCTGACATGATTCCGGCCGAATGAAGTAGCTGAATCATAAAAATTCAAAAATATTATTAAAAGTAAAGGCTTTTCCTATACAATGATGTAAGATTTAAGAAAAATATCAAAAATTAACAAAATGGTCTAGCCATGAAAAAAATGTGATTTTTACGTAAAAAATGGTCGTTTTTAAAATGCCAAATTGAAAATTTTCAACAAATCAAAAGGATCGTAGGTCATTATGTAGTAAATATATTCAAGAATACTCAGATTAAATCAATTTCTCGTTGAGTTATGATGTCAGCAATTTTGAGAAATGTCGTTTCGAGAAAAACGCGTTTAAAGTTTCGACTATAGCAGCTAATACGTGCGAGCGGTCGCTCTTTAGAACGCTGCCATTCCAAAACTAATCAAGGTATGTCCTTTACGCTTTTACAGGATATTTTTGAAAGTATAAACTATCGAATTAGTAAAAAATAAAAAAATCGATTTTTTGAAAATGTCACACTGGTATAGCCCCTTAAAATACACTTTAAGGTTTTAAAACCATTATACGTTTTGTAGAAGTGCAAAAAAAATGTCCTCCATGTTCCAGCATCACAAAAAACTTTGAAAGCATTTTTCTCAAGGGCTCTCGAATGGCCTTACCCCTTAAGTTGTGACAAATATTTCCTGGATTTTGTGAGAAAATTTTTCATGAATGAATTAGTTACCTTTGAAATACGGGGTATTTTGTAGTTCGCCTTGTATTTTATCTGTAACTCGTCAGACAATTTAATATAGTCTCGGTTTTTCTAGAAGTCTGGTACGAAGCTGATGCTCTAATTTTTCTAATTTATACATCGTTTCAAATCAAAAACATTACGATCAGTGTCAATGAAAGAGCAACCCTCGAGAACACCCCAAATACATTTGACAAGTTGACTATTTTTGAAAGTTATGTATAAATTCGGTTCTATTGTTTCATCAAGTTTAATTTCGACGAACTCAAATTATAAGAAATCGTGTTAACTAGTGTACGGCTGCCTGTTTTTTGATGTTTAGTACTATAAAGTCTTCATTTTATTAACAATAAAACTGATTGTTCTCCAATATAGGCCAGGTGCTCATGTAGTATGATTCAAAACGTGTTATTGTGAACTACTATAAAAGTGATTGTGAAAAAAGAAGCATTATTTATAAATAAAAAAAGAGTGATAGTATTTAAAGCGAATATTATTTGTATGAGTTTTAAACATTTTGAATTATCAGAACTTGTTCAGACTTCAAAGGACATAAACTGACTGCTTCAAAATGGTTAAACATTTTTGCGCTGCATTAATTATTTTTGCCATTTTCGGTATCATTGTCATCAGTAAAGGTAAGGATTCATAAAATATTATTAAAAATACAAAACAAATGAATAAAATGTATATTTAATTATTTCACTTGTTCTGCAGCGCAACTTCCGAACTGTCAACCGGTGCTGACTATCCTTACAAACGAGGAAGTCTGTCAACGAAATTGTGCGCCAAGGCAACCGGCAAATGATTGCTATAGACGCGGAGCGCTTATAGCTGTACGTTTATGTCCTCCGCTTTGTTGTCGAGATGCAAATAACCAATGTGTTGTCGCGGTGAGAATTGGTAAATAACGTGCGGCGAAGTGAACATTTTCGAATGCCAACAAGTAAAATAAAACATTAAACTGATATTCCTTGTAGTTTTATTTCAATGGGACCTTCTGAGTTTTGAATCTGTGAATCAGTAGCAAAAATAGATGTAGTCAACTACACTTCTAAAATTGATGAGACTCAGAATTTCTTGTTCCATATTTTTAGATGAAATCCTATAAGAAGAATACTTGTGTACCGGTCCGGTTGTAATAAAAAGGGAAAGGGAAAGTAGCTTACAAAATCTTTCAGCCATTCAAAGGATGTTTGAATTTTAAAAGGTCGAGTATTTTTCGAATGAAAAAAGAGTTCGGAAGAGCTTCAAAAAGGTTCTATTCAATTGGCAGAAAACTAATACAAATGGTGGAAATAATGGGAAAATTCTTAGACTTAAGAATCGTTTCTTTAGTTAAAAAAGTTGGTATATAATCACTGTTTTTTCAGTGTTCTCTTCTATCAATTCTACCATGCTTAGAGTATCATGGTGCGCATTACGTGTGCTAGCCACGGTTGCAGTTTTGGTCCATTTTTTTTTTCTCCTGGATCATAATTTTGTGAAATGGTCCATTTTGAATGCATTTTTTATCTAATAAATAAACAGTTTTTTTTCATTATCGCAACAATAAGATTGAAATTTCAACGACAAGAAAATTACCATAAAAAGTAAAGTATGATACCGACAAATCAATTTTGCCACGACTTGAGCAATTCCCTGAATTGGTACTAGGTTCGAACGTAATCGTATCTTAATTTTATGTAAACTTTTTTGGGAAAGAGTAGTTTTCATAAAGAATGGGTTAGAACAAGCAGCTTTCGGAGACTTCTGCAACTTTATTTATAATATATTTAGCCTTTCGCTGCCTTTGAATTTAGTCTAATAAAAATCAGAGTAAGATCTGTAAAATCAGCTAAAGAACATACAAAAATACTAATAATTGTGAAAGTTATGACATTTTGGGTAAAACGCGTTTTTTTTTGAAGAGCCTAGCCGTGACCACGCTTCCAGTCCATTAGCTCAACTGAAAGCATAAAATCAAACAAATTTCTTTAGTATGGGATTTGTTCATTGATTTAAATGAAAAAAAAATGTCTGCAAACGGGTACGATTTTCTCAAAAAGGCTACTTTTTCTTCTGATGAAATGTATTGAAAAATAAAAAATCATTGATATGAAAATTTAAACGAAAAAATGAAATTGTTCAAGGACACAGAAAATAAATTACGAACAATTTGAAAAATAAAAAATTGAATTCGGTTGAAAACTCTTCCGGCAATAAAAGTCATTACAACGACGTTTTTGAGATAACATGATTTCGAGATAATCGCCTTTAAAGTTTTAATTACAATTTTGTCTAGTGCAGCGGAGCAAGATGGAAAACGCTATAACTTCACTTCTACTGCTTAAATTTTTACAAAAATTTGAAATAACATTCTTAAGAACGTATACTTTAAGATAAAAGATTATGAATTTTTGACCGACTTCTATCTTAATACATGTACATGTACCTGAACGATGAACAAAGTGAAATATAGATTTTGGTCCATTTTTACTCTATTTGGTCTACTTTTTGGTTCATAAATAAAAATTCAAACGGGAACCGTGTCTGGGATATAACAAGCTCTAACTCTCAGTATCTACATTTAAGTTTTCAAATGTATACTTGACAGTAAACATTAGTGGTAACTAAAAAAGAGTGTGATGTGTGGTGAAAAGCTCGATTACACGTGAGTTACTTGAGCTTAATGTACAAATATAAACAAATAACATGCATACCGGTTAAGACAAGCAGTTTGAGAGCGACTGAAAACACACGTGTGATATTTGTATGATATTTATATATGGTTCATTAACCGTAATAACAAAATTACATGTGCTAAGCTAAGTATATATACAAGTACTTGATCAAATCAAATGTCAGAGTTAAAGTTTGATTTAAATCGATCAGTTAAAATGTTGAAATATATTTGCGCGGCTTTGTACTTTTCAACGATTTTCTTGGCAGTTACAAATGGTGATTATTTATTCAAATTATCAGTGAATGGCTTACATGCTAACTTTTTTGTTATCTCTTGTGTCGTTTAGCACAAGCTTTGGTCTGTTCACCATTAGATATGCAGGTGAATCAGTTCGAAACTATCTGTGAGCCGAATTGTGCGCCGAGGGAACCGGCCAATACGTGCTTCATTGCGCCACGACCACTCACGATCGGTGTATGTCCGCCCCTCTGCTGTCGGGATAGTAATCGTCAATGTGTGGCAACTGTGCGAATTGGTTGATGTGCGGCAGTGTTGCAACTGCAGATATACTTTAGATGATAAGTTTTAATGTGAAAGATTCAGTTCAAAGATTTCCACAAATTTAGTTCTTTAATTCAATAATTTTCCTAAAAATGCTCGTTTTGCAATAAGCTCTTCAGCTCTATAAGTAAAAATGGATATTAAAGCTGAATGATTATTTTTAAATTTAAACAAAGAATCATTATCTTTGATGGATGACGGAAGATAATAAAGTTAAAGAGATATCACAACAATAAATTTAAGTTTTTATATGCATAAATAATAAACTTATAATTTGATTTGCTCTAAAAATTTTGATTCGGGAAGATAAATCCTGGTTAAACTAACCCGCTCAGTAGTACAAAAGAGTTCAATGCTTGTGAGAAGTATCAATTTAGAGTGAGAGAGACAAAGATGATCGAGGTGAATGAGAGTTTATAAGAAAATCTTCGAGGTTATAGGCTATGCTAGGTGCTCTGTTTCCACTCTTTCATAACTTTCCCAGATTTTCTGTTTTTGGAATAATAATAATCATTTTGGAAATTTTAGGAGTCCACTGAACTTGAACATAATAGTATTCTGGTGTATAACATACAGCAAAATAACCTTCAAATTATGCTAAACTGTTAAGTACGTTGAAGAAGAAGCGGTATTTCTTTCAAGAAAGGCAACATGTTCGTCAGTATAACGAAAAATGAATAGCAGAAGAACAATGAAATCAGTGAATGAATAAAATGTTTACCAAAGAAAAGTATATTGACTCAGAATATCTTGTCTTGCTTTATAAAAACTGTATTATTTGTGCCATATAGGCTTTCTTGAATTAAATTTTTAATAATCAAAAATTGTAAATAATATTATTTTATACAAAGAACCACAGTTATAAAAGTATTTCGTTGGTGGTTTACTTCCGCGTTTTCTTGCCTATAAAAAGCATCTCGAATCTAGGTTTAGACAAAATATTAACCGTTTAATCGTCAATCACCACCAAATTGGTCAAAGAAAATGGCAAAATTGTTATCTTTAACTGTCGTACTGCTACTTCTAGGTGTCGCTCTAGTGCAAGGTAGGTAAAATTTAAAATTTTATATTATAATTCTTTTTTTATAAGATACATTTCTATAATTAATTTTCGTTCTTTTGTTGCAGCACAAAGAGCCAACAATTGTCATTACATAAGAAGAATATTTGTGCGTCCAGGTAATCGTGTCTGTATTCCCTATTGTCCACCAAAAGGTATCACCTGCATAACGGCAGTTAAGAGTATGCAATTACAATCTTGTGTGGCCGGTTGTTGCCTTTCTGGAACTAGATGCATACCCACGAGGAAGGGGTAGTGATGGTGCTTGAGGAAAGCAGACCAGTACACTTATATATATTTGAAAGTATAAAATAGAAAAAAAAATAAATATTTTCCTAATTGACACTGGTAAATAAATAAATAAAAAAACCAAAAATATGAAATAACTTGTTTTAATTTAGGAACAGAAAAAATATTCAGTAATGTTGATTTAATATGTTATTATTTGAAAAAATCAATGAGTTGAACTATGTTTATTAATATGTAGTTCTTTATATTAAGCATATCATTTAAGTCAAATGTAATTGAATTTAAAATATTATAATAGGTTTGTGAGGAACTATCCAATATCAATATTTATCACAGTAGAATATATGCTTGTTAAAGTTTCTCAAAAGAGTCTTTTGTTTCAAAGAGTTATAGGAAGGAAGAAGACTTTAACCATGCAATCACGGGACAATATGAAAAAATGTATGGAAGCACTTGGATACCATTAGGACACTGTAGGATGGAGTTCCTGACTGTCATTCACTTGGGAGTGGCCAGGAAAGATTCTTTTGCATGTGACTCTAGCATCTCACAACATCTTAGATCAAGTATCATCTGGTTAGCCAACAGACATCCGTTTGGAGGCGAACTAAAGTGAGAAGGCGAATCCTGCTTATGAGGTTGTGTGTAGGGTTTGGGACCCCCCACATAAAAATGAACTGCCAATGAAAAGGAAACAACAGCCTCGAGGGAGACCTCCACTCCGTTGGAAGGACTAGGCTTCACTTGGTATTACCAATTGGTGCCAAACTGCCAAAAGGGGAAATGCGTGGAGCGTTGTTGTGGACTCGGCTACAAACGCGTAATCGGTGCCTACGCCAGGCAAGAAGAAGAGGACAATTAGTACTCCTACTACTAAAGAAGACTTTTAGATCTTTTATGTTTAACATCAGATTAAAGTAACTCTACATTTACGAAGTGTAGCACTTATCACAGACTAAGTTTTGTAGCCATATACCATAAGAGTTCAAGGAAAATTTCGATTGAGCTCAAGGTCAATATAGTAAAGCTGTTATTCATATGAATACTAACTTCTCTGAAAAGACCTACACTAAGCAACACATTTTCCCTTGTTGGATGGCCGTTACATATACTTTAAACACTTTACGAATATCTAAACAAGTTTAAAACTAACGCCGAGAAAGAGTTTAGTACAACATATTCCCCTTGAATCTATCCATTAAGTTTTGAACCATCACTTCTCCAGAACCTTCGACATACCCTTGCATGCCTAGCATGGTATGAGAACAAAATATATGATGCCTAGAATTCGATGGGTGATTCAGTAGTTTAAATAAAGTGGGTTCGATTCGAAACTTTTAAGAGTTTGATAGTATCACATTAGACCCATTCAACCACACAGCTTCTTTGGTTTTGGTAATAACTGAATAGCAATGCTTGATTATTCAAAATGGAATTGGGAATAGTTGGCTTAATTCGTAATGATCCATATATTTATATAGTTGTAGATAAACCTTTTGGTATCACATTCATGTAAATTGAAAAGGATAAACGAATTGATATTGAAAAATTTCTTTCTGAGAGTTAGTATGCAGATGGACGCAAATTGAAAATTGTACGATTCATTATTTTAAGGTTTTTGTCTCAGAGTGTTTGCTAATAGTATAAAAGTAGATGACAGAAGAGTGTTTCATAATTTTTTGGAACTAAAGATCGCACGATTAACTAGACGCGGTAGGAAATATCCAAAGCCATTAGCTACATATTTATTTTTATTTTTTCTACATGTCAGATTTTTTACCGATTTCCGTGACAATGACAGAAATCTACAAAGGTTTTGGCCATCAAAATAAATACTTTTTATATACTTTAGTTTGCGGATCAAAAGTTTTTGAACCAGGAAACAGATTTAAAAACATTAACTGCAGATAAAAGCGTACTTTCATACAGCGAACAACAAAGTGTGTATTGTATTTAATACAAAGGAAGCATAATTTTTTTTGATGCAATTTAACTATAATTGGCATAATAAAGCAATGAATACTAAACAGTTAAGAGTTCTTTAAAAAAGTCTTGCCATGTCTTCTATGCGCAATTATGTATAAAAGGACAACTCCCAGTTTCCAGTCTACAGTTCAGTTTAACTCTCTCATCAACCAAATATTAAATTAATTCGAAGAAATGGCAAAATTCGTTTACGCAACTGTAATTCTACTATTACTTGGTGTTGTAATGATCCAAGGTGAGTAACTTTATACAAATACACATTCTATACATCTACATATATACTAATATATATCAAGGGTATATTTTGGCTTGATAAAAAGTATATTGATACAAAATTACATCATGTATTTCTCATAGTAAAAGCAAAATTTATTGTCGTGTTATGAAGAGATCAGTTTCATAATTCGTTGAGACCTAAGCTCAAGTTTTTTTTTCGAATAATGTCGGCGGTCTATCGGGATGTGATCTTTGTCTGAACTTTAAAATATTTTCGAAATAACTTGGTGTTTAACCTTATACGAGTAGTATATCGGAAGCAATTATCTGGCACGATCTGTCAGTTGTGGAGTTTTTAATGAACAGCGAGTTCGACCTTCGATTAAAATTTAATTTAGATTTTAGTTTGCAGAATTTTAATCAATTTGTGGGAGCCGCTCAATAATTATTTCGGGCTCACTTATATATTTTTATATCTTCATTGTATATGAATCGTTCTTTCAGTGCAAGCCATATCCTATTACGCTTATATCATTTATATAAATTTGCATTTTAATATTTATCAATTAAAATATAACTTCTTGATTATTTCCATGTTTTGATGCAGCCCAAATTTGTCGACCCTACACAATGACTATGCGTCCGGGTCAACGTATATGTATACGTAACTGTCCACCGCGACCAAGCCCATGTATAACGGCTATAAGAGTAAAGAAAATACAATTATGCCCACCGGGATGTTGTCGAACGGGCAGTGGTTGCCAGTCCTTACGGAAGGGATAATTTGAATGTCTTTTGGATGAATATAATTGTAACAATGTATATTTTTATTTCTAAAATGTTTAAATAAATATAAAAATGTAATTTTTACTTAAAAAAATAAATAAATATATAAGTAAATATTTATATGAGCACATTTCTTTTTCTTTTCGGACGAGAAATATTTGATTTGAAAGATGTTGCTGGAAGTCAAATGTTATACCGATCTAATTTGTTGGTATTACTATGAAGGGCTTTGGTACTTCTAACAATCCAATTCATATCAAGTGATGTGGGAAGAGGTAAAAAGATACATATTTATAAATAAATACATAAAAAAAAACAAAAAAATTGTAAAGTAATTAAATTTCGTGTTAGACCGACAAATGGAATGTCCTATAACTCGAATTACTATAGAAAACATTCTAAAATTTCTATGATTAACACCAGATGACAGAACTGTACAATTATCGAGTTTTCGCATAGTTTATGAAAAACTCAGCTTTGTAGTAAAAGATTATAAGAATCCAAGTATAAGAAGCAACACAGTTATTGGTGTGAATGTTAAAGTTAGCAACTAAGCAAGAAATCTTTCCTCCTTAATGTAAAGACTTGTTAACGATCACAAAGCTTGATTTACCCATTGAGCTAAAATCATCTCGGTTCCAGAAGCCTCACCATACCCTCGCATTGTAGAATTTACCTACCATTGGCGAAATAGTAATTTAAATATTTGTTATAGACATATCTAGAGCCATTCAAGCCATCTTTGGTTTTGGTAGTAATATGCTTGGTGATTCAAAATGGAATTGGGAGTAGTTAGCTGAATTCGTAAGAGAAGACAAGTATGAGTATACATTTAGATAAATAACCATTTTGTATTACAATCATATAAATTGTATAGTATAGAAGAATTGATGTAGGAAATTTTTTTCTGAAAGTTAGTATACAGATATAATTATGTTTGTTTTCAGTTCATATCTTAAAGATATTTTGACTCAGATTTTTATTACGAAAAGTCCAAATAGAAGAAGTTCGAAAAGATCTTTTAAAGAAAATGTAGCGGTGGGTATATGCCCGATGTACAACTAATCGAATGCGAATCAGAAGTATATGAACCACGAACGTGTTTTAACGAAATTAAGTGCTGAGAAAAGCGTACTTTCATTCATTCATACATCAAAAACAAAGTATTTATTGTATTTACTACAAAGCAAGTTGAATGGCTTAAGAAATTTGTCAGTAATTTACACACTAATTCAATGAAAACTAAACAGTTAAGAGTGCTTTAAAAAGAGTCTTACGCCATACCATCTCCGTTGACATTATGTATAAAAGGGCAGCTCGTACTTTCCAGTCTACAGTTCAATTTAACTTTCTCATCACTTAAGTATTAAATTTTTTCGAGAAAATGGCAAAATTCGTTTACGCAACTGTAATTCTGCTATTACTTGGTGTTGTAATGATTCAAGGTGAGTAAATATAAATACATATGTCATTCATACAGCAAGCATCAAGCTGATATAGGCTTGAATCAAGAAGAACGGGTTATTGACATTGATGTTAGTTTTTTTTAATATATTACATGTGAAAATATAATCCTTTTACGGATTCGAGTGAGATAGTACTTCTTAGCAGAAGGTATGGGTTGGCTAGTTTTGCTAAGATTTTTAATAATTATCTTTAGAAATATAAACTAAACTCAAATCTCATTATTCAGCGTGAGATAACTTAAAAATTTTAAAAGGAATGCATAGGACATAACGAAGTGTTTCTCTATAACTTCGGAATCTGTTCGAAAGAACTTGGTTCTTAAAGTTTTGTATAGGGAGACTTTCGATCGTCAGTAATATTCCATTAAAAATTTCACTCGGCAATTATATTTGTTTGAATTATTTAAACCAATTGGATTTTGTGGTGAGACGAAAAGTTCAACACATTAAAGTTGGCTGGGTTCTGAGTTCGAGAGCCACTCAATTTCTTATTTGGGTTCCTATATATATTTTCATATCCTCACTTTATAAGAGTCTCTTGTGAAGTAATAATGGAAAATCGTATATATAAATTTTCATTTATAAACCTACTTATATATTTTGGTGAAGCCCAATTTTGCCGACCCTACACAGTAACTCTGCGTCCCGGTCAACGCATCTGTATTCGTAACTGTACACCACGTCCAGGTGCATGTATAACGGCTATAAGAGAAATGAAAATACAAATTTGTTCATCGGGATGCTGTCGATCGGGCAGTGGTTGCCAGTCCTTGAGGAAGGGATAATTTGAATGAATATAAATATTTCATACTATATAACTTTATATTTCTAAAATTTTGTTAAAAAAAAAAAAATAAAAAATGAAAAGCAACGTAAAACATAACAGCCTTCGCGGATTTGAACGAAATAGGAATTTTTGACAACATATTCCTTCTATATATATTTAAATTTGTATATTATTTGAAGAAATAGTTTATGTTCTGCTGATTTTCTTCTCAGAGTATTCATTAATGTACAATTTGCATTTATTTCCATGTTTTGATGCAGCTCAAATTTGCCGACCCTACACAGTGACGCTGCGTCCTGGTCAACGTATATGCATACCTAGCTGTATACCAAGACCAAGTCCATGTATAACGGCTAAAAGAACAATTAAAGTAGATACATGCCTGACGGGATGTTGTCGATCGGGCAGTGTTAGTCAGCCCGTGAAGAGGGGATAATTCGGATGTATAATGAATGTACACAGTTCTTTTTTATTTCTCAAGTTTTGTAATTTTCACTAAAAAAACTAAAAAGTTTTTAACAGAAAATAAAAAATTGAGAGCATTATTTGATTTCCTTTCTTAGCGTCACAGTTGTGGGTCTCAGCAGACTTAACACTTTTAACGAAAGCTATTGCGTGTGCAGAAATATCTGAGTAAACACAGCCAGCGGGGTTTCAGCTGTTCAAAAACTGTTACTGTAATTCGATAATTTTATTTAGACTTCTATTTCCCACAGCTGATTTTTTAAACATGAAGCTTTGTGTTCCAAAATATTCGAGGAAAATTAAAAGCAAAGTAATGCAATATTTTTTTTAATTCCAGCAAATGCTTGTATGATACAAATACGCCTGACAAAACCCGGTCGACGCATATGTGAACTGAAGTGTCGTCCACCTGGACAAATGCCAGTTACGGAATGTTACACACCGAGAACCGTCTATCGCGCAGTTGTTTGTCCAAGTCATTGCTGTCGTTTGGAGGGTACCAGATGTAGAGAGCGTTGAAAATGAACTACAGATTTACTAAATAACATTTGTTAAGTAACACTGGATTTGGATTTATTGAAGAAATAATAATAACATAAATATGTGTATAGTGAAAATGAATGAAGACAGGATAATATAATGTTGCCAAATAAATAACACTTTCCTTTTGGGGTATTAATAGGGTTAAGAAAAAATTAGAAACCAGTATATTTGGTTCATTGAGGCAAAAGCTGACGACTGGTGTTCCAAACTGTGTTTTTTTCGGAAGACGGATAACTAAAAGGAGTATTAATTACTTCGTCTTAGACCGACAAGTGGAAAGACCTAAAAGTTGTAAGAGAACTCTGAACGGCAGATCAATTTTCCTGCGTCCAATTGAGAGGCGATTCGAGAAAAGCAGATTGTTATGTTTGTCTGAAACGTGGTTCAGCGGCCACCATTTATGGTTGCCAAAAGGGTCAACTAAATTCTACTTCTGTGGTGGAATAATACAAATTTTAAGAATCTCTTTAAGAACATTATTTGTCGTCATACTTCTAAAATGGTTTCATTCAAAAACCTTTGAAAAAAGTGCACTACTTTAGCTGACTCAATCTCTGCTTCACACAAATCACCATAAAGCTTTTGGCTTAAAATAACACAAGCTGAAGAAAGCTGAAGAAAATGCCTCAAAAGAAGAAATCACTGGAAAGTAACGAATAAATGCAAATCAGACGCAATAGAAAGTGAAATAGCTTTGTTTGGCTGACACAAAGTCGAGGCGCGTCGCGCGCTCAGCCGTGCCACGTCATCTTTGCAACATAGCTGTAAATGTTTTTAGCTTTAGCTGAGTAAAAAAAAGTAGTTTAGAGTGATTTTACTTGTAGAAAGTAAAAAAAAAAACAAATTTGGTTTGAGAGTTTCTTTTTTCCAAAACTCAATGTAGTCTCACCTGATTTAGCGACGCTGTGTGTCTGAGTTTAGTTGTGCGTTGTCTGCTTGTCATTGACGCCTGACTTGTGTAGATATTTTAAATCTCTGCAGGCGACTGCCGCCAAATAACGCAACACAGTTAAGAAAATAAAAAGAGCTTTTGTAGCAAAGAAGAGTCGAAGGACTTTGAAAACTGAAAAACCATGTACGCGGCATCTTGCGAAATATAACGGTGCAAACAAAAAAAAAAGGATACAAATAAAAATCATCGCAGGTAAGCAGCAATAAGAAGCCACCTTGAGTCAGGCCAAATGATTTATTTATCTTGAAATGCGTTTCTTACGACAAAGCAACGTGGCACAGCGCAGTTCACGGCTCCCACTTCTTCAGCCACTGAAATTGATTGCTAAAATGTGTTTGTTGTTATTTTTTTCTCTTTTTTTCTAACCACAACAACAAAGCGGACTTATATGAATCAGGTTAATTATTCATGTGCGATAACAGTGAGTTCTGTGGAAAAAGAATGTATGCTGTGAGGGTGCGCCGCCTTCTCAGAGGAAGAGATAGAAGAGGCGAGAGTGCGAGTTTGCGAAATTTGGCAAATACTTTACCAAATAAATGTAAATATGCTCAACGTTAAGTATATGGTGGCATGTATGTGGATGATCTGACACATTTTGTAGGCCTTTTATGCAAAGTAGATTGACTTATTCATATTGTAAAGCGTTTAAGTTGTAGACTTTAGGGCGGCAGAGAAGTGTCTAAAAGCTTATAGCAAATGATTAATTGTGCGTTTTTCTAAAGAGTAAAGTCAACACAAATACGCATAATACGTTTAAGGCATGAGTGTGGGGGGTATTTTGCCACCACCACGTGTCGTATGAGTAACTTTTGATTGCAGTCAAGTGCTTTGCCTAAGTAAATGTGGTGCTTTTGAAGTGAAGTAAGGTAAATAGCTTGCGGTATTTTTTGTTGTTGTTGTTGTAGTGTATTAAGAATGATGAAGTGTTTGTGCTAATAAGTGAAAACGATTTGTAAGTGTAAAGTCGGTCATTAGAGCTAATAACAAGAGGCAATTTCGTTTTTCCATTTATAAATTCTGTCAATTTTATGAGTGAAAAAAGTGATTGATTAATAATTAAAACATAAAAAATAATAATAAAATGAATAAAGATAAAATAAAAATAAAAAATATATGGAATTTTCCATTAATTTAAAAAATGTATTATTTATATATTTATCTTATTTATTTCTTTGAGCACCATAATTCACCCCAACCGCCTCAAAGGTATACACTTTTTACCAGATAGACAACAATTGGGCGGACACACCAGTATGTGGGTGCTGCGAAATGGTGTAAAGCATCTTTTTGGTTGCGGTGGACAATTGTCTAAGCAGAAATTGCGTCGAGCGGGCAGCCATATCGATATGGGGCGGCAATTTTGGGCTGCAACAGAAGGTTTATAAAATATAGGCGCTATTAATGCGTGTGAAATATTAATATCTGCTTTACCTTGAATTGAAGCCACACCCAACAGAAGTAAAATAACAGCTGCGCAAACAAAATTTCTCATTTTTCGAATGAAGTGCAGCTGGTTGAAGTTTAAGCAATAAACAGCAACATAATAAAGTTGTCGTGACAAATGTGTGATATTTATATTCGGTTCGAAGCGGAAGTAGGTTAAAGAGTGTATTAAACCCTTATAATATGCAGTGTTGTCGACTATTATTATAAATAAATAATTATGCGTTTTTACAAGTTCAACGGCTCTGCTAAATAATTACCAGCACGAACTACAATCATGTCTTTAAAATTTTTTTAAAACAACAAACATTTTAAGAATGAAATAAAACATATGTATGTTGGTTATTCGGTCAAAATTTCTTACAAAGTTCAGCTTTAACTTTAATAAATATTGTGTTTGAAATATGAAATAAATCCAGCGACGTATGATCTGGACGAGACTAAAAAAAAATGATATTTTCACACCCACGGAATTGCGAAAGGAGCCTTAAATAGTGAAACTCATATTTGTGTCATTGAGATAACTTTATGTTTGATTTTACTAATCTTCTGTTTTTCTAGAAACTCAGGACTTTTATTGATTTATTTATTTAAATATTAACATTTTGTCATATAGATGGACTTGTTTAGAAAGGATGATAGTACAGCTCTGCGTTAGGTAAGAAGTAATGTAAAATTCTTATCGTACATAATTTCTTCATAAAGAGCAAGTTTATATAATTTTATTATATTGTTGATATGGATATTATTAAAATTTTGATCTAATAAAATAAAATAAAATTTTGATCTAAAAAACAGGCAACAACAACATATAAATGTCTCTCTTTTAGGTATTTTAGCATAAATCAGTTACTTAAGATAAGAGAGTAAACTATAGAGCTGGAAGATTTGAGGTAAATGCAGCATAAGAAAATATTGCTATTTGTTGTGATATGTGGGTTTAGCCATCAATGGCTGAGTGGGCTTATCATATTCATTCTCTACAATTCAATTCAGAAAATAAAATTTTCAGTTTCCTTAGGTAAAAGAGTAGATAATGAGTTTGCAGTGTTTACTTATGAGGGTCATCCCATGAGACGGGCACGTTTTTCATTGAATTTTTTAGAATTTTTTCTACGACCAGTAAATAGATAGAGCCTTAAGTTTATTATCATTTATTAACATATATTTCGACAGTATAAATAAAAATTTTAAACTAAAAATATTGTATAGAACATGAATACCTTCAAAAATGGGCTCACACTTCTTTTGCGATTCCGGCTGATTGGCTTATCGGAAACAAAAAAATTAGCGTCATTTTAGTCTGTAAGCTTAAATGTATGAAACGCACTATGATCAAGTGAATATACTAAAAATTGGACTTTTGATAGACATTTGAAAAAAAATGCGAGTTTTTCGTTTTTCTTTTAGTTTTTTGGTATAAAAAATCGAAGTTTTGGAATTTTTGAATAATAACATAATGAGTGCACCCAACAAATTTTAAGTAATTCTGTTAATCCGTTTTTGAGATTTACTGGAGAAAAGTTTGAAAACACAGTTTTGAGAAAAACGCGTTCAAAGTTTCCAGCAGCTAACTGAAAACTTCGAACTACTCCTTCTTCTAACTGCTGCATCTTTAAAACGACTTTGTATTTCTAAAATCACTTTACTACCGTATTCTAGACATGCAAGAAAGCAATTTATGACTAACATTTTTTTGAGTCCAACAATGCGGTGACCCCCTTAAGGAATGTTTATTGTTGGCTACAGAGCTAACGCGCTATATACTCGTAAGCTCTGCTACTAAAAGTATATTTTAGAAGTTTCTTATCGATGTTAAGATTTAACATTTTTTACGTTATCTTCAAAATTTTATCTTTCAATTATTAAAACCATGTCCTAATACCATTGAATCTCAAACCATTGTATTACGGTTTTATGTATGAGCTATTTTGAATCGACAAACTATTTTATGCCTTATTTACTGAAGATGTAAGTTTCTTAGTTAGTTTGGATATTATTACAGATACTCGTATTTCAAGGATCTAGTGTCTGGAATACTTATAATAAATAATCTTGCGATCAAACCGTAAGCCTAAAACTACTACTAATTGATTGAGCTTTCAGTCGTTGAATATAAATTACGTTTTGTGGTCAAGTGATACCTCTTTTTTATCAATAACTTAACGTTATTCCAAGTATATTTCATTGTAGGATGATCGAAATCTTTAGTAACGGTTTGTAACGGTAACGTTTGTCAGGTATTTTCAAAAGGAATTGTTTATGCCAATACCATATTTTGGATGATTTCTTACTATTTTATTAATCGAATAAACATGTTTTTAAACATAAAATAAATCTTGTGAAACCAAACGCAAAATGAAGTAATGGTAGATAAGTATTCTAGGCACATTTAAAATATAAATATTTTGAATCAAAGTTGCCACATCTTAATAGAAATGAAATAGGTAATGTTACAAAACCTTTGAGAAAGCATTGGGATACATATTGTTTATTAAATTTTTAAATGATAAAATACTTAAGAACAAACTAGTAACCTATTAAAAATGGCGAAACTAAATAACATATTTCAGGAATTTAAAAAATTAGGTCATGAATCAGTTTTAACTCTGCGGAAAGTTTTCTAAAAGTTTTCAATTTTAGCTTAAAAACACTTAGAGGAAAATGATTTTTACATAAAATATGTTTGAATTAAAATGAATGTTATGAATAAAAAAATCTTAGGATATTTGATTGTGGCAGTTTACAAGTTTATGTGGGTAGACAAAAGCTCCTAATTTCATTAGAGTGGGCTGAAGAAAATTTTAGCGGTATTAAACCATGGAGTGAAAAATAATATTGCCTTATATCTCAAGCTGACTCAAATTCCACACAATTTATCACCACATGTAATGCTACTTATACGAATATACATATGACAAATATCAACACATTCCCGGACACACTAAGAGCCTAATTAGTTATATAATTGAAATCGAGCACATAAAAGATGACAAGGGAAATTAGTTTCGCTCTACTTCCGAATACTTTCGAACGAACATATATTAAATATCCTTGAATGCGTGTTAAATGGTGGGGAATGTTGACATAAAAATTTTATGAGTGCACTTGAAATATGCTTTTAAGGAGGAACTCAAGAGCTTGAATAAACAAGCAAACAAACAAACAAATGTGGAAGCCACACCGCCGCAACGAAGTGTTTGCAATGAACGCCAAAAATTAAAGAAAAGTGACAGAAAAAAGAAAATCCTTGATGACACAGTCAACGGAAGGGGTAAAGTAAGGGGACATAAGTGAAAAGCTGCTCGAACACACAGAGATTTTCACGCGAAAGAAGCAACACTGCGTGGGCGGCAACTTAATACAGGCACTCTGTACAGTATGAAGTGCTGGGTCAAAGGAAGAGAGAGAGGCATGAGAGCAAACGGTGAAAAGGTTGGTGTGTAGTACGCAGCAAAATGAAATCAAAGATAACAACTCATCAACAACGTCATAAAAACGTGACATCAATTTTATTGCTCAGCATGATTGCAAGGGAGCGAGCGGGCGTCGAAAACAACAAGCAGACCGTACCTCCGCCTGGTTGCGCTACTGATAATGATGAGTGGGGATTAGTGTGATGTTGAGGAACTAGCATACCCAAAATATGCTCGAAACGCTCAGTTAAACGCCTGAGTTGTTAACGCTTTATGCTACGAAGGACGGAAATAATGAGAAAAAATAAAAAAAAAACGCAATTTCATAAAGCGTCCAAAGTTAGGTTAGTTGGCTGAGACGAGGTAGCACTCAATTGAAATTTGGGAGTTAGTGAAACAAATTTACTTCATTTTTTGTTGGTCATTGACGTAGTCTAATAAAGAAACAAATAATGTAAGAAAATGAAGTGTGGAATAAGTGAAAAACGAAAAAAGATTAAGCGCTACTTTGTGCGCTTTCTATTTCGATATCTCTAAGTATGTGTGTATGTATGTAAAGAAATAGATTGAAGAATTTGTACTTAAGTGCGTGATGTGCACGTTACGGCAATAACTTTTTACTTACATTTAGTGTTGGTATATTGTTGTTGTTGTATTTATTTGATGTTGCTGTAGGTATATCCTTGAGCCGTAGCAGCGTAAAGCAAATATCGACCCACAATCAAAGGTCACACAAAGACTGCAAAAGCTGCGCACACAAGTTCACTCAAATGGGGAGCTGCAAACAAAAAAAGGCAGAAAATAAATGAAGATTAGAAAATAGAAAAGAAGTGAATCACTTCTATACACTGAGTATTTACTTATTTGATATCTAAAGTTTCGGAAAATATTGAAGAAAAAAATCTTATGTGTGTAAAGGCTGAAAGGATTGATATTATTCTGAAACTAGTAGATAACGTTTCAAATTAAAAATTACCTCTATGAAAAATCTATTTTGCTTCATTGATAAATTCGTCAAAAAATCAGTATACTATCATTTCTTTAAAAGTGGGGTTAAAACGGTCCGTCAAAAGCTATATTTACTCCAAATTATTTAATTAAAGGGTATCTGTAAAATTTTGATTTTTATATAGAAAGCACGACAGCTCTATTCTTGTCACTTATCTGATTGGATTATATGATACAAAATGAGATTGTAGTAGAGTCCGACCGATTAATCGGCCTTTGTATCGGCATCGACTAGTATCGGCCAACGATTTTAGTATCGGCCTATTTGTCCGATTTTTAGACGAATCTTTTTTGCTTAGTTCAAATCGTTTTTTACTTTCTTGATTTATTTAATTCGAGAATCACGAAATCACTTCTGTCATCAAACAAATAGTCAGCGCGCTCGCGTCTTGGCTCCCACGTCACTGTTGACAGTTATAACTTTGAAGTCGTGGATAGGTTCGTCTACTTGGGAACCAGCATTAACAACACCAAGAGTGTCAGCCTCGAAATCCAACGCAGAATCACTCTTGCCAACAGGTGCTACTTTGGACTGAGTAGGCAATTGAAAAGTAAAGTCCTCTCTCGACGAACCAAAATCAAAATCTACAGATCGCTTATTATTCCCGTCTTGATGAATGGCGCTGAAGCGTGGACGATGACAACATGCGGTGAGACGACTCTTGGAGTTTTCAAGTGAAAGGTTTTGCGGAAGATTTATGGTACATTTACATTGGCACAGGCGAATACCGCAGACGATGGAATGATGAGCTGTATGTGTTATTCGACGACGTAGACATAGTTCAGTGTTCGATGCAGTACCCGCTGGAGGAAGCCGCGGAAAAGCAAAAAGGAGAAATGAGTGGCGCGCTCTGGTGGATTCGGCTATAATCGTTTAGAGCGGTTCCTCCGCCAAATATATATATATATACATCATTCGCCATAGACAGGAACAGGTAATAATCAAATGGTGCCTGGTTTTGACTATGTCGTGGATGCAAAAGAAACTACTAAAAAAGTTCGCCAATATTCTATCTATTATCTATAAAATTGTATGACCTGTCAGTGTGCTATTGGAACCCAACTCTTCTTATATTGACTGACCGGTTATGGGCAATTGCTTTTTTCAGACGTTCCTATAGTTGACAGTATGGGTTCGAATTAAGTTTGGTCGTAGGGGGTAGCTCAAAATATATTAATCTCTGTCAAATTCACCAAACACATAGCTAAACCTTCCAGAGCGTCCATCAATGCATGGTCGACGTTTGTGCCGTCTCCCGCGATTCCACTTCGACTCAATATTCACTACTACAACTCATTAGCCATAGACCAAGTATTTTGCTATTGCTGGGATTCTAGGTAATCTAGATATAGTCCAGACTATCTCTTCCCCTTCTGACTACCATTTGTACGGGTCGATGCAGAACGCCCTCACTGGAATACGATTCACATCAGAACAGGATATCAAAAGTGGGCTTGATTTAATCTTGGTTTCCAACCCGACGCAGTTCTTTAGGGATGGAATCCCCAAATTGCTAAAAATGTGGGGACGTTACAACTTTAGATCAGCAATAATACATTGAATAATACTAACTACATTCTCCCATCATGAAATATATGGAAAAATTTAGTCTATGATTCTATGTTAGCCTTGCCAAAAGGTATTTCGACCATAGAGTTTTTACTCTTTTTATTTTATTAATTGTGGCCAATATTGCTTATTGGGTTATTCAACGAAAAGGCAAAACTCCAAACTAACTCAACGATACGCACACTCAATACCAAAACAAATTACACTTTACTCTCTCTCTCTTTTCCCTAAGTACTTTTGTGATCAATTGCTAGCTGAAACAACAAAGATACTCATGGCATAGTCATCGCGCAAAGGAAAACAAACATAAATCCTACGAATTGCCAGTGCAAATTGGTAAGCAGCTTCGGAGAAACAAGAAAAACGTGTAGCGGAGTTGAAAATGGCGAAAAATACACACACACACACAATCGTATATGTTGCACAATAAAAATTCCATTGTTGTTTATTTTTATTTCAGCGCGTCTGAATGGCGCCCAAAGTGACGTTGAGAAGCGAGGAGCTTCACGCTGTAATCGAATAGAATGTGGCAGATATAGATTGCGGTGACAATGGTTGTGGCAGAAATGGTGAAGAATATTGTGCGGAGATATGAGTGAACGAGTTGCTGTTGCCAGTAATGGTGACACTGATGGTGATGGAATCGCGACAATTGCTTGAGAGAAGATATTTCTCGCAATAGCTTTCAATCACAGTAAGACATGCTTTCTTTCGGATTTTTTCAAATGATGGATGACATATAATTTTTGGCACCAAGAGCGCCAAGTATACCAGTGCTATAAGAATATCTTTTGTGTATCCAAAAGATACTAACATATACTATTTATATAATCTAGATACACCACTCTTAAGTGTTTTCGAGTTATTTTTCCACAAGTACCCTATCCTTGCCCCTAGAGAGGAAAGAGGGAGAGATCTTAAGAAAAATTAATAGATGTTGGTGCATTAGAGATGACTAGGATTACTAAAACGTTTATTATAAGGCCAAAAGCACTTAAAGTGTACGAAATGTAAAAGAAAGACCAAAGAGGGAATGAGAGAAATCAGATAATATATATACATATGTATCTAGGATCTTCCAATAGGTGATATGTGATAAGGAGAAGGATCTCTAAGTAAAGGCTATGGAAGGAAAGTTAGAAACATATCTCTTTAAAAAGATTTTAGTGTAGCAGAGGCTACACTTAGCAATCTGAGATCTCATTTGACCCTAAACTGCTTTCTGAAGTGAATCAAGTTCTGTTGAAGGAATTATTAGTTTTTGACGTCAATCTGAGCCCATAATTTAGAAATCTGGATAGGTGTTCTAATATCTTCCAAAAACAAGAAAAAAACGTTAACTTCGGCTGTACCGAAGCTAATATACCCTTCACAGGATATTCTTTTAGTAACTATGTGTTTAAGCAAATCTAAAGACGGAAGAAAGAATAAGTAAAAAAAAGAAAACATTTTAATAATTCTTTTTAGCCGGGTTGTTTGCTAGAAACATTAAGGTTATATAGTTAACCGATCTGAAGAATTTCTTCGGAGATTATATTATTACCTTAAGCAGTAATCCATGTCAAATTTCGTGAAGATACCACGTCAAATGTGAAAGTTTATCATACAAGCCCTTGATTCCGATCGTTCAGTTTGTATGGCAGCTATATGCTATAGTGAACCGATCTGAACAATTTTTTCGGAGATTAAATTATTTCTATAGACAATAACTCACATCAAATTTCGTAAAGATATGTAGTAAAATCCGGAAGTTTTCCATACAAGCCCTTGATTCCGATCGTTCAGTTTGTATGACAGCTGTATGATATAGTGGTCCGATATCGGCAGTTCCGACAAATGAGCAGCTTCTTGAAGAGAAAATAACATCTGCAAAATTTCAAAACGATATCTTAAAAACTGAAAGACTAGTTCGTATATATACAGACAGACAGACGGGCATGGCTAAATCGACTCAGTTCAACATACTGATCATTTATATATATACTTTATAGGGCCTTCGACGCTTCCTTCTGGGTGTTACAAACTTCGTGACAAACTTAATATACCCTGTTCAGGGTATAATAAGCTAAAAACTAAATAGACTTAAAAACACCAATTCAATAAGACCCAAGGAGGGTTTTGTCTATTTGAGAACACAATAATATCGAAACTCATTTCCAGCGGGGTATGTTGAAGCTCAAAATAATAATAACAATAACAACACATACAACGAGAATAGCCAACAGGGATATTCACTTTAGCGCATACAACCAAAGGCACAACAAACTAACAAACACAAATGTGGCAACAACAAATTCTCCGTAGTAAAAACGTATCATCAGTCAAGTGCCAACAAGTAACGAATTGGAAATTTTGAATCTAAGATCTTACTTATCTCATTGTACCGCAATGTTCAACAAATAAAAACCCAAACGATAATCAGGAGCTGGAAAAATGAAGACGCCAAAAAAGTTGCGTTTTTCGGAGACAAAACAAGTGTTGGTGGTTGATGAATTGAAGGACAAAAAGGCAACGTCCCATTTGCGCTTAGCGCATGTAACTCATGTAACTGTTTCGGCGTCGTTTCGCGTAACTCATCGCATTCGTTAAGAGCTGGAGGTTAGCATGCAACGCAATGTACCGTTAACCACGTCAAATCACTGCTGACATGTTTGCTAGGGAGCGCGCGCCACTTTAGCGCACAGTCTGTTGAAGATTTGCTATTCGTAGATTGTAGTTTTTGTTGTAGTTATAGTTGGTAGTCGCTGATGTGGTGGGTGTGACGTTGCTGATTGGAATGCTGCGAAATGACCATCGTAAATGGCGAAAATCAATTTGTCCATGATTTGTATGGTTGTGTGTAACGGTTCTTCATTGTTTAGCGCACAATGCCGGGCAATGGTCGCTCGTAACTCGCGTCGCGTGTATTTGTATAAACGGCATTATGTACATTGTGTTCAACAGATGTCGTTGACTTTTGTTATTGATTTGTAATTTTATTACACAAAAATTATTGACAAAATATATTATGTGGAATAAGTATCAATATTAACAATTTAATTAACTTAAAAATTTTTTAGGATGAACTAAATTTTATTCAATAGTTCTTTCGCTATATAAACCATAGTTAAGTCTAAAAGGTTTCACTCAAGTGGTACGATTCGGACCACACCGACCTTGGTACTTAATTTCTTACCACATATTGTAATCGTAGACATACCCGGAAGGTGTATGGGTAGGTTGGATTGAAGTTGGGCTTCATCCATCACAAGAAGTTACGACTCATTTTGAAAGAATTGCGGCTATAACTAGCCTTATGATCGCTGTCTGCGAGTTCGAGACTGGAAAAGGAATCCTATCTTCATTATCAGTGTCATCGATACACTTCATAATTAGAATAGTTAGAGTGCCTGACCGCAGCGGGATCGGTAGGCTTGGCAGGTCAGTCTCGGTAGAATCACAGTATCCTATTCTGGTTTATTATTTAACAGTTGGGCCGTCCGCAATTCTTCAAAACATTCTTATGGAATACACTGGATCTCACTTGTTTGGATATCCTCGCGAACTAGCGGATTTAGAAAAAACCTATACAGATTTATACTAGGTCAGCGCCTTTTCGAAACTCTTTATTGGATTTGGGCGTTTCCTGACTTTACAAAGGACTGTCCTTATAGTTTACATGTGCTTCTTCTTTTATAGGAAACAGCCATCGAATTTAATCGAAGACACATTTAATAAAAAACAGTTGACGTTTTGGAACAACACTGGTAGAAAGGTCTTACATAGTAGAGAGCTTTCAAAAAGAAAATAAGGAGAAAGTACTTGCATTTTGAAATAACAAATAAAAATTCATGGGTGTGGTTTATTCATATGAGGTTTACAATAAAGCTGAATATGTTTTAATGTCGAACAAAATAAAAAAATCGATCGAAAATTTAAAAAAAATTAATTACATTTTTCAAAATTGGATGAACTTGAAAATACATACTCAATGCTACTAAATATGTAGATTAAAGCGGAAATACAAACCACATAAAAAAATTATATATATTCCAAAATTTTATTCAAAGTTACCAACGAATGTATCTCACCAGAGTCTACTGTATATGTACACTATAATATCCTCTCATCGCTTGAATTAATTTCTTCCCTGTTTTCAAAAAAACTTATTACAACTCACAGCGTCGAGATATCACTAAATTTGTGCTAACAGTTGGACAAAACTTTCTAAGAGGGTTATCCTTTTCCGATGAAAATGGTGCCTCTTTATATTTCAACTTCACATTCAAGTGTTTTGAGAAGCAGGGTGGCAGTGAAGAGTGTTGCCAGTAACATGCGGCTACAATTCTACTGGGTACCAGGTCATAAAGGCATCGCCAAGATTGGTGTACAGCTATCACCCGAAAACATGATTGACATGGGCAAACCCATGGATTGTCTATACGGTGACATAGACAAATGCGATGGAATCTATCGGGTTGCAAAACCACAAAGGTCACGTGCAAAGCGGTAGATCAGAAATGTACAAGTTTCCTACTAGCACTCGAAAAAAAGGGCTGTAGGACAATGGTTGGCATCCTCACCGGTCACAGCCTAGTAGCGGCACACGCCTATAAGTAGGGACTGTCAGATAGGGAGGGATGCAGGAAGTGTCAAGAGCAGTGCAACAAGGAAAGAGGGGAGCATCTCCTCTGCGTTTCTCATGTGGTAGCAACACAACGCTTCTGGTATCTAGGGAACCTACAGTACGATAAGTTGTAGGAGCTATCATCAGTAAGGCCTCATAATCTAGTAAAATTCGCGTCAAGCGCTGGCATTCTAACCGATGACTACTACTTAGAGAATACTTAACAGGACTCCATCTGATATCGCTAAGTACCATAATTGGTATATGCGTGGCCGCTGGCCCACCAGGGCCATGCTGCAATATATCTTTGAGTGTGTTTCATATTTTATATAATAAAACAACCAAAAAAATTGCTCCCTCTTATGCTGGTCAACTTACATTCACAATTTGGAAACCAGGACAGAATAAATTTTGAGAGGAGATAAGTTTATAAAAAATTCAGAACAATAAGAAGTTTCCCAATCACTCTAGCTTAAAACAATTGTAATAACACTTTTCCATGTAGTTCGTCAATCACTGCATTATAATCTACTTGTTAAAAAATCATAAAAATATTTTTTTTTTTGAAAAATGTTTGCACTTAACTTTTATGTGACTATTTTGCGCGATCATTTTGTTATTGAAATTTAGTGCAGTCATTTCACAACTCATCAAACAGAAATCTAAGGAAGCGACCCAAAATGATGAAAATAACAATTTAGGTTG
Organism: Zeugodacus cucurbitae; assembly: GCF_028554725.1. Lineage (NCBI taxonomy): Eukaryota > Metazoa > Arthropoda > Insecta > Diptera > Tephritidae > Zeugodacus > Zeugodacus cucurbitae. The sequence continues at coordinate 45,261,339 of NC_071670.1, forward strand.
AGTGAATGATAGTTGAAATTGCGAAAAAGTGTGGAAAATGACTGAACTTGTTGAGATTGAATTTTAGCGGAAGAAAATTTAGGTAATGAACGTTGACTTTACAAAATGCTGCTTAACCATCAAGAATAAAAAAAAATATATTTTAGTTGCACTTTGAGTTTCAATATACATTTTTTTATGAAAACAGGGTATGTAGTCTAAATTGTGAAGAAATTAAAAATCAAAAATTTTACTTTGAAGATAACGCACAAGCCAGTTTTTTGCATACCAAACCTTCCTATTAAATCAATATATCATGTAGTCACACTTTATTAAAATCACTCATACCACATGGCCGTCCACTTACACAATGAACCGTCGAAAATAACGCGCATACGCCGTGTAGCACACAAACAAGCAAGCACAAAGCTTTTAATAACTGAGTAGTCTAGCGGCAACATTTGCATTTGTCAGTTTGAAAATTAAATTGCAAACTCTTTAAAAATAAAATAAAATAAGAAAAGCAAACTTTGCAGCGCGGCATATGTTGAGCACTCAAAGGAGTAAAAAATTATATAAAAAACCTATTGAAGGCATATAATATGCTACTGTGTGTGTGTGTGTGCAAAACAGCTCAGCGTTTAATGTGTTTACACGAATATGAGTTTGCTTGCGGCCATAAAGTAAATTTGTTTGCTCGATGCGGGTCATTAGAACGCACAAACATGGCGCCAATCGCTACAGTGGTGATGGGAAAGGATTTGTAGATGAGTAGAGTTTGGCGTAAAAGAGTGAGAGAGAGAGAGATCATCACAACCATATATAAAGATTAAGTGGCTTGAGTGTTTGCTCATAAAACGTTTTAAAGTTTTGCTGCTCTTTATTGACTCAACTGTAAGATAGCGCAGCAGTTCATTGCGCGTCTGTGCGGATTAAACTAAGAAGAAACAGTTAATTTTATGACGTAGTTACCGCTTGTGGTTGTTTGTGGCTTTTTACATATTCCCAATAGCTTTTGTGGCGCGCAATCAATGGTAAGGCATAATCAATGGCCAAACTTTATAGAAAATATGCAAGTAACTGCAAGTACGTGTGTGTGTGTTTGGGTGTTTGTTTACTTTGGCTGTCTGAGCTGTCTGCGCCTAGGCAACTGGCTGGTTGGCTGCTGTTCATCTTGTCCTTCAACTTGTACGTAATGTGTTGAAGGCGTGCATATATTTTTGTGTTGGCTTGTGTCATAAGTTTTTCATAGTTTCTTGGAATTAAGTGCATACTGGTTCCTTTTTGAGCTGAACTGGTCTTCTCCTCTACTATAGCTGGTATTAAAGATCGTTTGTATTATCGAAATTGGATAATGGTATTTCTTAACTTTACTGGTTTATATGTTAGGTTGGCAAATATCTCATCTCGCTTTTTTGCTCTTTATTCAATGCTTTAAAAACAGTGTTACAGTGATCGGATGTTTCGTTCGATAATCTATTTCCATCTAGACGGGACGGCAACTTCATAATACCCCCTCGTAGAAGCCCCCTTTTTACTTGCGAAGAACTTGTCCAAGCCTCTTTTGAGTTCAAGTTTACACCACCAAGGGCGTTCGCCATGGACAGGAACAGGTGGTAATCACTTGGCGCTATGACCGAGCTATATGGTGGATGCAATAAAACCACCCATCAGAGTTGCCGTAATTTCTGACGAGTTATCAACGAAGTGTGTGGTCTGGCGTTGTCCTGGTGGAACACTACACCCTTCCTGTTGGCCAATTCTGGACGCTTCTGGTCGTTCACCTGCTTCAAGCGTGTTCGCATTAGATGGTAGAATTAAGCGTCTGACCATATGGGATCGGCTCATGGTGGATGATTGACTTCCAATTCCACCAATCACACAGCAAAACCTTCCTGACCGTCAATCCCGGCTTGGCTACTGTTTGGGACGATTAACCGGCCTTCGATCACGAGCGTTTTCGCTTGATATGGTCGTATGTGATCCATTTTTCGTCACCAGTCACCATCCGCTTCGAAAATGGGTAGAGTTCGTTCAGTTTCAGCAGCATATCGCAGGCGTAGATCCGGTCCAGAAGGTTTTTTTGCGTCAAATTCGTCGTCACAGGTCTTCCGCCGCTGGTTTATCCATGGTTAGAAATGATAGAGTACCCCCAAACACCTTTAATCTCGCGGAACGTTTCTCTAGCGGATTTGTATGTTATGTCAAGACCTTTCAAAGATATACAGTATTGCCAGATACGAGCTCTGTAGCGCTTAATACATAGTCACGAAATTCAAGAGACAAAAAGGTGGGAAAGGTAGATATTTGCCAACCTAATATAGTATACGATCCTTCTATCAAAGCCTTTCAAAATTATCCAAAAATTCCAACCATTTTCCCTCGCATTTGCACTACATGGTTGTCGTGTCATTAACTTTATGTGCGTATAATTGTGTGGGTTGTTGTCGGCACATTGAAAATGTGTTGCACATTACGTGCAGTGATTGCCAAATGGCTCAAAGTTCGCCCATGTGCAGCATCTATGCGAGTGTGTGTGAGTGGGCGTGCAACGCGTCTAATATATGCAGCCGTTAGTTAGCAAACTTTTTCAAAGTCATGTCAGCGGGCTGCCAAAGTGTTTCAGAGATCGTGGCACATTTTTCAGCTGCTTGTCATTTTCGTCGGTGGGTGGTAAAAGCTGTTGACAATATTTTCTTCTTAATTTGGAAGTTCAATGGTTTTTCATATATTATTAGAGATTTTTTTTAATGCAAGCAATTAACTGGGAATTTAGAGGCAAACTTTGACACATTTTAACATAAATTTTTTGAAATAAATAGAAATTTTAAGAGTTTCTAGACAACGCTAGATGTTTTGAAAGCTTGGCCAGACGAGTTGGATTTATTGTTTTCGAAATTTATTAAAGCATACAGAGAGAGCTGAAATCTGATGCACTTCATTTAGATGTTACTAATACGCCGTGGGGGTTTGGGGGATGATACTCTATCACTTCGAATTGCGGAGGAATGGTTTCGTCGATTCAGAGCGGGTGAAAACGACACCATGGATGAGGCATGGAAAACTTCTCGTGACATCCCCCAGGAGATGGGAGTTAGTCACCAAACCATTTTAAACCATCTGCAGAAGGCTGGATACACAAAAAAGCTTGATGCTTGAGTGCCGCATGATTTGACGCAAAAAAACATTCTGGGCCGAATCAACGCCTGTGATATGCTGCTGAAACGGAACGCACTAGACCCATTTTCGAAGCGGATGGTGACTGGCGACGAAAAATGGATCATATACGACAATATCAAGCGAAAATGTCGTGGTCGAAGGCTGGTGAATCGTCTCAAACAGTGACCAAGCCGTGATTTAAGCGTCCAGAATTTGTCAACAGAAAGATTGTAGTGTACCGCCAGGACAACGCCAAACCACACACTTCGTTGATGACTCGTCAGAAGCTACGGGAACTCGGATGGGAAGTTCATCCATCATATAGCTCCAAGTGATTACCTGTCCATGGCGCCTGTTCCTGTCCATGGCGAACGCCCTTTGTGGTGTCTCAATCATAAAATAAATTCTTGTGCATAAAAGCAGCTTTTGTATAGCAAAGATTAAGCATGATTTTGCTGATTTGCCAATTTTGTGTGAGTCAAAGGCAAAAAGTATTGAGCTTTTGTGCAGCGTAGTTTTGGCTAAACAGCAACAATATAAAGGCAAAGAGGAGCTAAAAATAGTAAAAAGTATTACCGAGCTAAATGTGAAACATTATTCTTAACCCTTTTATGCTTTTCTATTGATAAACCAAATAAGTGAGACATAAAAGTCAGGGCACTGCTTCGTTGCTTTACCGCCATAAATTGGCTATTTAAAACAGTTAGTTGTTGCTGTTGCTGTTGTTGATGAAGTGAGCGTTACTACAACTTAAGCTTCAAGTTAATGGACTCACAGCAAGCAAGCAGTACTCGCTGCTTCAGCTACTTTAAGCAACCGACGCGGTGCTACTCGGTGCTAAAGTGCTTAAGTGTACAATTTCCGAGTGCAGTTTGTTTGTTGGGGAAAATTAATGTGTTAATTATGTGCACAATTACGTTGAGCATGCTTATATAAAACTAAATATATATATATATACATACATATATACTTGTATATATATACAACCAGAAATTTACTTCTTCTTCATGGAGCAGTTTGCACTTTTAGTTACTGCCTGGTGTTCAACGCGTGTTGCTGCGCGCTGAAAAGTATGCAACGCGAGTTAAAACTTGCACCAGACAAGATGAAAATAAAGTTTTATGAATTGCGTTGAAGTTTCTAGATAATTCCATGCACTTTTATATGAATATAAATATGTATGCAAATACTTAAAGTTTGAAGGTTGCTAAAGTTCGCCAAGTTGCCCTGTGGCATGCCGCATACAGCAACTTTTTTTTAAATAGCCGCTGGACCACGCGATGCTTAAACGAAACTTTCAAGTAAAATGTATTTAATATCCCTCGAGGCAATTGTTGTTGTTGTTAGCATGGCGTATGCTTAAAACTGGGGTGCGTACAACAACATAAGCTACTTGCCACATCTTAAACACCTCATAAAAGTCAGTCACTGTGACAGCCAAGGCAAATGAAAGCTTATTGACATTTATTTCATGCAATTTTCAAGCATTTTTGGTCATAAGCTCTCGGAGGTGCTGCAGCTGCGGGTGTGTTGAATTTTTCATTTTAAATTCCAAGTGTGTTGTTGTATCAAAAAAAATTTGTATGCACTCATGGAAGTCATTCCGTGCCAATCACAGCATATGACTGCATGCTTTCGGAATGCGCACTTCGTGTCACTTAAGCACATCTCTAAGTACTGTTGATTGACCATCTGTCGCCTGTCGCTCGAATTTGCATCTTTGTTAGTTGAATTAAACGCATTGCAAGGGTTAAGGATGCGATTGACGTGAAATGCCACAGAGTGCATGCCAGTGTGTGAAGTGACTTGACCAATGTGAAGTGGTGCATCGTAATGAAAAGTTAACGGCACAATGTCAACGCAGCGGTAAAGCTGATTTGATTTCATACAATTTTGTGAATTGTCAAAGGGTTTTCACATTTTGCGTAAATATGTGATATTGTTCATATCGGAATGAAATGACAAATATTTATTATATTTCATACTGGAATTATGAGGAGGTTGTGACGAGTCTATACTACCTTTAGGAATATTTATGCTTCATAATATTGAAAAACAATTGATTTGGTAGTGCCTTAATTATTAATTTCGGTTCAACCGAATCTTTGTCTCTCAAAATTTTAATGAAGAGATTTTGAATAGTATTATAATACTTTAAGGGGCTATACCAGTGTGGCATTTTCAAAAAATCGATTTTTTATTTTTTGCTTATTCGATAGTTTATACTTTCAAAAATATCCTGTGAAAGCGGTAAGATCGTATCTTGAATTGTTTTTGAATGACAGCGTTCTAAAGAGCGACTGCTCGTTGGTATAAGCCGCCATAGTCGAAACTCTAAACGCGTTTTTTTTTCGAAACGAAATATCTCAAAATTGCTGACATCATAACTCAACGAGAAATTGACCAATCGACTTAAAATTTAAGCCGAGTTTTCTTGAATATATTTACTATATAATGAGCTACGATCCTTTTAATTTGTGGAAAATTGTAAATTTGGCATTTAAAAAACAACCATATTTTTTTTATCTAAAATTCGAATTTTTTTTCATGGCTATACCATTTTGTTAATTTTTGATATTTTTCAAAAATCTTAGGTCATTGTATAGGAAATACCTTCAACTTTAATATCCTTTTTGACTTTTTTGTTTCAGCAACTCATTCGGCCGAAATAATGTCAACAGTTAGGGAACTTTTTTTTTGCCACCTCCGAAGATAGCATATAACACCGTTATTTTTCAATATTTTTGTCAAAAAAAATGAAATGTAGCTGAAAATAACCTTGTTATGTGCAAACAACTTCGAAACAATCGAAAATCGTCTAATTTTTCATTAATTACACTGGTATAGCCCCTTAAAGTCAGTTAGATGATTCTGTAGTAGTTAAAAAAGCATAATAAAGTTCTCATATAGCTACGTAGAACCTATTGTACTGAGAATGAATAACGAGTCTGATGATATTCGAAATGCCATTATATAATGTGAAAAATGACCGTAGTTTAAATTCGTCCTGACGTCATAACAAAACAGGCAAAAACTACGAAGTTAATTAAGTTCCAAACGGTCTAATACTTTGTGAGATATGAACTTCATCTAAATGTGGGCGGTGCCATGCCCATTTTAGAATTATTTATTTGGTCCACCCTTAGAAAATTTTCACATTTTTGTCTTGTTCACGAGAATTTAAGCATTTTAAACTGATTCGAGCATAACCGTCTTGTGGAAAGTGAGCGTGATCAATATGCGATTTCTTCCAGTTTGATAACGTATCATATTAGTATAAAGAGACCAAAATGATTTATCAACCAAACTATTTCCTTAATATTTTGTTAAATATGTATATTAAACGGAGAGATAGCATGATCACGTCCATAGAATAGTTTATGCAAGATATGCCACACTAAAAGTCACGATACATGTTTTTAAGACGAACATTATTTTCTGGGCGTGGAAGTGTTACGACTCCACGCATCTACAATGCCTTCACTTCAGAGCGCCAAGAAATACATGACTAAGACTCAAAGAGACATTTATAAATCCATTCGTCTAATCGACAAGAGCAGTTTGATATATATGTACATATCTTTCTATATATATATATATATATATATATATTTCGAATAGTTCCAAATGTTATACAAAAAAGTGAACAGCATTAGTGCACTGAAGTTACAAAAATAAGAAACAGGTTTTGAAATGTCAGAGGACTGGATCATAGGAGGACATAACTCATCACAATTAATTAATATAACGGGTGATTTTTTTGAGGTTAGGATTTTTATGCATTAGTATTTGACAGATCACGTGGGATTTCAGACATGGTGTCAAAGAGAAAGATGCTCAGTATGCTTTGACATTTCATCATGAATAGACTTACTAACGAGCAACGCTTGCAAATCATTGAATTTTATTACCAAAATCAGTGTTCGGTTCGAAATGTGAAATCCGCTTTTTATCGACAAATTTTGTTCAGCGATGAGGCTCATTTCTGGTTGAATGGCTACGTAAATAAGCAAAATTGCCGCATTTGGGGTGAAGAGCAACCAGAAGCCGTTCAAGAACTGCCCATGCATCCCGAAAAATGCACTGTTTGGTGTGGTTTGTACGCTGGTGGAATCATTGGACCGTATTTTTTCAAAGATGCTGTTGGACGCAACGTTACGGTGAATGGCGATCGCTATCGTTCGATGCTAACAAACTTTTTGTTGCCAAAAATGGAAGAACTGAACTTGGTTGACATGTGGTTTCAACAAGATGGCGCTACATGCCACACAGCTCGCGATTCTATGGCCATTTTGAGGGAAAACTTCGGAGAACAATTCATCTCAAGAAATGGACCCGTAAGTTGGCCACCAAGATCATGCGATTTAACGCCTTTAGACTATTTTTTGTGGGGCTACGTCAAGTCTAAAGTCTACAGAAATAAGCCAGCAACTATTCCAGCTTTGGAAGACAACATTTCCGAAGAAATTCGGGCTATTCCGGCCGAAATGCTCGAAAAAGTTGCCCAAAATTGGACTTTCCGAATGGACCACCTAAGACGCAGCCGCGGTCAACATTTAAATGAAATTATCTTCAAAAAGTAAATGTCATGAACCAATCTAACGTTTCAAATAAAGAACCGATGAGATTTTGCAAATTTTATGCGTTTTTTTTTTTAAAAAAGTTATCAAGCTCTTAAAAAATCACCCTTTATTTCAGTTAATTTGTTGGTGTGTTTTTATTCATCATTTGTGTTGCACTAAGAGTGTCAGAAAGTTCAAATTGAAATCCGATCAGTATTCTAAACACTATATCCTATATTGGTGTGTTTTTATTCATCATTTGTGTTGCACTAAGAGTGTCAGAAAGTTCAAATTGAAATCCGATCAGTATTCTAAACACTATATCCTACATAATTTTGAAAATTGCATCTTGACTAAAATGGAGTAACTAGATATAGTTGCAAGAAATGGTCGCTGTAAAACTAACTGTATGATTCAACTGGCTTGCCCTTTCACAAAATTTTCAAAAATCACATGTGCTCGTATGTAAGCATTCAAAACATCTTATTTCTGCCCCTCATGAAGTAATATCTTTCCTGTTTTGCAGTAAACCTGTTATGTGCAATCCAATGTCAATCAATTCCTTCCGTTGTGAACATCATTTTCTAGTTTCGTGCTTCGATTAACCATTCTGTTTTGACTCCATACAAGTCATATTTTCATATTAAACATTGAACACTGACTTCACAGAATATTGTTGAAACATGCTAAAGGTACAATTGAAAATCACAACAATTGGTGAAAGCAGTTGACTTGTCCAGTCTCTGTTCCTTCAATCATTAAATAAGGACAGTATATCAGATGTATTAAAGGGTGCTTCAAACGGAACACAGTAGATAATAAATTTGTTTTTGACATCTTCGCTTTTATGATAATTTAAGTAAGTATTGAACAACCGTGTGAAATATGATAATTCAATAAAGAATAGAATAATTTGTCATAAAGAGGTACTCTGTGGGACCAGGTGATTCAACGCAGTCTCGTATATCAATACACTATATTCAGAAGCATAAGGTGGATATTCCTTATCTAGAAACCCAAATTTAATGACCATCGAAATTGTATTTTCTTTCTGATAAAGGTTTTGGATAAACAATAATTTTATATTCTAAATTCTTTTCTGAATTCAACATCTAATCTATCTCTCTCTCTCTCTCTCTCTCTCTCACAAATTCTCTAATTGTAAAACCCGTTATTGGTTTCTGTATCACAATTGCAATTATCCTAGTGAAATTTACGTGCAGATTGGCTATGAATATTAAGCAGTTTGGAAGGGTATGGAAGGGTATTTGACAGACACACGTCGCTTACGTTGGACTACAGTTTCGCTAGCAATAAAGTACAAGTAGTAGGGCTTCATCTCTGTTTAGCAAAGTGGTTAGTTATTAGTCGCATATATACGAGCTCTTTGTTGTTTATATTGATCTGTGATGAGTGTGTGTGGGTGGATTGTTTTTGCGAGAAATGAAAACTTCAATTATTCACTTATTTTCTGTTTGCATTACTATGAACTCTAGTTACTGCGATAACATAATTGGTTGTAGTTGAAAGTATGGAGAGACTATGAAGTAATATACAAAAATAGGAGGGTTTTACAACTATATTATTGGGGCGTCTTGAAATTATCTTTTACTGATCGTGAGAGTCTTGATACAAAGAATGACGGTGAAAGAAAAATCTTGAAATATTCATATAAGAACAGTGAGATAATCAGAATTTCGAGAGAGGCAGATTATAAGTTCATAGCCTCTCGAACTCTTTGGTCAATTAACAGTTAATTCTAACAAAGAACAAGTATTACAATCTCACAGCAGATAAGCGAGAGGCCTTAGGAAACCCCAGCAGATAAGTTTTGGTTTTGCTTTTTGAAGAGTTGCTTTCAATTTACCACACGATGCATGCCTAAGTATCGGCCTCAATTTATTCCTATTTATCTTCAATTAAGAAACAATAAAGTGTACAAATCTCACTGCCTACCCTCAGTCTCCATAAAAATGTGTTTATTAGGCACAGCCTTGTATCAACTCAATTAAAAACAACTCCGCCGGCTAGCTAAAGCTGTAATCTAACAGCTCGTAAGACCATTCATTAACGCCATAATATTTTAATTTCCTTTAATTTATTGCGCGCATTCATCCCCAACAAATTTAGCGCCAATTCAACAAATACTTTCACAAAAAACAACAACAACAACAACAAAAAAAAATAAAAATAACAACAACACATTTTTATTGCACTGTTTCTAATTCATTAAACTTTATAGCACATTCTATACACACCACGACTAAGACGCCTTTACAGCCAGCCAAAAGTCTAATTATGAAATTACTCATCCGCCCAGAGGGTCCCAAATGTGCGACCATTAACAACAAATTAATTTATGTTTGTTTGTATGTATACATGCTGAGGGGGCAGGAGTTTGTTTATGCACTGCAACGCGTATATTTAAACTCTAATTAGTGCAAAAAGCACCGGCATCTAATTTCTTGACATTCTATGAAAAATACGAAATGGAGTAAAGAAAAAACGTTGAAAATAAATTCGAAACTTTGAGCTGTCATTTTTTGTTTGTAACAAAGTTGCTGTTTTCGTTTCTCTTGAATTGTTGTTCTTTTCGTGTTCTGCGCGTTGCTCATTTACTGCTGAGCTGACACTTTCATTTCTAATTATTCTTTGCGCTACTTTTTTGGCATTGTCACGCTTCCCGTTGTCATGAGACGGTTTTCTTGTAAGCGCGTGTTTTTCCCCTCATCTTCTTCAAATTCAGTTTGCGTTGGCGTACTCCGCGGCATTAGGGCGACACGTGACTTGAGCGTCCAATGGCAGTAAAGATGCGGAATTTGTAACAAGTTAATGCATTGATTGCACAATTAACTGTAAGTGGTGGAAGTATTTGTTGAAGAAGGTTATGTATGACCTTGAGGGCGTATATTAACTGGAAGCATCTTTACTATATTTTGATAGTGGTAAAATGTGCAAGGATCTCTTAATGCCAGACTAAAGAGCGATTAAAAGCAATGTAGTCAGAAGAGATATTGAGTTCAGCTTTTCTTACTCTTTTTCATTGGCTTAAATAAATTTTTCAGATAAAAAAAAATTATGGGATAATTTTCTGATAGCTGATACAAGCCCAGATCCCAGTCTAGATCGCAGAGCTTGTCATTATGTATAAGATTCTCCTGTACGTGTCCTGTCACTGAACTCCTCCTAAATGGCTGAACCAAATTGAATACAATTTTTTGTGTGTCTTCAGCAGAATTCTTCAGAATGTTTTGTAGTCACTTTGGTCCAATTTAAATAGCATATTTAATGAATTTTAAATTTATAAACTTTTTTGATGTTTTCTATTTGCCATTACTTATAGAAACCGCCTAAAGGTATATACAATTGTTCTGGGGAAAATTTGTTGGAGAAATGGTTTATAATTGGATCTCGCTGCTGTTGATGTACCAAATTTTCAATCCAATTATACATTAATTTCAGTCTGTCCCAAAACAAAAAAAAAAAAACTTTGTTTAATATCATAATAGCTTGCAAAATCATAGAGGATAGGTATCCGAATAGCAAAATTTTTTATATAGCGGTCTAATAAATTTTCAATTACATCGGTGCTCAGTATTTCTAATAACGATTAAAGGAAATTGAACCTTTAAAAAAATTGCCAAATAGCATGGATTATTCAAAACCGAAAATGATTTCAGCTAAGTATTACTTCGGGGGCGAAAAAATGGCTATTTATAGTGAAAAAAATAAGGATTTATGATTTTATGAAATATTTTTGCTTGCAGCATTTAAAAGGAGATTCGAAAGAAAAAACAAAACTCGGAAACTAGTAATAATGGGTTTAGGTTATGAAAGTGATTGAATGAATCTCTAGCGATTTAATTGATCGAAAAATCTACCTAGAATACCCAAGAAATTAACTACAATGATTAAGAGCCGTCATCTTAAAATTTCCCAAAAACGTGAAGTCTGTACTGGAAGGCTCCTTATATCAAGCTACAATATTAAGCTCTTATTTTTTCTCTCAACTGTGGACAAGTTTAACAGAATTACCATCGTTTCTTAAATGAGGCACACTTATCACTAAAAGGATAGGCAAACATGCGAAATTGCAGTCATTGGAGTGCCGAAAATATTACATTGAAATTGCGGGCAGCTTAAGCAGTAATAGACCTTGTGGGCCTGTGGTTTTTTCAATAGGGTAAGCTCAAATCTTTTGGATGTATAAGGACGCATATTTTTTTATACAAACCGATATATGAAAAAGGAGACATTAGCTGTAGAATTCAGAGACCAAATTTATACCCTGAACAGGATATATTAAGTTTGTCACGAAGTTTGTAACACCCAGAAGGAAGCGTCGGAGACCCTATAAAGAATATATATAAATGATCAGTATGTTGAACTGAGTCGATTTAGCCATGTCCGTCTGTCTGTCCGTCTATCTGTATATTTACGAACTAATCCTTCAGTTTTTAAGATATCGTATTGAAATTTTGCAGATGTTATTTTCTCTGCAAGAAGCTGCTCATTTGTCGGAATTGCCGATATCGGACCACTATATCATATAGCTGCCATACAAACTGAACGATCGGAATCAAGGGCTTGTATGGAAAACTTCCGCATTTTAATACATATCTTCACGAAATTTGGTGTGAGTTATTGCTCATAGAAATAATTTAATCTCCGAAAAAATTGTTCAGATCGGTTCACTATATCATATAGCTTTTTTTCTTGTTATAATTTCTTTTAAAAAAGTGTTCACAGAAACCTAATGTCACTTTAGAAACTTAAAGGATTATAACTGTGAGTACAGTGATCCCCGCTTAAGTGACTCCCCGTTTAAGTGTCAGTATTTTGCGGTATCGTTGTTTTTTCTCTAAATTTATATATAAACTTGCCTCTAAAGCGCCTTCGCTTAAGTGCTTTTTCCCCTTAAAAGCGGTTCAAATTTAGGCCACAAATAAAAAAGTTTTTGCAATTTTACTCTTTTAAGTATTTTTTTTAATATTTTTGACATTGAATGCCTTGAGAATTGTTCAAAGGGTTTTTTTTGTATTTTTGTTATTAATAATTTCATTATAAAATTTAAAAAATATTAGATCGCGGTATTTGAGAAAAACTTTGGTAAGTGTTTCGAGGCACTTCAGTGGAATTCATTTAAGTGCCTTTCCCGCTTTGGTGCCTCAAAAATTGTACATCTTTTGCAGTTGCACTCACACGGGGATTACTGTATTCATGAAGATATTCAGTAGGTAGGTACTATAGGTTACGGTTGTAGGGGCTTCAAATAAGTTGAACAGAAGTAAATTCATAAAATCATGTTTTTTAAAGAAATATGTATAGGGAGGGGAAGAGTGAACGTATGTGAACTCTTGTAAAGGATTCCATGGAACGTAGTAGCAGATTCAGAAGATTGGAACGTGCTAGACAGATTTGAGAAAACTTCTTGAAGAAAATTCTTTGAATGGATTATGGGTGGTCTATATATAAAATACGAATATTAGAACTTGAGGATGAAATAACAAACAACCTAAAATTAGATTTCGTTTCAGCACAACCTTAATGTAGTTACTTTCTGTCTGCTTTATTATCATGCCACATGTTGCCAAATAAGAAACGCCTACGCAGACTTCTTTTACTTCTGAACACCTACCTATATTATTTATTATGCTTGTAATTTTAATAAAGAGAGATAGAGAGAGTGAAAGAAAACAAAGAAAGAAAGCCGTTTTGGTGTTCGAGCTTCGATATTTGGCAATGAGACTTGAGTATATTATATAAATTATGTGAGTTTTTGTGTAGACCTGGCGACCATTTAGCAAGGTATGAATAAATATGGGATTGTGTTAATAAATTAAGTTGCTAATTGTGCCATGAAATTTATTTCTAATTTTGAACTTGTCGAGAAAACAAATTTCGAAATTAAAAATACAATTTATATTTAGAAATAAATGGCAAATTGTTGCAGAAAAAAAATATTCACTTCCTAGAAAAATAAAAATATTCAACAGCGCCACAAATTTAATGCAATCAAGTTGTAGTTAAATGCAGCAAAAGTCCTTTAAATTCCATTTCCTTTATTGCCATCAATCTTTCGCACAAGTATCAGCGGTAAGCTCATTTCCATGTAAACCAATTTTTTGAAAGTTGCGCGACAGCACAGCGAAAGTGTGCTGCAACGCAAGAAAGAAGAAAACCGCACCTGCAACGCGTCAACAAGAGCACAAGTACAAGTAACTAAATATTTCACACTCACACCCCGAAATGCAATCAAAAACTTATCAACAGCGCGGCAACAGTCGTTTGTCAATCCACGATGTCGCACAGCGCTCGTGTGTGAGTGTGTATTTGTGTGCGTACTAACCAGCTTACAAGCCAACAAAACGCCACCACAGGCAGCAGCTGCAACGTCCGTGGTGTCCACCGCCACTCTTAGTACGCTCATCGAAGTAATAGAGGTGGTGGTGGAGGAGTGCGAGGCAAACTTTCCTATTCACAACGTAAATCACACGCAATTTGGGTCAACCGCTGGCGCGAGTGCAGTCTTCCATTGCGGCTTCTACTTCACTGCAGCTTCTCATATTCCTTTACTATTTTCTATTTACTATATTCTACTTTCTATTTTTGGCTTCACTTGACTAGTGTTTGGAATGCTTGGCAAACACGAACCGGTTTCGCTCATTTCCGCCACTTGGAGTGCCAACTTCGAGTCTTTCGCATCGGACACGCATTGGCGCGGTGCGGCGGTACCCGCTGCCTGGCGGAAATTCAGTCCAATCTGAAAGCGTGCAGCTTTCGAGGAAGCGTGACATTCGTTGGTCTTTAAAGTATTTATGTACTGCTTTCAGTGTTTGGATGGCTGACAAAATATCTTTGCCGCTATTGCGAAGGGTAAATTTTCTTATATTCTCACTTTGATGTCATAAAAAATCGATGGATGTGTTGCATGAAGTGTATGCTTGCGAGAATATATAAAATGATTGATATACCTTAAAATTCATTGTCATATATCCTAATCCAAAGACTCAAGAAGAATTGCTTATATCTGTAACTGATATATTAATCCTTTTGCCCCAAATATCACTCGTTCAATGGAGACTAACCTCAGGACCTTTCAGATATACTCTTTATCTGGTTCTTAATTTTTAGAGATCTTAAATATACTAATGTAGTATAATTCCTGTTTAAAGATAGGAGTATAAGTAGTCAGAATCAGGATGACGAGTGATGTTGAAATCCGGAAGTCTGTCCGTCCGTCTGTCCTTGCAAGCGAAAACTTGAGTAAAAATTGAGATATTTTAATGAAACTTGGAACACATATTCCTTGACACCCTAAAGAAGTTGGTATTGAAATGGGCGAAAACGGGCATATTTGGTTTTAATTTTTTTGACAAAGTGGCCATGAGTTTTTGGTACATATCTCGTAAACTGCCAAAGCTATATATCTAGAGTCGTTTATTTTAGATACTTCCTTATATAGTTCAAAAATGGAAGAAATCGGACTATAACCACTCCTACCTCCCATACAAAGGTTATGTTGAAAACTTCTAAAAATGTCAAAAACCATATCTCGACCAATTTCAATGAAATTCGGTTCATAACATTTTCCTGGCATCCCAATGAAATGTTGTGAAAATAGGCCAAATCGGTTCCTATATACCAGAACTTTGAAGTCCATCTGAATCGTTTACTATACAATATATAAAGTAAGCACTAGTGAAGATATCGGAACAGAACTTTGCACATATACTGCATCAATAGTATGGCATCGCCCTTCTAAAAATCGCCGAAATCGGGCCATAAGTTTTCAAGGCCCCATATATCGAACATGAGGACCACAGTGCTTCTAATTTTTTTTTACCGAAAATATAGGTAAGTCTCTCAGATATTTTGAAAAAATTCGGAGGTATTCTTTTTCTTCTAATAGTGTGTCTCTCTATTAGAAATGGTTGACATATAAGATATGTTGGTGTTAAAATGAATGAATTGTGTGTTATCTTAATAAAAATATATGGCAATAAATTGCGAGGGTATAAAATGTTCGGTTACACCCGAACTTAGCCCTTCCGTACTTGTGTTTATTTTGTTTATTCAATAGTTTCTACTTTCAAAAATATCCTGTGAAATCCGCAAGATCGTATCTTGAATAGTTGATTTGAAAATGCTGACATCATAACTCAACCCAATTGACCAAACGACTTCAAATGTAAACTGAGTATTCTTGAATATATTTACTATACAGTGACTTACGATATTTTTGATTGGTTGAAAATTGACAATTTGGCATTAAAAAAAGGACAATTTTTGCACCTAAATTACGTCATTTTGTTAATTTTTGATATTTTTCAAAAATCTTAGGTACAATGACCTACCTTTTTCCTATAGGAAAAACCTTCAATTTTAATAACCTTTTTGATTTTTTTTGTTTCAGATACTCTTTCGGCCGGAATCATGTCAGCAGTTGGAGAATTTATTTTTGACGTCTTCGAAGACAGCACATAACTTCGTTACTTTACAATATTTTTGTAAAAAAAAAATTAAAATACAGCTGAAAATATACCTTATTATATCCAAAAAAAAAAAAGAAAAAATTCGTTCGAGTACTTAAAAAAAATTCACAAAAATCGTCAAATTTTTTTTATGAGTTACACTGGTATAGCCCCTTAAACACCCACATCTGGGAAAAGTTTTGTATTAACATTTAAATTATAAAGACTCTTTGTGGATCTTTTGAGCCTTATATTATGTTTCAGTGAAAATTTTTAATAAGCCCCTAGAGCTTTAGTGCTCTAGTGTGAGTAAAGCAAAATCTAATGATAATTTCTTTGATCGGAACCTTAGGCAAAGTAGTGATATATCTTCTAACATATCGATCTTATCAATGCAGCGAATTTAAACTCATAAGAGCAAATCAATATAATTAATAAGTATAATAAAATATCAATATGTTCGCCATAACAAGTTCCACATCATTGAAATAAATCTAGTTATGAAGGATATTCATTTGAAACATATGATATATATATACTCTATTAGAAAATTCGTTAGTATACTTACATAATATGAAATTCCTTTAGCAGAGTTTCACAGTCACAAAGCATACCAGCGATGACTTTAGCTTTTAAATTTTGGTTCCACAATTACAAAGTTGCTTTGCCATTAGTTATGTGGCAATATTTCTTGCGTAAAAATATTTATGTGTCTATGACTTGCATTATTTCTTAATTATATGGAAAGTAGTATATGCATAATGTTGGTAAACAACATTCACATGATTTATTACATTTACATGGCAGTACTAAAATATTCACGTAATAATTTTCATATGAGAGGAAAATCAAAGCTTCATAAAAAATATATGTAAATCTACACAAAAGACAGCGTTTACAGCTAAACCGCATTCAATTTCAATACACATTCATTATGATATTTTTTTAATACATACACACATATCTACATGCAGACATTTAATAAAAACGTTTACTGTTTTGTGTATTTACGCCCACTCACGCTCGCACCAATATCGGAACCGCTTGTGGGTTGAATGGATATTTGCGCCGACACAAATTTATTTGCTGTGAACGTAAATAGGTCGTAGAGTTCCATAAATTACAAAAATAATAATAAAGAAACCAAAAAATAAATCGAAAAATTATGACTGTGCAACAAAAACAGTACAAAAACAAAACAGAAAGAAGAAGAATTGGCGCAAATTTCATATTGAATCAATGAATGCTATTTTCAGAGGAAATACAAAGCTAAAGGCGATCGAAAAATGCTTTCGGCTGAGTGTGGGAATGTTTATTTGCAGCTAAACGACTACCTTAATGGCATCTTTTCTCAAATTACGACGCATCGTTGGCGGAACAAATGAGTATGAGGGAGTGCAATGAGCAGCGGCAATGACAATACGCAAATGTCCTGTGTGCATTTGTGTGTCTGTGTGCGTGAAGGCGGCAATCCGTGGACCCACCAACGCTCGCCGTGGCAGCCATGTAAATAACCTGCCATATTGCCAAAGTTTTACTTGCAACTTCATTCACGACCAAATCGAGTCATTCGTGCGTAAACACTAACACACACACACAGCCACACATACAAATACTGTTTGTTGTTGTTGTTGTTGTCTAAAGCTTACCGCCTACACAATCAGAATAAATTATGTACATTGGCCTTTTTATAGCCTCTATTATGCGTGTCGTCCAGCAGCAAGAACAACAACCGCCGCTGCCTCGCCATCGATGCCAAGTCAAGCATACATCCCCAAGCGTCGAAAGCCAGCTAAGCATTTTAGTTGCTCTGTCTTTTGGAAAATTATATTCAAAATCAAATGTTGTCTACTAAAATGTGCTGTTTTCGCTGTTGTTTTTTTCGGATGATAAGAGCTGTGACAATATTAACGGCAAACAGCGCTCCAGTGTTGTTGTTGTCGTCATTGACTTCATTACAATGCTGATCCATGGATCCATGCATTAATGGGCCACTCGCATGCCGCTTCACTGACTCGCGGCGCTGACGGCTCGACTGTGAGACTAAATGATTTTGTTGAATGACCCGTTGATGCGTTCATGCATTAAAATGTGCTGGTAGTAATGTATGGATTTCATCATCATGATTACAGGACGATTTTGTTTTGGATTTTATTCTGTTACGTTTTAGGCTTCATCGGATGTAACTTGAGCCATTTTTTATTTCACAACAATTCTTTATTGATTTTGTTGTAAGAAATACATCTCTTTGTGGAAGCAAGTAATAACCTCAAAACAACAACGTCGAAGGCAAGCACATTAAGTTTGGTAGAAGATTTCTGATATTAAACTTAAAACATATCTGATGATACAGCTTTAGAATATTTGGAGAATCTTGACGATCTGCCTTGTCTTGTTTTTTCAACAGGTTCTATACGGAACTTACTCCTCTATGCAATGAAAGGCAAACTACCAAATTTACGAATTGAGTTGGTAGCTGAACAAAGTACTAGTTAGAAGTCTTCGAGAAATTTTTACTGAAGTCCATGTACTTCCAATATCATTAAAACTAAATAAGTATTCAAATAACTCAAATCAATATGCAATTTATAATCCTAGGCAGAACCACATACTTTGGATAATACATTTGAAACTACTCTGAAATCATTAATTCATTGGATATATATAAGTATGTTATTCAACTGCTATTAATTGGGAAGAACAAATAGTTCCATTCTCGTAACAATTTAACCAGTGGGTCACGATGTTCGTGATTAATATCTTTAAAACACGAGCAATACTGCATTATAGAGATTATTTACAATTTTCTTATATATTATGTAAATGAAATAAATAAAAGTTCTTTGATCCTTATCTCTTCATCGACTTTCTTATCCGACTTTCTTCTTATTTGCTGTTACTTTAGTTTAACCTAAGAAAGAGTGTGTTTAGAGCTGCACAAAATGGCGAAAACCTCTCTACCTTTGGTTAATCCGTATGCGAAATAACAACAGACAAGAGAGAGCTTTATTGTTGAAAGAAAAAGCCAAAATCATGAATTTAACTCTAAAGGAAAACGAAGCTGACATTTACGCTAGTCATTGATGGCTTCAAAAATTCAAAAAAATGTGTCAGAGACACCGAAGAAAATCAAACGAAATGAAATTGTTGCAGTTTTCAAAAAAAACGGTACTAGATATGAAGGCGTCGATCAAAACGATGTGAATGTACTGGAAGTAAGGTGTATTAAAATTATTAGAAAAACAAAAAGTGCAAAAAAAGATGACTCTTTTTATTACTTACTTACATTTCCTATCATATGCCTTAAGTAAAAATTTAATATATTTACAATACAATGAATTTAAATGTGTAAACATATTTTAAGCTATTATTTTTGGACATTCGAAAACATGAACATTTCGCAAATGTGAATTGCCCTGGTTTTAATTAGTTCACGTTCAAGCGAGCGCTATATTATGATCTTAGTTCTGCATACAGGATCAAAACCTAAATATGTCCGAATCATTCACTCAGCGTATTCTCCAATTCACTGAGTTATTTTATAGAAGTCATCGAACTCTAAAGACTTTTTTACTTACTTCAAAATCATATGGTATTTAAAAGATATAATATTCATATTTATTGAAAGTAATTCTTCAAACTGAATTGGTATCTTATGAATAGTCATATGAAAAATAAAAAAATAAATTGCTTGAATGTTTAAAAAAAATACCTTGAAGATATGAAGGCATTGTAAGAAAAGTGATTCTTCAGACTTTTAAAATTATGTCAATTCATGTCAATAGATATTCGTTAGTCCTAAATTTGTAATGATTTCAAAAATTTACAAAAAAAAAACTTAGTTATGCTTAGGAAATAACACTATACTTGGCTTTCTTCCTACGACATGTTTGTATTTTTATTATTTTATATTGAAACAAATACATACTAAAAGAGCTTATGGAGATTCCTTTAGCTAAACACTCTTAACAAACTAAGTGAAAACCATTTCTTAAGTACGAGCAAAAGATGATCATCATATCCCAAAGCTTCCAAGTTTGTAGAGAGTCGATGTATTTTAGTCACTTGGGACCACTTATTACAAAGTTTCAACATAAGCTTGAGTGAATCATAAATATGTGGAGAAAACACTGTCTTGAATATTTATTCAATTTCATAAATTTTCAGAATAAAATTATTAATAAAATACTTTAAATTAAAAATAAAAATATGTTTATACAAATCAAAAAAATCTTGTTGAAGGCTAATCACCTTTTACCTTCCCTGTTGTTGGATTATACAAATTCAAACTTAAGGCGATCCAAATGCGGTCGTTGTCCTTTGATGACCTACCACTAAGTACGCCTGTATGGCAGGGCATTAAAAACTTGGACAGACACTTTAATACAATTTACATACAAATTAGTTACTCACTGCGGTTTTGGCCTTTCAACATTTTAAAAGTGGTATTCACCCGACACTGAATGGAATTAATTAACAGAGAGAGAGAGAGTGGAGTGGACCAGTAGAAAAAGGGACAAGCGCATAAAAAGGAGGTAAGCGAATGTGAGTGAAAAAGAAAAAAAATTGTAAAAGGTATTTGCTCAAAAAATACTGCACAGCGAGTGAATATCGTAATTTACCACAAAAATGCTGGCTAATTAATTAGATTAGTTGACCGTGGGGCACAAACATGAAGCGCGGCATAAAGCGACAGTCGAGAGTGCAAAGCGCGTGGAATAGTGAATTTAAAGTGAAATTTTAAATGAAGCTTATGAACCACTTAACAGGTGTGTGTTTTTCTGTAAAGTATTTAATTTAGAGTGTGTGTTTTTGTTTGGTATTATTAGGGTGGCCCTTAAAGATTATTATGCCTTTTAAGTGTCCTTGAGGTATTTCAGGAAGTCTATAAAATCAAAATATTCTTATTTAAGGATTAAATTTTCGGTTGTAACCGAACATTTTATACACTCGCAATTTATTTATTTAATTTTATTAATATAACACACAATTTAACCCACATATTCGTCATATATATGGTATAAAATCCATTGAAAGTTGGAAACCCTAATATTGGGTATATGGGAGCTAGAGAAAATGATGACGCGATTTCACTAATTTTTGGCACGGAGACATATTATTAAAAGAAATATATTCTCTCCGAATTTCTTCAAAATATCTGAGAGACTTACCTATGTTTTCGCTAAAAAAAATTAGAAGCTCTGAGGTTCTCATCTTCGATATATGGGGCCTTGAAAACATATGGTCCGGTTTTGGCGATTTTTAGAAGGGCGATGCCACTTTTTAAATGCAGTATTTGTGCAAAGTTCTGTTTCGATATCTTCACTAGTGCTCACTTTATATATTGTAAACTAAACGATTCAGATTGCTTCACAGTTCTGGTATATAGGAAGTAGGCGTGGTTGTGAACCGATTTGGACTATATTCATAACATATCATTCGGATGCCAAGAAAATATTTCGAATCGAATTTCATTGAAGTTGGATATGGTTTTTGACCCATAAGTGGGCGGAGTCATGCCCATTTAAAATTTTGTATACCAATTTGTGTGCAGCTCTTCTGTACCTTCTTTATAATGAAATTTAATGTTTCTGTTGGCTTTCCTTACTGCATTAAAGCTTTTCATTTTCGATTTCAACAGAACCTTTGTATGGGAGGTAGGCGTGGTTATAATCTGATTTCTTTCATTTTTGGACTGTGTAAGGAGATGCCTGAAAACACGACTCCTGCGAGTTTGGTTGATATAGCTTAAGTAGTTTATGGGATATGTACAAAAAATTTAGTAGGGGGCGGGGTGACGTCCACTTTCCCAAAATATATCTAAATATGCCCCTTCCTAGAACAATCCTTCGTACTAAATTTCACTTTCATAGCTTAATTTATGGCTAGTTGTCGCTCTTTATGGGTTTTCGGTTATCGCCATTTTGTGGGCGTTGCAATGGTCCGATTCCGCCCATTTTCGAAATTAACTTTCTTATGGTGCGAAGAAACACGTGTAACAAGTTTTATCAAGATATCTTAATTTTTATTCAAGTTACAGCTTGCACGGACGGACAGACGGACATCCGGATTTGGACTTTACTCGTCACTCTGATCACTTTGGTATATATAACCCTATATCTAACTCGTTTAGTTTTAGGACTTACAAACAACCGTTATGTGAACAAAACTATTATGCTCTCTTAGCAACTTTGTTGCGAGAGTATAAAACAGCAAAAAAATCACTAAAACTCAGCAAGTGTGCGCACCTTCATGATGACCCGTCAAAATTCAATTAAATTTTAATCTAGTTTATGTATGTGGTATTTTTTCAGTCCACCACATGTCAACACGATTAGCTCCGCACAAACTCAAAAATTAAAGCTCACTTATTGGCACTTCAAAATCCACCGCTCCATCAGCTCCGCGGTGAAAATTGACAACTCTGTTACCCTCCCTCTGCACGCCACCGCCATCCATTATTAATAATTTAATTAGTGTGCGCGTTGGCCAAACGCTGTGAATTTCGGTCATTTTGCGGTTTCTATTCACAAATTCGCCACTTTAATGAGCTGCATTTCGTTGTCGCATAATCGATGCAAATATTTATGCGTTTCGGTGACTTTTTTGTTGTTGCTATTTTGTGTAAGTATGAGTATAAATGACGTTATTTCATTGTTCGAAATTAGTGGCTGTTTGTTGGTCATTAATTTGATTGTTGTTGGGAAATTACGCATTTCGCGCTGGTGGTTATTCCAACTAGTTTGCACAAAGTTAATTTGTTGCTTTAATTGTACGAAATTTTGGTGAAATTGCAATGAGAAAATGGCTGGTAGATACATACTCGTATGTGTTAGTGCGCTATTTAAAATGCATGTTTTCAGCTAATTAACTGATAGTCATGAAATATGCTGGGAAAGTATTTGCTTGCATATGTAGTAATTAGTATTGCGTCCATACAAATTAATGCCTTTAATTGCTACGGTGCAACATGGCGTATGAGTAATATTCATTTAAGTTAGCTTCGCTTTGTACCCTCACATGTAAGGCTTTGTGGTTAGTTTAAGCAGGATTTACAATTATGTTGGAAATACTGTGTTATGGGCTTATTAATTTTTTTTTTGAAATTTTTGAGATTTCTAGATACCCTGTGGTCGAATAGCACAGTGTCATATTCAATAGGTTATTAATTAACACTAGCCAGTAGTGTACTGATTTAAACTTATAATCTTTCTGGAAAATGTTTGAAATCTTTTTTCCTTAATGAATCGACAAACCGGTGAAAGTCGAGTCTAAAAGTTTTTCTTTCATCTTATAAGTGTGTTGCATGGACACTGAAGGAATTTATTCTACGAAATTCTCAGTTATAATGATCTCTACTAATCTTTGAGCATGATTAGACATAAGGAACAAAGAGAATCTTGAAAAACTGGCAGTTTTGCGTACTCTAAAGGAAAATCAACAGAAACCAGGCGCCAGTCGGTGGCATTAGCGGTTGAGAAAGCGCTGGAAATAAAACAATTTGCTATTTTAGCCTACCTCTTTCATGATCTAAAACCACACAGGATTTCATTGAAAATATTGAAAGAATGCCTTGAACTATTGGGGGCACTAACATCATATTTTACTATAAACCAGTAAAGGGTTCCAGGACACAAGCAGATGAACAAGCCAGAGTGGGTACTTCCGTAGAATGAGATTCAGATAAAGAGGGAATTTATATAACTCTGGTCACATGCATATTATTTAATCGACGAATATGTTATAGATGTAACTGTGACTCGGTAGAAACAATTCTGGACTTGCTCAACTAGCAGTTAAACATGGCCTGAATGGAATAAGACCCGCACGTGTCGACTATTGAAGTTTAAAAGGAACCCTAGGAGGGTTGTTAAGAGCATACTGTCCGATTGGAAGACACGCCAGCAGATTGAGATTATCATAATAAGATCTCTTTAGAAGATGCCAAAAATAAGAAGAAAAGAAGACTATATCTCATCTTCTAGGCGAATACAAGACTTTGCATAGGGAACTATTCGCAACTATCGGTTTCCTCGACGAATTCGCGGAAATTGCATGTTTAAAACTTCTTGAGTTATATAACTTTATCAAGATCACATGGTGGTTCAGAGGGGATATAATAGTGTAAGGAGATTCCAGTCCCGATGGTATACAATGGTCCTTCTAAAGGTCTAGGTGCGTTAACAGACACCTACTACACCCAATCTAACTTAAACACACACAGTTAAGACCTGACATATTTTTGTGTGCGCCACGCTCTGGAAGGCCAATTAGAGAAAATAATGGTAAAATAATCGAAGTCGTCGAGTCCGATCATATCATTGTCCCCTGGAGAGAATTCTCATCCATCTTTTACTGGTGGTGAAAACTGAACTGATATGTTGTGAAAATAGGCCAAATCGGTTTACAACCACGCCTACTTCCTATATACCAGAACTTTGAAGTCGACCTGAATAGTTTACTTTACAATATGTAAAGAAAGCACTAGTGAAGATATCGGAAGAGAACTTTGCATAAATACTGCATTTATAGTGTGGCAGCCCCATTCTAAAAAGCGTCGAAATCGAACCATAGGTTTTTAAGGCCCCATATATCGAACACGAGGACCTCGGTGCTTCTAACCTAATATTATGGTTTCCAACTTTCAATGGACTTTATACAATATATATGACGAATATGTGGGTCAAATTGTGTATTATATAATATAAATAAAGTTAAATAAATAAATTGCGAGAGTATAAAATGTTCGGTTACACCCGAACTTAGCCCTTCCTTACTTGTTTTTTTGTAAATTTAAGGCTTTTTTTTATAAAAACGGTTACAAAAGTATTATTCAAAATATTGGCGCCGCTAGCTACTACTTTTGATCATCTTTCTGGCAGCATGCGTATTCCGTGCAAATTTCGAGAATTCGGCTCAAAAAGTGACATTTCCAGTTGAGAATAAGTTTGGGATGCAAACAGATCTCTATGAATATTTTGTTGGATTAATGTTGACACAATTATCCAAGATCGATATAAAACGATGTAAACCGATTTTAACAGTTCCACTCTGCTTGCACAACAACACATAAGTCTACATAATTGGAAAAACCGTTGGTCAAAAATATTTAAATAAAGATAATACCTCTTATGCTCTTGGGCGACAAGCCAGGGCACACATATCGATAGTGATTCCTCAGAAGCTTGGTGAGCTAGTTTGGGAGGATCTCATATATCTACCGTATAGTCCCGACCATGCATCAAGTTCTGTTTCTGTCTATGGTGAATGATTTCGCTTGTGAAAAACGACTGTCTCATGTACAATCATTCTAACTATACTGAGCAAAGTTAGTCCAGAAAATTAGCTTTAGAGGTTAGCTCTTTATTCGAAAATGTTAATTTAATATCTCAAATTATAAAGATATGTAAGTCTACATTGATTCGTAGAATATTACCCAAAATGCAAAAGCAATAAAGTCGTCTATATATATTTGTATCTTAATGTAAAGGAAACTGTTTTTATGCAAGTTCTCGCACCTGAGTTTTGGCACACGACGGCTTATTTAATTCATTGCCGTTATTTATAAATTTATTTATTTGCCAAAGACATATTTCTTATTAGAAAACGAATACGATTCGATAATAACAAAAAGTATTGAAACAATTTGTTTAGCTTTGCTTTTAGTTATGCGAGCGCAACTTATCTCTGCCAGCACACAAGCGACAACAGGCCAATTGCCTTGACTGCCGCCAAACTGGCAAGTGCTGCCAGACAAGACCGGCCACAAAGAGCAAGGGCAGCCGACGCTGATGGACACAAAAACGAAAAGAAAAACGTGAAAATGTCAACAGATAAGCAAAATAGCCAACACAGCAGCAAAGGGCGAGATTAGAATAAAATAATGTCAATGTGTGTGTGAGTGGGAGTGTATTTGTGTGGGTTTGTAGTATGGCTGTATGGTTGTTTGTGCCTTGGGTCTGCTGGCAAGGAATGCTGTTTTGGTCGCAAAATTCTTGTGTATGCAGGTCGACACAGTGGCTGCGATGCGCCGAAATTACCAGGCATTTTCAATTTCAGAAATTATTCATTATGATGGCGGTGACAACAACAACACCACATAGTAATAACAACAACAATGAGAGACTAACTACCACAATGACAATGGTAATGGTAATTGGATGGCCGAAGCTGAAGCTAAAGCTAATGCTGATGTTGATGCTGATGATGGCGGTTAGCGATATGCGAGCGTTGCGACCTGAAGAAGAGCACAACAAAAATTAGCTACAACAACAACAATAGCGCTAATAAGCAAAGCAGTGATGACTTTACTAGCTTTGGCTGTAGTCCGCACTGACGATGACGATGACGATGATGAATAGCTGTCGGAGCGCTGTTTGCTTAGACCAGAACAAGCGCAGCCATGCTGAACATGCCAGGCAAAGGCATCAGAAAAAAACAAGTACAACAAAAACAGCCACACCAACGATGTGGGCGTACCACCATGCATTGGCTTCTCATAACGGGGTATGAATAATTGCAGCTTAGCTGCCACGGTGTGTGGGTCAAAAGATTAAGTTATGAGGATGAGGATGGGTTCGTGTTTGCTGTGACTTTTTGTTTTTGTTTTTTTTATTTTTATTTTTTCATGCTGGCCAGAAGGACATTTGCATTTAAGCAGATTAGCGCATCAATTTACTGTTATCTGCTTGGCTACCAATGGCCGGGTTAAGTGGCTTGTGGCAACACTGCGTGTCATTGCCACAACCGGAGTGTGTGCTTCGCGTCTGCAGGAATTTGAGTAGCTGCCACAGCCATGGAAGTGACACGCAGGTGAATTAATATAAGACCCAGAATGTGAAATAGTGAAAGAGAGAGAGAGAGAGAGAGTAAGTGTGCGCGGAAGAGTTAGCAAGAAAGCGTGCTGCAAAGAGTTCGCGTCTGCTTTCTTTCTAAAAGGGTTGTGGCAAAGTGCCCGAGAAAATGGAAAGTGCGTGTAAACGCGTATGTTTTACTGCCAACGTGTGCATATATGCATACTCGTATCTGTTCGTTTATATACATGTTGGCAGACAAGTGTTCGCAAGTGTGTTCTGCATTTTATGGTTCAACTTCCATTTGCTGTTGTGCCAAAAGCACATAAATTCTTGTAATGAAATGCATTTTAAAGTGCTTTGTGTGTTGTAAAAAACGTACGCGGAGGCACGCAGCTCACGGCGGCAGTGCTGTGTTAGTTAGTTTGAGTCTTAGAGGTTTGTCTTCAATTTATATGAAAAACAATTTATTTTAGAAATGTGGAGAACAATATGTTACAAAAGATGCTATGAATACAATGAGAGTTCTATAAGATTTTTATACTCTTAAAAGACACTTTGCATACTCTTACAAATGATACTTCTTGATTTTTACATCATGGAAACTCTTTATATGATGAATGTAGAGGCGTTCAACAGTTCAATTACATTCAAGAAACGCATGGTAACACTAAATTTCATGTCATTTATGTATGAATTTTTAAATTGTAAAATTTAAATTAATTATGCATTTTGAAAAGGAAATCGTTAGCTTTCTGGGTATACTCGCATATCAGTTAATTTGGTAGTATGGAGAGACATTCCAACAAAGTACGAGGATATATTTAGCTGAATTATTTATCTGTAGCCAGCCGCTAAGGTTAGACGTGTTCTTATGGGCTTGGCGATTTTCGTTTAGAAGCTCACACTTCCTTGCTTGTTCGTTAATTTTTCACCAAAAAAATAAAATATTACAATGATGCTCCAGCCTCCATATTTGCCCGACATAACTCCGTGCGACTTCTTCCTTTTTTCAAAAATGAAGAGAACTTTAAAAAGCCGTCGTCATACAATTTAGTAGTATGGTAGTAATCGCTGAAGGAGCCCAAGGCTATCCCAAAAATCTAGTTGATAAGTATTTCGATGAATAAATAAATTATTTTTTTTTTCAAAAAATGAAATTTACCGTTATTTTTATACTCTCGCAACAAAAGTTGCTTAAGGGAGTATTATAGTTTTGTTCACATAACGGTTGTTTGTAACACCCAAAACTCAACGACTTAGATATAGGGTTATATATACCAAAGTGATCAGGGTGAAGAGTGGAGTTCAAATCCGAATGTCTGTCTGTCCGTCCGTCCGTCCGTCCGTCCGTCTGTGCAAGCTGTAACTTGAGTAAAAATTAAGATATCTTGATGAAACTTGGCACACTTATTTCTTGGCACCATAGGAAGGCTGCTTTCGAAAATGAGCAAAATCGGACCACTGCCACGCCCACAAAATGGCGAAAACCGAAAACACATAAAGTACCATAAATAAAGCTATGGAAATAAAATTTGGTATGAAGTATCGCACTATGAAGGGGCATATTTGGATGTTATTTTTTTTGGGGAACTGGGCGTGGCCCCGCCCCCAATAGAGCTATATAAACCAAACTTTCTGCAGTCGTTTTAGCCATTTCTTAATGCAGTCCATAAATGAAAGAAATCGGATAATAACCACGCCCACCTCCCATGCAAAGGTTAGGTTGAAAATTACTAACTAAGTTAACCCACTACTCACTAACGAAAAACGTCAGAAACACTACATTTCACATAATAAATGGCAGATGGAAGCTGCACTCAGATTTGTTTACAAAATGGAAAATGGGCGTGACGTCGCCCACTTATGGGTCAAAAACCATATCTCAGAAACTACTCGACCGATTTCAATGAAACTTGGTATGTAATAGTTTCCTTACATCCCAATGATATATTGTGAAAATAGGCCAAATCGCTTCACAACCACGCCTACTTCCTATATACCAGATCTTTGAAGACAATCTGATTCGTTTACTTTACAATATATAAAGTAAGTACTAGTGAAGATATCGGTGCAGCACTTTGCACAAATACTATGTTTATTGTGTGGCAGCCCCATTCTAAAATCGCCGAAATCGGGCCATAGGTTTTAAGGCCCCATATATCGAACACGAGGGCCTCGGTGCTTCTAACCCAATATTATGTTTTCCAACTTTCAATGGACTTTATGCACTATATATGACGAATATATGGGTCAAATTGTGTATTATTAATAGAAATAAAGTTAAATAAATAAATTGTGAGAGTATAAAATGTTCGGTTACACCCGAACTTAGCTCTTCCTTACCTGTTTTAATACATCTTGTACACTTGTTTGATGGTTATAATGTGTTTTTTTTTTTATATTAAACTATAGTAATATGTTCTTATTCCAGAGTAATAGTATAAATATTTCAATCCGTTTCTTATGTTTATTTCCATATCAGATTATTTGGGTCTTCTCTCATTGAGTGGTAATAATGTTTTGGCTAAGTCACTTATGCCACACAATCAGCTCACCCATATATGATTGATGCCAAACGGTGCAGAATACAATATAAAAGCAGTGTCATGGTTTTAAAGGTAATTTTCAGATAAGAGCACATGTTTTTTTTCTCAGAATACGAGCATGTAGTTGATGAGAAAATATATTACTGAATTGGTCACTCAAAGGGAGAAATATGCGATGAATTTTTTTTTTATTTTCTAACTACTCCTTTTGAACTGAATCACAAAAGTGTAAATTTTGGTTATGAAAAAATTGGTCAATAAATATGCAGTTTGAAAAATCCAAAATTGAAATTGAGGAAGAAACTACAAAAATTTCTTGACAAGACTAGAGTTTATGATCAGCGACGTTCAGAGATATTTAGTGGTACCAAATGGTGAGCTGATTTGTTTTATAGTTACAAATGAAAAAAGAAATTGAATTACAAAAGGAAAAAGTAAGCATAAAACTTGAAATGAAAATTTTAATTCCTTTCCACTAATGTGTCATTTTAGAAATCAGAGGTACCCAACTCATCGCTGGACATAGTCGCAGGTGCTCTCTTGTTCCAAGCAGTTGCCGATGTGGTAAAAGCGGCTCCAGAGTCGTATGAGGATAAAATTTAAAATAGCAATTTTATGTATATGGATATGTTAATTTTGGATTATTAATGTTTTTTTTGTTAAAGTGAAAAAACATTTGATGTATAATAATGAGTGTAGAAATATTTGAAATATAAAAAAAAATGAAATATGAAACTAAATTAAAAGCTGTGAGAATATGACACTTCGCCATGCCATGGTATTCGAATTGTCAAAATTATAACCTTCTTCATTAACCTGATATTAAGCTTTATCAATTCTATTGTGTTTAGGTCCACCTTTATAACCACGTCTGATCTCTATTTAAACATATTATATAAATAATCACGACCAATGCTCTAGTGTAAAATTTAACCGCAAATATTGCCTATTTCTTATAAAATTTTCAATCCTTTCAGAATCGTGCACTTTATAATCGTTCTGAGGCATTGAAAAAATATGCTAAAGGGTATGTTTACGTACATACATATTTAAAAAACCACCATACAATCAAAGTATACTCCATAAAAGGTCGCAAGAAGCACCTTTTCAAACCGATATCAATTTCTATAATCGACAAAGCTTCTGTGTACCATAGATAATAATATTATATGTAACTTTCGCTTTTTGCTTAAACGCCTTGGGACATCAAACTTTACGGCATACATTGGCTTCATGCAATGTAGTCACTTTCACTGAGCATAAAAATTATATTGAACGCTTTTATGCTTGAGCGACTACAGCAAAGCACTTTATGAGCAGAAGTATTTTAGTGCCAATCATTATCGAAGCACAAACTATTGGCAAAAGAGTATTCGGTAAATTGTTGCATGTAAATGTGGCGAAGAAGAGGAAGACATAGGAAAGGCGTTTAGCAACAAGGCAAACATGAAAACACAGACTAAAATATACAAACAAGGACATGCAGTTGCATGTGTGTGTGCAGTGAAGAATGCATTTTGTCTACTGTGTATAAAAAATTCACTCTTCGAATGAGTTTTCGTTGATGAGAGACCATAAAATTAACAGCAATTCTGCAAGCGCATGAAACCACAAAAGGAGCCACAAAATTAAAGGCAGATAAGCTGAATATATGTACAATATGGGATATCAAATAAAGCAGCGAACAAGTTGTTATGCGCGAAAGAAAACAAAAACAAAAAAATTAAACTTGACTTACGCGCTTTTTGCCAAAAAACAAGCGAATAATGTACGATAAAGCTTTACGAGAGTGTAAAAATGTAACGCGGGCGTGCAAAGTTTGTGCTTCGCCTTCTCAAAATTGTGGGTGAAGCCACAAAAGGACGATAAAATTGAGTGAATTGCTGAGATTTCGATGAATTGCTGCAGGCGCACTTCACATTCATACACACACATACACGAGTGCGCTTGAGCGCTAGTGCGCTCGAAAATGCATAATGCGATGCGTTGTCAGAGAGTGGTTGAAGAAGTAGAAGATTGAAGAGTGCAGAGCAGCAACAGCATGCAGTAAAAATGAAGATTTTAATATAAATGGAAATTTGGTGCTTCGGTTGTTGGCGATTAGCGCCATCATTCACTTGGCAGACACAAGCGCAACAGCTTGAGAGCGGCAGCAGCTCTTGCCCACACTCCTCTCCCCACTCTCCTACACCCACCTCACCCTCTCTTTGCCCGCAAGCATTTGAATGTCTTGCTGTTGATTTGATTCCATTCGTTTTGCAAATGGCAAATTGAAAGTTTCATTTCACATTTATTCATTTCGTTGGTGTGCGTCCTTTCGCATTGCTTGTTGTTACTGTTGCTGTTGTTGTTGTTGTCATTTTCATCCACAAGTGCCATTAAACGCAATTGGTTTGCTGTTGATAGTCATTTATTAAAATCAGCGACATTCATTAAGCGGCTCTTGCGCGCTTTTGGATTCTTGCGCGATAGCAGCTTTTGTTCATTTATGTTTGTTGTTGTTTTTGTGATTGCTGGCGATTTTCGCTGAAGTGCCATTTAGTTTTCATTAAGCCGCAGGCTTTGTTCGTTTGCGGTTTTTGTTGTTATTCCTTATAATTTGCTCATTTGTTTGCTGCTCGGTGAGGCAATCATTTAAATATTATGATTTTGAATTTTGCTACTTTAAATTCAACCAGTAAGAAATTCTGAAGTGAAGAAACCGAGCACCAAACAGAGTTTAAATACGTACAGAAGAGGCTTTTTTCATTCCTTTTGTCTCTTTCGTGATCGAAGGGTAGAAAAATATGCACATTTCTTAGTTCATACAGTTTATTGATTCTAAGTCGGAAATCATCAGATATTCATGATAACATTTGAAAAACTCAATACAATTCTGATACTCACAGCTATTAGTTCGAAAATACCCATACATTTTAGGCGTAATATTTTTTTTTCAACATAGCTGGAGTATCCATATCTAATATAATCCATAAGCAGCACTATACGAGTATATTAAGATGACAAACAGACAGCTTTGAATGTCTTTCAGGCCGATTTCTGGGAACAGTGATTCAACTTTGGATTTCAAAACGAATACTAGTTTCAAAGTTACTGCGGAATGATTGACCCAAGGTGTGAAGAGCGAATTTACAAAAAATACTGCAGAGAATGTAGATTGGACATCACTCAGAAATCTATATAGACGAGGTTAGGGAAATACTCTTAATAATATAGCTACACAAAAATATGCCCTGCCATTTTGAATGTCAGAAAAGTAATCAGCGACCTCCAAACCACCTGAATAACGATTTCAATCGAATCCAATGAACGTCATATTAGATCCGCCATTTTCAATTTTGAAAAACTGACACCACATTCGTAATATGTGTCCACCGAGTAGCGATTATTAAGAAAATCTGATGAATATTTACAAAAGCTGGCAGCAATTTTGATTTTTTTTTTAGATTATGGACCGCGGTTTCCGGTGTAATCGATAGATATTTTAGAGCAATGGCCATACCGTTTCTGGAAACCTCCTCGTAAAAACCTTATATGTAATTCTAGATTTTATCATCTTAGTATAATAAAACTATTTCCACACAACCTAGCCAAAAATTACGTGTTTGTATTTTTCTGGTGGGGAAGCTTATAGAGGGAAGAGAAGGACCGAACTCAGGTATTAGTGGTGACTACTGGATTCTAGGTGCTGAGTCGTAAGTAAAGAAAGCTTATATAACATAATATAATGCTTCGTCTTTAATACGAAGGAAAATAATGTGTTAGTTGGACTTAAGTAACTCCTATCTGGTGAATTATTAAGAAATAAGAACATAACAGATAATGACTTATGAAATATTGTAACAGAAGAGTTATATGAGAAATTAATAAAGTTAAAGAATTTGCAACGAGATTTTGAAAGAGACGCAATTTACTGGTTGGTTGGCAAAGAAAGCTTGACCGCAAGCTTCCGCACCTAGGCCATCATTATACTACTTGATAGCGTTTTAAGACAGGAGCTAATTAATCAATTAAGCGGCCTCTGCTCGATTAAAATTCTTATTAAGATCGATTGCCATACAAAATAAAAATCTACATTACTTTTTAATTGAATTTTAATCGACTTGAAAATCACATGTAACTCGGCCACAAAGTCGTACGATACAAAAAGCTACAGTAGATGTCGCTGCTAAAAATTTTAATCAGCTGATGAAACTTACCAACTTCTTATGAAAAGCAAAAACAAAAATGAATAACAGCTAATCGGTTATCGAGTAGCCAGCAGTGCGAAGGGCAAAAACTGGTTTCTCAATCAAAATTTTAATTGATCAATTAATTTGGCTGCCTAAAAACGCTATAATAGTAAGTGTCAACTAAACAACTCAGTCAGAAAGACTGTTACATGGTTAATAACCTATAAGAAGCAGTTTAACAGACATTAATCTCATAGTTGGGTAGTTTAATTTTAACTTTCTATACGATTAGTAATAATCAATTTGATGATTCAAACCATAATGAATAGCAATGCTACTGAATTTGCTCTTTTGTTGTGAAATATATTTGAAAGAAATTATATAAAAATCTATGCATTTAAAAATGTCCAGGGATTTGAGGCAATATTAAATAAATTCGTACACATCACACAATTTATTACAAACAATAAATCGCTAACTTTGATTAGAAACATTTATTTGCCAACATAAAATGCAGTAAACGATAGTACTCTCATTCAGTTCTTCATTAGTGCCGCAGTTACTAGCCAAATAACCCGATTGAAAAAGGTCTAACTGCGCAATCCGTGCCAATTGGGAACTCATATTCAAAAGTGAGAACAAGAAGCATATAAATAGTATATACCACACAGAGGTAATTTCACACAGCAATAGCTGTACCTTTTAAAATTTTTCTTTTCAAAAGTGATTCTTTAGAGCAAAGCACGCTCCTTTTGTCTCAATTACAATCCAAGTAATTCTTTCTCCTTGCTTTGGTATTTTTAAATTTTTGTCGTACATGCCATTTGTGGTTATTTACAGTACCCCCAAGTGAAGCTAACGTATGTCAGTCAAACGTTTTGGGGCCAATTATAGCATGCCATATCAGTAAATAGACCACCATTTGGCGCATTTTGTGCGTAATCAGCAGCTATTGAGCCAGTCAATTGATATGACTCTATATTGTTGTGTAAATGTGCGTGGTGTAAGAGAGTCTAAAGTTTAACTCTGACCATTTGGCTTTATATACCGCATGTGGTTGTGGTTGGTGGGGCAGTTTTGTAAGCTGTCGGTGCACCAGTGCGTATGAGTAATGTACCTTAAAACAGATTTTACTACTAAAATCTGAAAGCATACAGCTTGTAAGAGCTTTGTGCTGATTTTCACAAATTCGTCGGTCGCCATGAAAAGTCACTTGGACGATTGAGAAAATGTCGAAAATGCTGTTAAACATTCAAGTAGCGATTTGCCTCAATGAGTCTACTTATACATATGTAGATGTATATGTATGAATGTATATTCTTTTCTTACTTGAAATGCCTGACATTACCTACTCACTTTGTCGAAAGTAAAACTTTTCACTTTTCACATTTGTATCACTCGTCTTTGTGCTGACGTTTACAACGTTCCTTTTGTATGAGAGTTTGTGTTTGTTCCTTTTGTGTCTTCGTGTTTTTTTTCGTGTAACTCTACTGTGTGTATTTTATCGCAAATTTCTGCCGTCATCACTGTGACTAGTTTGTTTTAATGTGTTGGCCACCAGCCATCAGCCGCCAATTGCGGCGCCACAACGACACAATGGCAACTTCGCTATTTGCTTTTGCGAAAGTTTACGAAAAGGAAAAAACGCCATCGCAGAAGAAAACAAGAATAAAAAAATTAAAAATGTAAAGAAACTGTGCGCCTCAAAATGCCCAACGGTGCTATGTCGTAGGCGCAGCCGAGATGATTTCAACTTTTTCAAATGTTCGCCGAAATTGATTTTGACTGGAAAATGTTGAAAGTCTGATTTTTATGCGAAAAGATTTAAATAATTTTCTATTGCCTTGCACAAGAACCTTCGTAGCGTGATATGACTAAAAGCAGCTAGCTTTTATAACGGTATTATGTATTACAGTATAGCAGTGAGTAACACAAAGTAGCTTATATGTACCAATAAGTTGAGAACCTTTTTTCTTTTCGCGAGGAAATCGTAAACAACTTCTTTGTCATTTTACTGTCAGTTCGCTAAAGAGTTGTTAATAAATGATAATGAAAATCAGTTGTTGCAACATTCATTATTCAAGGCAAGCTATGTTTTCAACTACCTTGCTTTGCCTCTATTTATCTTGGGTTGTTGCAATGTTTTGTGGACGTGCGACAAAAATTTCGCATTTAGATAAACGGAAAATTTGTCTTAGGTACTTTATAAGAAGTATCTCTCTTACTGCACATCCAAGGTAGAAGGAGATAATATCGAAATGAGAAATTTTTTTTAGAATTGGATTTTTTATAGCTAATTGTAAGGAGTGCAAAATGTGGAGTGTAGGTGAGAAACTGTTGGCCATTTTATGCTTAGAATGCACAAACATTAAAATTTAGTATCATGAGACTGTTTATATGTTAATATGAGATTCTATTGAGCTTATCTAGCTTAATGTGTAATTTTTTGCTGATAAATTCTCGACGAGTGAAAACATAATATATCTAAGATATTTTGGAACTTGAATTTTTTTTTTCCAAAAAAGAATTATCAAAAGGTCATTTGATCAAAAATATCAAAAAGAAAGATAGATTTCCTTTGCTTAGTGTGTTTGCATGTCATTGAAAAAATCTTTTAAAAGAATCCGTAAATGATTTTCGTGGCAATAAAGCATAACAAACAAAAAATTACATTTATTTAAAATATCTAATTATTTTCTATTTAGAATTTTAGAATTTTCTGTTAGAATTTTGTAAAGTGATTCTGCCTGATAAAAAATTAGGATTTGTTTGGTGATCTTACTTTTTATTTTATCTTTAATTAAGCCTAATGGACAATTTGTTGATTGATTCGAAATAAGTAAGAATAATAAGAGAATGCGAATATTATATTTTGAGATAGCTTAGTACACATCTAAATATTGTAATAAGTGTTAGCTGATATAGAGGGCAGCTACAAATCTCTGAATATTTCGAATAATAATATTCTAATATATATTTATTAGACTATAGGTCAGTATATAACACAAATCAAATTTTGCTATGAAGCCACAATAGGATGTTTTCATTTATTTCAAGAAGAAGTTATAAGAAAGTTTCATCTATATTAAAACTATGTCAGCATGTAAGGGAGATAGATTAAGGGTGAAGGACTATTTTTATGGATTTTTTAGATTTTTTTCTACGACCATTAAATAGATAGAGCTTTAAATTTATTACCATTTAATAACATATATTATATAACAAAATTGAACTTTTGGTATACATTTGAAAAAATTGCGAATTTTGCTTTTTTAGTTTTTTTTTTGTTATAAAAAATCTAAGTTTTTGATTAATAATAGATCGTAAACGCATGGAACACTGAGTGCTGAGTGTACCCTACAAATTTCAAGACATTTGGTCACGCCGTTTTTGAGATACGATGGAGGAAAGTTTGAGAAATACAGTTTATAGAAAAATGCTCCTTCTTCTAACTGTTGTATCTTTTTTACAGATCACTTTACCACCGTATTCTAGACATCTTAAGAAAGCAATTTAAAAACAAAAATTTGAGCCCATCACATGGGATGACCCTCTTAAGCTAATCCCGAATATAATAGCATAGCATATCTTTGCCGGAAAGGAAAAATGTTCAGTCCAGAGATTCACTATAATTCACTATAGAAGACCTAAGCAGAACCATAACAAAAATATAAATGAAAGTTCTGAAATTCGTATTGAATCCTTTGAAGCCCTTTTATGAAGATTGAAGTAGATTAAAAAAATGATTTTTTTTGTTTACAAGGAAAATTAACTAGAAACGGTTAACGTAAGTAGTCATTGAATATAGAGTAAATTATCACAGAATATGTGGGTAAGCAGGTATTCGTTAATTTTTTGCAAGGACTATGTATTATATTACCGATAGGTCAATTTTCATGTGCAAGATATAAGACACATCTCTGAGTAATTCTAAATTCATGCACTTAACAAATAATTTTTATTTTAACCTAATTAGTCAATGAATCTTTAAAATATTATTAGAAAACTGTTTGAATTTTGAAAAATAGTATTATTTTGGCATGCTCTGGAATAAAAATAATACATACACTGCTGGTCACATACATAATTTGGAACAATATAAGATTTACAAAAAATTCATTTCAACTCAATATTAGCGTTAAATTTTCGCGTAGACACCCGCTGTAAATTGGAACGGAAAATTATAACCGTGCACCAAAATGTGCATTAGGTTGAGCGACAAAGCGTTAACACTTTTACTAAAATTTAGGATTTTGTTGAATTAGTCGCATTTGGGGTGTGCTGGCGTTTGGTCACATAATTAAGGACACACTTTTTTGTTGAATACTTTGTAATTGGACCAAAAATCTTACAGAAAATTATGTAAAAAATGTGTGTGTTACCTAAATCTTAAAAACCAGAACTGCGGAAACTTGATATTTACGAGTACGTTAAGGAAAAAAAGTCGATTCGAGCTCTAGTAATGGAATTTTTGCGCTCAAAATCAATGGTTACAATGTTTTGATTTATTACGCGAGTACGGAGAGTACTGACCGTAAACTAAGAGAGGCATAACTGAGGAAAACCACTTAAGAACTATCAACACGCACTTTCAAGGTTTGACAACTTTTGTTTTTAATTTTTTTTCCTGAACCATCAACATCTCACGAATATTGTGTTAAAGTTTTAGGTCATTCGGAGAAAAACTAACGAAGTTACAGCAGGTTGAATAACGGTACCTCCAGCTACCTGTGCTGAGTGTATAAAACTTTGAATCGATTTTCCCAAATATGTCATTTTTAAAGTCGGTGACCAGCCTACAGAAAAAACTATTGCATCGATCGTTTTGAAATTTTGAACAAATACTCTACATATATATAGTGACGTCGAGTTTTTCAAAAATTAATTACTAACAATTTTACAATAACAAATAGGTCGATTTTTTCGTCTAAAATCGTCATTTTGGCTTGAAAATGGTACCAAAACTTGAAGAATTAAAAAATTAAAAAACACTCGACGTCAATTGAAAGATAAACTAAAGAAAGAATTTTGATTTTTTGGTTTCGGATGATCCAGTGATGCTGTAGGCTGGTCACCGCACAACAACTTTTTTTCGAGGTGCCTGCAGAGATCGACGATAAATCCGTTATTCCTCGATATTTTTCGATAAAGCTTGTTTTAAGTATCCTTCAAATGTTTTACTTTCATATAATAATAAGTAAAATAAACTACAGCAATAATTTTTTCTAAAAAAATTCATGAAAAAAGGTCTTTTTTCGACGAAACAAACCTTACTCCCCCCTTAATAGATTTGCCTTTTTATTATAAAAGTATACCAATGTTTCAAATTAAAAATTTGTGTACCTAATTACGTGACCACCAGTGATATAGGATATATATTTATATATGTATGAGTTTTGAAACAACTTCTTTGGGAAAGCATTTGAACCAACGT
Source organism: Zeugodacus cucurbitae (assembly GCF_028554725.1). NCBI lineage: Eukaryota > Metazoa > Arthropoda > Insecta > Diptera > Tephritidae > Zeugodacus > Zeugodacus cucurbitae. Next base: position 45,300,461 of record NC_071670.1, read on the forward strand.
TGAGTAGAAGTTTAAATTTTCGAGCTTGGTTATTATATTTTATACTAAAAACAGAAAGTAAGCAATAGAAAAAGTAGATTATTAATAGTTATTAGATCATCAAAGTCCCTATACTAATTTTAGTTATAGCAAATTGAGTATATTTTTCTGACAGTTACTACATTCATTTGCCAGTACGCTTCTTAAAAAACTATATAACATATTCAAGATAAATATATTTAACGACATGATGAAAATGAGACTTACCAGTTATACTCCACAATTGATATTTAGTATCGAGTTGAGTTTTATTCAGATTCTGCGGGAAACACTTTAGTGCTGATAAGAATTTCTTCACCTGCAAAATACACACAAACAAATACAAAATGCAGCTATTATCAATGAAATTCGAATGATTTGCTTAATTTAATAGCATCAGTGAGGCGCTTTTATTTATATGCCCAAGTAAGTCGGCGGATAAAATTAAAAAAAAAGAAAAAAATTTAATCAAACAATGCCGTTAGATAAACGACGGAACAGTTTAATGTAAAAAAGGTGTTCCACCCAATGATGACAGCACACACGCCATAACAACAACAACAACAAAAATAATGAAAAACCAACAAAACACTAAATGTAATATTTGCATATCCGTTAGGAAACGTACATAGACACGACACGAGTTGTGTGTCTACGATGTTAGCGTGGATGTGCAACGCCCGAAAGCACACAACACACTTAGGACTCAGCGAAAACAAAGAGATAAAGAAAGAAAACAAATGAAATAAGAGAAAATATGCAAACAAAGAGGCAAATGATATGTGGCTGGTGGGAGGAGTGAGGTGCAGAGTGTGTTGGCTTTATGGCTGAGGCGCGAGAATGGGAGAATAAAAGTCAGCTCGCGGCGCTGTTAAGTGTGCTTAAATATGTGTATATACGTGTGTGTAACGGTAAACGCAGCATACTTATATTCAAATTAGGCCGTTATGGTAATGATGCTCGAGTATTTCGGGTTTTTTTTTCGAGCAACACTGGCACACACAAAAACTTTTGAGCACTCGACGCCAACTTAAATGGCATTTGTTTGTTTATTTGTTTTTGTTCTAATTTTTTTTTTACTTTTTCTAAACAGTTAGAGTTAAATTTTTTATATGCCACGCATAAAAGGTACAATGAGGTGTATATTACATGCGGACCAATTTAAAGCGGATAAGCTGCTGAAGCTGAGTCTTAAACGGAAAAGAACCAAATGGGTTGCCTTTAAAGTGGGTTGTGGATAAAGTTGAGCGCGTGGGTTGAAATGGAAATTCTTTTCGAAATTTTACTTTCCAACTCTGTGCGGGGCTTTAAAACGCAATTCCAGCATGTCTATTCGACCGCGACGTGACGCCAAGCGAATGGCTTACGGTGGTTCTAGCCGGCAGCTGAGCGCTGCCTGCGCGCGGTAAGCGTGTATCAGGCACAAGTTGGTGCCGTTACAAAGTTTACAGTATGCGAGAATTTGTTGCTATTGTTGTTGTGGTGCTTGCGCTATTATTGTTTTAGTTTCATGCTGGCGTTCGATAGCCTTGAGCGGACACGGAAATCAGGCCGGAAAATTTATACAATTTGTGCATTATACCGTTTAGTAAACTTGCTGGCTTGTTGTTATTGTTGTTTTAGTTACTGTTAGGGGATTAGCTGTTGTTTGTATTGTTGTTTTTTTGTTTGGTTTTTCTAATTTGTTTGAAGCACACAGCACACCTTCAGTCGACCATAACAGCCTTCTTGTAAGCGAAACTTTAGATTTCGGCGAATTTCGCGAAACTTTCAAACAAGCCAAATTTTAGTCGGCGGATTTCCTTAAAAAGTATTTGATTTCAACTAAAGTTTAATAAATAAACTTTATTTTTCGAAAATAATATGGAAATAGAGTAAGCTGTGAGTTTAGTTATGGTTCTATAGTTTTTATGTGTATATGTTTGTGAGCATTAATAAGAAAGTTTAGAAAAATATAACAGAAAAAGTTGGTTGGTACACATATACATTTGACTCTGAAAAATTTATTTTTTGCTATTTGGTGTTCATTAACTTTATGGCAGTTACTTTTGCTTGAAGCATAGACCTTGACCTGAGTTAATGAGAAGTTCCCCGCCATCATCGATCTACCCGTAAAGAAGCTCATCGCGCTTCATCAATGTAATGAAGAGTTGTCATCCATAATCATTAAACTTTATTGTTGTTTGTATCTGGATCAATGGCAGAATTTGTGTGTCGTACGAAAACATTATGGCTTCCTTTTATTAAAATAATAAAATAAATAAATAAAGTAAGTAAAATATATCTAAAATCCTACTTCATATCAAAAAAACTATAAAAACAAAGGAGTAACCTTTCCGAAACCTATTTTGCATTAATACAATATATCCCATAATATTGAAATTCGAAGAATTTTGAATATCTCATCGATCAATTGTATATTGTATTTCCATGACCTATAGCTATACTGGCATGCTCCTCTTAATATGAACCAGAATTTATGGTAAATCCTATGGCAAACGTCGTATACACTCGCATCTTGTTGCATAGATCATCCATCTACCGGTTGCTTTGAAAGTAATCAATATGAATATATATAAAAATTATCAGAACCACGAGATAATATTTGCCTTCTGGATATTTGCCTTCCCTCCATGCGATGATCAAAAATCATCCCACATTTTCGCTTGGACTCGACATATACAGTTATGGGCAAAATCATAAGGTCACTTTTAATGTAGATTGACTTAAATTCTTTAGCAATTCATGTAGAAGGGGTTGTGAAATCAATTTAAAATTGCGAAACAAAAAAATTGGCAGAGGAGAACTTTTAGACGCTATCAATACTTCGTAGCTACACCAAAGCTTTTTGCATAATATATTTAGTTGGAATATGATAGAAAAACGTTTATAAGGCATCCGAAGAATTTGTCTTATAATCTGCGATATGCCATTAAAATTTATTTTAATAAGTAGGTTATGGTGTATAGATGTTTTTCATGGCCTGACGTTGGGTCAATGTTTTGAAGAAAAATATGGTGAAACACCTTTAAGTTTAAATACTTGAAGAAATTATGATACTTTTGTTGAGTGGAAAATGTATTTAAAATTAATATATGGCCCCCAAACAAACCCTCAGAATCGTTTTAGGACAACTTTGTTGAAGTTATGGGTTGGTCTGCGCAATCACCATTTGTGGAAAATATTCAAGTAGAACATAGGACAAAGTAATACCAAAACCAAAGCTGATTTATGCAAAAAATACACTTGCGTGGTACACGATTCTTTAAAAGATACACACCGGTTTGGTGGAATCTAAGCTTAAACCCTGCATGGAGGTAATAGCTAATAAAGGATATTCTATAAAATATTAATTTTGAAACATATCCCACTTAATATTAATAATTTCTGCGTTTAATCATCTGTTCGGATTTTGACCTTATTTTTATGCCCAATGAGTTTTTCATAAGGCCAAACATTTTAATTTTTTTATTTTATGTATAAAAACTTTTTTTTTAGTATTCGTTTTAAGATTTCAATTTCATAAGCAAAGAAGAATAAGATTAATTATTACATTTGAATTATTTTTTTTTTTTGGCTAAATGGGAAACCCGATTGTTTTGTCCATAGCCGTATATAAGATTAAATATCTACCGTTCGTAGAGTAGAGAATACCCATAATTTGAATTTCACTTCCACAACACAGAGATAAATCTTACTGACTGCGTCCCTATTTCCAAAAATATTATTTATTAGGCAACATATTTTTTTAAATCTATAAATCTATCCTTAAAGTATTTTCACTGACACAACATATTTCTGTATATGCTATAAATAAACAAAAAATATCACATGTACATCACAAAAAAATAGGAGAATAATGAACTCCACAGTGAAACACTCTAATCGACACTTTAGATAATGTAAATAAATAGAAATAATCTTCTCTTAATTTATATTATCATATTTACATTATATTCGCGTATACCTTTGTATTTTGGAGTAAAACTTCGGCACAGTTTACCAACTTTGACATCAACATTTGCGCATTTATATTTAAATCAACCGCAAAACTTTGTCAATAAAAACGAAAACTCCATTAGTGCAGCCACATAAAATAAATTTAATCGTTTATGATAAAAGCGCGACAGAGCAGCAGTGTTGGTGCTTACGTTATGCGAACTGTGGATAATAAGCCAATGTGAGAGAGATATGAAATTATGGTTAGTCTGGAGTGGAGGAGAGATACGTGATGATAGCAGAGGATATAAAATGATTTTGTATGTATGTGATTGGCGTTGCAACCGTTTAGCCGGTTATAGCCGAATCGACGATAGTGCGCCACCTGTCTCTCTCCTTTGCAGTTCGGCGCCAGTTGGAGATCCCAAGTGTAACCAGGTCGCTCTCCACCTGGTCCCTCCAACGGAGTGGAGGCCTTCCCCTTCCTCGGCTTCCTCCGGCGGGTACTGCATCGAACACTTTCAGGGCTGGAGTGTTTTCGTCCATTCGGACAACATGACCTAGCCAGCGTAGCCGCTGTCTTTTTATTCGCTGAACTATGTCAATGTCGTCGTATAACTCGTACAGCTCATCGTTCCATCGTCTGCGGTATTCGCCGTTGCCAATGTTCTGAGGACCATAAATCTTGCGCAAAATTTTCCTCTCGAAAACTCCTAGTGTCGTCTCATCTGATGTTGACATCGTCCAAGCTTCTGCACCGTAAAGCAGGACGGGAATGATAAGCGACTTGTAGAGCTTGATTTTGGTTCGTCGAGAGAGGACTTTACTGTTCAATTGCCTACTCAGTCCAAAGTAGCACCTGTTGGCAAGAGTTATTCTGCGCTGGATTTCGAGGCTGACATTGTTCGTGTTGTTGATGCTGGTTCCCAGGTATACGAAATTATCTACGACCTCGAAGTTATGACTGTCAACAGTGACGTGGGAGCCAAGACGCGAATGCGCCGACTGTTTGTTTGATGACAGGAGATATTTCGTCTTGTCCTCATTCACCTCCAGACCCATTCGCTTCGCCTCCTTATCCATGCGGGAAAAAGCAGAACAAACGGCGCGGTTGTTGCTTCCGATGATATCAATATCATCAGCGTACGCCAGGAGCTGTACACTCTTGTAGAAGATTGTACCTTCTCGGTTTAGCTCTGCAGCTCTTATAATTTTTTCCAGCATCAGGTTAAAGAAGTCGCACGATAGTGAGTCACCTTGTCTGAAACCTCGTTTGGTATCGAACGGCTCGGAGAGGTCCTTCCCAATCATGACGGAGCTTTTGGTGTTGCTCAACGTCAATTTACACAGCCGTATTAGTTTTGCGGGGATACCAAATTCAGACATCGCGGCGTAAAGGCAGCTCCTTTTCGTGCTGTCGAAAGCAGCTTTAAAATCGACAAAAAGGTGGTGTGTGTCGATCCTCTTTTCTCGGGTCTTTTCCAAGATTTGGCGCATGGTGAATATCTGGTCAGTTGTCGATTTTCCAGGTCTAAAGCCACACTGATAAGGTCCAATCAGTTTGTTGACGGTGGGCTTTAGTCTTTCACACAATACGCTCGATAGAACCTTGTATGCGATATTTAGGAGGCTGATCCCACGGTAATTGGCGCAGATTGTGGGATCTCCCTTTTTATGGATTGGGCAGAGCACACTGAGATTCCAATCGTCAGGCATGCTTTCTTCCGACCATATTCTGCAAAGAAGCTGATGCATGCACCTTATCAGTTCTTCGCCGCCGTATTTGAATAGTTCTGCCGGTAATCTATCGGCCCCCGCTGCTTTGTTGTTCTTCAAGCGGGTAATTGCTATTCGAATTTCTTCATGGTCGGGTAATGGAACATCTGTTCCATCGTCATCGATTGGGGGATCGGGTTCGCCATCTCCTGGTGTTGTACTCTCACTGCCATTCAGCAGGTCGGAGAAGTGTTCCCTCCATAATCCCAGTATGCCCTGGACATCGGTTACCAGATTACCACCTTGGTCTCTACATGAGGATGCTCCGGTCTTGAAACCTTCGTTAAGTCGCTTCATTTTTTCATAAAATTTTCGAGCATTCCCTCTGTCTGCCAGCTTCTCAAGCTCTTCGTACTCACGCATTTCGGCCTCTTTCTTTTTTTTTGTCTGCAAATGCGTCTCGCTTCCCTCTTCAGCTCTCGGTATCTATCCCATCCCGCACGTGTTGTGGTCGTTTGCAATGTTGCGAGGTAGGCAGTCTGTTTTCTCTCCGCTGCGAGACGGCACTCCTCATCGTACCAGCTTGTTTTTTGTAGTTGCCGAAAACCAATTGTTTCGGCTGCAGCGGTACGCAGTGAGTTTGAGATGCCGTTCCACAGTTCCCTTATACCGAGATGCTGATGAGTGCTCTCAGAGAGCAGGAGTGCAAGTCGAGTAGAGTATTTCGTGGCTGTCTGTTGCGATTGCAGCTTTTCGACGTCGAACCTTCCTTGTGTTTGTTGACGGGCATTCTTTGCTGCACAGAGGCGGGTGCGTATCTTCGCTGCGACCAGATAATGGTCCGAGTCTATATTTGGTCCTCGGAGCGTACGCACGTCTAAAACACAGGAGACATGTCTTCCGTCTATCACAACGTGATCGATTTGGTTCCGCGTGTTTCGATCAGGAGACAGCCAAGTAGCTTGATGTATTTTCTTATGCTGGAATCTGGTACTACAGACGACCATATTTCGGGCCCCAGCGAAGTCGATGATTTTGGTTTTCTAAAATAACACTACATATTTACTTTTAAATAGTGGGGAAGGTTGCGTCATATGATTTCACAGTAAACTCTACTTATATAATAAAAATCAATATTATAGCAAATATCGAATATTGAAATTTTCACAACTTTGATTGACTTTCTGCCTTATTTATCTGTCAGTATGATATTTCACATTTAAAATCCCAGAAATACGATTTTCTATTCAGGTAAAATCTACATCCAAAATTGATTATGATTTATGTTACTCATACGCCACGCCATACCAAATGTTCATATATATTGGTATTATGCATATAATAAAGACTTTCTGAAATATTTTAGTTTTCAATAAATCAATAAAAATATTTTTAATGTTATTAAATGTTAAATTTCAATTAAAATCCCATACAGAGTATATTAAACCAAAAATATGAAAATAAGCAGCAAAAGAGTGCATTGCAAAAGCAATCTCAGCTACTGACAGAAAGGCGCATAAATCTCAACACCGGTAAAGCAAAGCCAGCAAAAGAGAGTATGTATAATACAACAATAAATGCATACAAACAGCAAAATAGAGCAAAAGAAAATCGTGTATAGCAGTGCATATGCATATGAAGAGAGACCAACAACAAGTGGCACAGCGCACTTTCCCCAGCCATAATTCGGTATTAGCAAGCATGTAGACAAAGCGCAGCTGGTCTTTTGCATATCAAAATGTGAGCATATGCATGTGTGTGGGTGTGTGTGAGATTGGATGCATCGGTTGTGTATTCAATACTTATTTTTAAAGCCAGCAGACCAACCAGTGTTTTCTCTGTGAATGCAGCAGCTGCAATATTACGCTTATGCGCGCACACCACAACGCTTACTATTTATTATCGCATTTTGCATAAATTTCCACATAGATTATTCGCCGGAATGCGACTTAGCATTGTTCGACTGGCAGCTCGATTTGAGTTCGTTGAATATGAGCGCGATGTGCGCGCCATTTGGACAGACAAATAAAGCGCAGCATGGCACACATGCGTTGTTGTGATTATTTGTTGCGGAAGCGGTAGATGTGATTGGAAGATTTCTATTCTATATATTTCACTTATTTGACTAAGATACGCTCGAATGTGTCGTTTAAGGTTCAAATTTCCTTCAAGGCCTAAGGCACATGAGGAAAGACAAAGAGTTAGAGAGAGAGGTCGAGAGGGCCACAACGTGTTAAAGATTGCTGAGAGAATTTAAACCGCTCTAGACTAGTTCCGTTAGCTTTCTCCAATCGGACTAGGATATTTTAGAACTCCTGAGGCTACAGAAGCATATTTAGATTTCTTGCGGCACACTACGTGCCTGAAGTACCTTCCAACCTAACAATGATGTCTACCCCGCAGTTGGTATTTATGATGATACGGTCTAGACCATGTACAAATCTTACAACGAATGTCGATGCAGTTGAAGGTGAGACTAAGGTCTTCTGAAGAAGTTTTTAGTACATGTATATTGAATTATGGGTCAAAATCGCTGATCCAGCGTATCCGCTGTCTTTTTATTCGCTGGACTATGTCTATATCGTCGAACAACACATACAGCTCATCATTCCATCTTCTGCGGTATTCGCCGTTGCCAATTTTTAAGGAACCATAAATCTTCCGCAAAACCTTTCTCTCGAAAACTCCTAGCGCCGTCTCATCGGATGTTGACACCGTCCACGCTTCTGCACCATAAAGTAGGACGGTAATGATGAGGGACTTGTAGAGTTTAGTTTTTGTTCGTCGAGAGAGGACTTTACTTTTCAATTACCTACTCAGTCCATAGTAGCACCTGTTGGCAAGAATACTTGACAGATCATATAATGGTTCCACAGTAGATCGTTCTTGAAAACGGTAAACTAATCTAAAAACCCTCAATATCTCCAGAGTAAACCACCCAACAAAGAGTACCCAAAGCTTATAACTGGATGGATAAGCTCTTTCTTCAAGTGCTTCCAATCTATTCTCACGTATCTTTACTGAAAATATATCAGGAATGAAATAGTAGTAACTCAGGACTTGAGAATGTCAAAATTTACAGTAATTTAAATATCTTCCTTCTAATACTAAAAATCTAATTTATAACGGAGCTTGTCAATATTTCTATGCACTCAATAAGTTTTCAGAAACTTCATTTCTGTACACCTCTACCATATTGATATGATTATGAAGTACTGTTAGTATCTTTCTTATAAAGAATGCCACCCTTGGGAATGCGGTATATAGAGAAAAACCTTTCTTTATTTATAGTTCAACCGAATTTGAATTACTTTCTTTTATATGACCCTCCACTATGTTCTCTCCACCTAACCAACTAAGCACTAGGTTAAATGAAACCTTAGTCGGATAAAAGTGAATGAAAGTGAAACTAATAAAAGTAACGGTGGAAATCCGGAGAAGTAGCAAGTGTCTGCATACTGACAAAGGTATTCCACATAGCAAAGTTAAGCCGCAACACAAATACAACAACAAATACATATTACAATAATGTCAGTTCACAATTACGCAACTGTGTGCACTCGTGTGTTTGCGAAAACTGCTTGAAGCGTATAAAGTTTTGTGTGAAAGGTGCGTAGTTGGTTGTGGAGGCCGCAGATAGATCGAGACCGACAAGTTGAAACGTGACTTCTGCGAAATCGACACGCATGTACGCGTGTGAAAACACTTTAAATGATTTTATGAGTCGGCCTGCCAGCCAGCAATGCCGCAGTAGGTGATAAGTGTTGTGAATTCCACCATTTTAGTGAATTTATCTGAGTGAACGAAATTAAATTGCTACGCAGTATATGAGAGCGGCAAGAGCAAATAGTACGTTGTTTAATGGTGTAAATAAGAGCATTTTTTTGTGCATTTACACGCGTTGCTTCTTCTGTGTAGTAATGGTAGTAGGAGTTTATTATATGCAATGTGTTTGTACGGCAAAATTGAACCTAGAAATCTAATAACTTAATAGACGATACTATGGTTGAATAACAATTTATATAGTCAATTTTTATAGTCAATGTAAAACGCAAAATTATTTGTAAATTATTGAAATTATTGTTCATTCTATAATTTTATTGTTCACTACAACTAGTTTTTCTTGTGAATTCGAATTAATCTAAAGTTTAATTTAATGTAATACCAATACCAATATTCATAGAAATTGCAACATTAAGAGCGAGATAAGAGTTAAGAAAATTTTCAATATCAACATCAATTTCAAGATTAAAGTCAGTACCATACCATACAAATCTAATGATATGACAATACCGATATCAATACCAATGCCAATACTTATACTTATACCGATACCAGTACCGACATCAGTACCAATACCACTATCAATACCAATGTTAATCCAATACCAATGCCAATACAAATACCAACGCCAATACCAATATCACTAATATGGCCATTCGAATACCAATGTTAATATTAATTTCAATACCAAAATCAGTACCAGTACCATACCAGTCCCAAATCCAATGTCAATTCAACCTCAATACCAATACCAATACTAATATCAATACCATTACCAATACCAATATTAATACCAATCTCAATTCCAATACCAATAAATGTTTCGAGTATTTAAAATGAGAGAAATTATAACGTGTTTGTACTGCTTGTAATCTGTTTTCAAAATTCTTTGCAAAACTATCAAAGAACTCAAATCTAATTGAACGAAAAAGCTAACTTATCGAAAAGTTGAAGCTTAAAACGCGTTTTTCTCGAAACGACCTTTTTTATTTCTAATGTTTTGTTGATATCATTATCACATTTTTATACTCTAGCAACATAGTTGCTAAAGAGAATATTATAGTTTTGTTCACATAACGGTTGTTTGTGTCACCCAGAAATAAAAAAGTTAGATATGGGGAATAAATTGCGCTCTTAATAGAACTATATGAACCAAACTTTTTCGAATCTTTTCTTTTAGCCACTTCCTTGTACAGTTCAAAAATAGAAGAAATCGGATTATAACCACGCCCACCTTCCATACAAAGGTTATGTTGTAAATTACTAAAAGTTAGTTAACTTACTAACGAAAACGGTCAGAAGCACTGAATTTTACAGAAGAAATGGCAGAAACCCACTAATTGGTCAAAAACCATTTCTCTGCAACTACTCTACCAATTTCAATGAAATCCGATATATACTATTTACCTGATAACAAGGATGAAAAATGATCGAAATCGGTTCACAACCACGCCTACTTCCAATATAACTCAATTTTTAGTTACATCTGATTCCTTCACTTTGTAATATATACATTAGGAACCAATGAAGTTAGCTGAATAAAACTTAATTCTGTATTTGAGGTGAGGCATCACTTGTGGAAACATTTTGGAAATCGGAATATAACTTTTCAAGACCTCGGATATGGAACTCAGTGCCTTAGGGTAATTTTTCACCGAAAATATCGGGAAATCTTTCTTTAATTCAGAGGGAATCTTTTTTTTAGTGGGTCTCAATACTAAATATTGTAAAGATCGGCTTATAAGCTTCCTTGGCTCCCAAATACATTATATTCGGATTATCAAACTTCCGGTGAGCTTCATATCGCATATATTGGTTAATATGTGAGATATATTAGCAAAATTAAGTTATTGTACCTTGGTGGTTAAAATCAGTGAAATCGGTTCAGGAATTACCTCAGCCCTCATATACAGTTGGACTTTTGCCGAATATATGGGTAAAATTGTGTGTTATCTTAATAAACCTATATCAATAAATTGCGAAGGTATAAAATGTTCGGTTGCACCCGAACTTATCTCTTCCCTACTTACTTTACCTAAAAAACGACACTTTTTTCAGAACTACGCCATTTTGTTAATTTTTGATATTTCAATTGTATAGGAAATGCCCTCAAATTTAATAACCTTTTTGATTTTTTTGTTTCAGCTACTCATTCGGCCAGAATCATGTCACCTCCGAAGACAGCGCATAACTCCGTTATTTCTCAATATTTTTGTAAAAAAAAATCTTAAAATACAGCTGAAAATATATCTTATTATGTCCAAAAAACTTCGAAACTGTAAGAAATTCCCTCCTTGTACTCGCTTTGGTACAGAAAAAAATGGTACAGAAAACCCATTCGTTCCCATTGTACTCATATATATGTATATATATTTGGCCTAGGAACCGCTTTAAGCGATATATTGTACTCACTTGGATAAAAAAAGAAACATGATTTTTTTCTGTACCCAAGCGAATACAATGCGAGGGAATGGGTTAAATTCAGAGTTTTACGAAGCTGGAACTTCAATGGAGCGTTAGCACGGTCGGTCTTAGTAAACCGGAATAATCTATCATTTGACGGTGTTATTATTGTTACCAACTATATGAAAGTAGATATCCATTTAGGTCAGTAATCTGCCTAAGAAACGATTGAATTTTATAGTTTCTTTATTCATTCAATATTAAATTTTTTTCAAATGCTACATGGGATGGTATTGGGTTTCTATACCTTACAGTAAAGTTTAAGCCATTGTCATTTACTTTAAAATTAAATACAACTGCTTGCCTTAATACAAGAATATAATTTATGTCTCGCTCTCAACTTTCATTAAGTGCGTAAATATTAATAATACTAATGTTGTTGTTGCTACAACCAATTAACAGAGATTTCGCTTTGTACTACTAGAGTCTGCATGGAGCAGCGCTACACATTAATTAAATGTAATAATGGAGACACCTGAATGGGAGAACATTTACGTACACAAGATATATAAAATTGTTGTTGTTCATTACTGCTCTCTGCTGCTTATGGCAATGGCTGCTAGCATTCCCATTTTTCTCCCTACAAATATTTTTATTTGCATTCCCGTGTCACTGGCGCCCAACTTAACTGTACTTCGCGACATTGTTAAATAATGGCGCCCACAGCTGCGTGCAGCGGCTGTTGCTGCCTTTGAAATAAATTAATTAACACGCATGTTGAATGTGTCCCACAGGCAATGCACGAAAGCCGGTGGCACGGCTAATTTAGGGCTCCCGCCTGAGGGTGGGTAAAAATTAACTCCACCAAAAAAATAAAATAATAATAAAAGTAGTCAGCAAAGTCAGCGGAAAATCGTGGTAAAACCCACGCAAAGAGTGCAATAATAATAATAACAATGACCGAACGATACATATTAACTCATAAAATGAATATAAACAAAGGTCCCTCGAAATTGAGTAGTTTGTGACTGACACACAAGCTTTGTGTTTATGTCTCGCGGCTGATTGACCCGCTAGCGTATGTGAGGTATATGAGGACATGCACTGTTGTGCCAGCGCACAAAGCCCCGTCAGGTCAATTGTTGTGTTATTCAAAGCTTTGATTGGCCCACAAGCGGACTCAGTTCGCTGTCTCTACAGCACGTAGCTTCGACTTGGTTTGGGCATTTAATCAAGTCGCATAATGGGTCTGCCATGTAATTTACAATACGCCCTGGCGACCGGTCGGGGAAACAGTTAATGACACTACTATGTACGAGTACACATGGCGTGTGTGTGTGTTGTATGTCTGTTTGCCTCGAGGCGCAAACGTGTCCGTAAGTACCAGTTGTGTTGTGACATAATCCATTTAAGCATTTAATATTACGTTGTTAATTATGTAACATTTGTTTAATGTCTCCAGAACACTGGCAGCCGAGTAAGCTGGGTAGCGAGGAAGCTAGTATTGAAGTGGTGGTATAATGTCAGCTATTGTATAGTTGTAAGCTATGGATCAGCTGAGAGTAGGAGATCCCTAATTTATGGGAGTGTAAGGAAGCGAGAATGAAATGAATGTTTATGTGGAATCACCGTTTGTAGAAAGATAAATTAATGTAAATTTGATTGCATTTAAAGGTAGCTACGTCTTATAGCGATGACAGCGGAGACTACTTTGAGCTTATAATAAAAACAAATAATATAAGGAAATATTTTTCGGATCCGTTTATCTTTTTTCTAAAACATGTTGCTTTAGAACTATACGGTATAGACTTTATATAATACAGTTTAAACTTTCTAACAGATCTAAACGAATTTTGCGAACAAATCTATGTTTAGAACTGGTTCCATTATCGCCTTCGGCCATATGCTCTAATAATATGATCTAAAAATTTAATATAACAAAAGCAACTCTCTTTTGACTTTAAAATCGTCTTTATTATCGGTTTCCCTGAATTCATAGAATAAGACGACTTGTAAAAAGAATTTTTTTGACAAAATCAACTTTAAATGCGATTATCTCGAAATCATGTTTTCTCGAAAACGTCGTTGCGATGACTTGGATTGTCGAAAGAGTTTTCAACTGGTTCCAGTTTTTTTTCAAATTGTTTATTTGCCGTGTTCTTGAACGATTTAATTTTTCTTTTAAATTTTTATATCAATTTTATGAATTTTTCAATTTAATTTTAACTTAATTTTTCTTTTAAATTTGTATATCAATTTTATGAATCAGGTGAAAAAAGTAGCCTTTTTGAGAAAATCGTTCCCGTTTGCCGACAATTTTTTTCTCTTTTCAATAAATCGTGCAAGCACACCACCAATCCCCATACTAAAGAAATTTGTTTGGTTTTATGCTTTCAGTTGAGCAGATGACCTGGAATCGTAGTCACGGCAAGCCTCTTTGATAAAAACGAGTTTTGCGAAAAATTTCATAACATTGATTGATTATTATGATTTTACCGATAAGACATTGAACTACGCAGAACGTATACCAAATATTCAATAAAATATGGCTACACCTCTACAGAAAATATAAATTTTTCCCATTTTCCCGCACCTCAACCTTATAACTCTTCAACAATCTCATTATGTAACGCCAATGTAGCGGCTTGACACTAAAAACCATCATGTGCTGCTTAATCTCATGCCCGAATTAAAATGGGTGGAGCTAACATTTTTTTAGGACAGATATATATTAGTCTTAACTCAAATATGAAGTGATGAAAATTTCAAAGTCCTTTGTATCCTGGTTCATTAGTTACAGGATGTCGCTTATATACACAAATTAAATTATTATAAATAAACTATGTAAATACTTTACTCATTACTGATTTTTTTTTAAATAACTCTCTTATCTTTATTTATTTACATAGTTCACTTTGTTTTAAACTAAAACTGTTATTTTTTTCAGTTTTTGAACACTTTGTGTATAACCACTTTAGTATAACTTTTCTCGCGAAACCTATTTTGACAATTCCACTCTGCGGAGAACGGCTACTAAATGAACAAGTTCACAGCTCATAACAGAAAAAGTAACTGTAAGCTTGCACAACACATCAATATACATACATGAAAAAACCGATATATACCGCCCCAATATGGGTCCAGACGCTAGACATAAAAGCGTATGCAAAACCAATAAATGTTGTACATCGACTCTCAGCAATAAGAGTAATAAGTGCTTTCCGCACTATATCCAGCGAAGCGGCTGAAATACTGGCAAGTATACCGCCCATGGACATCCAGGGTGACGAATTCGCAAGATTAAACGAACTCTCAGAAATAACAGAAACCAAAAAGAGAGACGAGAGAAATAAGAGCATAACAATGTGGCAGGTAACGGTGGACCCACAGACTCATACCTGACATCCATTCGTGGATAAATAGACAGCATGATTTCCACTTGACCCAATTATTAAGTGGTCACGGATGCTTCAGAAGCTACCTATATAAATTCCGTCATGACACTAGTCCGTATTGTCCGATGTGTACAGAGTCCATAGAAGACAGTGAACACATATTTTTTGAGTGCCCCCGATTTTTAAGTACAATAGATAGGCTTAAAATTGCCCTAGGAGGTAGTTTAATGGTGGAAAATTTGACTGCACTCATGTGTCAGTCTCCCGATAAATGGAAAGCTGTTAGCGACGCAACAGCTTTTATTATGACAGAACTTAGACATTTAGAACAGATTAGGCGTCAGTCAGTCCGTATTATAGAGGAGACTTAAAAAGTCTAGTCACTCCCACGAAGCAATACTTAATCCGGTGGTTCCGTGAGAGAGTCTTGTGTTGGGAGTAGGTTAGGTTTAGCGGATTAAAGTTCCGCACTCTGTCTTTCGATGCTTCCCCCTACTATAAAAAAAAAATAATAAACATGAAAAAACCGCTGGTCAAAAAAATTTAAATACGAGAACTAGAAGCCGGTAGGTACAATGTTGCCTATAGGCTTCTATGAATTTAGAATTAGGCTTAAAAGCAATCATAAGAATGCCTTTTGTTAACATAGATAGTGATATTGAGGAAAGCACCGCGACCAGTGGTCTATTGTGCCCTTTTTGTTAACATATATATGTTGTTTTCCAAAAATGGCATAGAGAAAAATTTTGCAAAATAATATACTAAAATATTGCTCAATAAAACGTAGAAATTTATTTGCATTTCAGTCTGCTGCAAAAAGTCATAAAAACAAAATTAAAATTTCGAGACTAACCATTGTGCTAAATTTATGGTTTTCATTTAGCATACTCTCATGTGGGTATTGTTTGTTGTGAGCTTTTATATGTTCGTATATTTACTATATACATATATATTATTATAAAATGACAGTGCATAAAGTGACAGTGAAGAAGAATAAAAACAAATGTTTTAATTTTTATAGGCTTTTCTATAAAATTAATAAACAAAATGTATATTCATATTAAAGTGAGTATAAATTGAAAATTTCGGTACTAAAAATAATAGATAGGTACATTTAATTATTTTGCGTCCAAATTGCAATATCTTCCTATGCACTTGTAAGCGAATTACTCGTTTATAAATAGAATTTTCAATTTTATTAAAACACAGCTGGTTAGTGGTTAGTAAAGTGTATTAGACAGTCGGATATTGCGAGTATAAGTTGAGTCACTGATTGCATAAATACTATATATTCAACGTCCTACAGTATAATAACAAAAACTGAAAGTAAATCATATACAACTGTAGAGATGATTTGAAATTGGACTGACAGCTTCCATGTTAGTTCGTTTTTGAGAACGCACTGGTCTGTTGCGCATTATTTGAATATACTTTTGACTGCAGGTTTACACATGGCTAGACATTAACAAAATTGCAGTGAAATCTATAAAAAGATAAGGTTTGGTTCGAATGTTGTTCTTTAGCAGAATTTGTGGGAGATATGAACCGATAACTGTCACTTTTGGTATAGAACCACATTTTATAAAAGAAATGTTCCCGAAAGATTTCATTGAGATATCTTTCATATACACCAATAAATGCTTTAAAAAGTAAACCAAAGAGATTATGAACCAATATCATTCATCTCTAAAATCATTATGTTGGGTACCCGGGAGATAGCGAAAGTTCTTCACCAAATTCAACCTGAAGTTCATGATATAAAGTAGAGCGAAAGATCGAAAATCACTTTCATGATTATATGGGCATGGGAAAAGATCTGATATATCTGATGATAAGTTCTTATCTTTGATATGCATAAAAATAAATCTTGTCTAATTTGGAACTTAGGGGAAGATATATATACATGTATATTATTTCGATCCAGAATTTGAGTATCATGTACTAATGGATGAAAAGCAAATTTTAAACAAAAAATAGAAATTTTTAGATGATGATGTCTCAAAAATATACCTACTTGATTTTAAAAAGTTCCCTGAAGTATATTTATATATCTAATTTATCTAGTATTATCTAGTATATCAAAGCGATCAGAAATTATATATATTGACACTTAAACATTGAAACCCAAATCTTTTACTCAATAGAAGTAGTTAGTAATGGCACTAATCCTCTTTTAAACATCTGCACTGTCCTACCACATGAACTAACTACCAGAGCAATAAACCACAGCGAAAAGAAGAGCGAGCGCTTACAACCGCTTAATGTGCCACAAGCATGAGTATAAACCACAAAACGCTACCATTAAATATAATAAATTATATATTTCGGATTTTTATTGTATATTTTTACATGCTTCGCCTTTTTCGTTGGCTGAAAAGTTTAGTGGTGACTAGCCATTTTCATTGCGCTGCTGCTTTTCAGCATAAACAAATTACTCAAAAAAAATATTGTTTATAAAAAATTTGGGATTTCGTGTAAACATTTGTTTTATAAATACTTAAACAAATTTGGAAAAAATAGTTTTTATTGCCGTTTTTTTGGGTATGGCTTGATAACGTAACTTATTAGTGTTGTTTTATTGCGTTATTTTATAATTTTTGGCAGTTTTTTTTATGACTGATTAACCGAGAAAACCCTTTCTTATTTTTTATGTTCTTCACTTAACATTTATAAAATCGTAAACCAGTCTCTTCCCCATATTTAAATGTACAGCATTCGCATTTCTTTAAAGTTTAAACCCTTCTTTGTCTTATTGCTTACTTATTAAGCAGTGTTTCAAGTAAAACATAAAAGTAAAGCTCTGTTAACACTCGGTTGCTTGTTTTATTTTATTGCTAAAGCAAAAAAGTTGTCAAATGGACCATAAAATAAAACATTCATTTGTATGTCGGAATTTACGATTTCCCAAATGTTTTTAGTACACATTTAAAATGCCGCATGTTTTACTCCAATCAGAGATATACGAGAGAGTGAAGTTGACGACTGTCGCTTGTATACGCATACACATAATGACTCCCTTTTTAGTATGGGCTTAAAAAAGTGTGCCTGTAGGAAATAGTTACTTGGAAATGAAGAAATTTTAAGGGTTATAATAGCTAAGCTTATAGCATTTTCTTTTCTCGATGGAAATGTTGCCTAATAATAATAATAAAATATCTTCCCATTATGCTGTTCATATCTCATTCACAATTTGAAAATCCGAGTACAGGGCAGAATAAATGTTACACTTTTTTAAGAAAAGAAAACGATATTAGAGCATTCGAGTGCGTGAAAGCCACTGTCAATCAGAGAGGGTTAATAATGGAATTATTTGGTTGATTTTTGAATCTGTTTCAAAACTTTTAGGTTCCGATAAAGTCGGTTAAAGGTCTTTAAAAAGCTTTAATTGCATCGTTTAAGCAGATTATTTAATTGGTTTTCAATATTCCGTGCTCAGAAGGCTTTTACAACATTACAAGTTCTATAATTATTCAGTTGTCTGCCAGAAATTTACAAGTAATTAAAGGTAGTAGCGGTCCTTCAAAGGTTTAATGTTAAGGTTAATAGAAAAATATGTGCAACTCTTCTTGGTGGTTATATATGTGTGATCAAATAATCAATACCTATCTCTTAACCCCACTTTCTCCGGTGATTTTACCTCCCGAAATGAGTCAGTACTTGTTGGGTTTCAAAGAGAAATTCACTTGCAATGTTTTTCCTACATGGAGGGACAGCCAAATACTGGGTTCGTTAGGTCTACAGCATAGTCGTTAAAGCCAAGAGAGTAAAATGTCCTCGGTAGATAAAATCAAATCTTCAAGTGTCTTGTTGGCCGAGGATAGAAATTTCCATTTATTGCATAACCTTAAAACGTACTCTACAAATACAGAAAATTATTTTACTTCAAACTCGAATGATACTTACAATGAAGAGCTTTTGTGACAAGGGGAGGGTGAGATAGGCCATAGGCGATATATTAAAATTCTGCCTCGATAGTAATATTTTAAATTTTGTATTAAGCCCTGGTCGAAAAGATCGATTTATGGAAGGAAATTTGTATGAAATTTGACTTCTATTGCCAATTTAAAGGTTCGAGTTATGGAGAACTTCGAGTTATAGAAGTTTGAGTTATGGAGCAGATTTGTATGAAATTTTTTTTGTATTGTCAATTAAGGGGTTACATGGGTTTCGTGAGTTTAAAAAATCGATTTTTTGTTTTTAGGCTTATTAATCTCTAAAACATCTCAAGAATATTATACTAAATGTTCAAGTCGATCCCAATAATAGTTTCGCAGATACAGCCTTTGGAAGGAGTGCGCTCCAAGTCAAGTACTATTGTTACTCAAAACTTTAAACGCGTTTTTCTCGGAACCGTTTTTTCAAAGTCGGTTGTCAAATTTTCTCGAAAAACACTCAACCGATTTTGATGAAATTTTACACAGGTGTTCGAGATACAATTTACACGTGCTTGAACGAAGGATTTCAATTCCAACTATTAAAAAAAAAAAAAACAAAAATGTCTACCAAATTTGACCGAAATTCTTATTTTTTTGGTAAAATATGTGTCAAAATTCCAAATTTTATTTTTTTTGTCTTTCCTTCATGCAAGCACGAGTTTATGGTCCTACCTAAAACACTTATTTTTGTTTTTTTTTTCATTTTGGATGATCCTGTCAGGAGTTATGCTGACAACGCGGACGCACCTTTTTTCCTAGGGGTCACCGGAAATGACGTCACAATGGAGGAGTTTTAATTTTTTTTTTTTTTGAAAATTTCTCAAAATAATTCTTTAAATATGTATCTATAAGACAGAAAAAATTTTGAACTAAATAATTAATTTTTTACATAGAAAAAAAATTTAGAAAATAGGCCATTTTTTACGCGACAAAACCCATGTAACCCCTTAAAGAGTTCGAGTTATGGAGCACTTCGAGTTAAGGAAGTTTGAATTATTGAAGTTCCACTATAGTTCGGACTCTCTGAAACATCCGTACGGTATAGCTCTTTTGTTTGAGATCAGCATATATTTTTAAACAGTAGTACTTTACTCTGACTGATAATTTACTTTTAACTAATGATGTACTTTCTGTAAAAAAATATTCCCCAAATTTTCAAACTAAACTAAAACTTTTCCTTTCTTTTAATTTACAAATTTATATTCCATATTTTCCAGCATTTCCAAAAAAACCCGACAAACTTGTACAGAAAAAGTCTTCTCAGGATATCCGTTCAGGTAAAAATGAAGAAATGTGTAATCAACGAAATCTGCAAACAAAACTTTTGTATTTGCAACACACGAGCGAAGGCATATGTACAACAAACATATGTACTCGTATGTAACGAAAATACACGTGTTTTTAACTGCTACATAACATGAGCAATAACATACAACCATACATAAGAAACTGAGAGAAAAGCGAAAAAATTGCCAACGACAGTGATTTTATGAATAAAATTCAGCACGTGTAGACCATAACTGGAAGCACTTTTGTCGAGACTCCGTATACTGTTATATGCTATGCCAACATGCCACTGCCGTTATGGACACAGTTTTGCACAACAACTAGATACAAAATATGTAAATATGTGCGAGCATATATGCGAGGAAGTATAAACATTTATTTGTAAAATCAACAGACAACTGGCTCCAGCTTTATCGACAGTCGATGTTAAGCAATTTTGTAATAACTCTGTAGCCAAGTTGTTGCGAAGCAATTGAGGTGATGCCTGACAGAATATGTATGTATTTATGCGCATTAGGGTGCTTCATAATATGACGGGATTTTCAATGTCCACGTCGCTACTAGAAAATGTAGATTTAAAACGATTAAGGCTGGATATACAGCTATCAAGGTTTATATTATATTGAAGTCACTTCTCACATTCTTATGCGAATTAAGACTTGTTTTTAAAAAGTCTAAAAGGATTTATTTTTTTAATTTTTTAAGACTTTGGAGAGTAATCAGATTTCAAATCACAGTATGACATTTCAAGAAAGTATTACCAATACATATTTATATATTTAATATTTATCTACTTTGACTAGGTCTTTAACAAGAAAAAATTATTTGTTTTGATTTTTTAAGTACCACCATAATGTGTTTACTAACATTAATTCGCAGAATATTGAATTTGATACAACAAGGAACAAAGGTGAAAGTTCAATGAACAGTGGGAAAGCAGTGAAAACTAGGTCACTTCGATTGATGGGAAACAAATAATTATGGGAAAAACAAATTTATGCGATAAACATGAGTTCGAACGCATGAAATTTCAAGCTACGGAATTTTTTTAATGCTGCTGAGGTTACGAAATATGACAGGTGATGTCATGAAGATAATTTGAAAGCAACTGAAATTGTGATTAAGTAGAAGGCGTCTTTTATATTTATAAGTAGAATCCCTTGGATGTTGGGTGTCTACGTGTTCTTCTTTAGAGAGATTAACCTCAAAACTTCTTGAAGTACTTGCTTAGTATAGGCAAGAGACAAGTGTCATTCGTCATGATCGGCAAGGTGTCATACTATATTTTGTCACTATATGCGATCCTGATCGAAAATGAGTTCGGAAACGACTCCTCTGAGAAGAAACAATAATTGTCAGATGACTGCTGACAAGACTTGTCAGATGACTGCTGACAAAGCAGCTCCTGTCAAATTGCTTTCAAATGGCTACAAATGTAAGTGGAGTCGAAAAAACGTGTGAAAAGCGATGAAGATGACGAAATCTAGAAGCATTATTGTTGCTTCAGCTCATTGAAAAGAAATATTTTACAAGGTGTCCCATGTTAAATTCGGGTTGCTTGGGTGTAATGAACTCAGAAATTACATTAAATTAACGGAGTTGCTGAAAGGGTAATAAGAGTGTTTCTGTCTCTGAGAACAAGCAACCAGCATATTGATGGCTTAAGTGTAGTTTCTTGCGGTCAGGCATTCATCGGCCACCTTTTTCTACTATCCAAAGGCAAATGAGGAGTAAATTGAGACCAAAATGAAATATATATACTATAAATATACCAATGCTTTTAGTCACATTTATACTTATAATTTGATGTCAGGCAAACAAACATTTTCAGTTGATTTTTAAAATGATAATTGTTCATACAGTCAATCAAAAAAGTACATTAATTACTACATAATTTATTTTTATTTCATTTAGCACCAAAATAGCCAAAAATCTTACTTTTTTACTTTAACTGAATTATTTTTAGTCCAGCATAAGCGCAGGTGTTGATTGTTAAGAAAGTGATTTATGATTTGTTTGTGCCGCATAATTGATAATGACTTTATTGGGTCTGATTATGAAGAAAGCAATGCTTGAATATGTACAGCGATGCGATTGTAATATAAAACGTATAATAGTGAATGTACACGCAATATATGACCCATTAAGTGCTGCCTACGCATGGTCAATCGCATATCCAAATATTCCAAAATTTGTGGCTACCTTTCCGTCAGTAAATTAAATGACGTCACTTTGCGGTACTCATTACAAGTGCGTGCGTACTCGACGTAAACATAAATTTATAGGCACATTATACTATAGTATGTATATAGCAGATATTGGGACCTTCGTAAGCAAATAAATACATAAAAAGTGTATTCAACTGTTTTACGCACAAGTTAAGCAATAAACAAGGCACATTAAGTAGATTTCGTGCTAAATTATCCCTTTTTAATTACAAACCCTTAACCGCCCCTCAACAAATATTATACACACACCCCATTTGGCCGCTGGCATTACTTTGTGCGTTGATAATTTGACTGATAAGTGAAAAGAAGCACATCCCTTTATACTTATTTGTATACGAGTATATGAGTGAGAGTATTTGGAGTTACTCGTGCTTCTGACTTTACTTAGCGAGCTTTAAATACGAAGGAATTATGTTTTAATATGGTGAAGGAAACTGTTTAATATTCAGTGTTGTCCGGACATAGAAACATTTAGAGTATATATATATGAGATATCTGAAATCTCAAGGAAGCATGCTGGTTCATTGTAAGAATTAATCCAGATTTTGCAAAACTTGTTTCAACTCAAAGCAGATAGAGCAAAGATCGGACTAGTAGAGATTCTAAAGTTTTATGAGGGAAAAAACTGTAGTTATCTTCATAATGGATCCACTGGCAATCTTCTTTTATTATTTGTATATTTTCTAAGGTCTGTTAGTGTTAGAGAGATCAATGGATTTCATAAAGTCTTGGAGTATTTATGGATTTTATCTACTGTATTAACTCGACTACTTGGTGGCCGAAACCAACACAATAACCGGTTCCATAGGAAGTGATTCTGCCCCCATAAAAAAAATATGTATTTTAAAATATCAAAATAAGGGTAGAACTCACGAAGAGATAAAAGAAGAACTTATGAGAATAAATTGAGGATATTAAAGCTGATCGACGGATCATTGGTGCGAAAGCTCGTTAAACCATTATCATATTATGAACATTAGTGACTGAAAGAAAAACACGTTTCTCATTCCATAATTAAAGACGTTAAAGGTATAAGGTAATAGCCTTTACCTTCGTTAAGCCGTTTTGCTGATTAGCAATGAACTTTCCTGTCCAGAATCTTGTTGGCTCAAATTCTAAACAATTAATGGAATAATGCCTGCCGCAGATTTAAAATAATAATGAAGGAATTAGCTTTATACGGCTTGAGTAACCGATCTTTTTTGTTATTAAATGTACATTTTAGGAAATTGAAACCGAAATTTCATGGTTATCCTCAGATGATCTAAAGGGTTTTTCAAAAGGGATGGTACAAATAGGTGATAGCAAACGACGCCATATTTTTCCCGCTCCTTTCATATTCCTCTTCAGTAAGGTTTGCCATTTCATCATGGAAAGGTATACGATCCAACAACGAGTCGAAATTATTAATATTTACTACCGAAAATCGAAAATCGGAGTCAGTGGACTCAACTTTAAGAGATCTACGTCATTGCATTGTATCCCGAAAAATTACGATTTCGTGCGGCCGCACTTCTTCCGTGGTGTTCAAGACCGGACTTGGATAATATGTGGTTCGAACAGGATGGCGCCACAGGCCACAGGGCGAATGTCAAAATCCATTTATTTAAAAGCAAGTTTGGTCAACGTATTACTCACGGCCTGGCCGAGTCATTTAGCCGACTTGGTCGTGCGATTTGACGCAGTTAGACTATTTCCTGTGGGGCTACATCAAGCCTATGGTCTATGCCGACAAGCCAGCGACGATTGATGAACTTCGTACGAATATCGAACGTGAAATTGCAGCAGTATCGGTCGATTTATGCTTGAGAACTTTTGAAAATTGGGTTCAATGTCTGCT
Organism: Zeugodacus cucurbitae; assembly: GCF_028554725.1. Lineage (NCBI taxonomy): Eukaryota > Metazoa > Arthropoda > Insecta > Diptera > Tephritidae > Zeugodacus > Zeugodacus cucurbitae. The sequence goes on from NC_071670.1 coordinate 45,325,005, forward strand.
CTTCTTCAAGCGTGCCGTGGTGACCATGCAAAAGATATCGAGTTCCAGAGTAATAAATAATTTCATTGATATTCCAAACGCTCTTATTGAAAAACCCTTTATATGTCATATAAAGAACGGTAATAAATAAATAAATTTGAATAAATCATATTTCGTATTTTAAATATTACAACAAATAGTAATATCATCACCATGACGTCATACATTGACTTACGTCATGCTGAGGCTATATTTATAACTGTCGAAAGGAACTTCAAATATCTCAGCAATTTCAGTTGCATGTAAACTCTCAATGTGTACAATGAAACACGCAACAAAACTTGTTTTTAGGAAATGCTGTGATTACGATAAATGTCTATTGATAAACACAGAAATAAAAAAAAACACACACAACAACATGCGACAACCGCTTAAAAGCCACAACAATAATAAAAATTGAAGTAAAGGAGTCAGAAATAATAATAAAAAAATTAAAAATAAAATAGCTAAAGTGGCGTCAACATTGCCAAACTGCGATAGCTGTGAGGCAATAAGAAATTTACTACGTGTAATTTCTACAAACACTCATATGAAACGCAAAAGTTTGCGGCGTTTTGCGGTGGGGACGTGTGTATGTGAATTTACGCGCCCCCGCGGCATTGATAAAAAACCAAGTCAAGTAGCGCACGTGAGCGCCACTGTGTGCCTTGAAATATGAGCTGACTCGACCAGGACCAACAACCGCAAAGGCAGAAGTTGCCTCCAAAGCGCACAGTATGAACGCACGAACGGCGAAGTACACGCAGTGAGCGGCGGCGGCAGTCAGCGGAGTGCCGAGCATATTTCCTTCGATGTTTTTTGTTTGCGTTTGCATTTTGTGCGATCTCGTACGCAAATCATATACATTTGACTGTTTGTTGTTTGCTGGCGCTTACTCATTGACTGCGCGATTGACGGTGGCACGGGAAGCGCTCGATTGGCGACGGGTAGCAGGCGGACAGAGCCGCCGAGATTGCAGTGTTTGTTTGGCTACTCACAATCAGATTGTTGAGTTGTTGTTGTTATGAATTGTTGTTGTTGTTATTACTACCTTGACAGCTGCTTTGGTTGCTGCGTACTTGTTGTTGCCTTATTTGGTTAGCGTGTTGTGTATTTTACTCGTTAGCAGCGATTCATTTGCATATTTGCATTTACATATTCATTTGCTGATTCCATATTTGTTGTTGTTGTTATGTGTGTGGGTGTAGTGTTAAATGGTATTTAACACGCACACATGCCCAATGGCGCCAATATTTAACACAAACACATCGCAATCAGTCACTCAAACAGTTGACTTTTCCACTCAATTTGCCTTTGACTGTTATTTAACAGCGCATTAACAGCGAGTTAACATTTGTCACGCTCATGCTGAAGCGCAGTAATTTGGCGCACGCAACGCTCATGAATTGTAAAATACGCTCTAGCACTCAATACTTGTATGTTACAAAAGCTCGTATTATTCGGAGACAACAACAAGAGAGAGCTTTCAATTTTGAATTTGCAAGGATTTCTTTTGGTGAAAGTTGTTTATATCACTGGCCTTGTTGCTGGATTTTTAAAGTAGCTATGTGTTACATATATAACGGCTAGCGTTTTAGGTCTTTGGTAACAAGCATGCATATTTATCTACATATTTTGTGAATATTCATTCACGTATTTGCAAATTACACTAACAATATTAACATAGTATATGCATCGCTTTATCAATGGCAGAGTTAATATGCGCGAAATATTATATGTTTCGAGTTGAATTTCATGTGAGGTGAGTAGTGACTAAATAAACAGTGGTGAGTAAATTCCACCCTAGTTACTTATTATTAATTTAATAGTAATCTGCAATATTCTAACTCACTTGAGATTAATTTCAGCAGAAAACAAAAAAAAACGTTAACTTCGGCTGTACCGAAGCTAATATACCCTTCACAGGTGCATTTTTTTTAGTATCTATGTGTTTAAGCAAATCTAAAGACGTAAGAAAAAGTAAGTAAAAGTAAAAACATTTTACTAATTATCTTTAGCCGGGTTGTTTGCTAGAAACATTAAGGTTATATAGTTAACCGATCTGAACGATTTCTTCGGAGATTATATTATTACCTTAAGCAGTAATCCTTGTCAAATTTCGTGAAGATACCACGTCAAATGCGAAAATTTTCCATACAAGCCATTGATTCCGATCGTTCGGTTTGTATGGCAGCTATATGCTCTAGTAAACCGATCTGAACAATTTTTTCGGAGATTAAATTATTTCTATGAACAATAACTCACACCAAATTTCGTGAAGATACCAAGTCAAATGCGAAAATTTTCCATACAAGCTATTGATACAATCTGAACTGTATGGCAGCTATATGATATAGTGGTCCGATATCGGCAGTTCCGACAAATGAGCAGCTTCTTAAAGAGAAAATAACATCTGCCAAATTTCAAAACGATATCTTAAAAACCGAAAGACTAGTTCGTATATATACAGACAGACGGACGGACGCACAGACAGACAGACAGACCGACATGGCTAAATCGGCTCAGTTCAACATACTGATCATTTATATATACTTTATAGGGCCTCCGACGCTTCCTTCTGGGTGTTACAAACTTCGTGACAAATTTAATATACCCTGTTCAGATTTTTGGAAAGGAGTTCGTAAATGACCCCGCTGAGGAGATTCAACAATCATCAGGTGATCGAAAAAAATTCGAGGAAAGCGTTGAAGATGACGGAGTCCAAAGCTTTAACTTTCAATCAGCTGGTTGTTACGGAATATCTTACAAGATGTCCAATGTTCAATTCGGATTGTTGGGGTGGAATGTACTTTGAAATTACATTAAAATAACAGAGTCGCTAGGTGCAATAAGTGGGTCTCATTGGGATCATAAATGGTGATCGAATATGGATATTATTTCTTGAAATAAATATTAGGTTGTCAAATAATTCAGTGCGGGTGAAAACGACACCATGGATAAGCCAGCCGACGGAAGACCTGTGACAACGAATACCGACCAAATCATGGAAAACATCGAGTTTATGGCATCTCGTGACATTGCCCAGGAGATGGGGTGGGATTTAGCCACCAACCCATTTTAAACCATCTGCAGAAGGCTGGATACACAAAAAAAGCTTGATGTTTGGGTGCCACATGATTTGACGCAAAAAACCTTCTGGACCGAATCAATGTCTGCGGTATGCTGCTGAAATTTATGAAGCGGATGGTGACTGACGATGAAAAATGGATCACATACGACAATATCAAGCGAAAACGGTCATGGTCGAAGGTGAAGGAAGGAAAAGTGAATCGTCCCAAACAGTGACCAAGCCGGGATTGACGGCCAAGAAGGTTTTGCTGTGCGTTTGGTGGGATTGGAAGGGAATCATTCATTAGGAGCTGCTCCCATCGATCAGAAGCGTCCAGAATTGGCCAACAGGAAGGTTGTAATGTTCCACCAGGACAACGCCAGACCACACACTTCGTTGATGACTTGTAAGTTATTGTATTCGGTAGATCGAACAAAACGGCGCAAATAATAAAGAGCGCAAAAAAGCGGAGGGAGATATTTTACAATCTAATATTAAGTAAATAATAATTTAAGATATCTTTGGAAGGCGTACAGGTGAAAATAAGCTATTGTAGACTGAATCAACATTTTATGTAGCAAATCTGAAAATATTATGAACAGATAAATGTCATTTAATAACATTTAAGAGAGCTTAAACGCCTTTATAGAAAACTTGACCACCATTATCTCATACAAATACTCGGTGTAGAAGTATATTATCAAACCACTGCCCAGACATAACTCCTTGCAAATTATCTGCCTTACACCCTAACATATTTTCATTTGTGCCATGCTATTAATATTGTTTAACCCTAATCTTTGCGATTTTTCTCAGTGTGTGTGTGTATGTGAATGGCGTTGCAATCATTTAGCCGGTTATAGCCGAATCGACGATAGTGCGCCACTTCTCTCTCTCCTTCACAGTTCGGCGCCAGTTGGAGATCCCAAGTGTAACCAGGTCGCTCTCCACTTGGTCCCTCCAACGGAGTGGAGGCCTTCCCCTTCCTCGGCTTCCTACGGCGGGTACTGCATCAAACACTTTCAGAGCTGGAGTGTTTTCGTCCATTCGAACAACATGACCTAGCCAGCGTAGTCGCTGTCTTTTTATTCGCTAAACTATGTCAATGTCGTCATATAACTCGTCCATCGTCTGCGGTATTCGCCGTTAAATATGTTCTGAGGACCATATATCTAGCACCCAAAACACTTGAGTATTGTATTGAGTAGTTTATAGCCGTTGTTGCCAATTATAATTTAACCGAAATTATATTTGGAGATTATTGCTTTTTCTTTCAAAAAACATTTTTTATTACTTGTAATTTCATAGAAAATGCATTTGGAATAATTCGAAAAAAATTCGAGGAAAGCGTTGAAGATGACGGAATCCAAAGCTTTAATTTCAATCAGCTGGTTGTTACGGAATATCTTACAAGATGTCCAATGTTCAATTCGGATTGTTGGGGTGGAATGTACTTTGAAATTACATTAAAATAACAGAGTCGCTAGGTGCAATAAGTGGTGCACGCCTTTAACCCCTTTTTACTGGCATTTGACCTCCAAACATTACTCGATCCCTTTTTTGAGAAAAGCAGGTAGATCACGCCTTAAATAGCCCACGTGGATTTTCCAAATATTTGGGGAGTGACGTTTTCTTCCTTTGATCTATTGTTTCTGGAAACGATTACTTCGTTAATATTTTAAATCTCCGTTATTCTTAATCGAAGCTTACCGAACGCCTTGCAAGTACATAAAATGACAGGTAAGAATATCAATCATCAAAAACACTTCAAAACAGGATTTGTAGATATATAAAATGGACTCTAGAACTAGGATAAATCAGTTTAATTCCTACAACGCTTGGACAACACTTAAATAAAAAAACTAAACAAATTGATTACTATTCAACAGGAATGTCTGGAGGATATTTCGTAAGTATTTTTGTTGAAATAGTGATATTTGGAAAAAACTAACTTTTTTTGTAACATTTTACAGATCTACCTTACCCCAGATGAAGTAAAACAGGAAAAAAAGCAGGGCACCAGTAGAAGAGATGCCAAGGAAACCCAAACAGAAGAGGACGAAATTTCGGCCAAGTCATGTCGAAATTTTGGAAAAGGAGTTTCTGAAGCATCCCCTACTGAGGCCGGCACGAAGAGCTGAACTGGCGAAGCAGCTTAATTTAAAGGAATCCAGCATGAAGATTTGGTTTCAGAATAGACGCAGGAAGGAGAAAGGAAATGTTCTACAAAAAATCGTCAACTCATCAGTTCCGGCTCATAAATCCACACAAGTTTATAGTTCTGTTGACTATCGTTCTGCGAAGAATGGTTATACTCCGACTTTGACGTCTAACACACAATTTCCATTATGCAGTTCTACATATTCTCCGCTGATTTCTCCTACTTCGGAAACTGTGTCAACGCAATTTTCTCCATGTAGTTTTGCAAATGCATATCCTACAAACATTCAAACAATACCCGGTAACTCATATATGCAATATAACCAAATTGCACCAGTTAACAGTGCAAACGTTTCTTCGTGGCCGGAAATGCTTCCTGCATACTCACAACCTCCACCAATCAATTCTACTGATTATTTGTATCCTTTAACAAATACTAATACTGCTGAATTTGGAGTCATACAATTAACGACCGATTATCCTTTAAGTTCTCCAGAATCGGTAGAAGGAATTCCCTATACACCGGAATCAGTAGAACAACAAAATGAGAATACTGATCTATACTCCGTAATAGAAGAATACCTTGAATCAATTGAAGTACAAGATACAAATTTGTGCGGTTTGGATCAAGGAGATACAGTTCCATCGAGTTCAGCAATCAAATGTAATCCGTCGGACTATGTGACGGGCGCTGAGATGAACAATCCGTTGGATTTGATTAACATGTTCCATGCAAATTAAGACGACAAGGGCTGATCTATCCGGACAACATAAACTTAGTTTAAATATATATAGTATGCTAATTTTGTATTTGAATAATTTTAACGAAATATTTTTTTATGTATATATGTAGTTAGAAGAAAAATAAATATAAAAAAAACACAATTTTATTGGTTTATTTTTAACATTTTGTTAGTTAGCTAAAAATTTATAAATCTTAGTGGGATCTACTGCTACGTTTATGGCTTCATATAGAACTATATAATTTTTCAATGGATTATTTTTGTTAGGGTTGATTTTAGGGTGTTTCGATTGTGCTCATGAGCAAAACCATGCTTCTCATACAGAATACTTATCCCAAGAGATATCAAGATTTTTCAATATTTGCTTTAGAAACCCTGAACATATCCGTGTCAATTAATTTCAGTATAAAAAAAGAGATGAACAACAAAAAACTAATTGTCAAGCTGTTTTAAAGCTTAGCCCAATCGATTATGTATACTACGAGGGTTGCCCTTTATATCGAGGTTTGGCAACCTTAGTTTTGCAATCTGGCAACTCATAACTTTGTCGAAAATTTTGATATGTAACAAAACAGTAACTTGACAAAACAGTAACACGAAAAATGAATGAAAAAAATCCTTTTATTGGATCTCACATCAAATCCATCTCTCAAAAAAGGCTCATATCGATTGATCGAGAAAAATGTACGATAACGGTGCTGCATAACTCTTGTCTTTCAAGAAATCAGGAAAACCGATCTCCAAAGACGGATCAGCTTTCACTAAGAAGTCAAGTTTTCACACTCCGACTGAAATAAGTGCATTTTTGAGCTCTTAAAACGCCGAATTGATGAGTCATTGACCGTATAGTCCTGGTATGTTGAGGTTATGCTTCGATATTGGGCATTTTGAGAGTCTAGTAATACCTGAGTGGAATAACCAATTAATTTGGCACCAAACTTTCTCGAATTTCCAAAGGTATATTTATGTTATTAAGACCAGACAATGCGAAATGTAGTTTCTATAATTCAATTTTATAAAATGAAAATATCGAGCAACAACAATATTTCAGCTAATTACAAAAATATCAAATTGGAAAGGAATGAAAGAAATCACGTGACCACAATGGTGAGTAATAATTCACCACACTCTTAAATAATCAACAACACAACCGTATGTAGACAAGGTGAATTTCGTGAAAGTGTGTTGTTGCTATAATAATGTGTTTCAAGATCACACACTGATTGGACTGTCATACCCGGCTAGGTGCTGAGGCTGCCAGCGAGCCTCCAGGTCTACACGTGGGCAAGCATTTGAAAGACATACTGACAACGCCTCGTTAGCGAAAAAGTTTTATTGTTTAGAACCCGCCTGGAGAGCCTTGTTCATACCAGGAGAAGGAAGATATAGAGGATAGCGAAAATCTGATAAAAATAATGACCAAAGAATAGTGATGAAGTGTGTTTCATAGTTTAATTAGTAGAATTAGAGACATAACATTTTGAGAAAACTTGGGATATATTCAGCGCTCATATAGATCTCAATAAAACTAAGCACTAACTGCAATTTTTTCTAGCTTTTTATAGAGCGGAGTGCTACATATTTAATGCGCCTCGATGGAAGGCCTAAAACAATCAAATAATTACGTGTTATTTATTAAAAAATCAGACTGAATTAAAAAAAAAAAAAATTCATGTGAAATAAAATAAAACATGATATAATATAATAATTAATAATAACCGTTGCAAAAACTCAAAAAAATAATGGCCTTGTCATAACTTATAACATACTTTTAGGATAATTTGCTAAATCAATAAAATCAATCCTATTTTACCATATAAATTTGAAAATTTAATGCGTGCTAAGTAATATTAAAATAATGAGAAAACTTTGCCGTTTTGTTGCCATTTCCTGGAAAATGCATTTGGAACAGCTCATGCCTTTAATCCCTTTTTTATGTCCATATGGTATATTCTTTTCACAATAAATTTGGTCGCTTTTTTGAGAAAAGCAGATAGTAGAATATGTTAATATCACGCCTTGAATAGCCCACGTGGATTCCCCTAATTTTGGGGAGTGACGTTTTCTTCCTTTGATTGGATTTCTTCCTTTGATCTATTGTTTTTGGAAACGATTACTTCGTTAATATTTTAAATCTTCGTTATTCTCAACCGAAGTTTACCGAACTCCTTTCAAGTACTATCGCACATAACACGTCAGGTAAGATCATCAATCATCAACAAGTAAGAAAGGGTTAAATGCGAGTGTATCCGAATATTTTATACTTTAGGAATTTATTATTCGGCTCGTATATTCATAAAGTCGCCTAAAATAACGAAAATCGAAGTATGACCGAAACCATTCATTTTCACCACCCATCAATATTTTATCTAAGCTTATTTAATTAAGAAGTTAGGATTTCTTACAGATTAACCGATTTATTCCTACATTATAAAGCCCGTCGGTAGTTTGAAAATCCTAATATTCGGTATATGGGAGTTAGGGAAAGTAATTTTATTCGTTTTTGGCACAGAGACATAATACTAGAAGAAAAGGCTTCCCTCTGAATTACATTGAGGGACTGTACCAGTGTGAAATTTTCAAAAAATCGATTTTTCAATTTTTGCTTATCCTGTGTTGAAAAATATCCTGTAAAAGCGTTTTATCCGTCGTTTTTCTAGAAACGACTTTTCTCAAAAATACTGACATCATAACTCAACGAGAAATTTACCGATGGACTTCAAATTTAAATTGAGTATTCTTGAATATATTTACTATACAATCAAATTTGTCATTTGACATTAAAAAAATTACAAGTTTTTTTTTACCTAAAAAACAATTTTTTTTATTTTGTTAATTTTTGATATTTTTCAAAAATCGTAGCTCATTGTATAGGAAATATTTTTTAACTTTAATATCCTTTTTGAATTTTTTTGTTTCAGCTACTCATTCGGCCGGAATCATGTCAGCAGTTGGGGAACTTTTTTTTGGTACCTCCCAAGACAGCACATAACTCCGTTATTTTTTCAATATTTTTGTAAAAACAAAAATCGTAAAATATAGCTTAAAATATACCTTATTATGTCCAAAAGACTTCGAAATATACTTTCGAGTACTTTCTTTGAAAAAAAAAAAAATCACGAAAATCGCCTAATTTTTCATGGGTTACACTAGTATGGCACTGCACTGGTGGCTTTATGTTCGATATTTGGGGCCTTGAAAATTTATAGTCCATTTACGACAATAGGTGATACCAATCAAATGCTACTGTTACAAAACTTTACACAGTTTTGTTCCGAATTCAAAATTGAGTTATATGGCAAGTAGGCGTGGTTGTTAACCGATTTCGCTTACTTCAGGGTGTCAACAAAATATTCTTTCAACTCAAACTCGTCAGCCTGATCCCTTTCGTATATATAATCGTATATCTAATAGGTGACATAAACAACCGTTATGTTACTATTATACTCTGTGCAATACGTTGCGAACGTTTAAAAACACTACAAATCATGATGTGTAAACATATAAAAGACATTCTAAAAATGGAATAAATCAGTTAATTTCCAACCGTTTAGCAATCACCACAGCAGTGCTAAAAGAAAATATGAATGTCACGAAACCTAAACGTAAGTGTTCAAAATTTCTGCCACATCAACTGAAAATATTAGAAGAGGAGTTTCAGAAGCATTCACTACCGAGGCCGGCACGAAGAGCTGAACTGGCGAAGCAGCTTAATTTATTGGAATGCAGCGTGACGATTTGGTTTAAGAATAAGCGCAGGAAGGAGAGAGAAAAGTGTAAACAAAAAACCGTCAAAACATCAGTTTCAGCACCTAAACCCAAACAGTTGTATAGTTCTGCGTCGAATGATGATACTCCGACTTTGATGTCTAACACACAATTTCCATTATGCAGCTCAACATATTCTCCGCAGATTTCTCCTACTTCGGAAACTGATACAATTGATACGCAATTTAGTCAATGTAGTTTTGGTAATACATATCCTTCTAATATTCAATCAATAACTGTTAAAGCTCAAGCTTATAACCCAATTAACTGTATAAACGTTTTTTCGTGGGGAGAAATTGTTTATCCTTTTGTAGAATCTAATACTAATACTGCTGGATCTGGAACCCTACAATTCTCGACAGATTATTCTTTGATTTCACCAGTCTCGGTAGAAAACATTCCATATACGCCGAAGTCACTTAAACAACAAAATGAGAGTTCTTTCTACTCCGTAATAGTAGAATGCCTTTCGGCACTTGAATTAGTTGAGGCACAAGATACAAGTTGGTGCGATGTCTACAATTACAATAACTGTGTGGACCAAATATATACAGTGGAATCGAGTTCAGCTATCAAATGGAAATCTTCGGACTATGTGCCTGAAGCTGAGATAAACAATCCCTTAGATTTGATTCACATGCTTCATGCAAATTAAGACGACAAGGGTTGATTTATTTATCCGGACGACATAAACTTTGTTTAAATTTATGCGTTAATTTTGTTATCATGTATATAATAAGTATATATAATTAGGTATTCAAATAATGTTAAGCAAATATTTTGTATGTATATTAGAGTGGGTAAATTTTTTTCTTGACAAAGTGGTTATCAAAATTGTAAACTACGATGAATTCGAAGAAAATTTGCCCAAGAAACCATTGGTCTAAAATTTTTAACCCTTTATGCCCTCTTAGATTTTTTTCGAAAATTTCTTAAAATGTTCCTTATTTCATCACCTTTTTACCCCCCAAAGGGAATTTTGGGACAGCAATATTTGTATGAGCTACAAATAAAAAACCAACTCAGAACATGGTGAAAAATCATTGATTTATGCACTATTATTATCTGCAATTAGCGTAACCCAGGATTGACGACGTGGACGTAGCAGACATTGGATCCCTTTTTGTTTTTTTTTTTTTTTATTTTTTAATAGTTTTTTTTTTAATTCTTTTTATTTTTCAAATTTTTAATTTTTTTTTTCGGTTTTTGTTTTTTATTTAAAATTATTATGTACTTGAATCTAATCTAATTTTGTACTATCGTGAAAAACTTTACGACCCAACAAAATTAAGAGCTTACAAAAAACCAACTATAAATTTTGACTGCACTGATTATGTTGAGATGATAAACTTAGATGACAATAGCATTTTGTCGGAGCCGCCCTTCACTGCAAACATACCCTATTGCCATTTGTTCGAATACATAGACTTTGACAATCCTCCACTTCCGGATCCACAAATTCTTCCACATATTCAAGGAACCGAGCGCTTTGTGCAACTGCTGACTAGCGTTTCACGTCGAACTATAGAAAAAAATCGTGATGGTGTTATGGCAGTCACGGTTGCCAGTCGAAACGCAACATCTAGGATGGACAGCAAACAAGACCTTAAAACTAATTAATTGTGAACTTTACAAGTATATTATATTTTGTTTGGCCCTTAACAGTTAAGTTTTTGCTTTATATATACATAGATATAAAATGAAATTGTTAACTGCAATACGATTTCGCGGAAGATTAAAGCTATTAAAGTTTGAAATTTTATTTATTATTATTTTAATTTTTATGAAAAGTTTCTCGTTAAAAACCGGAAGCTCCATTTTGATTTTAGACCCATGGTTTCTTGGGCAAATTTTCTTAGAATTCATCGTAGTTTACGATTTTGATAACCGCTTTTTTTGCTCTATACAAATTGACCCACCCTAATGTATATATTAGGTTGGCAAATACTATACATTTTCTAACCTACAAAATGGGGCTATGTATGATTAGTTTGGATATTGCGTTCTACAGTTAACGTTCCGTGAAATTAATGGTGCTTTGGTATTTGGGATGGTACTCTATCACTTCGAACTGCAGACCGGCGGAAGACCTGTGATGACGAATACCCACCAAATCATGGAAAACATCGAGTTAGACCGATCCATCTGCATAAGGTTGGATACACAAAAAGCTTGAATTTTGGGTTACGCGTGATTTGACGCAAAAAAGCCTTCTGGACCGAATCAACGCCTGCGACATGCTGCTGAAACGGAACGAACTCGACTAATTTTTGAAGCGGATGGTGACTGGCGACGAAAAATAGTTCACATACGACAATACCAAGCGAAAACGGTCGTGGTCGAAGGCCGGTGAATCGTCCCAAATAGTGGCCAAGCCGGGATTGACGGCCAGGAAGGTTTTGCTGTGTGTTTGGTGGGATTGGAAGGGAATCATTTATTCTTCTACGAGAGGGGTATTATAAAGTTACCGTCTGGATGGAAACAGATTATCGAACGAAACGGCTCATATTTGAACTAAATCCGATCATTGTAACACTTTTTATAAAGCATTAAATAAAGAGCAAAACAGCAGAAGAAATTATACTCTCGCAACATATTTCACAGAGAATTATAGTTATGTTCATATAACGGCTGTTTGAGTCACCTAAAAAACGAGTTACATATACCAAAGTGGTCAGGATCACGAGTAGATTTGAAATCCAGTCTGTCCGTCCGTGCAAGCGATAACTTTAATAAAAATTGAGATATCTTGATGAAACTTGGTACAAGTGTTCCTTGGCACCATAAGAAGGTTGAAGGTTGAGGATCACTGCCATGTCCACAAACTGGCTACAAATCTATACAAAAATCTATAAAGTGACATAACTAAGCTAGTTACAAAATTATGAAAGCAAAATTCAGTATAGACACTGGAGAGGCATATTTAAGTGCAACTTTTCTAAGAAAGTGGGCGTCGTTCCACCCCCAATTCAGATTTTCGTATATAACTCTTAAACTACTTAAGCTATATCAACTAAACTCTCTGGAGTCATTTCAATTATGTATTCCATTATGCAGCATGAATGATGAGAGCGTGGTTATAATCCGATTTCATTCATTTTCATGCTGCATATAGAGGGCCTTAAGCAAATTATATCAGGAAGTTTGGTTTATATAACTATAGCAGTTTACATGTTATGTTCAAAAAATCTAGTAAGGCGTGGCCAAGCCGACTTTTTTAATTCCAACGCCTCTCTGGTATGATTCATTTTGTGTATCTTAATTTATAGATTAAATTATGGCTTTATAGCTTTTCGATTATAGCCATTTTGTGGGCGTGGCAATTATCTGATTTCGAGTTCGAAGATACTGTAGTTTTTAATTAAGTTATCGTTTGCACAAACGGACGAACAACGAGCATACATACATTCGGATTTCAACTCTACTCATCATCTTGGTCGTTTGATATACTCGTACATAACGCCATATCTAACTCGTTTAAGTATAGGTGTTACAGACAACACTTATGTTAACAAATCTCTTACACTGTCTGTGCAACATGTTGCGAGAGTATAAAAACGGACCCGGAATTGGATCCAAGCGATTTCTTTTTGTTCCCACATTTGAAAAAGTCACTGAACGGAGTTAACGACATAGCATTAAGATCAATGTAGTAAGTTAGTCTAAAGTAATATTAATAAAGAGCACGAACTTCGTTATTAACTACGGGCAGATATTTCGAAATGAGATTTGTGGAAGTTATTGCAGCCAGAAAAGATATTTTGGGTTAAAGAAGTTAAAGAATCGCTGGGACATGTGTATCGAGGGAACGAAAGAAATATCGAGAAACAAATCGCCATTTTTTCTAGAATCTTCATTTCTTTATGCGAACAAATAAGGGAAACAAAATTTTAAAGTAGATTTCAAAAAATATTCGGGACACACGACAAGTGAAACAAATCAACAAATATATTTCTTCCTATATCAAGATAACTAACAGCACTTACGGTACAAGACTAGCAGTTAAATGTAGTCTAAATATAACGTTCAAATATAACGTTCAAATCAGCAGAGAAATGATGGATTGAATATTATTTCCTTAAATTTATTATTTGCTAAAATATCTTAACGGTATAGAGACAACCGCACAGATAATGATATATGCAAGGCGTCTAGCCCACGTGGATAAATTGTTTTTGGAAAATCTTACTTCGTTAATATTTTAAATCTCCGTTATTCTCAATCGAAGCTTACCAAACGCCTTGCAAGTACATAAAACGACAGGTAAGAATATCAATCATCAAAAACACTTCAAAACAGGATTTGTAGACATATAAAATGCACTCTAGAATTAGGATAAATCAGTTTAATTCCAACAACGGTTGTAAAAGGACTAAAAAAACATGGATTGTTATTCAACAGGAATGTCTGGCGGATGTTTCGTAAGTAATTTTTTCCGAAATATTGGGAAAGTACTAACAATTTTTTTAAAATCTTTTTTATAGATCACCCTTACACCAGACGAATTAAAACTGGAAGGAAGCAGGGCACCAGTAGAAGAGATGCCAAGTAAACCCAAACAGAAGAGGACGAAATTCCGGCCAAGTCATGTGGAGATATTGGAAAAGGAGTATCTGAAGCATCCCCTACTAAGGCCGGCACGAAGAGCTGAACTGGCGAAGCAGCTTAATATAAAGGAATCCAGCCTGAAGATTTGGTTTCAGTATAAACGCAGGAAGGAGAAACGAAAGGGTTTACAAAAAATTGTCAACTCACCAGTTCCGGCACATAAGCCCACACAAGTTTATAGTTCTGTTGACTATCGTTCTGCGACAAATGGTTATACTCCGACTTTGATGTCTAACACACAATTTCCATTATGCAGTTCTACATATTCTCCGCTGATTTCTCCTACTTCGGAAACTGTGTCAACGCAATTTTCTCCATGTAGTTTTACAAATGCTTATCCTACAAACATTCAACCAATACCCGTTAACGCTCAAGTATATAACCAAATTGCACCAATTAACTGTGAAAACGTTTCTTCGTGGGCCGAAATGCTTCCTCCTATTGTTGAATCTGCATACTCACAACCACCACCAATCAATTCTACTGAATATTTGTATCCTTTGGCTAATACTAATACTGCTGCATCTGGAACCCAACAATTCTCGACAGATTATCCTTTGATTTCACCAGTATCGGTAGAAAGCATTCCCTATACACCGGAATCAGTAGTACAACAAAATGAGAATACTGATCTATACTCCGTAATAGAAGAATACCTTGAATCAGTTGAAGTACAAGATACAAATTTGTGCGGTTTGAATCAAGGAGATACAGTTCCATCGAGTTCAGCAATCAAATGTAATCCGTCGGACTATGTGGCGGACGCTGAGATAAACAATCCTTTGGATTTGATTAACATGTTCTATGCAAATTAATATGACAAGGGCTTATCTATCCGGACGACATAAACTTTGTTTAAATATATGTATATGCTAATTTTGTATTTGTATAATTTTAAAGAAATATTTTTTCATGTATTATATGTAGTCAGAAGTAAAAATAAATTAAAAAAAAAAAACAAAATTTGATTGGTTTATTTTTAACATTTTGCTGGCTAGTACGACCACATTTTAAAAATTTATAAATTTTAGTGGGATCTATAGCTCCGTTTGTGGCTTCATATAGAACTATATAATTTTTCAATGGACTTTTTTTTGTTAGTGTAGCAATGCTCCTCATACATAATACTTATCCCAAGAGATATCAAGAGCTTTCAATGTTTAATTTCTTTAACTTGAAATATTCGTCAAAAATGCTTATATTGGATCTCACACCAATTGTCAATCCTTCAAAAAAGGCTCATATCGATTGATCGAGAAAAATGTAAAAAATACGATAACGGTGCTTCAGAACACTTGTCTTTCAAGAAATCAGGAAAACCAATCTCCAAATACGGATCAGATTTCACCAATAAGTCAAGTTCTCTCGCTTCGACTGAAATAAGTGCATTCTTGAGCTCTTAAAACATCTAATTGATGAGTCATTGACCGTATAGTCCTGGCTTGCTACTAAATGACTTTTTATTCTCATACGTAAAAAGAGGTGGCTGGAACGTTCAGATTGAATCAATACTCGATATGTGTACTGATGAGTTTGAAATTGGTATTATAACTAAGAGGAAAAATATTGATGTTATGCTTCGACTACTAATACTACTAATGGAATAACCAATAAATTTGGAAAGGAATGAAAAAATCACGTGAGCACAATGGTGAGTAACAATTCACCACACTCTTAAATAATCACAACAACAACTGTATGCAGACTTGGTGAATTTCATGCACAGCATGATTGCCCAAAAAGTGTTCTACAGGAAAGGAAGAACATTTTCATTGTAAATGTGTGTTGTTGCTATAATAATGTGTTTCGAGATGTGTTGTCTGATTGGACTATCACACCCGACTTGGCGCTGAGGCTGCCAGCGGCCGATTAGTGATTGGAGCTCGATGGAAGGCTTAAAACAAACAAAGAATTACGTGTTATTTATTAAAAAATCAGACTAAATAGAATAAAAAAAAAATTCTTTTGAAATAAAATAAAATATGATTATTAATATACAGGCTACCCTTTGGCAAAAACTCAATAATTTAATTGTCTTTTCATAAGCTGTAACATATTTTTAGGATAATTTGCTAAATCAATAGTATTATATTTTATTTTTATCAGGACCACAAATGCAATGGTGGAGTTAGGGCTCATAAAATCTTAAAATTTACGTCAAGCGCTGGCTCCCTAAACGATGACTACTTCTCAGGGAATACGTGAAGGCACTCGGTCTAGTATTGCTGAGGGCCATAACTGGTCTAAACATACTAGATTAACTTAACCTAAGTACTGCATAAATTTGAAAATTTAGTGTGTTCTGAGTAATATAAAAAAAATGAGAAAACTTTGACGTTTTGCTGCCATTTCCTGGAAAATGTATTTTTACCAGTTCATGCATTTAATCCCTTTTTTATGCCCATATATTGTTTTCTCTTCACAATAAATTTAGTGCCTTTTTTGAATAAAGCAGATAGTAGAATATGTTAATATCACGCCTTGAATAGCCCACGTGGATTCCCCTAATATTTGGGGAGTGACGTTTTCTTCCTTTGATCTATTGTTTTGTGGAAAATCTTACTTCGTTAAATTGGCGAGTGTTGCCGAAGATTTTATACTTTCGGAATTTATTATTCGGCTCGTATATTCAAAAGTCCGTGAAATAACTAAAATCGACATATGACCAATATCATTCATTCATTTTCACGACCCATCAATATTATACCCAAGTTTATACGCTTACTTAATTAAGAAGCTAAGATATCTTACAGATTAAACGATTTATACCTGTATTATTAAGTCAGTCGGTAGTTTGAAAATCCTAATATACGGTATATGGGAGTCAGGGAAAGTAATTTTATCCATTTTTGGCACATAATACTGGAAGAAAAGGATTCCCTCTGAATTACATTAAAGGGGCTATACCAGTATGAAATTTTCAAAAAATCAATATTTTTAATTTTTGGCTTATTCGATACTTAATACTTTTGAAAAATATCCTGTAAAAGCATTAAGTTCATATCTTGAATAGATTTTGAATGGAAGCGTTTTAAAGAACGACCGCTTGCAGGCAAAGCCCGTCATAGTCTAGAAACGACTTTTCTCAAATTTGCTGACATCATAACTCAACGAGAAATTGAAATTGAACTTCAAATTTAAACTGAGTATTCTTGAATATATTTACGATCTTTTTGATTTGTTGAAAATTGTCAATTTGGCATTAAAAAACTACCAATTTTTAAATAAAAAACCGACAGTTTTTCAGAAATACGTCATTTTGTTAATTTTTGATATTTTTCAAATTTGAAATATCTTTAACTTTAATATCCTTTTTGAATTTTTTTGTTTCAGCTACTCATACCTCCCAAGATAGCACACAACTCCGTTATTTTTTCAATATTTTTGTAAAAACAAAAATCGTAAAATATAGCTTAAAATATACCTTATTATGTCCAAAAGACTTCGAAATATACTTTCGAGCACTTTCATTGAAAAAAATCACGAAAATCGCCTAATTTTTCATGGGTTACACTAGTATGGCACTGCACTGGTGGCTTTATGTTCGATATTTGGGGCCTTGAAAATTTATAGTCCATTTACGACAATAAGTGATACCAATCAAATGCTACTGTTACAAAACTTTACACAGTTTTGTTCCGAATTCAAAATTGAGTTATATGGCAAGTAGGCGTGGTTGTTAACCGATTTCGCTTACTTCAGGGTGTCAACAAAATATTCTTTCAACTCAAACTCGTCAGCCTGATCCCTTTCGTATATATAATCGTATATCTAATAGGTGACATAAACAACCGTTATGTTACTATTATACTCTGTGCAATAAGTTGCGAACGTTTAAAAACACTACAAATCATGATGTGTAAACATATAAAAGACATTCTAAAAATGGAATAAATCAGTTAATTTCCAACCGTTTAGCAATCACCACAGCAGTACTAAAAGAAAATATGAATGTCACGAAACCTAAACGTAAGTGTTCAAAATTTCGGCCACATCAACTGAAAATATTAGAAGAGGAGTTTCAGAAGCATTTCTTTCTGAGGCCGTCACGTAGACCTGAACTGGCGAAGCTGCTTAATTTAAAGGAATCCAGCCTAACGACCTGGTTTAAGAAAAGGCGCAGCATTGAAAGAGAAAAGGGTAATCAAAAAATCGTCAAAACATCAGTTCCAGCATATAAACCTAAACAATTGCATAGTTCTGCGTCGAATGATGATACTCCGACTTTGATGTCTAACACACAATTTCCATTATGCAGTTCTACATATTCTCCGCAGATTTCTCCTACTTCGGAAACTGATACAACTGATACGCAATTTGGTCAATGTAGTTTTGGTAATACATATCCTTCTAATATTCAATCAATAACTGTTAAAGCTCAAGCATATAACCCAATTAACTGTATAAACGTTTTTTCGTGGGGAGAAATTGTTTATCCTTTTGTAGCACCTTCATACTCTACTGATTATCAATATCATTTGGCTAATACTAATACTGCTGCATCTGAAACCCTACAAATCTCGACAGATTATTCTTTGATTTCACCAGTCTCGGTAGAAAACATTCCATATACGCCGAAGTCACTTAAACAACAAAATGAGAGTTCTCTCTACTCCGTAATAGTAGAATGCCTTTCGGCACTTGAATTAGTTGAGGCACAAGATACAAGTTGGTGCGATGTCTACAATTACAATAACTGTGTGGACCAAATATATACAGTGGAATCGAGTTCAGCTATCAAGTGGAAATCTTCGGACTATGTGCCTGACGCTGAGATAAACAATCCCTTAGATTTGATTAACATGTTTAATGCAAATTAAGACGACGACCCTTTATTTATCCGGACGACATAAACTTTGTTTAAATTTATGAGTTAATTTTGTAACAATATATACGTATTATGTATATATGTGGGTATTCGAATAATTTTAAGCAAATTTTTTTTTTTATATATATTAGGTTGGCAAATACTATACATCTTCGAAAGGTCTTGACATAACCTACAAAATGGGGCTATGCATGATTAGTTTGGATATTGCGTTCTACAGTTATATACGTGTAAACATGGTGTAAACTAACGCCCGAATTTGCGCTATTTTAAAGTTTTTCTTCGTTAAAGTCAAATCCTCTAGAAAAACGTTCCGTGAAATTAAAGGTGCTTTGGGGGATGGTACTCTATCACTTCGAACTGCGGACCGGCGGAAGACCTGTGACGACGAATACCGACCAAATTATGGAAAACATCGAGAGTGACATCGCCCAGGAGTTGGGAGTTAGTCACCAAACCATTTTAAACCATCTGCAGAAGGCTGGATACACAATAAGCTTGAATTTTGGGTGCCGCATGATTTGACGCAAAAAAACTTCTGGACCGAATCAACGCCTGTGATATGCTGCTGAAACGGAACGAACTCGACTCATTTTTAAAGCGGATGGTGACTGGCGACGAAAAATGGATCACATACGACAATACCAAGCGAAAACGGTCGTGGTCGAAGGCCGGTGAATCGTCCTAAACAGTGGCCAAGGCGGGATTGAAGAAGCGTCCAGAATTGGCCAACAGGAAGGGTGTAGTGTTCCACCAGGACAACGCCAGACTACACACTTCGTTGATGACTTGTCAGAAGCTACGGGAGGTCGGATGGGAGGTAAAGGGTGATTTTTTAAGAGCTTGATAACTTTTTTTAAAAAAAGAACGCATAAAATTTGCAAAATCTCATCGGTTCTTTATTTGAAACGTTAGATTGGTTCATGACATTTACTTTTTGAAGATAATTTCATTTAAATGTTGACCGCGGCTGCGTCTTAGGTGGTCCATTCGGAAAGTCCAATTTTGGGCAACTTTTTCGAGCATTTCGGCCGGAATAGCCCGAATTTCTTCGGAAATGTTGTCTTCCAAAGCTGGAATAGTTGCTGGCTTATTTCTGTAGACTTTAGACTTGACGTAGCCCCACAAAAAATAGTCTAAAGGCGTTAAATCGCATGATCTTGGTGGCCAACTTACGGGTCCATTTCTTGAGATGAATTGTTCTCCGAAGTTTTCCCTCAAAATGGCCATAGAATCGCGAGCTGTGTGGCATGTAGCGCCATCTTGTTGAAACCACATGTCAACCAAGTTCAGTTCTTCCATTTTTGGCAACAAAAAGTTTGTTAGCATCGAACGATAGCGATCGCCATTCACCGTAACGTTGCGTCCAACAGCATCTTTGAAAAAATACGGTCCAATGATTCCACCAGCGTACAAACCACACCAAACAGTGCATTTTTCGGGATGCATGGGCAGTTCTTGAACGGCTTCTGGTTGCTCTTCACCCCAAATGCGGCAATTTTGCTTATTTACGTAGCCATTCAACCAGAAATGAGCCTCATCGCTGAACAAAATTTGTCGATAAAAAAGCGGATTTCACATTTCGAACCGAACACTGATTTTGGTAATAAAATTCAATGATTTGCAAGCGTTGCTCGTTAGTAAGTCTATTCATGATGAAATGTCAAAGCATACTGAGCATCTTTCTCTTTGACACCATGTCTGAAATCCCACGTGATCTGTCAAATACTAATGCATGAAAATCCTAACCTCAAAAAAATCACCCGTTATTATCGTATTCACCATATAACCTGGACATAGCGCCAAGTGATTCCACTTGTTCCTGTCCATGGCGAACGCCCTTGGTGGTGTAAAGTTGAACTCAAAGGAGCCTTGTAAAAAGTGGCTGTCCGAGTTCTTCGCAATAAGGAGGGGGTTTCTACGAGGGGGTTTCTACGAGGGGGTATTATGAAGTTACCATCTAGATGGCAACAGATTATCGAACGAAACGGCGCATATTTGAACTAAATCCGATTACTGTAACACTTTTTATAAATCATTGAATAAAGAGCAAAACAGTGGAAGAAATTATACTCTCGCAACATATTTCACAGAGAATTATAGTTATGTTCATATAACGGCTGTTTGAGTCACCTAAAAAACGAGTTATATATACCAAAGTGGTCAGGATCACGAGTAGATTTGAAATCCAGTCTGTCCGTCCGTGCAAGCGATAACTTTAATAAAAATTGAGATATCTTGATGAAACTTGGTACAAGTGTTCCTTGGCACCATAAGAAGGTTGAAGGTTGAGGATCACTGCCATGTCCACAAAATGGCTACAAATCTATACGAAAATCTATAAAGTGACATAACTAAGCTAGTTACAAAATTATGAAAGCAAAATTCAGTATAGACACTGGAGAGGCATATTTAAGTGCAACTTTTCTACGAAAGTGGGCGTGGGCCGGCCCCTATTCAGATTTTCGTGTATAACTCTTAAACTACTGAAGCTATATCAACTGAACTCTCTGAAATCATTTCAATTATGTATTCCATTATACAGCATGAATGATGAGAGCGTGGTAATGATCCGATTTCATTCATTTTCATGCTGCATATAGAGGGCCTTAAGAAAATTATATCAGGAAGTTTGGTTTATATAACTATAGCAGTTTACATGTTATGTTCAAAAAATCTAGTAAGGCGTGGCCAAGCCGACTTTTTTAATTCCAACGCCTCTCTGGTATGATTCATTTTGTGTATCTTAATTTATAGATTAAATTATGGCTTTATATCTTTTCGATTATAGCCATTTTGTGGGCGTGGCAATTATCCGATTTCGAGTTCGAAGATACTGTAGTTTTTAATTAAGTTATCGTTTGTGCAAACGGACGGACAACGAGCATACATACATTCGGATTTCAACTCTACTCATCATCCTGGTCGTTTGATATACTCGTATATAACGCCATATCTAACTCGTTTAAGTAAATATAAGTGTTACAGACAACACTTATGTTAACAAATCTCTTACACTGTCTGTGCAACATGTTGCGAGAGTATAAAAACGGTTCCGGATTTGGATCCAAGCGGTTTCTTTATGTTCCCGCATTTGAAAAAGTCACTGAACGGAGTTAGCGACATAGCATTAAGATCCATGGAATAAGTTAGCCTAAAAGAATATTAATAAAGAGCACAAACTTCGGCATTAACTACGGGCAGATATTTCGAAATGAGATTTGTGGAAGTTATTGCAGCCAGAAAAGATATTTTGGGTTAAAGAAGTTAAAGAATCGCTGCGGCATGTGTATGCGAACAAATAAGGGAAACAAATTTTTAAAGTAGATTTCAAAAAATATTCGAGACACACGGCAAGTAAAAAAATCAATCGTCAAAACTCTTCAAACCATGATATGTAAATGTAAATGCATTCTAGAAATATAATAAATCAGTTTAAGTCCAACAACGGTTGTGCTAGCACTGAAATTTTAAAAGAAAAAAATGTATTCTTATTGAACAGGAATTTCTGGGTGCTATTTTGTAGGTAATTTTGAAGAAATATAAGCGAAGTACTAACAATTTTTTTGAGATCTCCCTTAAGAATTAAAACAGCAAGGAAGCAGGGCAACGGTAGAGGAGATAACAAGGAAACCTAAATATGAGCGGAAAAAATATTGGCCAAGTCATATGGAAATTTTGTAAAACGAATTCCAGAAACAATCCATACTGAGACCCGCCCCTTGTACTAGCGAAGGTATTTTATCTGAAGGAATCAATTATCAAATGGTGGTCCTGACCAGTCACCAAAACAACCAAAATGGACATTTTAAATCCGTTGAAAAACCAGTACCAGCACCAAGTCCAATTGTGTCAATTGCATGTGCAGGTGATCCCCCATTATAATGTAAATGATGTTTGAAGGAATAACACCAACATACAAATATAACAACAAGAAGAAAGAAGGATAAATGGCACATATATAGGAAAAAATGGGATTTTTTTAAATTATTAAAATAATTCGGTTCTTCTGGTAGGTCTGACTATTACTACTATTACCAGAAGAATCGAATTAGCAATTTCATTTAACCTCAGTGAAGCCAGTATTACATTGGTTTCAAAAAATGTGAAAAAATAACCAGACTGGAATGAGCAATCAATTATCATATCCATAGCGTTATGACGACAAATGAGAGAGATCTGTTTAACTGATTGAGGAGTAAGGGAAATTTGTTTCATTACAATTAATTGAACTGGGGAGCGGAAATTTGATAAATAGTAAGGATATATGAAATGATATAAAAAAAAAACCAAGCATTAAC